>NC_053453.1:39459052-40660217 GCF_015227805.2 Hirundo rustica
TTGCAAATAACCCCAAGACCAAGTCTTTTGTTCTGCACTGCCTGTGGCTAGCTCCTACTCCAAGCATTAACTAATAGCTTGCAGTTTGGCCTTGTTTTTCTGGGGTAGCAGAGCAGTGCTTAGAGCAAATTTGAACTAGAAGGAAGAGGCATTAAGACAACACTGAAGCATACCCCTGAACCTCAGGTAACAAATGCCAGCCTGTGTCTGTGAAGCACTTTGAAGTAGCTTCAGGGCTGCTGTCATTCATGCTGTCTGCCTGCTCCAGAAGTGCCATTAGGGCTGTAGAGAAGATGAATGGAGTGACTCTTCAGCAGTTTCTGGAGGCTTATCTTTGGAGGGGTGGCATGGCACAGGAGTAATCATGGCTCTTTCATGACATGGTGACAAGTTGGTTGTATATTAAGCCAGTAAAATCTGGAAACTGAGACTTGTGGTCTGTCTGGCTGAGAGAGTTTGAATGCACTCACTGGATTTTGGTTTAACAAAAGTGCCAGTGTCCACAGACTTTCCAATTTGAATATTCAAAAAACAAAGCACAAGTTTTGCCTTTACCCTTCAAAGAAATGGCAGAGTAGGTGCCAAATTTAACTCTCTTTTGTGATGAAACGTGTCACCAACTCCTTTCTGTCACTATAATCTTTAAATTTACTAATTGGTGCCCTTCAGGGCTGGTCAGTGAAGAGCTGATGGTCAGAGTATGAATTCTTTCCACAACATTTTGTTCAGACAGGTAGTCAAGAAGATCAAACTGTGTCCTGTGTAATACTCTCCAAGAGCAACACCTGTTCAAAAAAACATTGTTCTTACAGTTTTCTGACAGCCCTTATATTTATGAAATTATCCTCCTAATTGATGCCAAAAGCAGAGGTCTGCTATTAACAGAAGGCTGGTGTAGACCCGAGAAGGCAGGGTACTCTGCATGCTTTGGGCAGCCTCACTTTCTATTCTTAAAGTTTTATACTTTAATGTTCCAATGTTTTATACTTTAATGCTTTAATACTCCAAACCTCTGCAAAGCCAGGTTTTCTCTTTTACTGCAAATGGACCATTTTGAGATAAATATGTGCTAAAAAATTTAAGCACTTTAATGCCCACATCCACCAGACTAACTGTTATGGTATGACAATGTTTGACAGATAGAAAAGTTGTTGAGTTTTGCTAAGAATTTAAGAAATGAAAGTAAATAACCTTATAACAAACATTGTCTCTGAAACTGCAGGCTGCTTGCGCAACTGACAACACAGAGAGTGCTCTGTGCTGAAAGACACTAAATTCTTAGAAAAACAGGTATGTGAAACTCTGTAAGGAAAAAAGACAAAATTAATGCAGCATTTCAGTCTCTGTTTTTAACCCATAAATAGTTCAATTTATATACTTATTTATGTAGGGGGTGATCTTCTATGGTTTTCACAAATTGACACACAGAACATTGCTATGCAGATGGGACAAATAACCATAATAAGTTGCAACAGAAGTGACTGAAGCCTTAAACATTACAAGGCAAAGAATATTTTGTCCACCCTAGCATGTATCTGGGCACTACAGATAGATATAGATATCAAGATAGATATTGATATATGGATATATGGATATATGGATATATCTATATATAGAGATATAGAGAGATAGAGAGATAGAGATAGAGATAGAGAGAGAGAGAGAGATAGAGATAGAGATAGAGATAGAGATAGAGATAGAGATAGAGATAGATACAGATATAGATAGAGATGGTTTTGTGATTTCTGTGTGCAGGTTTTGCCACATAGCTTGCACCATGGTTTGTTTCTTCATCTCTTTAGGCTGTGTTTCCATCATTTCAAATGTGCAGTAGCAGATAAGTTCCAGTTCTGCCAGGTTCTTCTTTTTGTTTTCTATATCCTCTGTGAATTAACATTCCAGGTAAGTATCTTTGTTACAAACAGAAAAGGTAAGAAAAGGTAACCTGTATGTTTTGAAATTCAATTCTTGTCACTTGGTCAAAAAGAAAAATAATTTACTTTTCCTTATTGTCTTTCAAGCATATTTAAAAGGCAGTGATAATCCATCCACACTGGATTACAATGTGTCTTTGTTCCTAGATTTATAAGTAGAAATTTATAATGCAATATTTGTTATAAGGTATAGTTTTCTCAGACACATGGTCCTAATCAACAACACATTAATTAGCAGTACTAAAAAATGCATCAGAAGAGATATCTTTATTTTTTTGCAAAATTTCCTTCTTAATGTCCCTGAAGTGGTTCAATATCTTCATCAGTAAAGTAGATATTGACCAAAATTTCATGGATGTGTGATCTAGGGTGGTCATTTTTCTGAACATGAATAATTTAATATTATATAAGCCATTAATTGTCAGGGAAGTTTGGTGGGTTTTTTTCTCTGTTAAAAAGGCTTAGAAATCTCAGATTTCCTTCTTGAGGGTTGATATTAGTTGCTAGAAAGACTGTTTCATGGAGACCTAGTATGTCTGGTGAGCAGCTATGTCCAAACCACATCCAAAACACTTGTCTTGTCTGGGGAGCTGATGTCTGAACAGTACCCTTCTGCTTCAGAGTTTAGGGTGTTGACTTTGGAAATGGTGCCTAATTTTTGCAGTCATCATCTTTCATTCTCCAGAGTTAGCAACAAACCCTTCCAGGCATATTTGCAGGGAAACAGGGCATTCAGAGTCACTCCTTGTTCATTTGAAAATAAAATTAATTAGGCAATGTGCTCTCCATGTTTGTCATAAAGGCTAGTATTACTGCTATTTAACCAATGGCTGTCATTTACTGAAATACCAAAACACATTTTAATTATAATGTTACTGGCACATCTGAATTGATAAGTTAGGTATGCAAATTTGTTTTCAAATGAGAAATTAAGTGGCTAATTCGTTGATCGCTACACTCATAGTATATCATTAACATTTTTTGGTTTTACATTACTATTTATCTTTGACTACTGGGTAGTTTTACTCTCACAGCATGTTATTTAATCCCAGTGACATTTTTCTTGTTATATTTAATTAAAACTTATGGAGAAAAAAAAAAACAAAAAACAAAACAGTTTCAAGGGAAATAAAATTACTGTTTAAAAATAGACTGGTATATACCTTACAGAGGTAGGAACAATGCTAGATAAACATGTCTGTGGATGTAAGACACCACATATACAACTTCAGCACACAGGCCATTCTGCTGAACTAGAACATTCATATTTTCCATTGAGTGCTATATTTATATTAATGAATATAGAACAAATCAAAGACAGTAACTACCTGATTTTTTACTTTTCCAGTGTTTGTACTTTGGACTGGTTTCCATTGTTTTGAACATTCATCATACTGCCAAGCTACCAGCTGGTCCATTGAACTGATAATAGGTTACTCCTGAAGCATTTTAAGGGAGGTTTTTTTTTATATCCGGTTCTCTGGCTTGATCTTCAAGTTCCTGTCCTCAGATGATCATTCTCTGTGGAAAGGATTAGCAGATTGTTGGAATTTTTCCCCCTGTAACTTATTTTTTTGTACTGTAGATGAATTTGGAAGAATGCTAAGAAGATTGTTTAAGAGTCTTATAAGTCCCTAACTTCCCTTATTTAAAGAAGGAGATTGGGGTAGAGAATGCTTAGAGGGAATATACATTGTCAGAACTATCTTTTTGTCTAGAAACTCCAGTAGTCTTTGGCTTGGAGGCAAATTTTATGTTTAGTGAGGAGCAACTCCTTTATACATGAAAACCCACACACACTTGATAAGTATGTGTAGACAGATCACACATTTTGAAATTCCAGGATATAAATGCCTTGAAAATGTCATTTTCTCTGAATGTGGAGTGGAAGGAGATATCTTCCTGCCATTGCAGCTCTGTGCTGCTATGACTGTACATGGTCTACGCCCCCACACTGTATGAGTTGTGTGTTTTTCCAGTTCTCCTCCTGTCCCTTGATCCAGCAGGTTGCAAAAAGTTAACTAGATATTATGCACAGGGAACAAGGCAGAGCTGAGGCAAAGACGCTGGAAAGGTGCATGGCAAACAAAGTGAGAAACTTAGACTGTGAGTTGGACTGAGGGACAAAATTGGGAATTTGGCATAGAGCTTCTGTCAGAGACTTTTAAAGGTTTTCAGGCAAGACCGGGAACCTCTGAGAGTGGCCAATGCTCTTGATCTCTTAAGCAGCTTGCACAGTGATGTAGGAACTGGTGAAATTTGGAAAAAAAAAAAGGAGAAATGGGTCTGAAAAGAATCTTCAGTGCCAACAGGAATGCAGCAACTTCTTAGGCAGTGATAGTGGGGAGCAAAGCTGAAGGAGGTAACTGGAACAGACACAGAGTTTAGAAGACAACTGAATACCTAGTGAGACAAGAAAAATATAATTGAGCTACCAGAAAGGGAAAATGAGACTAGTTAACAAGACTACCGGGTGAGAGAGAAGGCAATGCAGCAGTGAGTGGGCAGCAGTGCAGAAGAGTAGAGAAGGGTTGGTTATGCAAAAGAACAGGGAGTAGGATGAGAAATTAAAATACTTCTCTGGGACTAATGAAGTGAGAGGATGTGTCTTAGGAGCAACTAGGAGTACAGCAGCGGCATTTGAGGAGCATGGGCACACTGACTAAAGTCTGCTCCCAGTAAAGCACACTTTCCTATAGACCCTGGCACCTGACCTGAGATCCAAGGCCTCTTATATACAGTAGCATGCTATTTTTTCCAATAAAGGCCAGGTGTCCATGAATTTGCAACAGAAGTACCCGTGTCAGTTTTCTCAATTTAGACAAGATAATAATGAGGATACAGCAGTGTGATCTCCTTTAGATGTAATTGCACCTGACCAGAGACGCGGGAAGGGCTCAATTCATACCAAGGCCTCTGACACCAGATATAGACATAGTTAAATAAAAGCTCATGTGTCACAACATACTATGGTATATAAATGCACCATGGTGTGTTCCACACCAGTGTATGTTTGATACACACTGCTTTTGCAGTCTGTGATAGACAGTACCAGTCCTCAGGCCAAAAATCACCATACCTACATAAGAAGTCAAAAGTTTGGCCCAGTTCTGATCTGGCTGAGAGCTCTCACATATGCAGCTGGGATTGTTGAGAGAGTTGAATTTCAATAAAACAGGGAACACCCCAACGACATACACACAACCATACTACTTGCAATAAAGCATTAGGACAGTGCTATCCAATAGGTCTAGATGTGGTGAGACTGGTGCATGTCAACCTGAACACCATGTCGAACTTTGCCTCTTTTCCACACTCTGATAGTGGACCTCACCCTAAGCCCCTAGACACCAATGCCTGTGACAGTAATTTTCCTGACATAGTTAAGTCTTGTAAATCTTGAAAATGCTGAATAACTAACTACCTATCTTACAACTAAATGTTGTTAAGATTCACAAATTGCCATTCTCTTGCCTATCTTTTTTTATTAGGTAGCTGTTTCAGAGACTATTAGATTAAGCTTTGCACAACACAGGATGTCACTAGCAAAGGCACTGTCACCAGTACTTTTCCAAAACTTCAGTCTCTAGAATATCCCCTTAGATGTGGGAAACTCAGCTGAAATTATTAAACCAGAAGCTGTACTGTGATGACTGTATTGAATGGCACTCTTTGGCATAAAAAACTCAGTGATTTCTGCTGACTCTTCTCCATTCTGACTAAAACAATTAAAACATTCAGTTGAATCTGTATCAGAACTTGTTCCCTAGGTTTTGCACCTACTAACTAGACATGCATGTCCACGAATGCCCATCTGTTAAGTCTGAGACTTTTTCTGCTTCTCTAGTTCAGGTAACATGAGGCTATAGAAACCTACAAATGGACTCCTAGTCCAGTATACAGAGTCTGGGTTGTTGGTCTATCCAGCTTTAAGCCAGTGCTTTGTTTTGCACTAATACTCAGTGCTTTCAACCCTTGGCTTCCAGAGCCTGACCTGGGACATGTGCTCTGATTTCCAGGAGTACTATATGGACTTCACTATAACTGATGCAGTAGCAGCTACACTTGGGTAGTGCATATGTCTGACTACTTTGAACATTTAGGCTCTGGGGTTCAGACTGAGCACCCAAACATTGTGAGAGCTCCACACCTGGGCTCTTTGGCTGTCAGAAGGAATTAACATCACTCCTGACAATGTCCAAGGCTGCCCTGCGCATAGTGTGTGTGAAATATACAAGTAGTATTTTGAAGAGCACCAGAGAAAACCTTTAAGGAGATTAAACTTCAGAAGGGTTTGTTCTATGTGTAGTGCCTGAGTCTGAAACCTAGAAACAAGGAGAAGAAAAACAGTCACAGTCAGCTCATTAAGTGAGGCAGGGAGGAAAAAGAGTATATAAATGTTAAATTGGATAATATATCATCTTGTAGATGCATGATATTGAGTACTCTAGCATTAATTTCTTCTTTTCCAAATTTTTGAGTGTTAGACGTCGTGATCTGTTAATATAGTTCTGCATTCATTTTTTTATTTATGACCTATAATCTGGCAGATGGTAAGCTTTTGCAGTTATTATCCCTTTATTTCCTCAGAATGTGACCTAGTAGTTTTTGGAATAAATGCCTAAGGGAAATGTTGGCTGTTTCAGTGGTTGTGTAAGTTAAAACTGTACATACAATATAATGCAAAGGACAATTCTATAGTGATAAGTCAGAGGACCATATGACTTTATAGGGCTTTTTTTCTATTTGTGCTTTGTGTGGTTCTGGAAAAGGGAGTTAGCTTTTCTCTGCCTTATCCTGCTGCTCTGCCTCAGGGAAAGGCTGGACTTGGACAAGATAAATTAATTTTCATTTGGTCTGTGTCTCTCTCCCTTTCTCCCAGCATCACATTTGAAGTTGCTATGTTGTGTGATCAAAAGGCAAGTGATGCAGAAAGTCAGTCAGCACTGCTACCATCAGCACAACTGTGTACAATACAGATGGTACTAGGGATTATGGAGATACTATCTGACCAGTAAAGAGAAGAAAAGCATCCAGTCTTTAATGAAATGGTTGTATCATTAGGAGTGGAAAAACATTTGATCAGTGTATACAAGGTAACACTTAGTAAAAAGCTTAAGGATTAACTTCTGAACTCTGGGTGATGTGGAGAAAAGAAAAATGTTCACCTTCTGAAGTCAAATGCATTTTCTTTCAAACATACCACACAGAAAAATATTCCTTTGGCTAACATCCATTGCCTAACTCCAGAAACAGTGCTCTAAACCAGGTTAGTCAGAGAAAAACAGGCTTCCCAAACATTGACCCTGCCTACTTATTGTCTTTGGAGTTAAGCAATGAAATTGAGAGCATCTTAATTTGTACGATTGGGATTTCCCCTTCCCCTTCCCCTTCCCCTTCCCCCTCCCCTTCCCTTTCTCTCCATCTTCAGTTGCAACACCCTTTTGGTTTCAGTCTCTCTGTACCATATGTCTGGACCCTTTCTTCCTCTGTAAACTCAGCACATTCAGGTCTTGGTCCAGTTGGCAGGACTGCTGATACATGAACTGTTCTCAATCCTCCTGATGTGCCTGGAGCTGCCTGAAGGGAAAAGGTGTTGCTGTATGAACAGGACAACCAGTAAGAGATAATACTGGCAAAAACAATATCTAGTAGCATTGTGAAATTTCACATGATTTCTTTGATTACCTGATCTGGAAATAACGTATTTTCTAACTGCAGCAATATGACTCTTCCAATTAAGTTTTGGAAAACATTTGTCATTCTGATGTTGTTTTCAGTTCCTCATAGCTTTATGGAAGCATTCAAATTTTGTTTTCCAACCCTGCTTAACTAATGACAGCTAAAGACCCCCACAATGCCTTCTGCTGCTAATCATGTAGAGGGATGTGGTATTGTGGAGAAAACAGTATTCAACAACTTAAGAAAAGTAGGAACTGGGAATTTGACCACTTAAATTCAATAGACACAGACTAATTATTCTTGTCCTTCAATAAAGAAGAAATATCCTGCATATTAGGACTAGGTATCTATTGCTTGGCTAATGACAGATCATGAGTCTAATTGTCCATTGTGTTCTGTCTCTTTACAATAGCATAAAACTTGTGTATACAAAAGCAGTGTTACAAAGATGTACCAATGATGCAACAATCTTGCTTTCCATTCTAGAAAGTCTTAACAGTCTTCAACAAAAGCTGCCTTGTGGGTTTCATGATTCCTCCATCCCAAGGCAGCTGTCCAGCCTTCATCTTCAAACTTCTCTCTGCCATGTGGATGAATACATATATGTGCTCCACCTTTTCTTCACCTTCCTGAAGCTGGAAGGGAGGACAGGGAACAGTTCCCCCTGAATGGACTAACCAAAAATGTCTTTACCATGTAACTGGATACCACCCAGTTCTGCAGGACTCAAAACACCATTTAGTATTGTTCTTGCAAAATCATGTTTATAGGGGAATTCCACGGACAGGCTGAGAACTCGTTTTGAAATTGTCTGTTGTGTGGCTTCGAACTGCTCACTTGTTCTTGTCAATCTAGACAAAAAACATCTACAAGCCCTCTGCAAATTTACTTTAATATTGCCGCTGATAACAAAGGAATTTATGCAAGAGAGAAACACACTTCTGCTATTGTTCCAAAACTGTATTCTGTTTGCCAGTCTAGTTCAGAAGGCTCTATATCAAGTTATTTTAGGGGCTACCTGATCTAACAAAACCTGAAGTAGTCGCTCCTTAAATGCCACCTTGTTTAACAAGTGCCACCCTTGGCTGAGGGAACAAGAAGTTTCTTCTGTACAAGGTAACAAAATGAATTTGAAAAATGACCAGCCACTTGTGTTTGTGGGAAAAATGTATGAGAGCTTTGTCATGGTCAGCAGGGAAGATTAACGGAAGCTGGGACTTGAGTCAATCAGTGTTGAAACACACCAAACCAATTAAATAAATGGAAACATTTAACAGAGCCTGTACCAATAAATACAGATGAATATTAATGCAGATCTGTAAGATTTGGAGTGGGGGGAAAGAAAATAGCGTAAAGAATAGAAAATGCTTCGAGGAGAAGAGTTTCACTACATTTCTGCTGCTGATTACCCAGGAGGATTTGGCTGGCACTGAGAGGAAAATTGTACAGATAAGCTGGAGCTGCATTATTTTCTCTCTTATTTTTCAGCTGTAATCTTCACATAGCTTTTACATTCTTTGGGTTTGTGTTGTTTATATTATTGACTCAGAGAACATACATGAATTCTTTTGTTTAATTATGTTTGCCTTGATCATGTCAAGGCAAAGTTCATTATTTGATTTTGAAATGTACATCACCACAGGATAGTTAATATAAATCTGGGCATTGCCTTTTCCCTAGGTCAATTATTCAGTGTGTGGCAATTCCTTCTAGCTGTGTATAAGACCATCTTTGTTACTGGGGAAGTTTCCCTAGATTAGTTAACTTTCAGAATTTTCCCAGAAACCCTGTTCATAACTTGAGAAGATTAGGTTGTTGATGATGATAGGAGTCTTAGGACTGCAATTAGGCAGCTCTTAAGAGATGTTTAACTAATGCTGTAGGTGTATCTTTTAGGAGCATGCGAAAGTACTGGGCAGTGCTTGAAGGGAGTCTGACTGTGACAATAAGGATTACTGTGGTGAAATACAAATACTGAGGATTAGTAAGTGGGTACAAAGATATTAAAATGCTTATATCAAAGAAAGTGGTGCTCAAAAACAATTTATAGAGTCTGGTGTGCTGGAAGAAAGAGTATGTCATCCAGATTAGAACTTTTGTAGAACTTTGGAAAAAAAATAAAGATTGTAAAAATCATGGGGCATTTCTTGCCTTTCAAATGACTGAAAAGGGGAATACACATTCAGAATAAGAAATGGAATAATTTGTGTCTTTCTTCTCCACTTCCTGGCTACAGCATTAGTAACTGAGACATATACACACAAGCACAAGATTTTGCAAAAAATAAGAAACTTTCTTAAGGTCTTGATTTCTGCATGGCAACCAGTTATCTTTGGGGTGCAGCTTTCTTTCATAAGGGAACACTGCTGAAAGGGCTCTAAACAAACTTCCTTCTATATAATCCTAATTGAATTCAAGTGTCCCTCTGACCTGGGATGTGTCTCTGAAAGACAGAAGAAACAAAACACACCATCATGCAGTTAACTTCACCTTGCTGTGTCTCAGCTTCAGTAAATTGGTCGATCTCAGAGAGGTTCATCTCACTGCTAAGGGGAATTGTTCAGCTGAGTGAGAGCAGCCAGGAAAACAAGAAAACAAGCCACCCTCAGCAAAAACAACAATGAAAACTGCTGCTTCTAATTACAGACTGAAGCGAAAAGGATCAAAATTTATTCTCTGTGCCTGATGTAGTTGCTTATAAAGTAGTATACTCTACACTAACATAATTTGGAGCAGCTTGAAATTTCATTTCTCTTTTTTAGTTCCAAGAGGCACCTTTTTATTGCTTTATAATGACACGACCATCAAAATGGTTAATATTTTTAGAAGTTAAGTAGGAAAATAAGTTTGCTTGCTGCCTTCCTCTCTTTCCCAGGAGGGCAATGCATATTAACAAGAACACAGCTTTGACCAGTTTCCAGAAAGGAGGGGGAAATATCCATTACTTAGCAAAGAAATAGGTTTTAAAATTTAAAACTAGTGTGGAGGCAGCAAGAAAACCAACTATGCCAAGAAGATTCATACAAACACAACCATATTGCCTATTGAATTTTAATCCTTTATTTTATCCTTAGGACCCCTGAACTGGCCTACTGTAGTGTGACAACACCACAAAAATGAACATAACAATATTTTGGTTTTAAACACCCTTTAGGCTTTGGGCCAGGTAAGTTTTATCAAGGTAACCATTCTGATAGGATATAAATATGTTCTTAATTGTGTAGTGAAAAATCACTGAAGAAATGTGCTGGTTCTTTGTCCCATTCTTACTCTACTTCACAGATCTAATATATTATATTGGCATGAACATTTATATAACATAATTTTCACTAGATGAATTCTGAAATTTCAACTTTTCTGGCATATTCTAAACATGCAAAATATTTTTTAAAAGGACAAAACAGTAAGAAGTCTCTCTTCACTATCTCTTCTTTGGCACATTAGATTTTTATTTTGTTTTATTTTGTTTTGTAACTTGTGTGAGCAGTTGT
This sequence comes from Hirundo rustica, assembly GCF_015227805.2. Classification (NCBI taxonomy): domain Eukaryota; kingdom Metazoa; phylum Chordata; class Aves; order Passeriformes; family Hirundinidae; genus Hirundo; species Hirundo rustica. The sequence goes on from NC_053453.1 coordinate 39,470,160, forward strand.
AGGTATGATGACTATTGAAATGAGAAAAAGAATTAAAAGGACAACAGTATTGACTCTGAGACTAGCAGAAGTCCCTTCTCAGCCAGTCCTCAGGTCTGTGCTTTCCCTGACTCATAACATCAAAGAAGATCCAATTTAAATTAAGAGGCTCCAAAAATCTCTTGAGACTTTTCCCTAATAATTGCATCCATATGTAGGAATAGGAGAAATTTATAGGTAATACTCTATGCTTCATAACGGATAAGAATGGATGAGAGTGTGAACTGTTTTTTGTGAAAATAATCCCCCTAAATGTCCATCAGTCAATTAAGATAATTCCTCAGAAAGTAAAAGTGAACAACTGAGAGTATAATTGTAACATGTCACAAAATTATGAAATTACTTGATTTGGAAGGGACTTTAAGGATCATCTAATTCCAAATGCCCTGCCTTGGGGGTATAGTTTCACTATAATTGTCTAGTTTTACAGTTTTATGCTATAGATTTTCGTTACTAATTTTGAACTGTAGATGAAATTAAACTGCATAATTCTTAGTGCATTATTAGAGTGTCTAGATGGTGAAGGGTGGAGTATATCAAGTGAGACTTGCAGGTCCTATCAATTTCTTTGCACTACTGAATTGTTTGCTTAAAATAAGATAAAAGCCCATGTTCACCCTACATGATAGCACAGAGTAAGTGAGGATGTTTTTCTCTTATGGTTGAAAAGAACCCCTGCTCTGGGTGCTGTTGGAATTAATGAAGTTTTATTGGCTCAGCGTGGTGTGGCTCCATTTGAGACACTGGGATGGGAATTTCACTGAGGCTCTTATTAGAGCTCCCATCTTCCCAACATCTCAAACAAAAACTGAGCAAACCAGTGGGAAAATATATAACTCACAGTCACACTGATAGGCAAGAATTTTTAATTTTAGAGCAGTGGCAACACCCAACCCACATTTTTAAATGTTTTGTGTTTGTTCAAAAGCAGCTGGGTTATCAAAACAAGGTTCTTATTAGTTAAGTTTTTAACAGCTCAAGCAGACACTTTAATCCAATCAGGATATACGAGGAGTTTCTTCAAAGAACTCAAAAAATAAGCCCGGTGTCCTGATCCCCAATGTCATGTCCTGCAGAGTAGAGGTATCTCAGTGGCTTCCTGCAGCAAGTGACAGTAAATGATTTTTCTGTTAATTACTATATTAAATGGGATAGTGCTTTACTCTCCTATTGAGACACTTTGCTGGATCGTTCAGCATAATTATTTTAAAACGTGCTACTTTAGCAGAACATAGTTAATTTCCTAGCTTAGAAGACACAGGTGTGTGAGGATAAAAGCTTGCTTTGTTTGAATAAACAGAAAATGTCTCATAGCTTTTCAAATAACTTCCTTTAAAGTAATCTAGGTAAATGAAAACAAAAGAACCTGTTCAATATTTATTCTTTGAAAAGCAGAGACATTTCTGCTTTGTCTTGTTTTTGAAACAATGTTAGAAGCTGTCCTAGTGTAATTGTATTGAGCCTAATGAATTGTCACTGGAGATGAATTTGGTCCTGGTATCTCTGTTTTCACCTGCCAGACAAAAAAAAAAAAAAAAAAAAAAAAAAAAAAAAAAAAAAAAAAAAAAAAGTTTTTAATCTGACTTTACATATTAATCACTCACAGACAAGGAGACAAGTCCTGGAACAATTCTGTCTTCTTTATATGGACTTTCTAATTCAGCTTGTTACATAATGAGGTGAAAGGAAAGTCAAGATCACTCAATTTTTGTAATGACTTTGAATCAGTTCCACAGATTTTATCAGGTTTACCTCCAAACTCAAGAATTTCTAGCTGGATTAATCATTGTCTGAGAAAATGCATAACTTTAAAAGTGTATTTCTGGAGCATGGAAAAAGAAAAAACACCCTGGATATTTATTAGCTGACTTGTGTACAAATGGTTGCTTTAAAATAAATTAGGATTACTTTTAAATATCTTGAATACCCTGACTTTCAGATTGGTGGAAAAAGTGCTGTGTTCATGCTCTGCCTAGACAGGCAAGAGACTCCTGCCAGCACTGAGAGAGTGGCCCTGCAGAGTTTGGGCAAAGGGCCTGGGATCTCTGGGCTGGCAGTGGACAGGGAGGTGCTCTGGAGGCAAGGTTGTGCTTTCCTCTTGCCTTCCCTCAGACCTGCACCAAACCTTCTGGCACATCCTACAGGCTCCAGCTTCCTGCACCCAGATTAGAGGGAAATATGTTGAATTTAAAAAGCAGTCTCTTCTGTCTACATTTACCATGGCCTAAGATTTTTCTTGGAAAGTATGTAACCTTCACAGTCTCATGGCTTCCAAATTCAGTATTGATACCACACATCTCCTGGAGAGTTTTAATTTAAGACTAATTCTGCCAGGTAGCCTAATGTGGAAATTAGATTAAAGAGATCTTTCTTCAATCAGTAACATTTCCCTCATTAATGAAAACTTGTCTCTATCAGATGTATTGACTTGCAGACCTAGTCAAAATTATTTGTTGTTGACTTGTTCTAAAAATGTCACGTTATATAATACAGATTTCAAGATACTGCTGTTTTGGAAGTGTTGTATTTTCATGATTTCTCTTTTAAAAGAGAGGCTGGTTTCTCTTCCCTCACCATGAATAATTGCTGGGTTGGCATGAATGAGTCATGAGCTGCATACATCAGGGCTACTTAAGTCAACTTAAAGTCCTTCAAACCTCATTGATAATTAGAAATGAGAGTATAGGCAGGTTCTCAAATCCTGATTAGAAGTCACTTAGAAATAATTACAGAAGGAATGGATGTAATTTGAAATATTCTCACCTTGGTAGGCTAATCCTAGTTGGTGAACAGAAATGTCTATAAAATATGTGTGAATTTGATAATGTAAAATTTCAGATTATGTGTTTTAAAAAAACCATTGCTCAGATGATTGCTACAAAAGTAGCCCAAAGTAGATAGAGACAAATGTCAGCAGTAAGTTAGCAGTCATATAGTGTTTAACATTAGGTGTTATGTTCTCTATTGCACTATACGGAATTGCTACTATTACATTGTTTTTAATAGTGGAAATATTACTTTAATAAACCAGCTATATTTAGGCATAACTGCCCTAACAATTTTATCATTCATGACATTCACCTGCAAAACACCCATGTGGTTTCATTATGTGAGTCTATTTTCACCATCGTCTCCTTATATTTTAACCTGAATTTCCCCCATATATGCATTTGTTTCCTGTTTTGATTTCTGCATTTTTGAGACACTGATTGAGATTCACAGCTGTTTGGGAATAAGGTTAAAAATACCTGCTTGAGCCCACTATAAATCTTGAGGGTTATTTTTATTTTTGGAGACCCTTTGTATTTCCCCAAAATCTTCTGAACAGTAATATACACATTCTGGAGTACTGCTGTCATCCCAAAGTAGCCTTCCATAAAGTATTGACCATTAGTGCACTCTCTGTCCTACTGCATCATTCACGTGATTCATCAAGAGCCAGGAAGGAGCAGTTTGATTTTTCTGGCTAGTACACAATCATCCTCATGTATTTGCTGAGATTTAAATTCAAAGCAATTTAAATTCAAAGTATTGCAAGGGTTTCAGATAATAAAGTGTCATTAAAAGCTTTTGTATCTTCATCAAGAGCTGTAGTTTAAGCCATATGTACCCTACACCTTCCTATTATGACTGGTTTTTAGGGTTTTGGGTTTTTTTCCCCAACCTGCTCTTGCTTAGAACTCACATTGCCTTGGGAATAGATTTGCAACTTTGTCCTGATCTTGTCATTGTGTGGATGGCAGAGTAGTACTGAAATGATATTTTACTTCCATGGTAAATCAGTCTTCACTTCTCCATTTCTGTGAGCTATCAGGATTTCTAAAGGAAAATAATAATAATAATAATAATTGAGTAACTCTTTCTGCCAACAGAAATGAGAGCAGTAATTTACATTTATGCTCCTACTGAATTTTATTTCTTAAAATTATATTTATATAGGACAGAATGAGAAGAGAACTTCTTCTGGAAAGATATCCATCCTAGTAGATAGATGTTCATGTTCCTTTCCAGGGGAACTGTGTCCGTCTGATGGATCCACACATGTTGTAATGCATTAATTGTATTATGTGTATCGGATCTGTAATCTGTATCATGGGTTGTCCTTACTCAGCTGTAACCTAACTCTTCCCCTCCTACTTCTCCCTGTTTGGGTGGTGCCTCTGGGCCCTTCCTCTGGGCCCTGCCCCCTGGGGAAAAAGCCAGGACATGGGAGGGGGAAGCTCTCTCTGGCACCAGTGAGTCGTCGGGACAGGCTCCAACCAAGCAGGGCAGGACTCGAGAATAAAAGCTGTAAAATCCCACTTGAAGCCAGAGAGCAGACTCTTTTACTTTTGCCATCGGCGGTCATCTAGTCTCATGGGGAAATACTACAACTGGAGCCTTACGTGTGGCTCGAAGCCACAAAAGGTTCCCAAAAACCTAGAAGAACCACTTGGGGAGCACATGGCTGAGGAATCTCATGCAGGAATCTCATGCACGAAACATAGCCCACCCATAGCAGAGACACAGACCCGTCAGGCTTGGTGTTCACTGTGGAGTCTCTGAAACACAGGATTCTACAGGCCAGGGCTGCAGTTTTCTCCTTTGGATTCAAAAATCCCATTGGAGTGCTGCAAAGAAGCCCCCCGAACAGCAGGCTGCTCCCAGGGAAGGTGACCACATGTTCATGGAAAGATGACCCTGGGAACCAAGACTGGAAGCTCTTTTTGCACCAAAAAGGGTCAGTCGCAGGCAAAAGGAATGATTGGGAAAGAAAGGAGAGGAACGCTGGAGTTTTGGTGAGTACCCCTTCCGGTTTTCTAAGGGAAAATCTTTTTCAGAGGCTATGTTCCTCAGGAAAAAGGGTTTTTTCCTTTCAGGGAAGGTTTTTACTTTAAGAGTAAACCTTCAAAGTGTTTTAATAGCACACTTCTTTCAGCAGCCTGGGGGGTGGAAAAGGAAACTGTTTCTCCTTTTGGCTTTTTTTCTCTCCAGCAAAGTTTTTTTTTTTTTCCTTTCGCTTTCTCAGTCACAGTAAAGAGGACACAGAAACTCAAAATCTGAGCCAAAAATGGGTGCCAGGCTATCTGAGTCTCAAAAAAGAGTCTATTACCACATTTTAAATGCCTTGGATGATGGGGGACCCATTATTCAAAGAAACAGCTGAAAAAATTAACTCTGTGGTTGTTTTCTGTGTTTCCACATTTATCATTAGAGCAAATAAGCTTCCCAGAATTTTGGGAGGCTATAACAAAAAAATAGTTGAATCTGGCTCCTCTAATAATAAAGAAGATGCAAATTTTTTTTTTTTTAATAGCTTAAAAATTAAGTTTGCATTGCAAAAGCAAAATAAAAAAGGGAAAAAAGCCAGTTCTTTGTGAATTTTCCCCAGCTCGTACCTTTGCAGGCAGTCCGAGTGCTCAAACCTTCCATCTCAGTGGTCCCCAGGTGGGGGGAGGTCACAAGATGGAGGGGACTCCTTTGTCCAAATTGGCCGAAGCCATGTGCTCCTGAGCCACGAGGAGTCTCTCCCTTTGTCTGTCCCTCCTTCCTGCAATCCCTTCTTCTCCCCAGACCCCTCCTTCCCTTCAGTGCCACCCCCGGCACTGCCCTCTCCTCTGACTCTGCCCCCTACCCTCAAACCTCCGCCCTCCGACTGCTCCCTGTGTGACTCAAGCCTCCAGCCCCTCCCTGCCCCTGGTTCCCAGGGTTTCCCTGCCCACAGTCCCGATTCCCATGCCCCGGGGCGGGCGGGGGGAGCTGGGAACCCGGAAGCGGGAAGTGATCCCGGCTTTTCTGCCACCCCTGTCACATATCAACAGTCAAAAAGAGGGGGTGCTGTCCACAGTAATTGGGACCCCTTCCCCCAACAAGCGATTCAGGGTTTATGCAAAGCTCAGGCCAAACTTGAGTATGAAAGAGAATACTTTAGCAACCGTTTAAAAGCAAATTTAGCAAGGAATACTACAGTTCCCTTTGACCTCCAAAAAGATTTGCCTCCAGAGCTTTGGCAAAATCCTGAAACGGCTGTTGATAATAAGAATCTGCCAATTCAATTAGCAACCCAAAGGCTAATTAGCCTGATTAGTCTTTCCAGCCTTACAGTAAAATAAAGAAGCTTCCATCAGAACGTTTAGTAACATTTGTGGAGCGGTTAACTCGAGCTATCGCGTTACAGGTTAAGAATGAAGGAGCCCAGGAGCAGCTCCTGGAGGAGATGGCTCTGGCTGATGCAAACGAACAGTGCAAGGCAGCCATCCTCAGCCTGTCTATAGAACTGGCTCTAACTTTACATGACATGCTCCAGGTGTGTGCCAGGAAGATTCCCTTCATAAAAGCTCATCAAAACCACAGTTCCAGAGACAAGTTGCCACAAAAAGCTGCTGCTGCTGCAGCTATTGATATTAATAATTTGCCAATTCGATTAGAACATCTATGTGGTGATGGTGAATGGGTCACAGCACTCAAGCAAGCTCAGGAAATTCCTTTAGCTGTTTTAGAGCGCATTAAAGATGCTGCTTTAAAAGCATTCTTTTCAATCCAGCCCGATGGGTCCTTCCAACCTTACAGTAAAATAAAGCAGCTTCCATCAGAACCTTTTGTAATGTTTCTTGAGCGATTAACCTGAGCTATCGAGTTACAGGTTAAGAATGAAGGAGCCCAGGAACAGGTCCTGGAGGAGATGGCACTGACCAATGCAAACGAACAGTGCAAGGCAGCCATCCTCAGCCTGCCCATGGAACCAGTGCCAACCTTAGATGACATGCTGCACATATGCACCCAGAAGGTCCCTTTTATGACAGCACACCTTAATCACAGTTCCAGAGATGCATTCAGACCACTGCAAAGAGCTGCCGCGGCAGACGCCATGCCCCCTGTACCTGTGCCACAGCCACCACCCAAGAGAGGAACAATGTGTCTCCTGTGTGATCAGGCTGGACATTGGGCATCTCAATGCCCTTTAAAGAAGCAATTTCTGGACTTTCAGGACAATGGGGGCAGGAGGTCTCAAAGGTCCAAAGGGAATTTTTCAAAAAAACTAGAAAATGTAAATGTTAAACTAAATAATCCTGCTTTAACCAGTTCTGCCTTTCAGCAAAAGTCACCGGATATGATAGTAAAGGATCCAGCGACCAGAGAAACAAAAAGTCCTCATGATCTGGTCACTTGGGGTCGTGGGTACGCCTATGTGTCCACTCCCCCAGATCTCAACTGGGTGCCAGCTGAGTGGGTGAAACCTTTCATCCCTAAAACTGCAAAGCCACCTGCAGAGGCCCCACAAGTGGCCAGTGCTGCCTGGAGGAGGAGAAAGTGCCGAACCGTCTCCTTCTAATTATCATTATTCCTTAACAGTTTTTCTAGACTGTTTGTTTGCACTAAAGGTCATTTTTTGCAACTTTAAGGGTACTCAAGGTCCGAACTCTGAGTATCTCCCACGAACCGAGCCTTCCTCCTTCTTAATTTAATAAGAAAAGGGGAAATGTTGTAATGCATTAATTGTGTTATGTGTATCGGATCTGTAATCTGTATCATGGGTTGTCCTTACTCAGCTGTAACCTGACTCTTCCCCTCCTACTTCTCCCTGATTGGGTGATGCCTCTGGGCCCTGCCCCCTGGGGAAAAAGCCACAACACGGGAGGGGGGAGGTATCTCTGGCACCAGCAAGTCATCAGGACAGGCTCCAACCAAGCAGGGCAGGACTCGAGAATAAAAGCTGTAAAATCCCACTTGAAGCCAGAGAGCAGACTCTTTTACTTTTGCCATCGGCGGTTGTCTAGTCTCGTGGGGAAATACTACACACACGTGCCTCTTGTCACAGCTGTTTCCTCTTCTACTTTGTGCTGACCCATTTTGGTTTTGGTGTAACAGGAGACCAGAAAAGCATTGGCAGGCTGGCATGCATATGTCCAAAAGTTCCTTAAATATGTGAAGGATTTTAAAGTATGTGCATTTTGCTGACCCAAGAATGAAACAGGATCTCAGAAACCTGCAGCCTAAGGATGTCAGAGCACAGTTTTGGATCTTCCATTTTGGGGAGTATGCCAGTCCACAGAGGGTGACTGTGAAAAGTTGTAGCTTTGAGCTGGTGGCACTGCTTGTGTCTTTATGTTGTCCAGGAAAGTGGAGTCACCATCCCTGGGTGAGAAATGACTGGACATGGAACTTAGTGCTATGGTATAGTTGACAAAGTGGTTTTCCATCAAAGTTTGCACTTGATCATCTTGGAGGTCTTTTCCAATCTAAATGATTGTATGGTTCTGTGATGTGAGAAGCAAACATTTCTGATCAATTAACTCACTTATGGAGAACTTTTATGAAGGGTAAATCCAGTGAAGTACATGAGAAAATCTTATTTATTTAGGGCTTGTTTAAGCTTTGATAAGTTTATAACTATTTTTATAATAAAATCAAAATGACAAGAACAGAAAAACATGCCCATTTCAAGATATTTTACCCAGCACTTTGAGCCAAGCAAAAACTAGTTTTAATTCATATATCTTATTGGCCTCAGTGCTGTGAATTTCCTTAGCTGAATGAGGAAAGGTTACTTTTTAGGGGTTCAGAGTAGAAATGTGTGTGTTTAGTGGCAGACTATGCTGGCTATATAAATATTTATTTGTATTTATGGACCTTTACATCACTTAAGTACTTTTCCTGTCCTTGAAAATATAGATGCTCAAAAGTTCTTTGTAGAGTGTGTCATAAAAATGGTGGTCAAACAGAAGTGATAATGTGGGTGCTAAAGCTCTTGGCAATATTTATTTTATCTTTTAGAAAAGAGATTTAGCTTGCAGTTAATCTCTAACTTTTCTCTTTTGAGATTACTTTGAAAAAATAGGGGAAGGCAAACTCTGTATCAAGTTACAACTGTGGGTTTTTGGTTTTTTTTAATTAGGTAGAATTTTGTGAATTTGTCAGAATATTATGATCATTTATTCTGCATGCTATCTTAGTTTGAAAATCTCAGGATGAAATATATCTTTGTCCTTTATTATCTGAGGCTGTCTACTAGAAAATCCATGCTGATATTGCTCACAGAAGGATGATATTACAGAAAGTATTTTCATTCAAGATTTATTGCAGAAACAAGTTTGAATTTCTTTGTAAAGACCAATAATTAACATGCACAAAAATGTATATTCATTCCAATGAAATATTGAGATCAAATTGTGAGATTTCATTTTTTTTCTTCCCTCAGCTTAATGGGTATAGTAAGTACAAAAGCAATCCTTCATAGAGAACAGCACCTCAATTTGATGGGCATACGGTAAAAGGTCAGCTTTGGAAAATTGTCATTCTTACATAGCATCTTTGCCAAAACATTGCTATTGAATTTTAGCAACACTAAATTAGAGTTTTTAATACAGAATGTCAGGAATATATGAGAGGAAGTCTTGTTGATGAAACTTTTATATAGGATAGATTGTAGCTGAGAATCCTCAAATATCACTTCTTGTAGAGCCAGCTTTTAAACTAAACCCCACAGTGCTGGCTAGACCGCAATTCCCAGTGAAGCAAAGAGACAGAGAGGGAAAAAAGTCCCTGTTCCACTCTGTGCCCAGCTTCTGCCTCTGACCCTCCATTTGGTGCCTCATATAGAGTGTACCTGGCTTACTTTCAACCTTTATACAAACATGTCATTGCTTCAGTCTTGCTGGCTCCACTGTAGATTCCTAACACCAATTCACATCATATAACACTCAACAGACTGGACATGATGTTTATTGGGTGACTTCAATTGTTTCTGCCAGGCAGGAGGACACCATCAGAGTGTGGCCAGTATAACTCCACACTTAAATGCACTTAAATATATGCACAAGCCCTCACCTCCAGTCTGGGAATATGTTCAGTGGTAAAGTGAGAAGCTGTACAAGGAGACACCTAATCCTTTCTGATATCTATTCCTGTCAGGGAATTTATTCCTTCTAACAGAAACTGTTTCCACTTAACAAGGCGCTTCTGGAGCTTTTCACATGGCCAAGAGGAGGTACAACTGCTAAGATGAGCTGGGTCAGGCATCACCTGACCCACAGCTGGGGCCACCTCAGAAGCCACAACTGCTAACCTCTGTAGACTCTTATTTTGGACAGGGTGTGACACCACCCTGTGTGTGCCAGGCCAGAGCAGCTCTCCATGCACAAGGAGAGAGCTCCAGCACAGGGGTTTCAGACCTGCTGTCTCCAAGGGGCTGTTTGGCCTCTGCCCAGCTGCTGCTCACTGCATTGTTTTTCCACACATTGTTTTTCCACCCTGATGCCTGAAAAGGATCTTGCAAAAATGGGTCTCTTTCCCTTGAGGTCTGGGTAAGTACATTTGTAGGAGTCTTTCCTCCTGCACTTTTGAGTCCTGAGATCCTAATCTACACCCATGTCATTCCATTCCTGAGTTATTTAAACATATGACCTGTACTTGTTGGCAGAAATGAAAGTTTTGATCTGAAACAAGGGATGAACATGTTTTGAGTGTCGTGTACTACTAGCAGAGATCACTGCATATGAAGAGTGCTTCACAATCAAAGACATTGCAGCTCCCCATAGCATTAAATGCTCTAATAGAGGGAAGCTACGTTAAAAAAAAAAAAAAAAATCCTAGAAACTGGAAAATCCTATTTGCTATGCACAAGACTGTGTTTCAATATATGCTCAGGTATCTATGAAAATTAATGAAATGTCAGTTTGAGAGCTGGAAGTATATTTTTAGATAATATTTTAATATGAGCGGGTGAATATAAAGTACATCCCACGTAGTCAGATAAACAGAAAAGTCTGATGCACTTATTTGCCAAGCATACATGCAAATAGTTGCATTGAAGTGGAGCAGTAATTAGACCAGCTGAGAATTAATACCATATTTAGCAGGATGCATGGGAAAATGGATACACTCTTTCACCTGTGAGATGTATTCTTAATTCCATAAGGGCCAAAATTATGGGGAATTACTGAAAGAGATTTTAGAACCTTCTGTTAGGTACAGTGTGATGACAGTGTGCTAATGGAAATCAAACAGTATGAGCTGAAAGTAGATGCAATCTTCATGCCTGTTAACAGTTGTAAAATCATTGACATTAACTGTAATATCATTCAGGCTGGAGTTTAAGACATTGGTGGGCAGATGGTAGAAAAGGGAATTAAATCACATTTTCTGTGGAAAACTGTATGTAGTCCTTTTCTTTGTCTTTCACATTTGCTCTCACTAAAAAAAAATTTCAACCTTTTTATTATGATTATCAGTCATAATAGTAGTAGTATTGGCAGTAGCAGTAGTAGTCATTGTAGTAGCAGCAGTTTCAACTAAATTTGGCAGAAAAACTGAAGTTGTCAGAATTATTTAACTTTGTCAAGTCTTATGGAGCTGTGACACTGTTGCAGTAGGCCTAGTAAAGAAAGTCTAGTGTTAGCTCACCAAGCAATGCTTGGTCTAATAAACAGCCTCCATATGCTTTAGTATTTCTTGTACCTTCTAGCACAACAATCACAGGACACTGACCTGTAGGAAGACAGACCATTTAGTTTGGTGACTGCTGAACTAGTTTTTTTTAGTTCACAGGGGATCTTGCTTTAAAATTTAATCCTCAACTATCAGTAGAAATATTGCATTTTTGCAATATCTTGTGAAATGGCTGGGTGATTATTTGATTTGATTTTAAATCATAAGCGACTGGTTGAACAATGCACAACACTCCCATTCTTTCCTAACAGAGGACAATGAGTTTCCACTTATTTCTTTTCCATCTGAACTGTAACTTGGGGTTATGATTGTATTTCAAATACTGATATACAGAGCTATTTCCATGAAATTCAGCATTAGGAGTGTCAGGGAAAGCAATGGTGAAGAATGCAGGATGTTAAGCAAAACTCTTGCTAAGCAGGGTCAGTCTTTAACAGTTTCAAAGAGCTGGTAGTTGAAATTTAAAGGTTGTGTACGCTTCAGTAGGCAAAAGCTGTGTTTCAGCAAACTTTAGACTAAGTGGCACTAATGCTAAATGTACATTGCCCACTTCCATAAAAAGAGCAGTGAAAAAACCCTCAATATCACACTTGCTTAAGGATTTAGGAAAAAAGGTGACTTGGTGAATGAGATTTAAGTATCATATAAAAAAGTGAAGTATTCTGAGGAAACTTGAATCTCTTCAAGAAATGGAATTGACACAGAGGAATCAATAAGCCCTAAACCAACAAAGGTCCCCATTACAATATCTCATTGATAAGGCATTGTGGCTTTATGATATCTTTATTTTTAGGGATTTTCTATGATGACTCAGGTACAATAATGTAAGTTACTTGGGTATCATTTTCTCTTTTATGTCTCACAGGAATTGACTCACAATGATAATTAAATACATTCACCCAAGGAAAAAAAATGTAAATAAAATCAGAATGAAGTTCCCGACACATTAAATATTACCCAGTTTTAATAGGAATTCATTTAGCAGCATATGAACCTTATTTACTATGAAGTGTAAGAAGATCTGCAGGTACAGCATACAGGATTCTTGACAACATCAAGCAATCATACTTGTAAATGAATACTTTTCTTCTGACTATTCTTTACAAGAAGCACTTTTCAAGAGATGCTGGTTTGATATTTATTTAAGTAGTTTTAAACAAAGCCTCAGGTTGTGGAATCATATGCATATCACTGGCTTTTTCTTCAAATTGACAGCCAGTGCATCTTTTTAACAAGTTTCAGATAGTTTATAGTTAGCTGGCCATGTTAAAGATTTAAACTCTCAGTTAGTGTTTGCCCTTTTCAAGGGAAAATAATTTGCTACGTCTTGCTCTCCTGCAGACTCTGCGTACATCCTTTCTCCTGACAAATGGAGCTAGTACTGGACTACAGTTTCAGACCTGCTGCCCATTACTTTATTTTCAGATAGACAGAAGCAATTTACCTGGGGGCCAGAAAATGTACACCATTCAGCTTTGTCAGAAGGAAAATAGGAGAGTCAAAAGAATTGCAGTGGCTACAGAAGTATATGCTGTCCTTGGCCATGTGAATTCACAAATCTCCTTTCTGTGCTTGTTTTTTGATAAGCTTAGCGCAATTCAGACCCTGTATCTAATGTGGGGCCTTAAGACTATTCCTGCAGTGTTTAGCTGCTAGCGCTCTGTTAGAAATTCACTTACAGTTTCTGTTAGTTAGCATCTTTCTTTCATGTCTCTACTGCTGGAAACCCTGAGGCATAGGCCTAAGGCAAAATAATCACGCTGTCCTTGCTGGAATCAGAACAGTGAGAATCTCCCAAGTAAAGATAGTTTCCCTTTCCTTCTATTTTTGTCTTTAAGGTTTGTTCTTTTGTCCAACGTAGTACCAAATAGGTAAACTGTGGCATGTAACTATTGTTCAGGTGAAATGCATCCCACCTTTCTGCATTTTTTTTCCTATTCTTTTTGGTTTGCTTCTACTATTCATTTTGTTTCTTTCACTAAATCTTCCTTAAGAGGCTTTCAGAAATCCATTTAGCTTGACTCAGTTTGGAATATAAATAGCAGGCAGATCACTGTCCCAAATATATCTGTGTGACTCTCTTTAGCACTTAAACAGCATCCGGTATATGCCTGGCACAAGCACAGAGAGAAGTCTCTGCAGACTAAGAGACCAGCATGTCAGTAATTAATTACCAGTTTACACACTGAAGAGCTCCTGTCTAGTAGTGGAAGAGAAAATTTCGTGATTAATTGCCATGGAGTAGGTCTTAATATAGGTCATGTATATTTTACTGTGCTAAAGTTAACTCCTTAATGACTCCTGCAGTAACACATTTCTTTGGCTGAACCAAAGATCAGAATTTCCCAGAGGGAGAGGTCTGTACCACTGTTAAAGTACCTGTGGTATCTACCAGACCTTTCATGTAAAGATTTTTAAGGAGAAGAAAATGGACCAATTGAATTACTGTGGGTTTAGCATGCCATTTCCATTTTATGATATGTCTTAATTTACCAAAAATACTACCTGGAGGATAACCTGTAGACTCTTATCTCACTTACACTTCTGCATGGCTCAAGATGAGGTCACCACCTGTCTTGGAGTTGTAAATCCTGGCCTAAAAACATGCAAGCTCAACCTATATGTGTCAGTATTTAGTTTATCTTTGTGGATATGGAAAGAAGATATATAGGACTGATAGCATTCGGGAGGTATTTTTATCAAAAATAAATGCTTGGGAGTATCACTGACAATTTTACAGCCAGGTAAAATTTCCATCAAATTTCTGTTTTAGCAAGAGATTTAAATTTTAAAAGTCCTCTAACAATATTTTCCAACAATGTAATAATGTCTTAGACTTCTTAATTTAATTATATTGCATGATCTATATAACAAAATCACATGTGGAAAAAGTTCTACTTTTTTATATCTTTGAGTAGGAGTGTCTATTTTGGTATTATGCTTCTAGGGAAAACCACCTGTCTTTAAGTCCAATTTTTGAACTGGTAAAAGTATCCCCATTAATATGGTTTGATTTGATTAAACTTCCGATTAAAGAAGAAAAAAATATTACTTGTTTCAAGAGAGGCTTGAACAACATAATTTTTCTGTTCCTTTTTGATATCAGCAAGCCATGTTCAGCTGCCTGAAACACTTTGTAGGAGTCAAGTCTGAGTACAGGAAGGGTGAGATAGGACATGAAGGCATGATGCTCCAAAACTGGAAGCTGTTCACTTTCACAAGAGTTTGGTCCAGTTAGCGCTTTGTTTTTTAGTGTAGCAGATACATTTGCTCTCAGTTTTCTGATGGTCACACTAAAGTACTTGCATGAAGATTTATTACATTGGTGAAAAAAAAAAAGTGACTTTCTTTTCAAAATAGATCCACAGGTTAAATGAAGCCTGATTTTTAAATTTCCTTTATTTGTGTCAAGCTTTGCCCTCAGAATTCTGAAGAACTGGTTTTTATGTAGCACCTTTACATCTCTTGGAGGATGTTAGCCTTAAATTAGCCTTATTATTCCATTGACAGTATCTTTAAAAAGGTGTAAGAAAGACATACTGCAGCACCTTTGAACTTTAGAAGTGTAATATAGGCTACAGGTCACATTGGAAAAAATGTAACTGTACTATCTGCTGGAAGCCATTTCAATCACAAAAGTTTATTAATAGTGTTCTTTGATCATGATGCACTGCATCACAAATATAGTTTTTTATCACTATTAATGTTTGCTACAAGCAGGTGAAGCAAGAAAATATATAAATAAAATGGCATAAAGTAGGATTAAGTGGAATCACCCCTCAAGGATTATCATAGCACTTTATATCTTACGAAGCCTTCTGTGATATATGTCCTAAAGTTAATTCGTGTTAAAAGATGTAAAATGTAATTCAACTTCTATAAGTATAAGTTTTGTTTCTAATTCAGTATGCTAAGAGTTAACTCAGATGAAAACAGCCCGGAGAAGGGTACAGGAATTTATTTTGCCTGAAAAGACATGGGAGGGACACGAGAAACCATGATTGGAATTACCAGAAGAAGGGACAGGAGGATGTCTCTGCCAGGAATCGTTAAGGGGAGAACAAAGATAACAGAAAAAGGAGATGAGAGCCCGGAGAAACAGATGATTACATCAGATCGATATCTCATCTGTCTCCTCCTGAAATTAACATCTTCGCGCCACACCTGGACCCAACCATTAACGGCATTGTCCTTTCCAGCTGCCCTATTCAGAATCCCAGAACTGGAACATGAATGTCTAATGAGGCTGCCTCGGAAGGAGGAACCTCGAAGTCCGAGTTTCTCTTAGTGATCCAGTGTATAAAAAGAGACTGCTCCAAGCCAGAAATGTGAACTTGGGGGGTGACATACTAGCTAAGTGTGGTACCGTGTTCACCCAGCGCTGATCCCGGGCTCGACGCTGTCCTTTTAATTGTGGTTGTCCGAGACTGTCATTCTGTCTCTCAATAAATTCCAAAATTTTGATTTATCGAATTCGGTCGATCGTATTTATTACACCTTATATCACCATATCATGTGGAAACAGCTTCTATTTTATGAGATTCTTTTTAATTCCTAACCCTTGCCCTCCTTCATTACAGCAGACATTTTTTGCTTGATATTAGTATTTTAACCACTTAGTAGCTTAAATTTAGCCACTTAGCCTTACGAGGCATTCAACTTCATACTTTTTTTTTAAACATAGTTTAACTATTAACTACTATGTCACTGTTTATTTTTTACATTTAAATTTTCCATTTTCTCACCAATTCATGTAAATTAGTAAAGCTCTTTAAATATGACACAGGTTTTTTGGGTTTTTTTCTCCTTGCACTGATGTCTGTTAAAGGGTTTTTAACAGCAAGATACTGCAATGTGTCCTTGTTGGGGGTTAGATTTGTTTCTTTTTTACGTGTAGATTTTTTTTCCCAGAAGTTGCTAGGAAACTAACTGTTGGGTACTTATCTTATAGGTACTTAAACAGAACAAAGGGGCAAAGGAGAGGAGTTGTAGTACCTGGCTACAGTTCTTTTGTCTCTGGGAGTTCCTCTCAGAGGGGGAAGATGCCCTGAGTTTTGGGGGGCAGAAAAGGGAGGGGCTAGCGGCAGCTGCTCTCTCTTACTCTGGGCATCGGAGAGAGGACGGCCAGGTTGCTGCTTGCTGCGGGAGGAGTTCACTGTCACCACCAAGTCCAGTCCTGGGAAATCTGCCATCGTAGATTTCCTGGGCTCGTGTGCCCAGGAATTCTGTGCTCTTTCGCCTGCCCTGCTGGAGCTGGGCCAGCCCTGTCCGGCAGTTGCGGCTTCTCCAGCATGGCTCTTTTGTTACGCTGTAGCTCTGCACCCCCCTGCCTGCTGGGGACGTCCTGCCGTTCCAGCCACCACCACGGAGCTTCTGATAGATCTCATCCACCAGCCCAGGATTTTCCACCATTCCAGGCTGGTGCTCTCAGAGTCCTGCAGAGGCACCGAGACCAGACTGCCCTAGCCTTTGCGAAGCAGTCTCTCGGGATTCCTGGTTCTGTTTATTATCAATGCCGTAGTTGTTGGTTTTTTGCCTTGTTAGACGTACTAGTAAAGAACTGTTATTCCTATCCCCATATTTTTGCCTGAGAGCTCCCTTAATTTTCAAAACTGTAATAGTTCGGAGGGAGGGGGTTTAAATTCTCCATTCCGAGGGAGGTCCTGCCCTCCCTAGCAGATACCCATCTTCTCCAAACCAAGACAGCCCTGCATATTGAAGACCATAAATGCAAGAAGATACTTAGAAGATCATCTGAAAGATGTATAAGCATCAAATATCTCTCAATGCATAAACCATTTCTGATGACATAATTTTTGGCCAAGATGAGTGGTTTTTCATTGTTGTCTTGGTATCCAAGCAGGAGAATATCAAACCCATTTATTTATCTGGGCCTGTGTCATTAAAAGCCAGTTGTGACTACTAAAAAGTGTTGAGATATAGTTGATAACCTGAACTGGTTGAGCAGATGCTAGCAAGGTAACCGTGTGCCCAGTATGGTAGAGAACTCTCAAAATGCATAGTCGAGGTAAATCTTAGTTTATCCAAGACTTATCCCAACTTAGTTCTATATACAATGTAAGTGCTCTGTGTAATATATCATAATGGTTTATCTGTATACTCAATTGTCTAATATGCATTTGGCTGATAATTGGAAACTAAATCAAGGCTGTACGTCTCTTCACCAGGCCACTATCCTGAGTTCAAAGTGATCCTTTCTGCTGGAAGATTCCAATCCTTAAAGAACCATCCATCTGTCCAAAATTAAGATCAGTTACCAATAACATGTAATTTCCAAAATTGTCCAATGCTGACACTTCAATCACACCCCTAAGAAATCTCTTGCATTTCTTACCCCTTCTTATAGGTAATTCCCACCACCCTCACTCCCAATGCCCAACGTAAGGTCTTGCTTTACATTTATGACATCTTTTTTTCCTACTACGCCTTCTCAGAGCAGTAGAGACAAGTTATGAGGACTGTCTAGATTGAAGTGTTCAACAATTCTCATTGTAACTATTTGCATTAGGAAGCTTCCACCTGGTCGAGCTCTGTCCAGTCAGGATAAACAAAGACAATTACAGTGTCAGTGTTTTCTAAATAGCCACTTTTGCAGAAAATGGCTTTCCTTTTATCTAATAAAAGTGCAATTGAATGTAATTTTGTTCTTTTAAGTAAACGGTTCTCTAAAAGAGATACAATTACAAAATCACAACTCAATCTGTAAAAAGACAATATTCAACAGGTTCCAAGAAGTAGATCCTGGATTATCTTTGAGTTCTTCAAAATAGTCTTTCAAATGCTACTGCTTAATAACAACTCATAGTTGCACTCTTTGTACATAAACTTCGTCCTTTTAGACTTGGAGCATAAGATAGCCATCTTGTCTTCTTTTGTTGATAGTGGAAAATAGAGGGACTGAATTGCCTTATGGCTGCACCTGACTAAAGATAAAACCTAGACAACAATCTGTGACTGGCCAGTACATTTTTTATCTTTCACTAAAAGAAGCTTTATAAAATCAATCCTATTTGTAATGTTACCATCCTCTGGCAAATCTTGAGAGGATTCCAGCTGTTCCTCCAATCCCAACAAAACACCATAGTCTCTCCAGCTGGTTACTTTCTTTGCTGAAAGAAGTCTCTTGTCCAATCCTGTAGAGTTCATAGCCACATCACTCTCCTTTTTAGTTCCTGCTCAGATCATATGAACCTTTACTAAAGGTCTACACAAGTCACTATGAAATTAATTGGAAGTTTCTGATTTCACAAGGCTCTAAACTAAGCATTTTTGCTTGCGTCATCACCGTATAGGATTTTTTCTTGTTTTCTCTCTTTTCTAGTCTAGCTTCTGATTCAAACAGCTGCCAAATATCCTGCTGGGCACTAAGTAACTGCTGCTAATTTCCCATTGCACAGACAATGAAGCCTGCCATACATACAGCACGTGACATCCAATCTCAGCTTTCTAAACTATACTAAATGGAGATATCAGCTGTAAATTCACAGTTTATTTTTTTTTTTTTTAATTTCTGAGTAGACAGAGCTTGAAACTACCACAAATCCTTCATGTGTATCTTTTTGATGCACACTTGATTTCTCCCATATTCTATTAATAATAAGAGCATCCAACAGTTACCCTTGTCGCTCACAAACGTGCTCTGTGCCGAAATACTTTTTTTACCACATATTGTCATCTTTGTTAATGGCAGGTTATAAGAGTCTGGGGAGCACTTCAAGGCACAGGCTCTGCTTTTGCTAGCAAGAACGGATTAGGGGTCTCATGTAAGTGTGGAGAACTGCCCACCACAACTTCTTTTTCACTGTGCTGCTGTTTCAACTACTGGAGAGCCCAGGTCTGTTTTGTGCAATGGCTCTGCCTGTCATTTCTTGGGAGGTTACAATAGGAAGCTGTTGCCTGCCTCGTGAAGCTCCCAGTTCTCTGCCATGTAGCCAATGCCAGGGTTTCCCATACGTCTGGGCTGTTATTCCAATGCTCTTCTCTGTCACCTTCATGACAGATGGTGCAGAGCTCTGTGGTGGCCACAGCCAAAAGTGACTTATGGAGGCGTGATTCCACCATAAAGATTTTCCAGCATTGCTGCTCAGAAAAACTCCAGTGACAGGAAGTGACAGTTAAAAATTCTGTTATGTACGTAGAAGCATTTATTCACCCCTCACTGAACACAGAGCTGGAGGGTACCACTGTAGTGGTGCAAGAGTTGTTTTATTAAGTTATTTTTGTAAGATTTATAAGAAGTTATTTTTGTAATGGTTTATTCCACTGTGTACCCCCTTGTGTTCCGTAATGGTTTCCCCCCAATGAGTTGGTTATATAACAAGATGTCTTGTGTCAATCATTCCCCCCTGCACCTGTCCCTGTCAATCCCCTCTCTCTCCTCTTGGTCGCCCTGTCTGCCACTTCGAGACCCTTCCCTGGATTCTGGAAAGATCCAGGAGAGGCGTCGAGTGATAGGCTGGTGCCTGGGGAATCCCCTCCTCCCCTCTCGTGATTTGTTCCTTGTTCAGAAGTTGACCCCCCCCCCCCATTACACCGCCGTGTTCCCTGGTCGGCTGACCCGTTGTCACCACCCCTGGATCCTCCCCCATTTATAAGTGGCTGCAGGGCTTTGATCTGGGCTCTCTCTGGGCAGCTGTGGTCTGAGGCAGAGCTCCTTGCTGGACTCCCCTTAATAAACCACCTTTTACCCTGCTCAAAGAGAGTCGACCCTTTTTCCGTCGCCGCAGTCATGACGCCAGCAGGTCCATCTGCCAGTGTGGGGAACCAAAAACCCACCAGGAGGAGGTTACTTGCCCAGCCTGTAACCCCGACCGATCCACGTTGCCACAGTGCAGAACTGAGCTAGCTTGTGGTCAATGCCTGCTAGGTGTGAGGGACACTGCGACATACCACTGTGCCTATTAGTGTCAATTTGCATTGTGAATTTCTGCTGCATCAAAGCTAACATGTTGCATTCTGACTTGCCAAGCTGGAACAGCTATAATGTTGTGGAGGTCTTTAACAGTTGTTTGAACCACACATGACTGTGAAGCTGCACAGTCAGGTAATGGGCTAACAGTGAGGGTTTGTCATCTGGGGCTAGTGCACACTGCCAACCTCGCACACGAAGCAGCTGCACCAAGGAAAAGTGCAAGAGTAGTGCAGCTGGGTGAGCTGTGTGAGTCTGGTGGCAGCACAGTCACACAGCCTTTGCCTGATCATGGCTGGCTCGCAGCTGACTTAGGGACATATGCAAGCATCGCATGGAAAATGCGGAAGAGCCTTGTCTGATACTAAGCCTTCAGAAAGCCCACATTTAAGGCAGTCTTAAGAAAAGACAAGAAGGTGCAGTCCAGAAGCTAAAAGTATTATGTGAGTTCTTAGGAGGCATAAAGAAAACTCTGTAGCATAGGGGCAATTAATTGAAGCTGTAGACATTTCTTTCTAAATAGGCTACCTATTCCCCAAAACTGCTAAGACTACAGGTAGTTCTACTGGCACCCTATAAAGGGGAACAATAATTTTTAATACACACTTCTTTAAAAATAACACAAAAATAGAACTTCTGGGAAAAAAACTTAACATGCCTTTCACCTACTATAAACATTTAGGTTCCTCGGCAACAGGATCCATACTGGCAGTCATATCCTAAAAGAATGTAGGCTAGCAACCTATGGAATTTACATTAAAACATCTTAGAGCTGAAGACAGGTTTTGAATTTTCAGTTAGGAGAGCTATAAATTGATTTTAACTCTCCTTTCTCATCCTGGCTCTAGATGGTTTCTCTTCTCCACTGATTTCTAAACTTGAGACAGTGAATGTACTGTATAATGCGTGTACCTCAAAATTGCTTTCAAGCTAATTACTCTTTCTACTAAGCTTTGAGACAGTGCTCAGCATATTTAATGTTTCTCTTATTTTTTTACAGAATTAAAAACCATTGCCAATGTTTTCTCCTTGTTTAAATCTTCTTACCCCCAATGAGCTGGAAGAGGGAGAGGACATGCTACAGGTGCACAATTCTGAGCACAGCTGTCTCTCCTGACTGTTTATGAAGGCTTGTCGTAGAAAAGAGGACCACTGCCAACCTAGCTTGTAACAGGAAAATATGTATTCACTGATTATTATTTTTGTTTGGGTTTTATTCCTCTGTAAAATAAAAAGGCAGATGTAGAGCTCTATGTGTTATTGGCACTGCTGCCCCATTGGTCTTGTCACAGTAAATTAAAAGAAAATAGATATTTGCTAATCTGTGGTTAGAAAAAATTAAAATTAAAAAAAAGGCAATAAAGTGATAGTCCCTTCACAAGTCTGGTAAAAACAGGGAAAAACAACTTCACAGCCTGATGTTGCAGCTTGGCAGTCAAATGGGTTTGTGTAGGCTGCTGTTGGCAGCAGTTTTCATTAGCTTAGGGCCTCCTTTCTGGAAAGACATTGCTGAGTTCCCAGACACAGATGTCCAGTGTGTGCAAGCAGGACTCACTAGTACACTGTCCTGCTGAGCAGCCCCCTTGAGTATTTCCCATCTGCCTGCCTTTAAGTGCAATTCTCTTATTGTGACATCTTCCTTAAATATCCGGGCTTTAATTTACACGTTTGCTTTAAGCTAAATTTCCTGTTATGTTAAAGTAACCATTAATAATCATGGCAGAACTTCTCAGCAAGGAGAACAAAGTCACATTTTTATATACTTTGAATAAATGCCACCATCACTACAAACTGCTGATTGGCATAGGGCACTGTTTGAATTATTATTAGTATTTATGCTTCACCTAGTAAGCTAACACAAAAAACTAATCTAGGATCACTGCAGTGTTTACTGATTACCTTTGGTATATCCCACAAATGAGAGAGCACTTGCAGAAAAAGAAATCAGCACCACAGCGGATCATATTATTGTTATCCTCCTGGTTCATCTCATCCCATGACTGCAGTAGGATTGGAAGGATTTAGCTCTTTTTCTTTCTGACTCCCTGAAAAGAAATACGAAATTATGAATTCTTCCCTGAGAGACAAAATAGAAAGAATTAATCACATCATCATGATGAGTGAATTCTTTTCAAGTAATGGCTGTTACTGGAAAATATTTTAAAATATTTTTAGAAAAAGTATTCTTATTGATGTTGTACTGATTATAATTCAGCAAATACTCTCTCTATGATAAAGTTTTGTAAATTAGATCTGTCCAGAAGTCTGGAGATGAACATGGTGAAGATTCTGGATTTTTCAGGATCCAGAAAGACTGCTAGATAAATTGTGGGTAAGGAATAATGTGTAGCTTCAGTATTTTCCTCTTACAAAACTTTTCCAACACCTCTGTACTAAGACAAATTTTTCAGTGCAGCTAGCATTTGGACTGGAAGGAATAAAGTTATGGAACATGAAAGTTTGAACTTTCAGGATGCAGTCATATTTGCTCTGTTATTGTTTATGTTCCAACAATATGTTTTTTTTACTCAGTACATGAGAATTTGAGGGCTCTCCAGAAAATAAAAACTTATTTGCTATTTTTATTGTCAGTCCCTCCTGAGAAGGGAGCTTTATTCAATCAACAGAAGAAAAGATCACTACCATACCTTACCCTGATGGCAGCGATGTTTTAAGACAACAACTACATCAAAATCTTAGGTGATAGAAATTAATCTGTGTGAGCAAGAAATTACCCCCATTGTGCAGCTAAGTAGGTGTACTCTGGCGGTTCTTTGTTTTGCTTCTGAATTGTGGTGGGTTTTTCTTTTAAGGTTGGAGGGGGTTGGTTGGTTATATTGGAGTCCATTATTTTCTAGCTCTGCACCTTGATGTGGTATACCCAGTTCAGTACAGCCCAGTACTTTGAGTGACACAGCTGAGGAATTTTTCTGGCATTGTCCTAAATATTTCATTTGTGGCTCTAAATTCAATGTGGTCATGTCAAGGTTAAGACCCAGCAAACAAATATATCATATGCCCATCTCCTGTCTCTGCATTATTGAAATAGCAGTGAAATTCTGTCTGCCATTTACTTCCTCTTTGGCTTAACTGGCATGCATTTAGCCCTTCTAATGTTTCTGTAAGTCTGTTTGGCAAGCGAATTTTCACTTTTGTTTTGCCACCCTGAATTTCTTTCAATCTGTCACTGTCTCTTGTGTTATGAGATGTCCAGAACTTCAGGTGTAGTTGTATTTATTGCCTTACATAGATGAAATACCTTCTGCAGATTGAATGCTATTAAAAAAGCTGTGGACTTTCAGCTGTCAAACTGCATTGCAAAAGGATTTCTTGGTTGCTTCAACGTCATGACTAAGTCTCTTTCTCTGTGTTCAACAGTGAAATGTTAATTTTGATTTTTGTTTTGTTTTGTTTTGTTTTGTTTTAATTAATGGAAACAACAGGAGAAACAGTCTTTTCATTCCCACAGCAGTCTGAGGCAGCTAAATTGATTAGGTAGCTCCCTATTTCTTGGCTGAGGTTAAATAAGATGTGCCCAGTATGAAATTTGCAAAAATTAAGTTACAGCCTAAGTGACATGGAAGTGGACTGAAGAGAAGGTGAACATGATTCTGTGAAAGAAAGACAGTTCAGTCCATGTTCACACCTTCTGGTACATATAAGTGACAAATACAGCTCCTTCTTGATTGACTCATTATGTAGAAGGCAGAACTAATGCATAGCTAATTTGTATACTAGGCATGCCTTACATAAGGCAAGCAGAGGCATCTCCTGACATTAAAAAGTGCACATTAAAAGATCTGTAGGAGAAGTGGTCAAAAAATTGCAGTCAAGAATGTTATTTTCTTCTCAGAGAATATGACATCTTTAAAATTCAGCAGTTCCCTTGATGTTTGTCAATGTGTCTGTTTGTTTTGAGGAAGAAAAAGATGAAATGTTGCTTTTTGGTAGGGTCAAAACCTTTCCTTTTCAAGCACACCTGGAATGTTTTGATTGTTTCAAGACTCACAATCTTACTTTGCCAAAAAATTTAATGTGTAGATCAGTATACTCTAAAATAGATAGCATATTTACATTTATTTACTTTAATAGACAAATCAAAAGAAAACTATTTAGGGTTGTTTAAAGCATATACTTTAGTTGACGTTGCTGGTTCTATGATTAAAAAAAATAATTTAGAGGTTTTAATTTCACTTTACTATTAGAACACCATTTTGAAATAAATTAGATAAGATATTGAGCTACCTTTGAAACACTGAACATTGTGTGCAAGATCAACATAGCAAAAAGCTAGTTTAGGTCACACACAGATGCAAGAATACAATCCCAGATACCAATATATGTACACAAGCTGGACTCAGCTGTTCTATTTCAAACATCAGCTCAGATAATTCAGCCTAATAGGGACATGTTTTATAGTAATTCTTATTGCAATCTTCCCTCAGAGCTAGTAACATACGTAAAATCAAAGCTTCATTGAAGAGTAAAGCTCTGCCTATGACTTTAACCTATGTCTTTGTCAGAACCTTGTGCAAGACCAAATGAGTCAGCAGCCTCCTGTACTATGTGGAAAGATTCTGAGAGAGAATTTTTGAAGAATTTTCCTCTAAGGAGGTTCATTTTCATCTAATGAGGGCATATGGTTTTGGTAGCACCAGCCTCTAAGGAATGCAGTCAACCTTTCTTCTATTTTCCTCCCTTAGAAAGTATTAGCATTAAGTACTGAGCTCACTACATGTAAATCGCCAAGTAGCATGAAGTATTCCAAATGTAATCATAGCCATCCTCACTTGAAGAAGGCTTGGAATGATGTGAATCATAACTGCACTTCATAATAAAGATAATATTGTGAAAATGTTCTTATTCAGAAGCAATGAGTCATGCTACAATGACCACCACTTAATCATTTGGACTAAAAAGAGATCAATATTTACAACTGAATGTTACGTTTTGAAATATTTTGGAGACAGAAATATGGCAGAGTATAAAAACTTGTAAAAGCTAGCACTGTACATTAATACATGTGACCTAAAAGCTACTAGTTTTACTTGCTAAAACTGTGGTCAGTGAGGTGCAAAAGGCACTTATTATTTCAAAATTGTCGTGTAAACATTTTTCAGTATCAGGAATAATCCATTTCACCTGTCTATGTTCCTTTCATGGGAAATTAATTCACAGGAAATTAAATTCACAGGAAATAAATGCAACGATAAATGCTTGGAATAGTTGAGAATAAAACCAGCAAGGACAGTCACAAAAGCAGAATTTTTCTTTTTCCCTTAATGTAACATAGTCGTCAAAAGCATATTAAGTAAGTTTGCCAATGACACTAAACGAGGAGAAGCTATCAAGTCCCTTGAGAGCAGAGAGGCCCTATAGAGAGACCTTGACAAATCAGAGAGATGGGCAATCACCAACCATATGAAGTTTAACAAGGAATCCTTCCTGCACCTGGGATGAGGCTACCCTGGTTGTGTGCACAAACTAGGAAATGAGAGGCCAGAGGGCAGCATTACAGAAAGGAACCTGGAGGTCCTGGTCTATGGCAAGCTGAACGCTGGTGCAGGTCAGCAGTGCCCTGGCAGCCAGGAGCGCCATGTCCTGGGGTGCATCAGGCACAACATCACCAGCCGGACAATGGAGGGGATTGTCCTGCTCTGCTCTGCACTGCACTGGGGTGGCCTCACCGTGAATATTGCATGAAGTTTTGGTCACCACAATATTAGAGATTATTAATTATTAATTAATAATTAAATTATTAGAGAGTGCCCAAGGGAGGACAACAAGGATGGTGAAGAGCTTGAGGCGAAGCTGTATGTGGAGTGGCTGAGGATACTTGATTTTTCAGCAAGTTATTAAGAGGGTACCTCATTGCACTTTTCAACATCCTCACTAGGGAAGTGGAAGGGCAGGTATCAATCTCTTCACTCTCATTGCCAGTGACAAGACTCAATGAAATGGCCTGAATTTGTTTCAAGTGAGGTTTAGGTTAGGTAAAAGGAAAAGGCTTTTCACCAAGAGGGTGTTTGAGCATTTACAACTGTGTAAAGTGGTCACAACACCAAGCCTGTCTGAGCTCAAGAAGCATTTGGAAAACGCTTCTTAGGCACATGGTATGGCTCCTGGGGCGTCCTGTGCAGGGCCAGGATTTGGACTTCATGATTTTTGCAGATGCCTTCCAACTCAGCATATTCTATGATTCTATGACTTTTCTATACTTTAAGTGTTGATAAAAACCTATTATGGGGTGGCAGCTTGCTATCCCTTAAAGGACTGGTTTATAATCCCATATCTAAGGACTTTGGATTCCTCTTGGTCTGGTATAAATTTAATGCCTTCTTGCAAAATCATTTTAAAAAAATCATTTTTCAAAAAAAAAATCAAGTTTAAAAGTAAAAAATCTCAAGCACTTTTTTTTTCTTTTTTTTTTCCTACACTGTCAAACATTGAACATGAGACAGCAATGTGCCCTCACTATAACAGCAACTTTTGATGTCCTGGGCTGTTTTAGAAGTGTTACCAGTGGGTCAAGGGAGATTATCCTTTCCCTCCACTCAGCACTGGGGAAGCTGCACTTTGAGTTCTGTCCTCGTTGCTGGGCTCCCCCATACAAGTGAGACTTGGGTACAGTGCAAAGAGTCTAGTGCATCACCAATAGGAAGATTAATAGACTTAAACTAGAGCATCTCTCATATCAGGAAAGGCTGAGATACTAGGAACCATTCAGGCTGGAGAAGAGAAAACTCATAAAGATTTTCTCAATGTGTGTAAATACTTGAAGGGAAGGTATAAAGAAGAAGGAGCCAGGCTCTTTTCAGTGGTGGCAAAGGACTGGACCAGTTGGGCTCCAAGTGAAATATAGGAGTTTTCTTGTGAACATCAGGAAGCATTTTTATTTGGAGAGTGACTGAGTACTGGCACAGGTTGCCCAGAGATGTTGTGGAGTCTCCCATCATTGGAGGTATTCAAAAATTATCTGGATATGTTCTTGAGCAAAGTGTTGTTGGTGCCTCTGCTTGAGCAAGGGTGCTGGACCAGATGGCCACCACAGGTCCTTTCAAACCTCAACAATTCTGTGATTCTGTGAGCTCTTCTAACAGAGTATCTGAGTATTGATGATGATCAATATTGATAGTTGTGCTGGCTTGAAGGCAAAACCAGCGAGAGACTCCAAGCCAGAAAAAAACAATTTAATAGGAGAGGGGAAAAAAAAAAAAAAAAAAAGCAAAATAAAATAAAACACATGCAATGGTACAAAGGATCACTGACAGGGTCAGAATACAACCTGAAACCGTGATGGTAGCAGTCCAGATGAAGTGGTCTTGTTGAAGCAGTGTTCTTGCAGAAAGGTCTGGTAGCTCTTGTCCTCTGGGAATCCAGTGGGTAAGGCTGCCTGTGCTGTCCCAAGGGCCAGATTATATCCAGGTGGGAATGCTTGGCTCCTCCCCCTGGGCGGAGCATCTCACAATGGACTGATATCATTTTATCAGTTTTGCAATGGGTCCTTGATTGCCTATTAAACAGAGATAGCTCCTGGGGAGAGTTATCTATGAGTCATGCAGGACGGCATTGATGGGCCATTAACAGAAGATAGTCTGGAGGGAGGGGGCACGGGAAACAGTGGTGCACAACTTAGTTTCAACATTTCATGTAGATGGTGATAGAATACATACTTTGGGCACATTTTACATTGTAACCTAGGACATAATCCACCCCTTATTCTATGACCATCTACATCATACCTAAATTAATACATTCTTACAGCTAGATAGATAAATATACACATATACAGAATGAAACCCTACACCCAGTTCTCACTTAAAATTAGGTCTCCCTGTGGTACACAATGGGTTTCCCCATCTTTCTGCATTACCCACCAAGTGGAACCAGGTCCTTGAGCAAAAACAATCCCACGGATGGGTCTGCCTTTGCTTGATGTGGGATTAATCCAAACAGTTTTTCCTAAGATGCCTTTCATGTGTACCACAGGGACTTTATCTCCATCCACTGTGTACAAGGGTTCAGACTGGGCAGGACCAGCTCGATTGATTGACCCTTGAGTGTTGACCATCCAGGTGGCCTTTGCTAAGTTCAGTTCCCAATTTTTGAAAGTCCCCCCACCAAGCGCCTTCAGGGTAGTCTTAAGTAACCCATTGCACCGTTCAACTTTCCCGGCAGCTGGTGCATGATAAGGGATGTGATATATCCATTCAATGCCATGTTCTCTAGCCCAGGTGTTTATAAGGCCGTTCTTGAAATGGGTCCCATTGTCTGACTCGATTCTCTCAGGAGTGCCATGTCTCCACAAGACCTGCTTTTCAAGGCCTAAGATAGTATTCCGAGCAGTAGCATGAGGCACAGGGTAGGTCTCTAACCATCCAGTGGTGGCTTCCACCATAGTTAGCACATAGCGCTTGCCTTGGCGGGTTTGGGGAAGGGTGATGTAGTCAATCTGCCAGGCCTCCCCATACCTGTACTTCAACCATCGTCCACCGTACCACAGAGGCTTTACCCGCTTGGCCTGTTTGATTGCAGCGCAGGTCTCACAGTTGTGGATGACCTGTGAGATGTTGTCCATAGTAAGGTCCACGCCTCGGTCACGGGCCCATCGGTATGTTGCATCTCTCCCCTGATGACCAGACGCATCATGGGCCCAACGGGCTAAGAATACTTCTCCCTTGTGTTGCCAGTCTAGATCCACCTGTGATACTTTCACCTTGGCAGCTTTGTCCACCTGCTCGTTGTTGTGATGCTCTTCATTAGCCTGACTCTTGGACACATGTGCGTCCACGTGTCGAACCTTCACGGTCAGCTTCTCTACTCGGGCGGCGATGTCTTGCCAAATCTCAGCAGCCCAGATGGGTTTCCCTCTGCGCTGCCAATTGGCCTTTTTCCAGCGGTTCAGCCATCCCCACAGAGCATTAGCTACCATCCACGAGTCGGTGTAGAGATAGAGTCTTGGCCACTTCTCTCGTTCGGCAATATCTAAAGCTAGCTGGATGGCTTTAAGTTCTGCAACCTGACTTGATCCACCTTGTCCTTCAGTAGCTTGTGCAACTCGTCGTGTGGGGCTCCATACTGCAGCCTTCCATTTCTGGTTAGCGCCTACAATTCGGCAGGAACCGTCAGTGAAAAGGGCATATCGTCTTTCAGTCTCCGGTAGCTCATTATACGGTGGGGCTTCCTCGGCACGTGTCACTTGTTCTTCTTCTTCTTCAGAAGATAATCCAAAAGTCTCACCTTCAGGCCAGTTAGTTATAATTTCCAGAATCCCAGGGCGATTCGGGTTTCCAATACGGGCGCGCTGTGTGATGAGGGCAATCCATTTGCTCCATGTGGTGTCAGTGGCATGATGCGTGGAAGGAACCTTTCCCTTGAACATCCATCCCAGCACTGGTAGTCGAGGTGCCAAAAGCAGCTGCGTTTCAGTGCCAATTACTTCTGAGGCAGCTTGAAGTCCTTCATAGGCGGCTAAGATTTCCTTCTCTGTGGGAGTGTAGTTGGCTTCAGATCCTCTGTAGCTTCGGCTCCAGAATCCCAGTGGTCGGCCCCGAGTCTCCCCAGGCACCTTCTGCCAAAGACTCCAAGACAGGCCATTGTTCCCGGCTGCTGAGTAGAGCACGTTCTTCACATCTGGTCCCGTCCTCACTGGGCCAAGGGCTACTGCATGAGCGATCTCCTGCTTGATCTGGGCAAAAGCTTGTTGCTGTTCAGGGCCCCAGTGGAAATCATTCTTCTTGCGGGTGACCAGGTAGAGAGGGCTCACAATCTGGCTGTACTCAGGAATGTGCATCCTCCAGAAACCTATGGCGCCTAGGAAAGCTTGTGTCTCCTTCTTGCTGGTCGGTGGGGACATGGCGATGATCTTATTGATGACCTCAGTGGGAATCTGCCGCCGTCCATCTTGCCACTTTACTCCCAGGAACTGGATTTCTTGGGCCGGTCCCTTCACTTTACTTCGCTTAATGGCAAAACCAGCTTTCAGCAGAATCTGGATGATTTTTTCTCCTTTCTCAAAGACTTCCCCTGCTGTGTTCCCCCATACAATGATGTCATCAATGTACTGTAAATGTTCAAGAGCCTCACCTTTTTCCAGTGTAGTCTGGATCAGTCCATGGCAGATGGTGGGACTGTGTTTCCACCCCTGGGGCAGTCGGTTCCAGGTGTACTGTATGCCCTTCCAGGTGAAGGCAAACTGGGCCCTGCACTCTGCTGCCAAAGGAATAGAGAAGAAGGCATTGGCAATATCAATGGTCGCATACCACTTTGCTGCCTTGGACTCTAGCTCGTACTGAAGCTCCAACATGTCTGGCACAGCAGCACTTAGTGGTGGGGTGACTTCATTCAGAGCACGGTAATCCACAGTCAGTCTCCATTCTCCACTGGACTTACGCACTGGCCATATAGGGCTGTTGAAAGGTGAATGAGCCTTGCTGACCACCCCTTGGCTCTCCAGTTTCCGAATCATCTCATGGATAGGAGTCACAGAGTCTCTGTCGGTGCGGTATTGCCGTCGGTGTACTGTTGTTGTGGCGATTGGTACCTGTTGTTCTTCAACTCTTAGTAGTCCCACAGCACAGGAGTCATCTGAGAGACCAGGCAAGGTACTCAGTTGTCTGATGTCTTCTGTCTCTACAGCAGCTATCCCAAAAGCCCAGCGATATCCTTTTGGATCTTTGAAGTATCCATTTCTGAGGTAGTCTATGCCAAGGATGCATGGGGCCTCTGGGCCAGTCACGATGGGGTGTTTTTGCCACCCATTCCCGGTTAAACTCACTTCGG
The DNA here is from genome assembly GCF_015227805.2 of Hirundo rustica. Lineage (NCBI taxonomy): Eukaryota > Metazoa > Chordata > Aves > Passeriformes > Hirundinidae > Hirundo > Hirundo rustica. Next base: position 39,501,337 of record NC_053453.1, read on the forward strand.
CCTCCAATACAGTCAGCTGCTGGGACCCTCCTGTCACTCCAGAAATAGAAATGGATTCTGTTCCTACATACCTTGATGGCATCAGGGTACATTGGGCACCAGTGTCAACCAAAGCCGTATATTTTTGTGGGTCAGATGTGCCAGGCCATCGGATCCACACAGTCCAATAGATCCGATTGTCCCTTTCCTCTACCTGGCTAGAGGCAGGGCCCCCCTATTCCTGGTCATGGTACACGTTGCTTTCTTCCTGTAAATATGTTCCTGAGGTCCCTTCAAGTGGATCAGTCATATCATTCTTCTTATACTGTCTGGAGTTCTGTGCCTTTGAGACTGGAGCAGTGTTGGCTCTAGATGAGTTCTTCGTGGTAGGTGTCTCTCTCTTCAGTTCACGTACCCGGGCTGCTAAGGAGGAGGTGGGTTTTCCATCCCAATTCCTCATGTCTTCTCCATGCTCCCGAAGAAAAGACCAGAGGTTACCCCGGGGAGTGTATCCTCTCTCCCTGGCTGGTGGGTACCTGCTCCTAACGGCAGAGACTCTTGTTGGTTCTGGCGAGATGTGGTAAATTTCTTCCTTAAGTTCCTTTTTTAGTTTCTGATGGCCCTCTTCAATCAAGCTCCGGACTTGCTCAGCCAGCCTTGTTTCCACGGATGAGACATGGGTACGAAATGGGGCGGTGACAGTATCCTCGTAAATTCTTAGTTTATTGACCAAGACGCCCACCTTGTCCTCACCTTCCCTCCATTGCAGCGTTGCCAGGTAACGGGAGTACATCTCTGGTCCAAGCCGTGCAAATCTCAACCACATCTGCGATGTGCACTGGACATCATCTGGGCTTTTAGGGAATCTCTCGTCTTCTGAGAAAATGATCTCCAGCACAGCCAATTCCCTCAGGCATCGGATACCTTGTTCCATTGTGCTCCATTTTCCTTGGTGCACCTGGAGGTCTTCTTTACAAAGGTATCTGTCCCTCACACTTGTTAGCAGTCGCCGCCAGAGGCTGAGAGTTTGTTGGGTTCTCCCGATCCCCTGGTCAATGACCACGTCCCCAGACAGCGATCCCAGTTGCCTGGCCTCAGTCCATCCAGAATGGTGTCATTGGCTGCAGCGTCCCAAATGCGGAGCAGCCAGGTCTGGATGGACTCGTTTGTCTGGCGGGTGAATTCCCTCCGCAGGTCACGCAGTTCACCCAGGGATAGAGAGCGGGTGATGATCTCTGGCTCTGTCTCTTCTGCTGAGTGTGAAGGTCCTGCCACATCCTCATCAGTCATTATGCGGACTGATTTGCTCTTTGATTTCTTCTTCTGAACAGGGGCAACTGCCACTGGTTTAGGTGGTTCTGCTTCGGTGACAGTTTGTGTGGAGATGCTGATGGCACCTTTGGTTTCTTTCTCCTCTGTGACAGCTTGTGTAGACACTGACACTGTTGCTTTGTTTTTGGTTCCTTTCTCCTCTGTGATGGTCTGAGTAGATGCAGAAACTGTTGCTTTGTTTTTGGTTCTTTTCTCTTCTGTGACAGTCTGCATAGATGCAGTTCCTGTTTCCTCTACGACAGTTTGTGTAGACACGGATGCCGTTGTTTTGCATTTGTTTCTTTTTCCCTCCTCCTCAAGGAGACGCTGCACCACCCCATGTAGTGTTTGATTTCTAAACATGGTGCAGGCTGTGCAGAAAAGGCAAAGCAGAACTAACAACAATATTATGCTGTCCTTGGCACCTAGAGAGAACTCAATACTTTTGAAAACTGCTGTGCCATACCTAAAAGACTGGAAAAAATAATTCTTTACCCCTCCCCACAGGGGCTGGGTGCGATTGTTGAGAGCCCAGATGTAGCATTCTGGACCAGGACAAGAACACAAAATAGAGTATATATTCCAAATGATGCTCATTGCCTCAGAGGTTATCATACAGTAAACATAATAGACCAATACAGCAATTCTGGTACCATACCCTGGTCTACACATGAGCATTAAGACCGGCAAATACTGCCCCATGTGTGGGAAAATGTGGAGAGCTAGGTATAAGATATATGAAAGCATGTTGAGCATCATAGCGGACAGCTGTTTCTTTTTTCCTCACTACAAAATTGTAATTCTGACTTTTCTCAGTACCTCCTGCCCCACGTTGGGCACCAAAATATATGTGCTGGCTTGAAGGCAAAACCAGCGAGAGACTCCAAGCTAGAAAAAAACAATTTAATAGGAGAGGGAAAAAAAAAAAAAAAAAAAGCAAAATAAAATAAAACACATGCAATGGTACAAAGGATCACTGACAGAGTCAGAATACAACCTGAAACCGTGATGGTAGCAGTCCAGATGAAGTGGTCTTGTTGAAGCAGTGTTCTTGCAGAAAGGTCTGGTAGCTCTTGTCCTCTGGGAATCCAGTGGGTAAGGCTGCCTGTGCTGTCCCAAGGGCCAGATTATATCCAGGTGGGAATGCTTGGCTCCTCCCCCTGGGCGGAGCATCTCACAATGGACTGATATCATTTTATCAGTTTTGCAATGGGTCCTTGATTGCCTATTAAACAGAGATAGCTCCTGGGGAGAGTTATCTATGAGTCATGCAGGACGGCATTGATGGGCCATTAACAGAAGATAGTCTGGAGGGAGGGGGCACGGGAAACAGTGGTGCACAACATTTCATGTAGATGGTGATAGAATACATACTTTGGGCACATTTTACATTGTAACCTAGGACAATAGTGTTTGAGTAAAACAAGAAGCACTGAACTTCATTCTAAATTCTAAATTCTAAATTGTACTAAGCTTCATAAACTTTGGAGAGTACCTTTGTTCTGACTTTTTTCTGGGCTCTGCTGTTCCCGAACCTCTGACACAACTTCTGCACACAATGTTTTCATACTTCTGGTTTAGTCCAAGTACTTCCCCTTTGACTATGGTGAATCTTTTGCAGAGCTATTTCTAATTTATTGCCCTCCTCCAAGTTCTTTTACCGATATCATATCCATCTGGTGGTGCTGCGCTGATACCATCATGTCTCCTGCTGAACACTATTCTCTTGCATCTTTGTAGCATCCTGTCTGTCTGTATCCATCCTTTGAGGCAGGGAACACCTGGTTCTTATACACTGATTAACCTTGAATGGAGACTCCAGGGCTCTCAGGTAATACAAATAGATGATGACGATAACAATAGGATGTGAGGCTCCAGCCTAGCATATTGATTTCACCTACATATGAATATTAAGTTTTGGAATAAAATTTGGTGCTTCAAAATCAGTTTTTAAGCTGTTAAGAATTTCCTTGGAACCATTATTTCATCTTTGCTTTTCTAGCTTATCCAAATTTGAAATTTTGAATAATTTCTTGTTCAGATACCACTGTAATTTATACCTACTCAATGGAATTAAAGAATACTTTCTATAGAGAAGTGAAACACATACATATTTTCATTGATTGTGAGAGGAAAGTTTTGTAAACATAAGAATAATGTGCCAATTGGAGCACAGAAAGTCTGTAAGCATTTCTTTCTTTTTCCTTTAGAAAAAATAAGAACAGTGACTTTGTTTTTACGCCAAGATTTCATCAAAACCATTCTATGCAATTGTGCAGGCCTTCTATCCTTGAGCAAATACAGTGGAGTGAATAAAGGAATTGAAGTTTAAAACATCAAGGAATTAATAATGGTTTTTAAGAGCAAAAGGGGTCACGTGCTTGTGGAGAATCATAATTCTAGATGTCAAGGATACAACACATTTTTATTCATTATTTTTCTCACTGATTTTGTTGGGCCTTTCTTACTCTGCATGTAACGATTTTAGATCTCTAATGAAAGCAAATGGAAGAATTTAGATGATGCTAAAGGTGAACTTTGGAAAAAATCTAAACCTGATCACAGCTGGATAAATCCACTTCTTTAGTGTTAATTCAGACAAACAGTAGATATTATTTTTTTGGAGACAGTTTAAGCACCGCATGGTGCATTCCCTTTTTAGAAAGAGGACTAGATCATTGTCTGTATAGTAGGACTGTAATAGGGTGATAGGAAACTTGGTTTTCTAACTTTAGTCTTAGTGAACAATCTATTCAAACTTGACATTTGTACAATCTCCTGCTATCAGGGAAAAATGAAGTGTTAATAATATGGAATGACAAGATAGCTAGCGCCACTGCTGGTTGCTATTTTTGTGCTGTACAAGAGAACCAGTACTGTTTTTGTCCTCTCATAAAATCCCTTCTGCTTGGGGTCATAGCCAGGCCCTGCAGCCAGTACACTCTCATGCATTGTACCAGCACATCTGGCTGTGCCACCACTGACTCCAGCCATCTATAGCTCCTGACAAAACAGCTCTGTGTTTTCAGTAGGGCAATATGCCCTGGGACAGGTAGGCTTCCCAGTACATGAAATAGCCAAGATGCCCCTCTGAAAACAACAAGCTGGAAAACAGCCCCTTTCAATGGGAGGTGTTCAGGCAGCTCAGCTGGATGGAATAACTATGCTAGGTCTCTGTGAGAGGTTTATGCAGCCAGTTGTATATCCAGAAGTGGAAGGTCTGCCTTGGTTTAGAGGCTGCTAACAGTGGAGGGAGTCTGCTTTGAAAGTGGTTTCTGTGTCAGTAGTATGTGGTGGGTCGACACCAGCTGGATGCCAGATGCCCACCAAAACTGCTCTATCCCTTTCCTCCTCAGCTGGACAGCGGAGAAAAAAAAGAATGAAAGGCTTCTGGACTAAGAAAAGGACAGGGAGAGATCTTTCACTGTTACCATCATAGGCAAAACTGACTCAGCTTGGGGAAATCAGTTTAATCTATTAGCAATCAAATCAGAGTAGGGTAACAAGAAATAAACAATAAATCTTAAACTATCCACCCCTCCCTTCTTCCCACGTTTAACTTCCATCCAGATTTTGTCTATCTCCTTCTCCCCCGTGGAGCAGGGGAATGAGGAATCAGGGCTGTAGTCAATCCATTACACATTGTCTCAGCTGTTCTTTCCTTTTTGGGGGGAGAACTCCTCACGTTCATCCTCTGCTCCAGTGTGGGGTCCCTCCAACAGGAGACAGTAACCCACAAACTCCTCTTCCTTCTCATGGGGTGTAGTTCTTTGCAAACTGCTCCAGCATGGTCCCTCCCTCAGGGTTGCAGTCCTTCAGGAACACACTGCTTCAGAGCAGGTCCTCCATGGGGTCACGTGTTCTGCTACCAAACCTGCTCAGGGTGGGCTCCTCTCTCCATGGGGCCACAGGTCCTGCCAGGACCCTGCTCCAGCACAAGTTTCCCACAGGGTCACAGCCCCCTTCAGGCTGACAAATGTGTGCTCCAGTGTGGGGTCCTCCACAGGCTGCAGTTGGATCTCTGTTCCTCCATGGACCGCCACAGACTGGGGAGTCCCATCCTGCCTCACCACGGGCTGCACCACGGGCTGCAGGGAAATCTCTGCTCCAGTGCCTGGAGCACCTCCTGCCCCTCCTTCTGCACCAATCTAGGTGTCTGCAGGGCTATTTCTCCCACACATTCTCAATCCTCTCTCTGGCTGCTGTTCCAGCAGATTTCTCCCTTTCTAAAATCTGTTATCCCAGAGGTACTACCACCATTGCTGGTGGGCTCGGCCTTGGCCAGCAGCAGGTCCATCCTGGAGCTGGCTGGAATTAACTTTGTTGCCCTTGGGGAAATCTTCTGGCAGTTTCCCACAGAAGCCGCCCCTGTAGCTCCCTCACTACCAAAACCTGGTCATGCAAGAGCTCTTGCAGCAAACACAGAGGCCAGCACTGGATGCCTGCCTGCCTCATCTGGGCCCTGCAGGCACCGTGCAGCAGGTGCCTGCCACAGCTGAGGAGGCCTGAACATCTCCCGCCCCTCCTGGCAGACTGAGTCCTGGCTGAGGCCAACAGAGGCAGCCTAGGAGGACACTGGGAGCACCATCAAGAACTCTGATAGCAAGGTTAGACAATGGTGACTAGCACTGAAAATGAACCAAAACCAGATGCAAACCAGCCCAGTCAAATTAGCAGGTGTTAAACTCCATGCTGCCTGTGCTCTCTGGAGTGCTGGCTGTGGCTCCAACATTAGCTGGTCCCCTGGAAAGTGTTTGCATAGGAGATCAGTGTACAACAAGTATAGGAAAAAAAAATTGAGAGTTATAAGCCATCAAGACAGGCGTTATTTTCTGACAGAACTATAGTGATCTAGTTTATTTACAGCTAGTCATAACAGCAAAAGAGCAGAACATAAATCTTGAAAAGGATGTCAAAGGTGGAAAGACAACTGTGAAAGAACATACGTGACAGGAGAAAGGAAAGCATTGGAGACTGTGATTACTTTTACCTTATTTATCCCTACATATCTTAGATGCATTATTAATTAAAATTATACAAGTGTGATGGCATGTATTTTGCCCTGAAGATGTGGTGCGAAGAAATGGAAAGTCTGAACCTTCTTGGTGTAGATATGCTGTAGTAAAATTTAACATACAGGGGAAAAAAAAAAAATCTGGAGAGAAAAGATCAGTAAGGATCACATAGTTCAATAGAACATGGCCGAAATTCAAACCTCTTTTAAGTGTTTATATCCCTGCTTTTGTTCTGTATCTCTGCTGGCTCTCATCTAGGTTGTACACGATCTGAATTCATAGAGATGAAAATCCCCCTTAAAAGTCAATCAGACTTTTCATTATATGAGTTACACATCAAAAATAGATTGAATAAAATAGAATGTCCATGAACACATCCTATCTTGCCTTCATCTAATCACAGAAGTAATGACTCATTTTTATTACACAGATGATATTGATACATCAATAAACTATTACTTCTGGTTCTTAATTTTTATTCTTAATCCAATTAATTAAACTTTTTTAATAGTTATACATTCTCTTCATGGTTACCATGGAGAGTGAAAGTACACAGTTTAACATCAGTTCTGAATCTATTAATGTGAGATTATCAGTCTGGTTATGTTTCAGCTATTTCACCAGTAATAACTATGAAAATGAAGAGGACCATGACGTTTATATGACAATCATGTGCTGTTAACCACTAAATGATATGGCAGCCAAGTGATTTCTTGATATTTATTCGAAGATTCTGTTCCCTATCATAAAGAATTTGCAACCCAAAAATGAAAAAAACCAAACTCTATGTGTATTCAGAACACTCTAATCCACTATGTTAAGAATGTTTTTTATCTCTTTGTGCCACATCTTTGCTCTGCAAAGAGACCACATTGCTGCTAAAGAACTGTTTTCCACAGGCAAGTGGATCCAAACCTTTCAGCCTTTGCAGTGCTCAAAAGCTATTATCATTGGAAAGATTATCCCTGCCTATTGTATGATATCATGGTAGTTTGTCAAGTTGCATCTGGTGGCTTTGAATTTCCCCTGTCCTGTGAAGACCAAACAGCTGCTGATGGGCTCTTGTAAATCTGAGCTACACCTGTAAATGAATTCTTAACATTTAGATACCAAATAGAATACCTTATGGAAAGGAATTTTTTTGTTTTGTCTTGAAAAAATGTGCATTTGCATTCCATCAGGTGAGTACAAAATTTGCTGAAGTGATTTTCTTTGCTTTTGCAAAACTATTTCTAAGAGGAGTCTCTCTTTAAGAGAATCTCTGACCTTGAAAGTTTTGAAATACACACAAATAAATGAGTAAAGGAAATTAAACTCTTGCAAAAAGGAAATTGAAAAGCTTAACGAGTATCTGTCCAATTTTGAATACTAGATTTTTTTTAATCAATAGTCATGAAGAAGTTACAAACATCAAAGAGAGCCACTGATAGCTATTGACATTTATATACAGATATATTAACTGATCCTTTTCAATCTGCAACTTAATGCACATTCCAGAACATCCTACTCCAAGAAGCGATTCATCCATAGGTAAAACAGAACACACTTCATAATGTAAAGTTGCAGTTATGGTGCGTCTGTGGTTTTCCCCCTTCTCCCTTTAGACTGGAATATGCTACAGAAAGCAGCTAGGTAGGTCCAATGTGATTTCACAGAGAAAAGTATTTCATATGAGTGTCAAGATAACAGTTGTTATTAACGGAAGTCATGAAATGAGATCAGAGGACTCTCAGGATATATTGTTTTGAATGTTTTGTTCTGTTTTGGGGTTTTTTTTGAGTTTTCTCTGTGTTTTTTTTTTTTTTTAATTTAATATTATGTGTATATGTGTGTGGGTGTTTGTATGTATGTGTGTATATATATATATATAATATTTTAATATTTTAAAATCAGAGTTTGGGTCAAGTAATATTTATCTTTATCTTTCTCTTATGAGGAAAAGGAGTGGCTACAGTAACATTATTTCTACATATTTCATTTTATTTTTTACATAATACTATTTTTAGATTTTTAACATCATATTCTACTTATATTGACTTGAATGCAGACACATCTTTTGACTTTCACAGCCTTTAGATGACAAAATCCCTTTACATTTTCTGCCTCTCATAGAATCAAACCTTATCCTCCTAAGAAGCAGGAATGAAAGTCTTCAGAGCAAAGAGTTAAATATTGCTAAACTAGTAGCCATGAAAATTGATTCTATAATGCATTGCAAAATTACATAATCTTCTAAGTTATTGTGGGCCACCTTAAAATTTTATACAGACAGACAGGATAGAAAGTCACATGATGAGTGAAGACATTCAGTAAAATATGACAAGAAATGGTTTAGTTTTAATTATGACTATCACAAGAAGAGAGGAGATGTGTTACATCAGTCAGTGTTTCATTTCTCAATAGATTTTACAGTGATATCTTCTTTTCTGAGGAAGCACTAAATCCACCAAAAAACAGATTTCTTAAATGGCTTAGCAGTATTTTGCAAGGAGAACTATTGCACGCAACTTCACTGGTTTGGTGGATAAAAGATGGAGCTCAAAGTTAAATTGTATGAGTGAGCATCCATAGATATTCTGGCAACTTGACTGGATATCAAATAACAGCCTCACTAGTTTCCAGCCCTGGGGAAAGAAGAAAGAAAGAAAGGAAAAAAAAAAAAAAAAAAAAAAAAAAAAAAAAAAGTGGGAAAACCCCACATATTTGTTTAATTTTCACATACAAAAGTAAAGGTCAATTTGAGGGCACTTGAAAACTCTTCTTGAAGTTCTTTTGTCCATTTCTGTGCTCACATATTAATAGAAATAGCACAGTCTGATATTCTTCTGTCAGGTTAAAAAAACCCAAAACACTAAATTCCAGGTAAAGGAAGAAAAGTTTCCATAACTATGAAAGTAAAGCAGAAAAAATGTAGTAGTTTTCTCTTGATCCAGTTTGACCTTGCAGTACCAGTAGATTCAACATTTTTCTGCAGTGTTCTGAGAGCAACTTTCACATGACATAAGTGATAAAAAGCATTTGTGAAAGGTACTGTATAAATGATTTCACACATGATTTTCTGCTACTTTATGGGTTACAGAATCAAATATCCATAACTTTCTGTCTTATTAAGGTGAAATAAGCATAAGAAGAACCCCAATTGTCTCAGTTCTTGACCAACCTTAAAAATAAAAAATGTTTGCACTTACATACAAAAAAGGACAAATACATAGCAATGCAAAAAGATACTTGGTGTTTCTCAGCTTTGGGATTTTGACTTGAATAGTATTAAGGCTTTAATTGCTGACAATTACACATTTTCAATTTAAAATAAACATCCCAGTCCTATATAGTTCATCTTAGTTTATTAATTGACTATTGCCTTCGAGCCCTAATCAGTATGTGTTACCAATCCCTTTGCTGTAGAGCTTGCAGGAGTTAAAATTGGAGACTAGCTAAACACATTGGTTTACACCATTTTATTTATGTTTCTTTATGCTTCATATGCTTCCATAGAGCTTCACAGCATTCATCCATTTCCCATCTGCTTATCTGAAAAGCAGAGGGCTCAAAAATATCAATACATACCAGACATACAAATCATTATTACTGGCTTTGTCTGGCAGTCTTAAAAATGGTAATGTTCAGGTGCATACAAATCATCTGTTGTTTTTACAGAGAAGTAAACTCTTGTTAAATAAGATTTTTTAAAAGCTTTTTTCAAAACCGGGGCTTCAAGAAACCATTGGGACTTTGGGAATTACCAGTTCTCCATCCAATACAATACAGAAGAATTCTTTCTATACACACACACACACACACACACACAGAGTAAAATAGCTACTTAAAACAAAAGTTGTGTTCTTTACAAGGAAACACCCTAAATTACTTCAAATTTATGGCATTCAGTAGAAATTCAGTAAAATAAAAAAAGACAGGGAAATGGTAGAGTACACATACAATTCCATCATTAACCTTCAGTGCTGTGGGATTTATTTCATTCTCTAAGGTACTAAAGAAATCTCAAAATCAAAACAACAACAGAACACCTATATTACTCTTGAGCCAGGAGAAACTTTACCAAATTTAAGAAAAGATTATTGAAAAATATCTCATAACTTACACAATGTGTAGACAAAAAAAAAATTATTAGAATTCTCTCATGGCTAATGCTAACTGCATCTGATAGTGCTTGGATTGACAGAAGGAAGAGGTATTGGAACAAATCAAGACATGTTTATGCTTATATTAATTATGGTCCATTTCCTCTACCTTTTTTCTCTCGAAGCCAGGAGTAGCTCAGAAAACTGATCCCAAATAGGGCTGTTTCCCAAAATGACACTGACTTGACATTGGAAAAAAAAAAAAAAAATTAGCCTGATTTCTTACCTTACTGAGATGCTGGCTGTCGGATTCATTAATTCTTCAATCATGGGATTATATGAAAGACTACTATCTATAAATTGACTAGGTGTTTGAAACACCTGAATTTTCTAAATCTATTTAGCTTCCATGGGAGTCCAATAATTTCACCCTGAGGCAAGAAAAAAAACCATAATAATTTTTCCTCTCTCCAAATTTAAATTTACATAAGGCCAAAGAATCCTTTAAAAATGGACCTTCTTCAGGGCTGATCCTTCTTATGTCCCCTTTGCTGTGGGCCAAGTCATTCTGCCCTGCATTCTCGAAACTGAAACTAAGTGTCACATATTGACTGAATTAAAGGCTCTGTGAAGATAGAAGCCAAAATCTACTGACATCCAGAATGTTTGTTGGAAATATTATTTCCACAACTGCAGCTTAACCTAGACTGGGGGAAAAAAAATTGTATTTGGGAGCGTATTGAAATCAAAGCAAAGAAAAACAAAACACAGCTTATTGCTCTTCTACCCTTTTAACCAGAAACACAAGGAAAGTTTCACAAGGAAAATTCAGCGCAGGAATAGAAGGAAGACTTCTTTATATAGGTAGACTGACAGGTCTGTCACTCTATTCCTCCTCTTTGCATCTTGTTATTATCAAATCAGACACCCTTGGAAAACATTTTAGGTTGCCTCATGATGCAGGGAGATTTCAAATGTTTCAACTTGAGATTTATTTGAGAAGAATGTGCTGGAATTAGACTCACTCTCTCTTTCTCTTTTCTTTAGTCAATCAGAGTATTTTTCCACCTTCACAAATGAAAAAGTTCAGAAGACTTGGGGTGTTCAGTGGTTTCCTTTTAAACACCACTCTGAAATCCTGCACAGGGTGGAGCACACATCTCTGGACACACATCCACACAAAACAACAACAACAACAAAACCTACAAGATCAGTTTAGGAAACAGAACACCTCTGATTTATGAAAATTGTATACATTCATAAGCAGTATGTCTGAATGTCTGACTTATTTTATTCAAAGATTTTATAGAGATCTCTCAGATTGTAAGAAAAGCAAAGTCTGAAATTGGCATGGGTGTATTTAGCTTAGCTTTATGTCCAGACTGGCAGCTAGATGCCCGTCAAAGGTTTTAAGTAAAATTCTTGATTGTCGGTCAGTTCTCTCAGTGGATAAATCACAGAAGCAGGCACAGATAAGGCACGTGATTGGCTGTTCTCCTGCTGAGGAGAGACTGCATTAAGGTAGGCTAACGAATACTGAATCATTTTCTCATCCTCAGGGTGGACACCCCTGTCAGGGCTGAGTCACTGTGCAAGCAGTATGCTGAAGTGATTTAAAATGCAGCAGCCTCTAGTGCTGGTGACAGATGGATATAAACTTTGGGCATGATACACACTCATTTCTAGGCCTTCACAAGCCATAAGTACAAATATATAAGAAACCAAAGGATAGACTGTGATAGAAGTCCCCCAATTGTGCATACTTGAGGAAAGTGTAAAGTGGACACTTTTCATAGCCTTTTAAAACGACCGAAGAGGACTCTCTTCTAGGGTAGTCAAAGGTGGATACTTTATTGCAAGGTTACTTTGCTGTTTTATTGAGGGTTTTTTTTTCTTTCCAGAAGACAGCAGAACCCCCTGCAATACGCAATGTGTTACTTCTGCTTAATGAAACCTCATCTTTTATATTTTCTCCTGAAAACTTCTGTGATACTCACCACTTTACCTACTCATTTGGAGGTATTACAGAATCAAAATGCAGATATGAAAAGCTGGAGGTACATTTTGATTTTCTCACTTGCAGATTAAACAGAAACACATGGTCTTGTTTGAGAGAGAGAAGATAAAAACATAACTTCAGCAGTACCCAACACTCTGAAGGAAAGGAATATTTGAGTGAATATGATTAGACTCTGGGTGAGAAATTACACAATAATTTCCAACTTGGGTGAGAGATAATATCTTATGGACTCGACTTTTCCCTGGATTATGATTTCTGTTTGTACCATCCTGGTGTTTGGCATGGGCAGCTACTCACAAGCCTTGCAAGTAGGGAATTGTGGTGAGCTCCCAGGGGCCTTTTGTGGCAATCAGTGACCAGCTTGGCACCAGCCCAGCAAACATGGTAGCTCTGCTTGCCAGGGGGACTTTCATGAAGGCCCAACTGGTTGCTTTCAAAAGTTGCCTTCTGTCGAGCCTTTGAAAAAACTTTGCACAACCCTGTGATTTATTTCTCGTGGTGAACCCTAATTAGCCAAGAAGTGCAAATAATGCTGCCTTGGCACAGAGAACCCACAGAACACATTCTCTGTGGAATGCTATTCATGAAAGAAAAAAGGGTAATGAAATTTCATAATATACATGCATGAATTCTTCTAGCTACTCTGTCAAACTGTAGCCTATGGAAACCTAATTAGAAAACTGCTTAGGAAAGGAATCATGTGGCCAAGGGTGGTTATGAATAGTCACCAGCAGAATAGCTTTATGAAAACAATAGCCCTAATACTTGCATGCACTTCTATGCCATTTAAAGCATTGGTGTTCATTGTAGAAAATGGGACTTTTAAGCTGACCTTCTGTTTTACCATTGGGGAGGCTAATGCTTGCATTGTGAGGGGAAAGCTGGTTGGTTGTTTTTCATTATGGTATGTGCCACAAATGAGAATGTCAGGAAGGTCTGAAATTTCATCTCACCCAAATCGGTTAGTGTTAATGTTTTTCTCATTATGATTTCATCAAGATTAATTAATGGAATCTGTGAATAAGATGCTGCACAGATTTGATATGCAAAACTAAACCAATGGTACGATTTATGTTTTCTTACACCTGGTGTTTCCTATATTCGGTTAGGAATATAGACTACATGTCCACGGTGTAGACTAATGCAGCTCGCCTTCCTGAACCATGAAGTGTCCTAGATGTCAGTGAAGCCTGTGCTAGGAGCTGACCCTGCTGGAATCACTGCTTCTGCCCTCCACAGCCAGCACAGAAAGCAATAGACTCATTTCCTTACCATCTCAGGAGGTTCAATGCATGTTTAGATTATGTTGCTATGGCAATTGCATTTAAAAATAGTTCAAGGTAAACTTATGGTGTGTCTAATACTTTTTTCAGACTTGTCCAGTGGTCACTCAGAGTGACCTGTCTGGCATGATTCATCAGTAAGTCTATACAGCAGACACAGGAGTGGGCTGTTTATAATTTTCAGGAAAGTGCTCATGATCAGCAGAGAGAAATTGCTGTTGATGGCAATGGTAGTGTCCAATTAACCCGTCTCTACTTAAATATCTGAATTTTTAGAGAAGCCATTTTTAAGGGTCTTTTTAAAAAAATTATTTTGTTGTCAGATCAGAAAATAAAGATTTTATGTAATTTGTACCTTTTTTAAAATATGACAAACTATTTTCCAGGCAATGATATCTTGATGTATTGTTATATTTTGAGGCACAGAGGCAAAATAGTGCAAATCTGTTTTCTGATTCCACTGGTCTTGGCACTGGCTCCTGGATATTTACATCTTAATTTCTTCTCCTCAGATGTGGTATTTGATTTAAGTGCTTGTGAAAACTACCAATCTGACAGTCCTGCAGACTGAAGCCTTCCATTTATTCATCCATTAACTACAAAGTTCAAGTTTCCCTTTCAAATTAAAGTGCTTCTATCTGTGTTGGCCAGATCACCTTGAGGGAGGAATCATTTAGATTCCAACTACACTCTTACCCCATCCTCACTCTTGCAAATGCCAGCAAGAAGCTGAATTGTGCCAGCTGTTGCATATTTCACACTTGTCCATAGGGAATAATGTGATCAGGTAACTTTAAGAAAATAAAAATTTCAGTTTACTACAAGTCTGGGCTGGACTTGAACTGATACTCCAAGAGGAAATTATTGTCTCACATTACCAGTCCAGATACACTTTGGATTTTCTTTGGAGCTCTAAAATGTATCTAAATGAAAGTGTCCTATTTTTAAAATATATTTACTAACAATTCAGTGGACTGTTCAAATTTCAGTCTGTATTAACTGCATTGAACTATGGTTTATACTTAATAGGTATGGAAAACAGAGCATAGTATAAATGCAACCTGTTATACCTGGTACACATTTTCCAAAACGGTGTCAGGTTTTTAAACAGCTTGCATTAAATCTGACCTGTACAGTGCAGAAAGAACCCAGAAAGAAGTTGAAGTTTGCTCAGCTAAATCCTTTTTCAAGCAGCCAAGGAGTTTTTCAGTGATTATTTTCCCAATTTTTTCATATTGCCATAAAGGACATAAATAAAAATAGATTGATTCTAAAGTAAAAGAAAGACCAACACAGAGATGATGAGCATATTCCAGTCATATGGATTACAGGAGAAATCCAAAACTTCCAGGTTCTCATTTCTTCCACAAGACTGTCAATTCTGACTCTTTGATACATAGGTATGCCAGACAGGGAGCAAAGAGGAGATTCTTTCCTATCTGTTGGTGCAGCTTGATGGCTTTGGTGCTGTACATGCTACTTGAACTGCACTGTAGCAGCTAATGAAGAGCCCCACTCTTTTGGGGAGAAAGTAGAGAGAGATGTGGTAGATTTTCCAGAAGCTGTATTAAGCCTCCTATTTGTGCTGTTGCCACCAGTTTGGAATGGAAAGGATCTTGGTTAGGACTTCAGGATGCTGTATGTGGTACATTTGGGTCTTGGTGCGTGACCACAGAGGGTGCTCTGTGACATGAGCTCACCATTCATGTTATAACAGCATGTTTCTGGATTATTGATTTCTCCAGTATTTTCTACTACTTCAACTGCCCTACATACCCACTATAATTTTTTTTCTGATGGAGAAAGTATGAGTGCTGCTCATACTTGGGGCAGCATACTTGCTCATACTTGGGCTCTAGTAAGGGGTTGAGAAGGCAAGTGGGACAAATGATCTCAGGGGCAGTGGGGATGCATGTGTTGTAGAGCTGAAGCCTTGACAACAGCTGGCAATTGCTGCCAAATGCTGTCATATATATTGACCAGTCTGTTAGTTCAATCCAGACCACCATGTCAAACAAGAGACCTTATCCTATTACATTTGAACTGTGTACTTGGAAAGGAACTAACAGATGAGACAGAAAAGTAAAATGACTTCATGCCTTTCCCTGTTTCATCTTCCTATCTTCCTCTGCTCCAAGGGTGGTTTAATTTGCTTCCTGTGGTGTTTTGTTAAGGAACTGATCAAAATCCTCCAGGTTTTACTTAGGCAGAATTTTTCTTCCACATCTTATTCCTTTTCTGTCTTTTTTCCTGTCTAGAACAACAAAAATTAAGCTCTTGAAAAAAAATCTTGACAAGCAAGCCTGTGTTCTGCTTTGCCAGCTGACTGATGGATTAGTTACAGGTACCCTTGCCGAGGCTGCCTCTTCTGCCGAGCTGCCAACAATGCTTCCATACAAATGAGTGATCACCAGCACTCACAGTCTTCTTCTGTTAGACCCGTATCACTTGCTACCTCTACATGGATGAAGATAACTGGATAGATAAAAGCTTCAATCAGTTTATGGTTTGGAGCCTGTCACATACAATGTGAGTCTGAAAAAGAATTCACAGGAGTTGAAACAGATATAAGAAAAACCAAGCACTTACTAGCTAAGTGCAAATAGCTAGTCCTGTAATGATCTGAGAAATCTAAGTCTCTCAGCTGGAATCCATCTATTTTTCCCTTATGTTAAGCTTTGGGTTTATTATAGTGGTATTTTAGCCTACTAGCAGACTGAAAGCAATGTAAGACATAGTCATCACATTCAGGAGGGAAATTTTGTACATTGTAAGGATGCTGCAAGCTTTTTTCTTCCTAGCAGGCAGGAAGAATTAGATTTGCCAATTCCCCAATCTGCAGTGCTTTTCTGAGAATTTTTAATTTTAAGCTCCCACCTTTAGACTTCAATCCGTAGAAGGTAAATTTTCACTGTGAAACTCTCTTTTTCTCTGAGGTAGATGTTCCCCTATAGACTAGAGAAAAAACAGTGCCTTTTGCCCCTTGCCCTTTCCTGGGAGATGCATTGGGGAGTTCAAGCAACTATTCAGGTTAATTTTGCTTGAAAACTTTATGGCAGATGAGTGGCTCCCACACAAGAAAAGAAACAAGAAGTAAAGAGAAACTGGATGTGGAGAAGTTTTAGTCCCTACCCCAAATTTGTCATGAGAATTCTCCAGGGGGACAAAGATGCAGCCTAGACAGGAACTCAGCCATACCCTGCACCAGTGACTGCATCTGTGAGTGCTGCTTTGACACTGTTTCCCTTTAGCTTTCTGTTTTTAATCTGGGAGAACTCTACAAACTAAGGCAAGTATCTTAAATGGAGAAACAGATAATGCAGATAGAACATGCATGAAAAAAGCATGCAGAACCATAAGAAATACCCCAGAAAACATTATGAGGTTATGTTTAGGATAATTGCAGATAGACTAGAAAGCCTTTTAATGGACATTGGGAGAATGTGGTTTGGAACAGCCAATTCCAGACATTCATAAAAGATTGAGAAGCCTTGGGTGGTCAACCCAAATAGTTTTGTAGATTATCAGGTCCCATTTACCAGTTTAGCATTTCTGGTTTCTCTTGTGGCGCATATGCCCCTTATATCCATCTACATCCACCACGATCCTCAAAGCCAGTGGCAACTCACTAAAAAGTCAGCATGCAGTACCCTTTAGTTTCAATTCATATATTTTCAGTTCACCTTTTGATTTTGCAAAAGAAGACTTCTCAGCATGCATCAATAAGAGATTAAGCTTACATCTCTCTCAAAAATTACTACTCATAGTTTTTTTTTTGTTTGTCAGCAACTGTCCTTTTATTCTCAGTAAGTAACTTCCTGTTATGTGGATGACGCACAGATGGTCATTCTTTCACCTTTAGATCTTGTGATGGGCAGATTTAGTAAGCAGAGATCCTTTCAACGCACAAAGCACTCTGTCAAACGCCATTTCATTTCTTAAAAGAAGTTAATAGCACAGTAGATCCATTTACTTAGATTCTTTTTTTAATTGTGCACAGCCATCTTGGTGTTACAACACAAAAACCTAATGGACAGATAAGGTTGTGCAGCGTCATTAGAAAAGCCAGGTTAAATCTTGATTTCTGCCAGACACAGGTGATTGGAGGTCAGGTACTGCAATTTTTAATTTCATAACTATTAACACTGAGTTTGGAAAAGGATAAGTAATTTATTTATCTTTTGTTAAAGCATGGGTAAATATATTAATGTCACTAAAACATTTCCATTATTAAAATATTTGAATGAACATGAATAAATTGCTAATCTGAAAAAGCTGCAATTATTTTTGCTCAGACAAGAATAAATAACCTTTTTTGCAGCATCTTTAGGCTTGGATGATCCTTTTGCCCTTGTGTAATTGTAAATTCATATACCAGTTGAGTCACCAGGATCACAGACACTTTTTACTATGACATAGAAAAAAGAACGTCTATTTTCTGTCAGCCTCCTCTACTGGATCTACAAAATAATTGTACTTGATTTTACTTCTTTGGGAAAAAAGAACAAAACAAAACAAAACCCCTAAACACCACACTAACCTGTAATTTACTTGGAAAAAATGAAATGGTGTTAACCATCTTCACTGACCTTTCTCTTAGCTGACAGTTGGTTTGTGACAGACAAAGCTGAGTAATCAGCCAGCTGTAGTAAAAAACAAAGCCATGTACCTTTTGTGTTTCTGGCCAGAGACTGAAAAAAAATTCAGGACTGTTTATTGACAGAAAATATATATTTCATTTCTGAATATACAAAGCTGGATTTAAAAGCATTCTTGTTTCCTTTTTTTCCTAGAAACTTTTATTTTCCTTCTAGTTTTGGGAATTCCAAATGTCCCCAGTGTTCAACATTTTCTCTAGAATAAGAGACGGCAGACTAACATTGAAGGAATTGACACAAATAAAGACTGACTTTAATTTTAGATGTCTTTCTTGCCAAAACAAAACAAAACAAACAAAAGAAAAGAAAAGGGGAAAAAAAAAAAAAAAAAAAAAAAAAAAAAAAAAAAAAGAAGAAACACTAGTTGATACATAGGAAATTATGATTAGATACTAGGAACAAAAAATTTCCATTGAGGCTGATCATCTCCGGAACATCTTGTCACGAGACGCTGCATGATCTCCACCTTGGAGATATTTAAAACTCAACAGGACACAGCCCTGAGCAAGTTGATGAAAGTTGTCCTTGCTTTTGAAGAAGCAGCAGGATGAGGTGACCTCTGGAAGTCCCTTCCAACTTGAATGATTCTGTAATTTAGAGCCTGACACATGACAGCGAAGTATTGTTTACAATCATTATCAGTTCTGAGATTTTAGATTAAAGATATATTTCCTGGGGCATAGATTGCTTTTAGTTCTAGAGTAAGAAAGATTACATATATTCATATTCATGCCACTGTCTTTATAAAACAGACCTGGAATCATTTGTTCCTTGGAAAAATTGTTCTTCATGTAGCAAGTTCTTGTTCAAGCAGGAACAATCCCATGAAACTTTGTAGGTTATGTTTTGGTGGAATGTTGGGATTAGATTGTTCTGGCAAACAGAACATATGAATGAAATATTCTCCTTTAAGTTTACTGAATGCTTAAAATAAGTATATTTAATATATATATTATTATATATATATGAAACTATATATATGTATTACATATGAAATTAATTTACTGATAACTCTTTTAAAAACTAAGAGGTTCTTGGAAATCAAAGCAATGATAATGGAACAACTGTTCATGACTTCCTGTGACATGCAGTGAAAGAATCAAAATTGGTCTGGAGGAGATCAGGCATGCTTCCCATATTATGCATACATGGTTTGTACCTGCTGCAGGCAATAGTGAAATGCCTGAGCAATTGAGCAAACAAACAGAGGTAAATATCTCATTTGAAGCATACTTTTTCCTGTTTGGTTTTTTTTTAATTATTCCTTCTCTGCTGTTTCTTCAAGTTGTTCAGCTTAGCATGTTGGAAATATAAATATCAAATTTGGCTTTACCTTCATCTGATAAAGAAATCATTAATGATGGAATGACATAGGATGGTGAAATGAGAAATATACCCTCAATATTTAGCTTCTCTCTCAGTTTGACTTGTTTAGCAAAGTTTCCTCTAGAAAAGGCAGAATGAAGAAAAGCATGAAGTCTGGCTGAATTTTTTGTCAAATAGTTGTTATTGTCATACTCTGCCTTCCTTTCAACTTATATTTTATTAAGCAAAAAGTTAAGCAAACGGTATAAATAATGTATTAGCTGGAGGCATCCTCATCCATTACTTAATGGTTCTAAAAATAAAGACTTCCCACCTTTCCACACATTTTTAAAAAGAAGACATGGAGATTCTGAGAAAAGAAAAGAATTTCAGGTTCTGAGCAGCAGCACCGCACCTATTGTTACTAGTTTAACCAATTTTAGGAATGCCCTGAGAATATGGATTACTAGAGCTAGTGGACATAATCACTAATGACTGCTCATGCCCTTTCAGGAGTCAGCACTACCAAAGACATACCTATGAGAATCAGATCTACTGCACATAAATCCTTCACAGGAGAAAGAAATATATTTTGCTAAGATTCTTGTATTTCCAACAGTCAAAAGTGGTAGGGTGGTAGTGATGGGACAAGGTAGTCCTGTGCAGTGGCAGTCTATGATCCTTGTTTCCCATTCATGCTTTAGGAGATGTTTCCCACTTGGAAATGAGAGGCGGGAGAGTGCTATAGGAAAAACACTTATTCTGACCTTATCCTTACCCCATAACATGGAAATAAAAGAGAATTTCAAACAACATGTATCATCAGAAAATCATGCCTCTCCTGGGGGCAAGCCAATAACTCAGGAATTATCCCTGTATCCAGATTTGACAATAAGAAAGAGAAGACATATCAGAGTAGTATTTTATAAATTACTGATAATTTAAAATCACATTCTGTCCAGTTCTTGTCTAAACAAGTGACTAAATTACATTGACCATCACAGCTCTTGGTTGATTGGAGAAGACCTTACTGTCTCCAGCTTCTTGCTTTCTTCTTTTCTTTACTAACAGAAGACTACTACTTACCAGCTATTTTCCATGGTGCAAACACAGATCAGGACTTCATTTTTTTCACCTGACTTATGCCCTGTCAGTGAGGTCTGTCACAGTGGTTGGGAAGGACCAAACTAGTAAAAACATAAGAATATATGCATTATATTTTTTCTTGGATAGCTATATTTAAGATCTTCAACCAGATGAGTGTGCTGCAATCTATGTAAGGATGATCTTTTTCAATCCATCTGGAAGGTGTTGGACAGGTTGGGAGATGCCGAAGATTAGTGTCTAGCCATTTCCACCCCTATTTCTTCTTACAAATGGATATTCTCTGCAAAGGTGTTTCTGAGACATGACGATGCAAAAGGAAGCACAGAGCAAGTATCACACATATCACAAAAGTGCCACTACTATAACCCATTACTAGGCTACTTTGAAAACAACTGTTTTATTTTCCTGTTGTAGAGTTAACACATCCCATTTTAAGAACTTTGATTTAATTTTTCCTGGTAATGGAAATTATTTCATTTAGGAACAAAATGAAAAGATGAGCTAGCAGCCTCCTGTAGCTCCTGGGCTAAGAGCTCTGTTTCTGGCTGAAGTTTTGACAGCAGGTTAAAATACTGCAGTCGATCTATGAACGTACTTATCCAAAAATTAATATTAATATATTTTCCATTTTTTCTACTTAGTTTCTTAGAATTTTGAATATGTTCAAGGTTAAGATTGCATGATTTATTACCAGCAATAGTTTATTGTTTGTAATTCATTAAAAAATGCAATTTCTTGTTTATTGTTTCTGACTCTGAACTATCTACTGGCTGAGTTAATATGTTTCTTGCTTTTCACCATACCATTCAGTCTTGAAAAGGCAACTGCTCCACTAGGAAGGTGAAAAGGCAACTAAAATAATACAATGTGTCATCAAAATAAAATGTGATACAATTTAAGTTTATTGCTACTCAGGGAATTCTATTTCAGTATCTTACCCTCTTTGTCCAATAGTGAGATAAACTAGCAGCCATTGACACTTCTGGTCAGAAATTTTCAGTTATTATATAACTGGAATATAAGTGTTATTTATACAAGACAGAAGTAAAATATATTCCCTCTAGACAAAAGACCTTTAGCCTTAAAATTTTCATTACTTCTAGACTCATGGTATCCTGAAGATAAAAACTTGTGTTCTTTTCCACAAAAATAAGCTCTAGCGAAATCCACTAATGAAAAGATGCACAGCTTCCTCACAATATTGAATTTTTTAAAATTGCCTCAGTTGAGGCTTTAATCTGCTTTTGGTGCCTCTATTTAGCATTAAGCATATTTCTGAAGATCAACTGAGTCAATGATAAAACATAAAACAGAACGTTTTGGTGATAGTGGCACTCAGTGGTAGCTGCTCCCATTACTACAGATCCTCTCTACACACCCGTCAGAGACCAGAGTCGGTGTTTGAAGGTCTCTTCCTTTTGACTTTAAAGTTACAGGGCAGATTAATAGTCTCTCTGCAAAGAATATCTGAGCTAAGATGAGCTCAATCAGAGTAAGAAATTATAGGAAATGGAAGGAGATGAGTCTGAAGCAAGCTAAGGTGCTAAGGTTCTTTCTTCTATATTTGGCACTTCACTCAGACTTTCCACAAAACGTCTACAAAGCCAAAAGATAAAAAGAGATTAATTTGACTCAAATCCAGAAAGTAAATTGTGGTTTCTGCAGTAAGGAATTTTTTTTTTCAAGACTCAGTAATGTCTCTACAGTTCCCCAGTTTCCTGGAGTCTAGCAAGCATAACTACTTTTCTCTCTCTCTCTCTCTCTCTTTTTTTTTTTTTTTTTTTTTTTTTTTTTTTTTTTTTTTTAGCTGAGTATTATTTAAACAAGATGTTTTATAGGACAAAAAAACTGATGGGAAAATGTAATTTCATAGAATGTCACTCACTGGACAGAAGTCAATCTCAAAAGATGAAACACATGCCACATTAGAACAGTGGGCAGAAAAACAACTGTCATGTAAGCAAAATAACCAAAAGGTAAAGTAAAAAAATAGGCAGCTATCAAAGAAGAAATACTTTATTGTTCCTTATTTTCACACAGGAAATTCCATTTTTCCTTTCCCAGAAGCAAATGCATTCAGTGCTGAATGCTCTGTTGGCAGCTCGAAGCACTGTAAATCTTGAATAAATCCCAGGACCAACTTCCATGTTTTCTGCACTAAACCATGATGACAGATATATTGACCCAGTTGATTCCTCCTTGAGCATGCTCCAGTTCAGATCAGCATAAATTTGGAATAGTTCAGCAGAAGGTAAAGAAGTTATTTTAAATCGATACTGTAATAAGGCAGAACAAGCCCTGATTCACAGTGGGAAGATCAGATAATGCCATATATTGAATACAGACATAAATGCAAGGCTTCATTTACTAAGAAGTGAATTTAAAAAAGTATTTAATATAGTTTAACTACCAATTAATTAATTTGTTTAATGTTCTATCCATTGATAAATAATATTTGCATTGACAAAAATTGTACTCCTGGCTGTCTTGCTCTATACTGGTGTGATAACTATTACTTCAAAACAAAAGTCAGTCTTTCTCTCTCATTTGAGAGATACCATCCATCATATGAATTATGGATTATTTTTAGAGCATACTGAAGTCAATTGGAAAAACTTCTGTGGCCTTTGGTGAGGTTTAGATCAGTCTCTTAAACAGGTCAGGATTCTTGTGGAAAATAATAGCATGAGACCTTGTAATTAACTCAAAATATATAAAGGTTGTGCACAGGGTATATATTTGAAAGAATCACAAAATCTCAGAATAGATGAAGATGGAAGAGACCTCTGGAGGTCACCTACTCCACTCCCCTTGCTTAGAGAAGGGTCAATTACAGTTTGTTTCTCCAGAGTCATGCAGGAACATAACTTTATTTCTTTACCTTTAAATGACCAACTTTCCCAATTTATGCATCTCTTATGTAAAACTCTCTTCTACAGAGTTTACTCTGTAATTACTCTGTAATTATTGGATCACTTTGGAAACTCTTTTGTGGCCTCTTGTCAGGAGAGTAGAATCCTGTTGTGCATTTTACATTGAGTATTACAATTTAATTTTTTTTTCACTGAATAGGTCATCAGGATTTGAAGTTTTAATGTAATTTCACAAATTATTGAATTATTTGTAATTTTTACCTTTTTATAGCTCTATATTTTGATTGCAAAACACTACACTTCTTTAGTGTGAGCCAGTGAGACTGTAATCCATGGAGAAAAGACTTAAATAGAACAAACGAAAACTGGATACCTTTGAAGGGTAGATAGATAAATATCCTTAAAATTGTCAAGACCTAGCAGAAACATAACACTCTGGACCTCTTTGCTATCAGAAGTCACTGTTGAGCCTCAATGAAGGTGGGATGCTAAGTAGCCACCTATGTTTCTACACAGATAATGTTCAGTTCTTGTTCCACTGCTTTCAGCTTGATTTTTTCTACAGATTATGGTGTCCATAATCAATTCTAGAACTGCTCCACTGAATATGTTCACCATTTCTCTGGAAGTTGATTAGCTGGCATCCCACAACATCCATGTTCTCATGAATCTGATTATTTTTTCCATTGAGAACTATACAGCAATTAGCCGAGAATAAGACCAATTACAAGTGATTGATTGATGTTGTTCATGAGTACATGATGCTGGTTGTTGATGAGAGTTATATATTAATTAAAATCACAGTTTCTCTTACTACTTATTACTAGTTGAATATCAGTTAGAGTAGCCTTCATGCTTTTATGTCTTCTGGTCACAGCAAGGCCAGAAATACATGGAGCAAGGGGCTGGAAAGAGCAAATCTCCAGGGTTACTACCTGTTTAATGAGGGTGTTTTCCTTTTATCAGGAAAATATGGGTTACAAATCAAGACAGGATTTTAATGTTAGCCCTGATCTGAATCCTCATCTTACATGTTCACATAGAAAGAGATAGAGGGACATTTGTTTCACAGGTTGTATTTTATTTCTTCTGTTTCTTGATTCTGATTAGGTCCCTAATTCAAGCACATTGCCAATTTTCACAAATTTAGAAGTGACTGCAATGTTTTCTATGAGTAAAGTGTCACCCTGGTTTTTCTGAGTTTTTTTAAAGCCTTCTGATTGTTCATAAGATGGAGTCAGTTTCTTTAGTTTCTGTACAATATTAGGAGCAGTTTTTGCCTTTTCTCACACAAAGTAACATAAACAAACCTTTTGTTTTTCATTCCCTGTCCTTTGTTTACATATTTCTAACCTGAAAACAATTGTAACTGACAGCTGGTCTGGCCACTGGGCTGAGAGATGGTAACCCCAGAAGCCAACCTACAACCAGACCCACAAGTGTATAAAAAGTAAGAAATAAACAGGCAGAGGGGCTCAGCCTTGAGCTCTCTCTCTGAGGAGCAACTCTGCCCAGCAAATATCTTGTCTCCATGTGATTGCTTTGCGTGCCGCGATCACAGTAAAGTATATTCTCATATGCTAGAATTGAAAAATTAAATTTATAATATATATTTTAGCATATATTTAGTGTGTTTTATTGAATGAAAATTGCATGTATGTTTGCAAAAAGATCTTATTTAAATTCCAAAGATCAGAACATATCAGTCTGAACTGTATAAAATGAAAAAGTATTATTTTAGAGAGACAGCTCATGAAGTTGTTTTCAGGAGGGCAGACTGTGTCCTGGGGGGAAACAAGCACAGCATCGCCACCCAGGCAAGGGAGGGGATTGTCCCGCTATGCTCTGAGCTGAGTCGGCCTCACCTCAAGTTCTGGGGGCAGTTTTGGGTGCCACAATAACAAAAAGACATGAAGCTCTTACAGAGCATCCAAAAAAGTGCAATGAAGGTGGTGAAGGTCTGGAGGGGAAGCCATATGAGAAGTGGCTAAGGTTGCTTGGTCTGTTCAGCCTGGAAGAGGCTGAGGGGAAACTTCATCGCACTGACGACTTCCTTGTGAGGGGAAGAGGAGGAGCTGACATTGCACTTCCCTCTCTGGTGACCAGTGACAGGACCTGAGGAAATGTCCTGAGGTTTTTTTAGGAGAGGTTTATGTTGGATACTAGGAAAAGGTTCTTTACTGAGGGTGGTTGGGCACTGGAATAGGCTCCTCAAGGAGGTATTCACAGGATCAAGCCTGACAGAATTCAAGAGTTTGAACACTGCTCTCAGGTACATGGTGTGATTCTTGGGGCTGGTCCCATGCAGGGTTAGGAGCTGGACTCAATGATCCTTATGGGTCCCTTCCAATTCAGCATATTCTGTGATTTGTGTCTTGTATATTACTAAAACACTTCTGAATCCCTTAGATTACTGAAATTTTTGCAGTGGGAAGAATAAATGCACTGGCAAGAATAGTGATTGACAGTGACCTGAAGCCAGTGAGGGGCATAGTCCATGTGATCTTACCTATAGTGATGTTTCAGATTTCAAAGCTTACACTGAGAAAGCTCTATTATCAATCATTAGCCATTGCAGTGGGCAGGCTAATTAATGATGGTGCTTTGCATAGATTTGGGGGATGAGTAGGAAATGGATATAATATAATTAAACTATTGTAAAGTCTCAGATTTGAACTGTTCTAAAAATATTGGTGGCTATGTCAGTTTAATCAAAACTAATAAATATGCATGGATTTACTTTGCATCAGGCAATTTTGGAGCACAATCCCAAATACAGCTCTGTTAAATGCTGCTTTTGGAAGTATGTGCTGAGAATCCAGAGGTGAGCAGCATTTCCTACAGACTTTAATTCCCTGGGCAGAATGGAAGGTCTGTTACCTAGGAAGAGCTTCCCCAGTCTGTATTTCACTTTGCGCCATCGCAGTGGCTTAAGCCTTCAGTGTCCATGCTAGTGTGAAACTGCAGGGATGACAGGACAGGGGGCTGGGGATACATATTACTGTTGTGAGGGGTATCAAAATGCCTCAGGATGTTGCTGCTTAGAACTCATTTGTCAGCAGGTCAGTATTCTTACCTTAGTAGACACAGTGTTACATTTAGTTGACTTGCTCTGACTGTTTTCAAATTCTAACCTGTTTTATGTTGGACTGAAGGGTTAAACTAATGATATTGAGTAGACCTAAAATTTCCTTGTATATTTTAAAAACATAAAGACTTTGCAGTTTGTGCATCCAATAAATGGAAGTTATGTGAATTTCTAGGAAAAATAAATACAGAATCACAGACTATTCTGAGCTGGAAGAAATCCACAGGATTCATCAAAGTCCATCTCCTGGTCCTGCACAGGACAGCCCCAATAATCATATGTACCTGAGAGTGTTGTTCAAATGTGCATTTAAAAGACATTATCTCCAAACATATATATTAAAAGAGCACATACTCAAGGCTCAACAAGGAGTACAGCATGGAGCATGTCAATATTCCTGTTCCAGATAACAAGCTTAAGGGGCTTCATTGTATCATGCCTGAGTTTATCAGTGTGTTGGTATTTTGCCAGATGGCAAGGGGATAATTAAATGAGGTAATTTTTAGAGAGAAGAATAAGGAAAAAATGAAAAATAAAACAGTAAATAAATAAATAAATGAAAGATTAAGCTCTTCAGCCAGTGAGGCACAGATAACAGGCCAATAATCCTACCTGGCTCCTTCTAAACTAAAGAGGTTTAATCTTTGCCGTCCTAATGCTAGGATCAAGGACTCTGAACAACTGACTTGGAGAGCACCAAGGAAGTTGAACCAGTTGTTTGCAATTGCTTGAGGGGAATCTGAGACATACAAGCTGCCAGCAAATGCTTCAAGAAGGCCTCCCTTTCCCCCTGAGTCCCTGGAGGTAATGAAACGCATCAGAGCTTGCAAAGGAGGATACAAATTCAGGGAAAAGATGATAAAATGGGCCTGTGGCTCCTGCATGAGGAAATAACATGTGCTGGTACCTAAATTGATGGAAAAGTCACAAATTGTGTTCACCAAACACAAGAGATAACAGTAAGTGAAACTTCTGTTTGTTACCATAGTGCCTGCCTTTTTGAGTAACCCAGCGGCTTTTGTTTTTTCACAGACAATTGATTGTTCTAGCTGTTTGGCAATCTAGTCCCTTTAAGTTTTTCCGTTATGTTGTCTCAACTGTATTTTGCGCAGTAGAGCTCTTAGGCAAAAATACTGAGTTCAGAGCAACTTATGGCTGAGGTAAGTGATACACACAGTTGAAATGGACTTAAAATAATCAGCCATGCTTCATCACAAATCTGTGTCATATTGAATGCAAAGTTTTCCAACATGTAGTCAAGCTTATAAACATTAGCTGTATTGGACAAAAGTATTATGATGCAACTCTAAAAAATGTCATGTGCATACAGTGCTTTATTATGATTTTTATCAAGTAATTTGGAATAGTAGACAGCCCATCAGCAAAATAACCATTTCAAACTTAGAGCTGACTCCAGATGTTACTAGGAATATTTCTGTCACTAGCTGATGAGTCCTGTGGCTGCCACCAAACAAGAGAAGGAAGGGGATAATGTATCATCTTATTTTTCTGCATCTAGCAGTGTCTGCACCAATCTACTGCAATTCTTTTGCCATTTGAAGTAAATAGTTTAATGTCTTTGAATTTTCTTCCATGCTTAAACACGTTTATGTGTGTCAGGCAACAAAGTTTCTATCATTTGAAAAATGAAATTGTTGTTTATTATTGATTACTACTGGTCTACACTCTCAGCCTTTAGTGTCATACTTTGATAGTGGCAGTGTTCAAGGCAAGGTTGGAGCAATCTGGTCTAGTGAAAGATGTCCCGACCCATGGCAAGGGGATTGGAACTATAGGGTTGGGGGACCCGTCCAACCCTAACCATTGTGATACTATGAAATGATACTCTGTTCTGGATATGTTCTGATCTCATGGTTTAGTAACTCTTTGATTGCCCATGAGGATGAAATAAGTAGTCCTAGGAGCCTTTATGGAATTAAGGCTCTCCTATAACTTTCTATCATTCAGAAACATTCAAAGTCACAATGCCAGTGTCCAAAGAAAGTCGGCTTTATTCACTGTCTGAATCTTAAGTCAGTCACAAGGCAACACAAGTACATTCTGGAACGCATTGAACTTTTTTTGATTTGTAATACCCCATTCTGATACAGATTAATATTAATTCCATGGGCAGTTATATTCTCTTTATCCTTATGTTTTTAAGGGTTACCCTTTACTCTAGTACTATAGATAATTTTTCCTCTAATTTCATTCACCTTGAAAGCAGACAGTCCTATACATTAGTTCAGAGTAAAGCCCAGGTTGATATACTGAAATTCTGTATATTAGCTCTAGCTTATCTTTCAGCCTTAGAAAGCTTTTGTGCTTCTGATGCACACATGGATTAGATCCAGTGAACGAATCAAAAAAACATTTCTACACTGTCAGTTAAACTGAGGTCAGTAAACAGAGGTCTGAGCCCATCTGAATCTAGACATTTTTCTACCTCCCAACATGGTTTCCTTCAGACATCCTTTTCAGGACTGGGCTGAGGACTGCTACACTCCATAAGGTGAGAATTCGGATGTGATGAGAGAGAGTTCTTCTGAGCAGAACTCAGTTGCTTTCTAGGTGAAAAAATCATCCACATAACACATCCACATCCACATCCACATCCACATCCAAAAAACATAGCTACCCATTTTTGTCTCCATCTCTCTGAAACACTGTGCTGTTGTTCCAAATGTAGTTTAACACTCTGTGACAAATAGCTGAAAAAGTGGGCACTCGCATTTCGTTCTTCTGCCACTTAAAACATTATTATAATGTGTTTTTCCTCCTCTGCCACATACAGGCTTGCCTAATTACAGTCCAGTATTTACCATGCAAAATGAACTTTGGACTTCCTCAAATATGGACTTAACTAAAGCAAAGGATGAAACTGCAAATATTAAGTTAATGATATTTCCTAAACTGCCAAAGCAACGTTTTTGCCATTTTCACTTTTATGCAGTAAGCAAGAAGAGGGTTTGACAGGTTTTTTTTTTGGTTTTGTATCCACAGCACATAAGAAAAAGGGTAAGATTACACAGCAATC
Organism: Hirundo rustica; assembly: GCF_015227805.2. Lineage (NCBI taxonomy): Eukaryota > Metazoa > Chordata > Aves > Passeriformes > Hirundinidae > Hirundo > Hirundo rustica. Next base: position 39,531,095 of record NC_053453.1, read on the forward strand.
GGATCAAATAGGGTATTTATAAGCCTGAGTTTTTATTTCTAATGTATTGACAGATTCTGCCCATTTCAACTGAATTTCTTATAGCTCACCTTGTGGAAGACAGCCTGCTATTGGAACCAACCTATGATACCAGATCAGCAGCTTCTGGTTTGTCAAGTCTTTATGTAGAAAGAGAAATCAAAATATTTCTAAAAGGCAACTGCTCTGTTAGATTGGGCATTAGATTCCAAGGCCATGAATACCAAGTGAATTAGGCCCAGGTCTTTGACCTTAAGTTGATTACAGAAAATGATGAAGTCCGTAGGATGCCACAGGAATTCTCTCTTTACATCCAGAGAGATATAATTTCCTCCCCAGTATGGATCTGGGAATTTGTCATCTTTATTTCTGTGAGAGTTTTCTACTTTCAGTATTTTCATCAAGAAGAAAAGGATGGAGTGACCAGCAAAGCTGTTGGCCAGTGTAGTGAATGATCAAAGAAAATTACACAGCAACTGGCATTTCATATAGGACCAGAAGAGCTCTCATATCATGTGAAAGCCTATCCAGCATCCCTGAGCACGTAATTGGTCAGCTGAACAATTGTTCTCCTCTGTCTTTCAGGCTGGAATGGTGATTTTTAAAAAGTTGATACATTGGTAATTTTATTGTGAAAAAATTATGATTTGTCATCTATGAAGGCAAGTTGCTGGAGAAAGAAACACAGGATATCAGTCTATTTTCCTTCCCAAAAATTTCCTCTGAACCCCCTTTTTCCCCCACCGGGATGTCACCTCTCTTGATCATTGGTGGAGTCTGTGAAAATGCACTCCATTGGGTTCCCGAGGCTATCTCATGTTTCTGTGTCTCTAATGCAAGCTATCAAACCTGTGGGTTTTTTTCCTCTAACTAAAATACAAAGTGACTAAATTTGAAGCATCAGAACACTTAAAAGATAGGAAAAGATACTGTAATGCTTATAGAGCTGGGGGTTTTTTTGTTCCATACATCATCTGTTGTCTGCCTTGAAGGTTTTTAGTCCTGTGGTTATCAGGGACTGAGGCATAACAATCTGTAGCTCCCTTCCTCCCCCTGTTAGCTCTCTGTTGAGGAAAACAAGCGGAGTTATTTATGCTGTCTTTAAAATATCCTTTCAAATTCAAAAGAAAAATCCAAGACCTGCATGAGCTTTAGCTGAGAGCTAACAGGGATGAGACTATGGCCTTAATATCTTTCTTTCAGTGTAAACACAGATATTTATAAATAGAGGAAAAAAGCCAGTATTTCTGACTCATCTTTTTTTTCTTAAATTGATGTAATTTCAGCTGGCCTTCTGTGGAGAGCAAGAATAAGGGAAAATAAGTGGGATAAACATAAGAAGCAGCAACAGAAATTCATAAATTAATTTACCATAAGTATTCTCTATTATGTTTTTTCTGTTCTTTGTTTTTGGGTTTTTATTGCCATATTTCATATTTCAATGATTTTGGAGCCTTTTTGTTTTTTCTTCCTAAGAGTTGCTATGACTTTTCTACATAAATTAAACATATATTGTTTAAAACTCACTAGGACATATTTTTGACCAGTTAAGCATTACTCAAATCCTTTTATCATAAAAGTCTATTCTCAAAAGATCACCTTATTCTAAGGTTACTAAAATGAAAGTAAAAGCCCTTGCCCATTAAGAGTCTTTTCTTCCAAAAGATTTCCGCTTTCTTCTCCAGACCTGCCACTTTACTTGCCAGTTACATCATGAAAAGCTGTGCTTATAGCAGACCTATTGTAGAGTGAAAAGAGAAAATGCTTTGCTACAAGGCAGTAGCTAATTCACTATTCTTCAGGGACTGATATTCATCTATCCTTCAATAAAAGCTAATGGTTAAATAGACCCAATGCACTCAGCTAATCTAGGAAGAAACTGATGTCTGGGGGTTGGGATTCAAAGTTCGTGCTGAAGTGCTATTCCTGAAGACAAAGATATTCTTACATTTGCCTTAGAAAAAAATGACAATGCAAAAAATATCACATGGCTTTAATTCTCAAATACATAGTTTTATGAAACAGAACCTATGACACATGAAAAAGCTTAATTTTATTAATTTTTAACCATGCACCACTTTTATGAATTTTTCTTTTTAAGGGATGTGAATATTTAAACAAAGGGACTACATTTTAAATAACCCTCTCTAGTATTTTGCTACTTGAATTCCAACATCCTTAAGAAGATTCAATGTTTTTTTTTCATGAAAAGCAATTTTTGCAAAGCCCTCCCAGAAGGAAGGGAGATGACAACACCACGTTTCTCTCTGTATAACTACCATCCCAGTTAAAAATACTCCTGTGCTGTGCATATCAAACCGTTCAGTGCAAAAAGGAAAGTTCAGTTGAGAAATCAATATTGAAAACAAAAGCCCACAAATAACATAACAGACTACACAAGGGCAGAGGAAATTTTTATAGGCAAGTTTGTGATTTAAAATACAGTGCATATATTCTGAACAACTGCTGTAGCAGTTGTGCATGAGTGCAGATATGTCATTGCTTTTAATAGATAACCCAAAAGAATTTTATCAGTGCTGCAGGACATTTAAATTAGCCATACTGTAAATAATCCTGAAAACAAAATTACTTGAATATATAGATGCATTGTTTAACTGCAGGACTTTAGTCACAAAAGGCCTTATCCTGGCATCCCTGAAAACAGGGGCAACGCTCTCCCTGATTTCACCAGAAACAGGACAGACTAGTGATTAGGAGCACAGCTGAAACTGGTGGCTGAAGTCCTTATTTCAGGACCTTCTCATAGTGCAGATGATGAAATGCTGTGCACTGCAGCAAAATGTCACACCTCTGTACATTAGTGGATTGCTGGCAGAACATCTGTGTTTTCTCAGAAACAGAGCCATGATTGGATACATGCCTGGTGAGAGCGCGTCAAGATTTGTGTCTTTCCACAAACTCAATAATGCCAATATTTTTTCTCTTTCTGCATCTTTCTCCTCTCATTTATCAGTCAAAAAAAGTATCAACCTGTATGCATATCTTTCATGTCATAGGGTTTTGGGCACTTTCTCAGTGCTGGTATTTTTATCACTATTTTAAAGGATACTTGTTGGTAAGGCATCATCTTTCTATCTGTGGCCAGACTGCATTCCTCTTGGTGCAAAGGGAACTAGTACGAGGACAACAGCTCTTCTTTCTGTTCAGCATGCATCAGTAAAGAAGTCTGGGGAGAAATACAGTCTTGCAATAAGCTGAAAATCATTCATTTGCCTCACAAAACTGAGGAAGGGGAACCTTTGTGATCTGCATATTGGCACAAAGTAGATTGAGCTACTCAAAGGTTTAGGGATGGAATAAAGACACTCACATAGCAGATCTCAAATGTTATTTTTGTGCAGGTCTCTCAATCCTTGTTACTGTAGAATTGGTATAGTAGTTCACAAGTGCAAAGCAATATGAAGTCCAAGTGCTGGAGACATACCTGAGATAATGAATCAAATAGATGGAGGCCACAGAACTGGTAAAAGGACAGAAATTTTAATGAGCTGTTCAAAATCTCTCAGATTATTAAGTAAACTCAAGGTAGTTTCAACATACATGAACGGTGCAATTTGATATCTGTGATAAATTTGCGCTATATTACTGCCTTCATCTGAAAGATATCTCAAAATCTGTTATAAGGGTCAAGATCTGTTACAATAGATCTTGCTAAGACAATCTGAGAGATTTATATTTTTAGATTTTCATATATTGCAATTAAATAGGAAAGACACTTATTTGCCATTCATAAATAAGTCAAGCACAATTTTGAACATGATAAAATTCATGCAGAAATGAAATTTTTCAGTCAATTTTTGTAATATGGTAGGTTACTTTTTTTGTTTGTTTGTTTGTTTGTAGCTACTGAATTCTGATGAAGGTAGATTTGGCTGAGCAGGTCACAGGTATCCCTGGCAGTAAGAGCTGCTTTGACAAGTAGTCACTAGGCAGTGTAGTCCAGGTATGCTACCACTAAGGATATGGATGGGACCTGGCTGTTCCTTCTGCCATCTCTGGAAAAATAAGCCAGAAGAGGTACAGCACCTGGATCCTGTCAATGCAGGATGAGATGGCATCTTACTGTGTGACAGCATTTACATTCTTAATGCTCTTGGCTCTGGCAGGATGATCAGCCAGGAAATGAAGATTGTGAATTCATTACAGCCCGTCTCTCATCCCGTCCTTGCAACACGCTGATGCATGTTTCTAACCCTGTCATGGAGAAGTTTGGTAACTTGATCTTTTCTCATTGCACATTACTTTTCAATTAGGTATTTATTCCATGACAATCTTCCATTCTGTTACAGCTTGCTTCTTGAGTGCTGTTCTGACAAAGACTGTAGTAGGAGGTTCTGTCACACCCAGCACTGGCAATCGGGAGAACCAGCTTTCTGCTTCAACCTGCTGAAAAACATTTTCCAAGAAGAAAGTTTTCAAACTTGTCAGAAGCAAAAGATCTTCCCCTTCAGTTTGTTAACATTCAGCAAGTCAATTCCTTTGAATATGCTTGTTAGACAGACTTCTTTAAAGAGTAATCACTGAAGGCTGTGACTGATCTGTATCACACCGTTAGCAATTTACAAGTACATGCCATTTCATTTTCTCAGGGTGTCATTTTTTTTGCTAAATTTAAGCAACACTGAAAAATTAAAATATTTGGAGGGTTCTCTGACTCTGTCTTTTCAATCAATTATACTGAGTTATTACAAGTGGAAAGGCCTGGGCCATCCAAATGTACTGTTTTCTGCTGAAGAAACACTGCAAAATGCAGATAAACCATTTGATATAAGACAAAGGGATCACAGCCATCATGAAAAACAAAACTAGGAGTACAAAATAGTCAATATATGAGCAGAACACATGGTAAAAAAATTATTTCTCAACATAAACACATATTACATTTCTTTTAGCCACTTCTGCTTTTCTAGAAACAACCTCCTCTGCTTTTTAAATGTCATCCATATTTATCAGACTGCATGGTTCTTGACATTTAGGATTTTTTTTTCATCAAACTGTAACTGAAGCTTTGACAAAGGGTACTAATTATCAAGGGACTAGAATTTTTTTCCTTTTTTCCCCCTTTTTGAAGGAGCAGCAGGCTGTAGAGTAAATGTGAATTATCAGCTACTTTTAATACTCCTATAGCAGTCTCTCTGTCCTTACTGTGAAACATAACTACAAATAAGCATTTATTGAAGCATGTATAAAGTGCAGTTGGAATTGAGTAACTTTATTTTAAATGACAGAGGTCATTAGATTATTTATTCAATAAAAAGTTTCTACCTGTTAGACCTACATATAATTCTTACTGAAGGAAATTTTACTAATATTTTTAAATTTAGTTACTGATTATTCACTAATGATGATTTAATCGACTATGGGAATCATAGCTTTTAAAATGTGATGATATGGTTACTAAAAAATTGAAGCATGAAAATTTGAGAAAATGCTCAGTTACTAAACAGAAGACTGCATTTAAAAAAAAAAAAAAAAAAAGGGACTCTGTAATGTTTATCAACAAAAGTTGTTCCTGTTGCAAATAATCTATTTTCTTGTCCTCATTTGCAGTAAAGACATATTGGACCCTGATCAGAAAAATTATAGTTTTTCACAAATCCCTTTCATGAGCCTGCAAATGAAGCCTAATGTAAGTGTATAGATATATATCTGAAATCTATTATTCATCCATTTCCAGTTGCCTAGCAATGGCACAGCTGCAAAGGAAAGAACAGTATGTGGTGAGTGCTACATGTTTTTTTATTGTTATCGATAACTTTGTGTCCATATATATCTTCATTATGATCTTGCCTGCCATCACATATATATTATTCGATTTCCTTAACTTGTCAAACACAAGCCACTTAGTATGAAGTGAGATTTTTAAGTAAGAAAAAATACCAGATAGTCTCATTACAAAATCAATTTTAATTTAGTTACAATATCAAAGCCTGCTTTGAATACATGCTCCATGAATTCAGCTGTGTTAACAGCAATGCTTAGGTCAGATTATCTGAGCAAGTTTTATAAAAATTCAAGGCTAAACACAACTTTTCGTGTCTGGCTCAGCCTTGTTTTAATGTCATTAATTGCAAATTGACACACTGTCTTTGCCAACTGTTTATCTAATATAGTGTAAGAAAAGAATAAGACCAGTCCTAGTAAATCCTAATCGTATGACCAAGGTGGTTACCACTAACATCAGAAAAGAAATATACACCTTGGTATTCTTAAATAACTCAGCACCTTCTGTACCATCAGCTTTACTTCTTGTCACTCCTTTTTATCCTGCACATAATCCCTATCAGTGTTTTCATGTTACAGTTTTAAAAAAATCAGACATTTAGGAAACAGAAAGGAAAATAAATAATTATAGTTTGACCCCTGAAAAAAATGCACAACAGACCACCTCTGCCTAGCTCTACATAATTTACAACTTACAGTTTTCTGCTTGAGACACAATGCATCGTACTGACCTAAAGCAGACAAACAGAAAAACAGAAAAAACTCTCTCTTTGCTTTTTTTCATATGTTAATGAAAACTAAGGCATTCTTGGCAAAACCATGTCTCTTACTGATTAGTGTCTCCAAAAGCATAGAATATTGATTGTCACTGATTTATGTCTTATAGCTCCATGTCAATTTGGTACTCCTTTCCTCTTTTTGGTTTATCCACCTCAGCATCAGCTCACAGAAACTCTGGACTTCAGTGGATCAAGATAAACCAGAAAGGTTTAAGGCTGCAAAGAGATGCAGTACTATGAAGGACATGCTTCTGTTGGACTTGGTCTTCCCAGGTTATGGGTTGCAAGCATTGCAGAATGTATGGCAGAAAAAAAATTTGTTGTTCTGTACAGAATGAATTGCTCACTGGCCATTTTCCCTGTGGGGTGGTGGAAAGGATGATCTGATCCTTCTTCCCTCGTGGAAAATATCATCCTCCCTCTGGAGGTTTTCTAATAACTAAAAAACCAAGAAATTGCCCTTCTTACTCTTAGCAATTCTGATATTCCAGTATATAGATGTTAGAGATATTTTCATGTCAGTCATTTGATTTAAGGAACCACTGAAGTTTCGTGCTGTTGTATTAAGTTCTGAAGGCACTTTTGTACCTGTGATCGGAGAAACAATCAACTACTTATCCCGATCACAAAAAATCTCTCTTGTACTTACTGTGTGGGAGGACTTTCACATATGGTCAATTTACCCAACCTCATATAAATGCTGTAGCCAGGTGCTCCAGTTAAGACAGGCATCCCTTGGTTTCTGCAATCACCTACTTTTGATTATTTTTGCTGGCAGACAGAGCACATAAATTTCATGGTGGAGTATAAACAGCCTTAAGGAAATAGAACATTTGAAGGATGGTGTACATAGGAGAAAAGAGAGAAGTAGAATTAAAATGTAGCAGACCCCCTGAGAGAAATTATTGCCTGGCAATTTAGAGTAATTTCCATTTTTAAGTAGTCCTTGTAAGGAAGACCAAGAGTAATTTTCAGTCTAGCATTTGAATATTGAACTAATGGAGAAATGGCAGCTCTGCAGTGGCTTCGGCAGAGATCCAAGTGTTTTTTCCAGAGAGACCTTTTTCTGCTCCGTATTTAAACTACATTTGTCTTAGAAATGCTGGGGTTGGTTTAAGGTAAACTAAGACCTCATTTAGTCTTGTGATTATTTTGAAGCTTCACCAAGAAGCAGGGACAATATGAAGGCATCAAAACTACTACACTCTAGTGAACAACAACTTTGGGGAAAGGACTTGGGTAAACAGATGCAGGACATTAAAGTCAGGAAAGCATACACCACCGACACTTTGGCTTAAATAGTCACTAAATCTCCTCCATAAAGCATCCAAGTATGCCAAAGGAGGCTATGATGGTGCTGAGAAAACCATCTGCTGTAAACTGGCTGGCAGAAGTGAGGAGTGACCTGAGTCCCCATGCCACTGAGTAACCTCCCACACTGAAGACCTCTTCTGGCACTCTGATTGCAACCCCAAGGTACATGTCTGTGGCTATACACGTATTCATGTCTTTTGCTCTGAAGTGCCTGCAAAGTGGCCCACAGAGCAGTGTATTTACAGACTGACAGCAGGAGGATATGTTGGATGCTCTGAGGCCTGCCAGGAGGTTAAAGGAAGACAGTACATACAGCAGGGCAAAGTTTGCAAATCTATGGAGAGTGAACATGCCACAAGCTATCAGGGCCACACTCAGGTTCTGTGTCTTGGATTCACTCGAGACACCCCAGGAGACCACAGGACCCCTTCTTCAGCCATGTGGCTCATCACAACCCAGCAACAAACCAGGAAACTGGGTTACAGGACAGCACAAATATAAAATAAGTCACACATCTCACTGGCTGAAGGCACCCAAATATTCTGTTTGAACAGAAAGATGCTGGCATCACCCAGATGTCTACATTTTCTTTATAAGGTTGCGTGCCATGAAGCTACCCTGGGTTGTCCATGCTTTGGGCTGATGCACATAGTAATATTATGCTTCTGTTACAGGCACAGATTTGAGGCCTAGGGAAAATAAGGATAAATTTTTAAAAAAATGGTTTAAGGCCTTTATTCCAATTTTGCTAGAAAAATCTGTCACTTGATTAGCATGCATGTATTCACATGGTATTTGGTGGCAGAAGACAGGAGGAATTTGTGACTTTTGAATGCCAAGATACTATCCCTGCCACCTGTAAAATACCTTTAATATCTGTACCAGCTGTAAAAGCTGTGTACCAGAATGAGGTCACTAATCTATTGCCCCAGGATGGACTTGCAGCGCCTATTTAGTCAAACAAGTCAATAATCAGCTAATTATTTTGTTTAATAAAGTTGTTAAGTATCTTTTGCTTTCAAGACACTGAAATTCCTTATGTTTTAAGAAGCATCATTTTTTACAGAACACTGAAAAACTGAAAAGACTTCGTTACTTCTATAAATAAAAGACAGCTTGAGAATTTGGATTTTGTTTGAAATGTATATTTTAAAACTAGATTTAATCCAGGCAATCACAAAGCAAATCTGCTTTGTGTAGTCAGTGCATAGCCAACCAGTAATTTTACGAGGTTTGGCACAAAATGAGGTAAAAGGAGCTTTTCTGGAGATTGCCAGCATCTCCAAATCCCTTTTAAAAGCATAATGAAACAGCTTCCTTTTCTATTCCTATTCTTTCAATTAAAAGGGGGGAAAAAAATCATTTCCACATGCTATGTGAGTTACTGTTACTTTTTTAATCACAGGGATGGGAATGTAGGGCAGTCTTACTGTTGCAGTCAGTGGATATAAAATCCCACTTCTGTGGCAGGACTACACGAGAGATTAAAACAGGGCAGGGACGCCCAATCCAGCAAGGCTGAGCTGAGCTGTTTAGCCTGGCAATGCATGTTTACTGAGCTGGTAAGAAACTATTGATCTAGAGAAGAGCAACTGAAATAATTAAAGATAGAGCAGTTGCCTCAATAAAGAGGAAACTACAACTTTGCAGTTTGGAGAAGGAAAAACTGGAGGGGGTGCCATGTTTTAAGGCCAGCTGGAAATCAAGCACCACACAGCCATTTGCCCAACCCCCTTCTTCCCCACAATGTGGTTGAATGTAGAGAAGATTCAAAGTAAAACTGGTAGGTTGAGAGAAAAACAGTTTAATAGGGAAAGCAAAAGGTGCACACATAAGTAAAGAAAAACTACAAATTTACAACTTTCCTTTGGCAAGCAGGTGTTCAGCCAGGAGAGTATGGCCCTATCATGTGTGACAGAGACATGGTAAGAGAAACCCTATCACTCCAAATGCCCCTCTCTTCCTCCTTCTTTCCCCAACTTTGTATAGTGAGCATGATGTCATATGGTCTAGAGTATCCCTTTGGTCAGTTTGGGTCACATGTCCAGGATGTGTCCCTTCAACGTCCCAAGCACTCCTATTCTCCTTGCCAGTGCAGCAGCGCAAAAAGCTGAAGTGGTCTTGGTTCTGTGGAGGCCAACATCTCTATATTACAAACTCTATATTCAGCACAAATACAAAGCAGGGCCCCAATACCAGCCACTGTGAAGACAATTAATTCTACCCCAGCCAAAACCACCACAGGGGGCTATGATGAAAATATGAAGGTGCTGGTGAGTGAAATGAATACAGTCTATCTTTCAACAAACTCTGTGGGACATGAACTGAGTACCAGCCAATTGTGCTGGCTTGAAGGCAAAACTAGCGAGAGACTCCAAGTCAGAAAAAACAATTTAATAGGAGAGGAAAAAAAAGTAAAATAAAATAAAACACATGCAATGGTACAAAAGATCACTGTCAGAGTCAGAATACAACCTGAAACCGTGGTGGTAGCAGTCCAGATGAAGTGGTCTTGTTGAAGCAGTGTTCTTGCAGAAAGGTCTGGTAGCTCTTGTCCTCTGGGAATCCAGTGGGTAAAGCTGCCTGTGCTGTCCCAGATGCCAGATTATATCCAGGTGGGAATGCTTGGCTCCTCCCCCTGGGCGGAGCATCACACAATGGACTGATATCATTTTATCAGTTTTGTAATGGGTCCTTGATTGCCTATTAAACAGAGATAGCTCCTGGGGAGAGTTATCTATGAGTCATGCAGGACGGCATTGATGGGCCATTAACAGAAGATAGTCTGGAGGGAGGGGGCACGGGAAACAGTGGTGCACAACTTAGTTTCAACATTTCATGTAGATGGTGATAGAATACATACTTTGGGCACATTTTACATTGTAACCTAGGACATAATCCACCCCTTATTCTATGACCATCTACATCATACCTAAATTAATACATTCTTACAGCTAGATAGATAAATATACACATATACAGAATGAAACCCTACACCCAGTTCTCACTTAAAATTAGGTCTCCCTGTGGTACACAATGGGTTTCCCCATCTTTCTGCATTACCCACCAAGTGGAACCAGGTCCTTGAGCAAAAACAATCCCACGGATGGGTCTGCCTTTGCTTGATGTGGGATTAATCCAAACAGTTTTTCCTAAGATGCCTTTCATGTGTACCACAGGGACTTTATCTCCATCCACTGTGTACAAGGGTTCAGACTGGGCAGGACCAGCTCGATTGATTGACCCTCGAGTGTTGACCATTCAGGTGGCCTTTGCTAAGTTCAGTTCCCAATTTTTGAAAGTCCCCCCACCAAGCGCCTTCAGGGTAGTCTTAAGTAACCCATTGCACCGTTCAACTTTCCCGGCAGCTGGTGCATGATAAGGGATGTGATATATCCATTCAATGCCATGTTCTCTAGCCCAGGTGTTTATAAGGCCGTTCTTGAAATGGGTCCCATTGTCTGACTCGATTCTCTCAGGAGTGCCATGTCTCCACAAGACCTGCTTTTCAAGGCCTAAGATAGTATTCCGAGCAGTAGCATGAGGCACAGGGTAGGTCTCTAACCATCCAGTGGTGGCTTCCACCATAGTTAGCACATAGCGCTTGCCTTGGCGGGTTTGGGGAAGGGTGATGTAGTCAATCTGCCAGGCCTCCCCATACCTGTACTTCAACCATCGTCCACCGTACCACAGAGGCTTTACCCGCTTGGCCTGTTTGATTGCAGCGCAGGTCTCACAGTTGTGGATGACCTGTGAGATGTTGTCCATAGTAAGGTCCACGCCTCGGTCACGGGCCCATCGGTATGTTGCATCTCTCCCCTGATGACTAGACGCATCATGGGCCCAACGGGCTAAGAATACTTCTCCCTTGTGTTGCCAGTCTAGATCCACCTGTGATACTTTCACCTTGGCAGCTTTGTCCACCTGCTCGTTGTTGTGATGCTCTTCATTAGCCTGACTCTTGGACACATGTGCGTCCACGTGTCGAACCTTCACGGTCAGCTTCTCTACTCGGGCGGCGATGTCTTGCCAAATCTCAGCAGCCCAGATGGGTTTCCCTCTGCGCTGCCAATTGGCCTTTTTCCAGCGGTTCAGCCATCCCCACAGAGCATTAGCTACCATCCACGAGTCGGTGTAGAGATAGAGTCTTGGCCACTTCTCTCGTTCGGCAATATCTAAAGCTAGCTGGATGGCTTTAAGTTCTGCAACCTGACTTGATCCACCTTGTCCTTCAGTAGCTTGTGCAACTCGTCGTGTGGGGCTCCATACTGCAGCCTTCCATTTCTGGTTAGCGCCTACAATTCGGCAGGAACCGTCAGTGAAAAGGGCATATTGTCTTTCAGTCTCTGGTAGCTCGTTATACGGTGGGGCTTCCTCGGCACGTGTCACTTGTTCTTCTTCTTCTTCAGAAGATAATCCAAAAGTCTCACCTTCAGGCCAGTTAGTTATAATTTCCAGAATCCCAGGGCGATTCGGGTTTCCAATACGGGCGCGCTGTGTGATGAGGGCAATCCATTTGCTCCATGTGGTGTCAGTGGCATGATGCGTGGAAGGAACCTTTCCCTTGAACATCCATCCCAGCACTGGTAGTCGAGGTGCCAAAAGCAGCTGCGTTTCAGTGCCAATTACTTCTGAGGCAGCTTGAAGTCCTTCATAGGCGGCTAAGATATCCTTCTCTGTGGGAGTGTAGTTGGCTTCAGATCCTCTGTAGCTTCGGCTCCAGAATCCCAGTGGTCGGCCCCGAGTCTCCCCAGGCACCTTCTGCCAAAGACTCCAAGACAGGCCATTGTTCCCGGCTGCTGAGTAGAGCACGTTCTTCACATCTGGTCCCGTCCTCACTGGGCCAAGGGCTACTGCATGAGCGATCTCCTGCTTGATCTGGGCAAAAGCTTGTTGCTGTTCAGGGCCCCAGTGGAAATCATTCTTCTTGCGGGTGACCAGGTAGAGAGGGCTCACAATCTGGCTGTACTCAGGAATGTGCATCCTCCAGAAACCTATGACGCCTAGGAAAGCTTGTGTCTCCTTCTTGCTGGTCGTTGGGGACATGGCGGTGATCTTATTGGTGACCTCAGTGGGAATCTGCCGCCGTCCATCTTGCCACTTTACTCCCAGGAACTGGATTTCTTGGGCCGGTCCCTTCACTTTACTTCGCTTAATGGCAAAACCAGCTTTCAGCAGAATCTGGATGATCTTTTCTCCTTTCTCAAAGACTTCCCCTGCTGTGTTCCCCCATACAATGATGTCATCAATGTACTGTAAATGTTCAGGAGCCTCACCTTTTTCCAGTGTAGTCTGGATCAGTCCATGGCAGATGGTGGGACTGTGTTTCCACCCCTGGGGCAGTCGGTTCCAGGTGTACTGTATGCCCTTCCAGGTGAAGGCAAACTGGGCCCTGCACTCTGCTGCCAAAGGAATGGAGAAGAAGGCATTGGCAATATCAATGGTCACATACCACTTTGCTGCCTTGGACTCTAGCTCGTACTGAAGCTCCAACATGTCTGGCACAGCAGCACTTAGTGGTGGGGTGACTTCATTCAGAGCACGGTAATCCACAGTCAGTCTCCATTCTCCACTGGACTTACGCACTGGCCATATAGGGCTGTTGAAAGGTGAACGAGCCTTGCTGACCACCCCTTGGCTCTCCAGTTTCCGAATCATCTCATGGATAGGAATCACAGAGTCTCTGTCGGTGCGGTATTGCCGTCGGTGTACTGTTGTTGTGGCGATTGGTACCTGTTGTTCTTCAACTCTTAGTAGTCCCACAGCACAGGAGTCATCTGAGAGACCAGGCAGGGTACTCAGTTGTCTGATGTCTTCTGTCTCTACAGCAGCTATCCCAAAAGCCCAGCGATATCCTTTTGGATCTTTGAAGTATCCATTTCTGAGGTAGTCTATGCCAAGGATGCATGGGGCCTCTGGGCCAGTCACGATGGGGTGTTCTTGCCACCCATTCCCGGTTAAACTCACTTCGGCCTCCAATACAGTCAGCTGCTGGGACCCTCCTGTCACTCCAGAAATAGAAATGGATTCTGTTCCTACATACCTTGATGGCATCAGGGTACATTGGGCACCAGTGTCAACCAAAGCCGTATATTTTTGTGGGTCAGATGTGCCAGGCCATCGGATCCACACAGTCCAATAGATCCGATTGTCCCTTTCCTCTACCTGGCTAGAGGCAGGGCCCCCCTATTCCTGGTCATGGTACACGTTGCTTTCTTCCTGTAAATATGTTCCTGAGGTCCCTTCAAGTGGATCAGTCATATCATTCTTCTTATACTGTCTGGAGTTCTGTGCCTTTGAGACTGGAGCAGTGTTGGCTCTAGATGAGTTCTTCGTGGTAGGTGTCTCTCTCTTCAGTTCACGTACCCGGGCTGCTAAGGAGGAGGTGGGTTTTCCATCCCAATTCCTCATGTCTTCTCCATGCTCCCGAAGAAAAGACCAGAGGTTACCCCGTGGAGTGTATCCTCTCTCCCTGGCTGGTGGGTACCTGCTCCTAATGGCAGAGACTCTTGTTGGTTCTGGCGAGATGTGGTAAATTTCTTCCTTAAGTTCCTTTTTTAGTTTCTGATGGCCCTCTTCAATCAAGCTCCAGACTTGCTCAGCCAGCCTTGTTTCCACGGATGAGACATGGGTACGAAATGGGGCGGTGACAGTATCCTCGTAAATTCTTAGTTTATTGACCAAGACGCCCACCTTGTCCTCACCTTCCCTCCATTGCAGCGTTGCCAGGTAACGGGAGTACATCTCTGGTCCAAGCCGTGCAAATCTCAACCACATCTGCGATGTGCACTGGACATCATCTGGGCTTTTAGGGAATCTCTCGTCTTCTGAGAAAATGATCTCCAGCACAGCCAATTCCCTCAGGCATCGGATACCTTGTTCCATTGTGCTCCATTTTCCTTGGTGCACCTGGAGGTCTTCTTTACAAAGGTATCTGTCCCTCACACTTGTTAGCAGTCGCCGCCAGAGGCTGAGAGTTTGTTGGGTTCTCCCGATCCCCTGGTCAATGACCACGTCCCCAGACAGCGATCCCAGTTGCCTGGCCTCAGTCCATCCAGAATGGTGTCATTGGCTGCAGCGTCCCAAATGCGGAGCAGCCAGGTCTGGATGGACTCGTTTGTCTGGCGGGTGAATTCCCTCCGCAGGTCACGCAGTTCACCCAGGGATAGAGAGCGGGTGATGATCTCTGGCTCTGTCTCTTCTGCTGAGTGTGAAGGTCCTGCCACATCCTCATCAGTCATTATGCGGACTGATTTGCTCTTTGATTTCTTCTTCTGAACAGGGGCAACTGCCACTGGTTTAGGTGGTTCTGCTTCGGTGACAGTTTGTGTGGAGATGCTGATGGCACCTTTGGTTTCTTTCTCCTCTGTGACAGCTTGTGTAGACACTGACACTGTTGCTTTGTTTTTGGTTCCTTTCTCCTCTGTGATGGTCTGAGTAGATGCAGAAACTGTTGCTTTGTTTTTGGTTCTTTTCTCTTCTGTGACAGTCTGCATAGATGCAGTTCCTGTTTCCTCTACGACAGTTTGTGTAGACACGGATGCCGTTGTTTTGCATTTGTTTCTTTTTCCCTCCTCCTCAAGGAGACGCTGCACCACCCCATGTAGTGTTTGATTTCTAAACATGGTGCAGGCTGTGCAGAAAAGGCAAAGCAGAACTAACAACAATATTATGCTGTCCTTGGCACCTAGAGAGAACTCAATACTTTTGAAAACTGCTGTGCCATACCTAAAAGACTGGAAAAAGTAATTCTTTACCCCTCCCCACAGGGGCTGGGTGCGATTGTTGAGAGCCCAGATGTAGCATTCTGGACCAGGACAAGAACTCAAAATAGAGTATATATTCCAAATGATGCTCATTGCCTCAGAGGTTATCATACAATAAACATAATAGACCAATACAGCAATTCTGGTACCATACCCTGGTCTACACATGAGCATTAAGACCGGCAAATACTGCCCCATGTGTGGGAAAATGTAGAGAGTTAGGTATAAGATATATGAAAGCATGTTGAGCATCATAGTGGACAGCTGTTTCTTTTTTCCTCACTACAAAATTGTAATTCTGACTTTTCTCAGTACCTCCTGCCCCACGTTGGGCACCAAAATATATGTGCTGGCTTGAAGACAAAACCAGCGAGAGACTCCAAGTCAGAAAAAACAATTTAATAGGAGAGGAAAAAAAAGTAAAATAAAATAAAACACATGCAATGGTACAAAAGATCACTGACAGAGTCAGAATACAACCTGAAACCGTGGTGGTAGCAGTCCAGATGAAGTGGTCTTGTTGAAGCAGTGTTCTTGCAGAAAGGTCTGGTAGCTCTTGTCCTCTGGGAATCCAGTGGGTAAAGCTGCCTGTGCTGTCCCAGATGCCAGATTATATCCAGGTGGGAATGCTTGGCTCCTCCCCCTGGGCGGAGCATCTCACAATGGACTGATATCATTTTATCAGTTTTGTAATGGGTCCTTGATTGCCTATTAAACAGAGATAGCTCCTGGGGAGAGTTATCTATGAGTCATGCAGGACGGCATTGATGGGCCATTAACAGAAGATAGTCTGGAGGGAGGGGGCACGGGAAACAGTGGTGCACAACTTAGTTTCAACATTTCATGTAGATGGTGATAGAATACATACTTTGGGCACATTTTACATTGTAACCTAGGACACCAATGAAATGCAGAAAATCAGTAGGAGAATATTGGCATCATCATGTTCATGAAGGGATTAGACAAATTCATGGTCAAAAAATCCATAAATAGATACCAAAGGGAGCTCATGGGTGTATCCTCTAGCAACACACATCTAGTGATTGTGGATGCTGGGAGATAACCAAGGGAAAAGGCCAGGGTTGCTCTTCCCGGTGCCAGACAGAAGAGAGGGCTAGACAGACCACTGTTCTGGTGCACAGGGCGTTTCTTATGCTCAGCTGATGGAAGTACATACTCTGGTGTAACTGAAGTGTACCTACACAGCGTTCTGTTGTGGTACAGATATGTGGGATTTTTCTAGAAACAGAAAATACAACTATAAACTAGATTTAAAAGATGTATGAGAGGGAGTTCTGTGTACCAGTTACTGAGCAGAATTAATTACTGCCATTTTGCAGGGTACAAGCCAAAACATGAATTGACCTGGCTTCAAAGAGGCTGCCCACATGATTTTTGCCCTAAATAAACTAATTGCCCTAAATCCAAACTACAATTTGATAGTCTTTTTTATACAGAGCACACATTACCAGTTTCACTGGTTGTTGTCTGATGAATTTATGCCCTGTGTTAACCCCGACATAAAAATTCAGATAGAGCTTTCTGGTGCCATTCCTGCTGCCTATGAGTGGCTGTGAGAAAGACAGTTAATTTTTGGGAGTGCATGTTCAGGAGTTCTGGATCTAGCTACATTAGAATTTAATCTTTTCTGCAAATTTATTGGGAATTTTGGCTACCCTGTAATACCATAAATTAAGCAAGGTTTTCTAAGATTAACCTAAGTGGCACTGCTGAGAATTTAGGCCATACCTTTTTTCATTCCCTATTTTCTCCTGTCTGTAAAATGGAGACTCCACAAGTTGCAGAACTTTCACTGTTACTAATGTTTATACACATTACACACATACAAAGCCAAGATATTATTGCTTTTATAAAAGTTCAGGGTCTTTTTTTTGGTGTCTTTTTTTTTTTTTTTTAATTCCCATTTGACCTTTCAAAGGGGTGAAAGCTGAACTTTCTGGTCTTCCTAAATATCATCTCAGGTCTTATGATTTAGAACATTTAGCACCTTTGCTTTAGCATTAGTCATCGTTAATGGCTAAAGCACATACATACCATCTGATATTTTGAAATTGAGGACTAAACGTTTCTGAAATAGAGATGGCTAGGAAACAGACATACTTTAGCCATACTTTATAGGACCACAGAACTTAGAGTAACTGGATTTTAAAATAGTAATTTCAGTAAATTCCTCTGGTGTGTAGTAATTCAAGAGTAACATTTCCCTACCTTATAATTTCTTGTGCTCACCCTCTCTTTTCTCAAGGATCCAGCTGACTCACACTACAAAGGCATGTAGTTAGATAGAAAGCCCTGCATATGGCTGTGGGTGTGTGCAGCACTTGCACACTCCCGTACCTCAACAATAACACTGCAGTTCCCCCCACAAAAAGCACCTTTCCAGAAAACACTGTCTTCCAATAAAATACAATGTGTTTTTTAGGCTACAGCTTCAGCAGATGCAATTATGAATAACTGCACCCTGTTAAATTTTTTTAATATTGTGTTGCTTGAAGATAAGTAGTTATCTGGCAGTCCAGAAGTTCAGTTGTCAATCATGAGTTAGATAAGCAGGACATTTAAGCCTATCACATCTCTTTTAAAAAATAATGATATGATGACAGTAAAGAAACTAGCACAAACAGTTCTGACATCATAAGACAACTACATTAAAGTCAGATCCTTCAGCATGACCATTTTTAACAGACTGTTTAACATGACAATTTTTTATATAAGTAAAATGTGGATTTCAGGAATGCATTTCTGTCTGTGCAAATGTTTAATGAACTGTAAAATCACATTCAGCCACATAAATTATTCATATATTTGTATACAAATCTGAAAAATGTCTTTGTAATACATTTAAAGAACCACTTTGTTCATAGCAAAATATGGAAATTATTTTTAGAAGAACTGATGGTCTAATTTTATTGCCCATTGTAAGAAAAATGAAAGGTGACATTGTCTTCTGAAACAAATTGTAACATAAAGGTTAAAATTCAAACTTATAGTCAATATATAGGAGAAGCTGCTTCTTCAGGAGACTTTGCCTGCATAAAAGTCATTCTGTCTTGCCATTAGAACTCATTGACAAATGTACTTAATTTATGTTCAGTGTAATGGAACGACTGTCATTTCTTCCTGTTTGGACAGTTATTGCCACTTAGGAGTTTTAAGTCGTATTCAACCTTGGACAATACTGATTTTTCTTTTTGATGGTTTCTGGATGAAGAAATTATAGCCTGGTTGCACTCAGCAGTTTTGTCTTTAGTGCTCATCATCTTCTTGGTTCATTTACGTATTTCCCAAGGTATATTTTCTCAATATAAGCTGCTTTAATAAAGGAAATTGACAATTTCCCTGCTCTTAGTTATTTGTTGCCTTAACGTTTTAAATATCTTTAAATTTCTCTGTAATTTTTTCCATGCTGTCATGTTTATCAGTGTTAACATAGCATATTTGGCCATATAGTCTCATATTTAGCCCCTAACCTTCAATATCCCTCAAGAATATAATGGCATCATAAAGCTTCTATCTGTTACAGAATATCAACCCATTTATTTGTAAGCTGTTGGGCTTTTCCAGTTGTTGGCATCTTAGGCATCTTAGGGTATTCATTTTCCTACAGACTGGTAACAACATTTTGAGGGGGACAAACGTGTATATAAGGAATACAGTCCTGAAAGGACAACCTCAGCCATCACCCTAATTAGGCTTGGGGAGTAACGAGCAAGGCTGAGCATACAGCAGGTTTTAAAAGCAGTGTGCTAAAAACAATAATAATCTAGATTGGACCTTACAGAAGTGAGGAAACTTCAGTGGTTTCAGACATATATATATATATATATACACCAGCAGATATTCAGAATATTAGGAACTCCTCCAGTCAGACCTATTGAAATTTTGAGAATTCTCTGTAATACAGATGTAATAGTTATATCTGGAAGCAATGTTGACGTATGTTTTGCAATTTAGAAGAAGAAACTAAGAAATCAGTTAACCAAGGATTAAGTACTTCTTCAAAGTGAAGTTATTTCCCCATTTACATCCCTCAGTTCCATACTGGAGAAACTGTAGAACATTTCTGAACTTTTGCTGCTGCTACTGTTTCTTAAAAAAACAAAACAAAACAAAAAACAAACAAACAAACAAAACACAAAACAAAACAAAAAAACCCCTTTTAATAAAAGGACTGACCATAAACAAGATTTTTTTACTATTTTTTTTATATTTAGCTAGCAGAAAATAAGGAAGAAAAAAATTAAAATAGCAACAAAAAAAAAAGAAAAAGAAAAGAGAAAAAATAAGGGAAAAAAAAAAAGAAAGAAAGAAGGAATACCATATACAGAAGAAGATTCTGTAGCATTAAAAAAAAAAAAAAAAAAATTGTAGCTATTGTTTTGCAGGCACGTCCTGGAGAAGATGACTACTCAACAGCATTGCTATGCTGCAATATGTCCAAGACTGCTCATCAGCATTCCCAAGCATGCATCAATTTGAAAGTGTCTTTCTTTCAACTCGTCAATATGGAAGCCCCAAAGTGCACTTTATTTGAGTAATAGGTTTTTTCAAGTTGTTCAAAATCAGTTTTGGCTCTTCTGGTTATATTCAAGTGACATCCTCAGGGAGGAAAAAAAAGTTTCTTCTTGCTAAATAATAAAAACCTAGAGTGCAAAGAAATAATGTATTCTGGACAGATTGCTTTAAGCAGTGACAAGAAATATATGGCATTCTCAGACACTGAATCTAATTCCCAGGTTCAGCAGATATCCCCCAAAAAATCTGTATATAATATTATTTCACTTGCCAGGAATATATTTTTACATGATTAGTATGTTTATCAGCTAGACATACAATAAATCTAGAGACTGATGAGTCCAGTTTCATTCAGAGTACAAGACCAACTTTTTAAAATTTTCTGCTCTAACAGGAGCTGTACAAGCCTTCTTCCTTTCCACAGTCACTCAGTAAATATTAGTAGTGTAAAGAAATTGGGCTCTGAAAGGAGAAAATTCAATGTATGTTTTGATAACCTATATTTGTACCTCAGTTCTTCATTGTGCTGTGTTCAGATGGTGTGTGTTGTCATTCATCTTACATCATACGTCTCTTAGGAGCTGGGAAAGAGTGAATACCTATATACAAGCCAGATGGAGTTTCTCTCATAAGAAGATACATCATAGAATCATAGAGTTACCTGAGCTGCAAAGGACCAGGTTAAAGACCATCTAGTTCCAACCCTCCTACCACACAGGCAGGGACACCTTCCTCTAGACCAAGTTGCTCAAAGACCCATCAAACTCAGACTACAATGCTTGAACACAAATTTTCTCCCCTTGGTAGGAGCAACCCAACCATTAGCAGCTTTCCAGCATATATATCATCATGTGTTCCAAGAAAAAGCAGTTTGTGGATATGAAATTTCATAAATTCATAAAGTATTGAAGGAACAATAAATATAAGGGTTCTATAGCATGTAAACTTCAACTCTAACCAGCAGGGGCATTAAGCTGTACTTTATAAGACACATTCACAACCATTACTGCCTAATTTGCCTTCAGTCAATTGGTTAAAGACATTTTTAAAACACAGCAGAATTTGTTGCTTTCCATTCCAGACTGGTGTAAAACTGAGCAGCAATACTTACATACCTTCCAGGGCTGTGACAAGGATTCACTAGTTAGATATAGATCATTATATATAGATCGGTTTTCAAACAGGGTGACTCAACCACTTCTCAATCTCTCTACACCTGCCCTGCAACATCTTCTTCACTGAGTCTGTCTTCAGGGCTTTGGTGAAACAGCGAAGCAAGACTTTCAGAGATCTTGCTTCGCTTTACACCACAAACGGTTTCAGATCAATTTTTAGATCACTTAGCAATGGTATAACAATAAGCAGGGAATGTGCTTAGAGCTGGCATCAAACAATATATGTTGCATGAGGCCAAAGGTCTGAAAAAGCCTACAGACAACAGGAGCCTCCCTGTAGCTTCTCAGTTTCTTCTTGGAGAGTTTGGTACAACCTTGTTTTCCCATGCTGTCCTTTAGCCTCCTGGAACATTCTCTTACCCCTCATGCATATTACAACAGCTTTTCAAGAGGAATGTGAAGCTACATGCAAGACCTCCTGTTGTCACATTATGTGAGCTTTTGTGAGACGTTTACAGCTCTGTAGCTGAATCCTCACGGTCTATACTGTAAAACAATCAGGTTTCCACATTCCTTTCTGATGAGAGTCAACTGATTGACTTCTAGTCTGGCCAGTGGAATGGAGAGGTAGTAACCTTGTTCTCCAATCCCTGGTCATTGTTCAAAACCTATATAAGTGAAGTTTTTGTAAATAAAAAAGTTCTTCAACCTTCTTCTTAGAGTCAGAGGGTGTGTGAGTATCATTTTCTCTTCATGTCCTCTAGCAAGAACCTCCTATCCTACTCCTGTAGTGTGTAAGAAGAATTTAAAAAAACCCAAACAAATGCCTGGGAAACCTCCATTGCTTGGAAGAGAGAAAAGGAAATCTCAGTGAGGAAAACCTTTTTAGGCAAAATTAAAATGCATGCTTTGATCTACTTCCAGCAGATTTATTCTTATGTATCTCAGTTATTCCTTTCAAAGTAAGTTTAATTGGACATAGGGTAATAATTTCCTGTCTTAGAGAGTGGAAAAAACTAGTTATTTCCACACTTAAGCCATATGCAAAGGTATTTTTTCTCAAAGGTGGATACAAGAGGAAGTAATTCCTACAGTCTCAGTATTGCACCATTTGTGCAGTTGTGAATCATTCCTGCCTTTAACACTTGACAGCATGTAAAGTGGATGGACTGTTTTTTTTCTCATATTCACTACATATCTGCTTCACCCTGACAATACAATTTTGGCTTCATAATAAATCCCTGCTGCAAATCATCTTAAGAATTCTTGTCCCATAATTCACCCAATGCTTTTTGACCTTGTTAACTACAGATTTTAGAGTAGGAGATTGAAATAAATGTCAGTCTTGCTGATGTGGCCTTATTGTTTTTTCCCAAGAAGACAGCTCAATATGCTTAGACCACTGGAACTGGCAATGCTTCATGAATTTCAAGAACCATAATTAACTTATTTTAGTAATGAAAGGCAAAACAGAGTGTAACAATAACTTTTTTCCTGTATGCTAACAAAGTGTTAAGATCTGTAATCAAACACTTAAATATGAAAGGAGGAAGCAGAAGAAATGCATGTTACTCTAATTTGGTGTCCATTATATTGTCATTGCTGAGCTTGATCTTAAGAAACCGCACTGTGCTGACCTGGCAATGATGAAAGGAAGTATGTTTTTTACTTCATTGCTACCAAACTTTAAAAAATGTATTTTGTACCTTGATAAGTAACTTCATCTAAGTCCTGTTTTTTTCCTACTGAAGTCAATATGCAAATCACTATTATCAGAAGGAGCCTGGAGGTGCCGTAGTAAAAGCTTTTTAGCAATTGGACTTGAATGGCAATAGGTAAGGAGCCAAATAGGAACTCAGACCTTTTGGTTCTTTTCTGTATGCAGTAACAGAAGGAAATACTATAGGGGAAGATATTTTTCTTATTTATATATCCTTTTTTCTTAATGGAAATAGAGGGTATAAGGAGAAAAGTTGAGATCTTGGAAGTCCTGTAGGTATCTGTTGCCTTCAGTACTGAAATGTCCTACAAGAATCATCAGCCACACAGGAGACCACACTTGAAAAACAGTCATAACATAAAAGAATGCTGCATAGGATTTTGCTGATGAGAAATGGAATAAAGTTGAAAACACTTGCAACACTTGAAGAAGGATAGTACTTTAAAAGAAAATAAATTGAAAATCCAACTATATAATCACAGTATAAGCCTGCTGATGCTGATGTTGACTGCCTCAGAAACCTCTACAAAAAAACCCTATGGCTGTCACTGAATTTTATGGAGTGTAAGATTATGGATAAATATTCCTATTTGTAGGTGGTTTTGATACACAGTGAATGCTGGAGACAGAACACATGAAGTGAAGAAAGGAAGAAGTCCTCCCCTTTGTGCTGTATGATATCAAAGGTACTAAGGACCCTTTTTGGTCTTCTCACATTCATACCAATTTCTGGGCATGATGCTGAGCTGAGTATCTGAGATTTCAGTGGTTCTGCAGAAGAATTTAAGAGACTTTAAATTAGTTAATATCTGCCAAGGTATCTTGCTCCTTTTTGGAAGCAATTTCATGTGATTCTAAGCTGTCATTTCTTAAGTGAAAGTGATTCATGATGCATTGAAATGGAATTTGAAATAATTTTTTTCTGAGTTTAATGCTCGTGAGAGCAAATGCACATGAGGCATGATGCAAGCAGAAGTAAAACAGAGAAAACTGTGCCAGTAAGTTCTGGTTATCCTCCTTGTCCTGAAAAACAAAATACTGTAGCATTAGCATTAAGTTTCTCATGAATAAATCCACACTATCTGCATTTGCTCAGGCTACAGGAAAAAAGGGGTTGTGTTCAGTCTTAATGTTGTCTCTTTAATCAGCTTAAACCTGTTTTTTTCCTGTTCAATTTGCGTCAGTGAATTCAGAGGCACTGAGTTAAAAGAATTGATTTTAAAATAGATTTGAATTAAACCATGTAATTCATGACTTTAGAAAAGGCATACTTGGCTCAACATGTAAAGGCAGACATGGCAAGTGCATTGACACACAGCTTTTACTCAAGACATATGATGGGCATGTCAAACATGTAACCTTAAGGTGCAAACATCCCCTCTATTTTTTCTGGCAGTAACTTTCCAGACGTAGAGCTGTAGCAGCACTATTCTTGAAGTTCATTTTACCCTCCCTAATGTTTTTGAGTAGGCCTGTGATGCTTAAATGGACTCATCTCTCATGCCATAGAGAATTATTATTCCGTATTCCAGGTATAAAAGCAGACATGTTTTGTGTCTGATTTAGGCAGTATTGCTTTGGTAGTCACATGGAAATACAGGATCATGATGGTAGTTCATAATTTTGAATTTTTATCTTGAGGCTTAGAATGCAGCTTTATTTTATTTGGAATTATACAGAGTTTATACGAGGTTCTTTGAATTTGCAGCTACACTTAGCATGGAAAACACAACTTTTCTCCTGTGTGAAATAAATGGTGACAACATGTAATTTTCTTCTTTGCGGTCCTCAATATAATTTTCTTCCTTTCAAGCAAGAGTTATTCTGATGAAATCTTTTCCATTAGTCTTGTCACTGTCTTACTACTTGCATGTAACGGCTGTATGGCAAAACACCCTAATGGTTTGGAGAGGTACAGTTCACAGGTTGTTTTTTGCATGAAGTAAATATTTCCCATGAAACATTATGGGGATAATTCACTGGAGTGCTTCAGTTTCAGTAATGAAAAAGAATATTTCCACTGAAAATGTACTCAATGTTAATTCAAACATTACTACACACACTCCTTTTGGAAGATTATTTTTCTTTTCTAATAGAAGTGCTAGTAAGAATATATATAGTTGTGTATATATATCTGCACATATAACTGTAATATTTCTATTATGCTGCCAAAATATGACCTGTGTCTCAGGGATAATGGTTTCAAGTCAGGCTATTTCAGTTTCAAAGCTGAAAGAAGTGAAGAATGGACATCTCCACGCAGGCAGCCGCACTGTCAGCAGCTCTGGCCAAGGAGGGTCAGACATGGAGAGAGCGCAGGGGAACAACGCAGGGAGATGGGGAGAGGGGTGTTGTGGCTAACCTTTTTAAGAGATCATGTGATGCTAGCAAAGGTGTTCTGACTTTAGCTTGGGACCTAGTCCTTTCTTCCCTACTTCATGAACCCTTTACCCTCCAAAAAACCCACAAGCTTTCTGCTCACTTTAAGTCTCCAGAGAATTTGACTTCCTCATCATCTTTGTCTGTACCCCTGCCCACACCCTCTGTGGCTGTGATGCTTTTGAGTGTTGGCTTTCAGAAGTCTTCCATCAGTATTGTTTCTCCTGACCCCAGCAGCCAAATTGGAGGCAGCAGGTTCAAATTTTAGCAGGGTTCACAGAGGAGAATTATGTTCTTTTGCACATTATGTTGAATTAGGCAGGGGGGATTTGTTGCTATGGTGTTTTTTAATCATACTTTCCTTATATTTGGTCCCTTCCTCTCTTCTCGTCTTCCTTTTTTTGTTTGTTTGTTTGTTGTGGGGGGTTTTTTTGTTTGTTTGTGTTTTTTGGGGGTTTTTTTGGGTTTTTTTTTTTAGCAGCTTATATTTCCTTGTTTTATCAAACCACTTGTTATCATTTTATGACACTCATCATTCCAAATAGGCTTCTATGCAGGATCATATCTTCATGATGTAAAAGTGGAACACAGTAGTGGCCAATAAAAATTGAGTAGATGACTCGTTTTGAGATAATATTCCTTTGTTGTCAAAAGAAGCGGGCAAGCACTACTGCTTCTTTCAAGCAAAAGGATAGAGTCTCCAGCCTAAAGAAAATTAATTCATACAAGGAAACAGGGCTGATTTATTCTTGCTTAGTCACAGGCTGTCTCACTTTCAGTATGCCTGCAATTACAAAACAGCTGTACAATCTGGAAGGGCGCACAACAAATGATTCTCTAAACAGAAAACCAGCCCATTAGGTTTAAAAACATATAGCAAAACTTTAGATATTCAAGAAAAATTTCAAGCAAGCTCTTCAGGTTTACTAATTTTAAAAATTATTATTTGTATAGTTACTAATTATGAGCTTTGAAAAAAGAAAGCTTTTTTGTCTTCTTGAAATGTCAATGGCACCTAAAACAAATAATTTTACCTCGCTGTTTGTTTACTAGAACCTATATAATTCAAGTGCATTGCAGATAAATTTTCTCCCTGGACTTCTGCTCTAGCCTTGGTATGGAAGGTTACAAAGATATTTAATTTCATGCTTCTGCTATGTCAATATTAGCTAATTTTGACAAATCCATAATTATCAGTGGGAGACATTGATTTAGAGCCCTGCAGGCATTTCCCAGAGCATTAAACGTTCTTTTAAAAATATGGCTGGGACTTCAGTATAGGAAGATCATATCTTCAAAACTGCACACCACCAAAGGTTTTCCCTTAAAAATCAAAATCTAATTAAAGACTAGTGGTTGTAGGAGAAATTTATATGGACACTATTGCTTTAAATGAAAAAACGCAACATATCATAAGGGTCGTATCTGGGGGCAGGGAGGGGGAGCCTTCAAAGCAATACAGAAAAAAAAAGTTGTACTTGGTGTTTAATTACATGAACTGTGAAAAGAAACAGAAATGAAACCAGAAATTGTTAAATGCAGAAAAATTACTTTCTCTGCCACTGAAAAGACATATTCTGTCTCAATATACTGTTGAAAGTGTCATCTATTTGATAATTTTTAAGATAGAAAATTTTTGTAACTAAATACTAAAACTGTGTGAAAATTTAAATTTCACAGTGCAGGTGCTGATGGATGAATGTTAAAGGACATTATGTTTACAAATTAATGAAAAATTAATGTTTACAGCTGATGCCCAGCTTATATACCAAATATGCGGCAAAGAATGCTTTAGAGATCATTCTATATAATCTCTTTGTTACATGATATTCAAAATTATAAAGCCTCTTTAATTTTTTTTTTCTTTTTTTTTTTTAAGCAGCTCAGATAGATCTCAGAGGCAGATACCTCCTTGAATATAGGGAGATCTTGAGATGAGTCCTCAAGAGCGAGTTCTCTGTCCATCTGGCACCTGGAGAGGTATTTCTGCAATTAGACTTTTAGAACGAGTGTGTGCATGTTCATGTGCAACTGTGTGTTCTCCAAGAGTGACACAAACCAGAAAAGAGTCTCCAAGAGTGACACAAACCAGAAAAGAGAAGAACACTTCCAGTGTTCTTCAAGTGCTTTCACAGTCTGCTTCTTATGATGTCAGTAATTACTATTTATTATGTCATGCATCTGTGAGACAACAAATAATGGCAAAGGAATAAGCTAATAAGAACTTCTAGCCAATGCAGCACTATGATAAAGTAGTCCAGTCAGGGGAGGGCCGGGCCACCCTGGTGGTCAGTGGGCTGGAGCACATGGTGTACAAGGAGAGGCTTAGAGAGCTGGGTCTGTTCAGCCCAGAGAAGATGGCTGTGGAAAGAAATTATGACTGCAAACAACGAGTTAATAGGAGGGTGTAGATAAGATGGAAACAGGCTTTTTTGGAGCAACGTGATCAAAGGGAAAGAAGGAATGAATGAAAATTCCAGCGAGTAAAACCATGGTTAGATATAAACAAAAAGTTTTTCACAGTAACAGCAGTCAAACACTGAGTGATACTCCCCAGAGGGACTATAGAATCTGTACCCTTGGAGACGTTCAAACTTGGCTGGGACAAGGGCCAAATTAACCCAATGAGTGGGACACTGAACAAAAAAGCTTCTACAAGTCCTTTCCACCTTAAACTATTTTATAGTTGTATTACTGCATGAATTACTCAAGGGCTGAAACTGTGACATGAGATGCAAACTTTTTTTTGAAAGAATGTTGTACGCATGTGTACACATGGTTTGTAACTGTATAATGTTCAAATTGAAAACCCTAACTTGGAATTCTAAAGCTTGTTGACAATGGCATGTTCATGGTTCTTTCAAATTTGTTGGAAAAATCCTCTCTCCTTGTGAAAACAGACTTGAACATAACCATGAAAATTTGTTAAAATCTGAATAATTTCTAGACGGGTAACAAACTGCAATTAATTTCAGTGATACAAGCAGAAAAAAAATTATGAACTGAGGTAGAAAGCCAAAGATGTATTGAATTGCATTGAAGCTGATAATTAGTTTCCAACAAAAAAACCCCTGCAGTATTTCACAATTGAATTACAGTAGAAACACACAGATGAGAGAAAGCAGCATAACATGCTAATTGAAATGATATTTTATCTAAAATTTCTCTTAAACTAAAACTTCTTCATACTTCTCGTACAACTTATCTGTGGTTACTGAAAAACAAACCCTCATGTTTGACATGACTGTGGTCACTCTTCTACCAAAGCTGTTTAGTGCATGACAGTACCTCTCAACTCGGAATAGTACACGTTCCTGCCAGGAAATCTAGTCTACAAGCGAAATAGCACTACCAAATGCCAGTGGTTAGTGGTAGTATACTCTCCTTGGTAATGCAGTTCAGAGCTGCAGCAACTCAAAATTAATTCTTTCTTCCTGCACAAGGACTGGAAATGAAACTATTTCGTTTAGGAACATCCAAATATTTTATTGCAATTTAAAGTATTTTTTAGTCTTTTTCAAGTGTTTGAATATTCAGTATTGGTTTGAGATACATCCAGAAAGTACACTCAGGATTTTAGGTGTTAATAGAGGCAATTCCCCTATAATCAGCACTCAGTTAAACAAACATTTATCCTGGACAAGAAAAATTACAAATTAGCATCCCAATTCTGTACAAGGGATCTCCTACACTGAAATATTGTTAGCACAGAGCCAGACAGAGGACTGTTTCCCTCCCAGCCTCAAACCTCTATCCCCAAATCAAGGTATCTTGGAGGGTTTCTTTTCTGTAACTTCTATCTTAATATATATATATATATATATATATATATATATATAAATCAAGTAACATAAAAATTAGTCTATTTCTGTAGAAATGGTCTTGTTATTATTTCATCAGGCCAGCATCTGAGTGATTCATGAACAGCAGGTTGTAATTCAGTGAGTTCACGCATTTCTGAGTTGAGAAAATTTGAAGGGAAGAAAATGGAGAAAAAAAACAACCCTTCCCCACAGGACTTAAGAAACATTCTGTCCATAATAAGTACTACCTAATTTACTTTTAAGCAGTTAATATCTACTCAGTTCCTTAGCTTATTCAGTGTTCACGTACAGGAATAGTTGGGCAACAGTGATGCATTATGCATTGTATAAATCCATAGCAAAAGGACAGATAACCAGTAGCTTAGAGAAATTTACTGCACAAGGCAGTTGTGAT
Organism: Hirundo rustica; assembly: GCF_015227805.2. Lineage (NCBI taxonomy): Eukaryota > Metazoa > Chordata > Aves > Passeriformes > Hirundinidae > Hirundo > Hirundo rustica. The sequence goes on from NC_053453.1 coordinate 39,560,685, forward strand.
GGGAGTTAATTGACACCTGGGAGTATTTTAAGCAAGACCAAATTTTTCTTCCACAAAGTAAAATGCACTGGGGAAAAAAAAAAAAAAAAAAAAAAAAAAAAAAAAAAAAAAAAAAAAAAAAAAAAAGCTGCCTCACGCAGGAACCTTTATATTCATCCCAAAGATGTTTACTTTTATCAGACTTAAGTTCCTGACCCCAAGGTCAGGAAAAGTGCCCTTTGTTTCTTTCCTCTTTCCACAAGGTGTCTGTCAGCTTGTGTAGGTAAGTATGCACTACACATATGCACACACAGAGAAACATATGCTTGTGTGCATTTTGGGCACTTCAAGGTTCACCTTAAAAATACCTTGTAGTTACAATGTTAAGAAAAAGACTATTATTCTAACGTTCCCACAGGGTGATTTTAGTAAGACTATGAAACAGTTGAAATTAGCTGGATCTTAAAATAAGCAAATGGAGGAAGAAAATTTGCACTGGAGTTTAGTTTGATGTGCAGAATGAGCCCAGACAGCTACAGCATCCTGATTTGTAGAAGAGCGATACTAATTTTCCAGGGAACAAAAATACTCTGTCCAACTTTTGTCATTGCCCTTTAGTTCCTACTCAGTTCCAGTCAAGTTAAATTGAAAGGGACGACAGTTGAAGAGGGTAGGTGGAGAGAATACTGCTGAAACAAATGGTGCAGTTCAAATTCTCATTCTATCCCCACCTTTTGACTGGAGATATGCATGGCTTTTCAAAATAAAAAGTCATCTTTCTAGAGCATCTGACTGCTTTTAAGTCACATAACTTTTTTCTGCCTGCTTTTATCTACCTTTCTTGTATCAAACATAAATGTGATTCCATCTCTTCATCTGGCACAGAGAGCTCCTACTAATACTTCATCAAGATAAAAGATATTATAAAAGCCAAAACACATTTTCCAGATTATTGTCGTAACCTCAGTTACATCTAAAGTACAGTGTTAGACAGAGTATCAAGAAAAATGAGGGGTTTTTTTCAGATCATTTTATAACTCTTCTTGCTGCTGGGGGGGCATTGGAAACTTTGGAACATATGTGTTTTGCTGAATGAGGATAATAATGGTGCTGCTAGTATTGATGTGATCCTAAAAGGTGGTGACAGACTGCAGCTAGTGAATTGATAGGAGGCCATGTAACAGAGACTTCATGTAAATCAAAAAATAAATACCACGTGGAAAATCACTGGGCTTATGCCCATTTAAGTTTCTGCCTTCTGTAAGACAAAACCACATTGACAAATGACAGAAGTCAGCAAAAGTTCACTGTATATTTGCAGTTTTGTAGAAAACAGAGGTGATGCAATATTATCTTTCCCCACTTCATAAAATCATTGTGTTGCCTTACTGACCATCGCTCTATGCAAGTGCATTAGCTAGTAATCATTAGAAGAACTCCCCAGGGTATCTGATAATTTGTCTGGAAAGGGGTCACTTTACACATCAGTGAGACCTCTTTTTAATGTTTTCTGGCTATCTGCACAGTGAGAGTTTCAGCTGTTTCAGGTGAGGTACAAATTCAGATGCTCATCAAAAAAGAAAAAAAAAGGCTCTTTCTTATGTCTCCAAGGCCATGTAGCTGGCCATCAACTGGGTGGGTGACAAAAGGCCAGGATACATCCTGCAGCCATAATTGTGGGGAATAGCAGCATTATCCGAAGTGAAGGTGGGTATTATAGTTAACTTCTACTTTGGGTCAGAAAGACCCACAAGTTTTCCAGCTGGGAAACAGAGAGAGGAGAATTCTGAGAGGCCATCAAAATGCTCATCTAGGAAGGCCCCAGGACTGGAACTGCGAATGATCTCCTCAAAGGAAGTTCTGACTCAACCCCTTGCTATGAAGGTACATGTAAGAGGAAAATTAATCTACACCAAATATGAAGAACTGGAGGGTTGGGTTTTTTCCTGTCAAAAATTTCTGTAATGCTTAAAGCAAAGGTCAGGCATCTTCATGACTGGATTGAAAACTGCACTTAGAGGCTCTGACAAAGCCCTTTTAGAGCAGAAGATGCAAGTGCCTCTGCTGTATCGTTGTGTCACATCCTTATCCCCAGGTCAGTGCAGGTGACCTTCCCTGAAAGAGACATCTAGCAGAAGAGAGTTTCATAAAGACATTCTTTTGTGGAGTTGTCAAAGTTTTGTATATATGCATTTTCTATTTTTAATGCCCATCTAATATTTTAGTTGTAAGAGATGGAAAGAGTTAGGCTATTTATACTCAGCCATGACTTTTGTCACATTACACTGACAATGAAATGGAGTATGTAAAGATATTAACTTACCCAAAACACAAGCTGTAGTTGCTAGAAATTTGACTGAAATGGACAGTTTTACAACAAGAACAAACTTGTTTAACACCAGAAGAAAGGATATTGTAGTGAGATGTGTGATATACCTCTGTGGTAGTCTGACAACACTAAGTTTGAAAGATTTTTGCTCAAGAGAGCTGACCAGGTCAGTATTTTGATTTTTGTGGGGGCACAGGTGTCCCTGTTTTATTACCTATTATTACAGATCCACTGAATTAATTTGTCTATTTGAAGGATCAGGATCTAAATGTGACAAAATCCATGGGGGGGTAAAAAAAAAACCAAACCCCAAAACAAAAAAAAAAAACAAAAAACAAAAAAAAAAAAAACAAAAAAAAAAACCAAACAAACAAAAAAAAAACCAAAAAAACCCAAACCAAACCAAAAAAACCCAACAAAACAAAACAAACAAACAAAAAAAACCAAACGAAAACAAAACAAAACAGAAAATAAAATAGAAAATTCAACAGATAATTTCAGTAATAATTATCTTCTTAGTCTGAGGTTATTAGGAACATAATCACTATGGCAGAGTAGCAAATTATAAAGAGGAACTGACTGGTGTTCAAGAGATGGAAAGCTCTACCTGAGCACTGTTGGCTGAGAGATCAGGCAACAGCAGGGAACACAAGATGCGTCCACAAGCAGTGTTGTTCAGAATCTTAAAAGTGATAATGGAGTGAATGTCAATCACTTACATGAGAAGATATAGCCCATTTTCCTTATCATATTCACAAAAAAAACCACATGGAAACTTCATATTTTGCAATCTCCAAGTCCAACCTTATTATACAGGGACTGTCACACTGAATAAATCAGAGCTGTTTAAAACCCCATGGGCTGTTCGCACAACTCAAGGCCACCTGTTCTTGGTTCTGGTGCCTTTCTGTGGCTTGCTGTAAACACAGCATTCCGAAGGTCAGCAACTGTAAGATTTGGTGGCACGGCTGCCCTCAGTTACATGCAGGCATAGTCAGACTACTTTACTGCTCACACAATGGCCTTGCAGGCCCTCCATGAATAAATGTTCTCTGCAGACAGCGGCTCTGCATTCTGAGAGAGCACATTTATAAAGCAGTCACTTATTCTACACTTATTTCTATGTATGAATATATAATCAAGGAGATGAAGACCAACAGTGCAGTTTAAAAGCTACAGCAAGAATCTGTGCCACAGGCAACAGCAAGGCAGCCTTTCCACTTAGGTTTCTGAATGCTTTGTTGTAAACATGCAACATAGGACAGGGATGGAGCATTTCTTTTAAATGTACTGCCCACAAGCAGGGCAAGAATCCAGTTGGTTCCTAACAAATGAACTCCTGTCACTGGAACTAACTCTGCAGCAAAGATATATTGTTAGGCTATGTTTCCACTGAAGAACTGACACAAGAGAGTGGTCATACCCACAGACTGTGCCTCCAGCAGAACAGAATGATTGTGCAACCAACTCAACTTATAAACATGCTTAAATAAAATGGTTTTTATGTGTAATTCTACTCAGGCCTGAGTTCAGTTATAACATAATTCTCAACCTGGAGTGACAAAGAAGCAAGTGCCTACCTACACTAACCTTTTTGTTTGCAGAACATCAGATTTCACTTGCTTGTGCTAGTTCATACATTGTGGCATGCATATAGACTCCACCAGCTATTTGTGCTGCTCCCAAGACAGGAGCATCAGCTGGAAGGTCCTAGTGAAATAAGACATTAATTTCCTCATGAGCAGCTAAGCTCATCTGTCATCTGAAATAGACAGCTGAAACTCTCTGTGAAGGTAGTCTGAAGCTATGAAAAAGAGATCTCACAGGTCTACTAATTTAAGTGGTCTTCTCCAGCTGAAAGGGCACGTAAAGAGGAGGGTTTGATCAGTAAAATAGCTACAGCAAGTAAAGTTTGGTAATGTGGAAGTAAAAACTGGGAGTACATTTATATCTAACCTAAGAATTCCATAGTAAATGGTAAAGATTTAAGTACTGTTGGCATTGGCTCCATCAGTGAATACCCTTACTAACTTGCCAAAATACCTTACCAAGCTTTTTCTTGTTCAGACTGATCTGATATGAATGTTGGGTTCCCGGGCATATGTTATGGGCTTTATTGGCACTGTAGAGCTGGCAAGTGGATCCAGTCAAATTCATAAGCACTATCATTTTGACTCCAGAGCATCTGGATACTGTGGGCAGACTGTTCAAAGAACATGTAAACTACTTATGCATCAAACAGAAGCAATATCCATGCCAGTTTAGCATGTGGTTTTTGAAATGCAAATTAGAAGGTTGAAGATGGGCTTCTGAAGCATCCTGGTAAACACAAAGATATCTGAAAGAGACTGCTTTGTCAAGCGATCCAAACACTGTCATTCTAGCAACCCATTTATGTATTCCTGAAGAGTGCATAGAGCATGGGAAGGCTGTTCTAGATCCTTCCCCATCTATTCCACAACTCTGACTTTTTTATCAGCAGAAAGTTTTAACATATTGCTGGTGCCATCCATTATTGAAGTCTTCAGAGAAATACAGACTCATGGACGTATTGGTAAAGAACTTCTGCACCCTACTGCTGTTCTTCATCACTACCCATGTCCTTCTGCCTTGGACAAGTCTTTTTATTCCCTTGTAGTTTAGCTTTTGATGGCTGACCTACTCAGCCTCACCCACAATTTTACATTTGACGCAGTAATTTGGTGCTTCACCTCTTAAGGTAGGTAAGACCTCCTGTGTTGATTGTTGGGGAAATACATTACCAGGCTACTTTGGTAATTTCCTGTGATATTTAACCAATATTCTCTAACCCCTAATGTCTCTAATGAGCTCTGTTTCACCATTTGTTATCTTATATGCAGACAAAAGAGTAAGTTTGCAATTGTCTGTATCACATTTATTCTCCACTGAAAATATAACTGCTGCTTTTTCTATTCTCCAACCATATAGTAACAGTTCTTACTGAAAAGATTTATTAAAAATACACAGTATTGATTTTTTAAGCTCATAACAGCATTTCTATCAAAATTGGTGGAAATTATCTACACCCATTTTCTTTGCTTTACCCTCTAGCTTTGCCCTGCCAGTTCATATCACAGTTCAGTTTTTAAAAGCAAAAATTATTTGTGCTAATAAAGGCATGATGCCAAAGCTCATATTTCCCCCTTACTGTATGTAGTCCTGGGTATTTCTGTTCTCTTTTTACCTGTATTGCTGGAGAACTTTTTTTTATTTAGATATATTTCTCAAACCCTTTCTTGTCCCTGCCCTTTTTGACCTCTTAAGTGTTTCTTTGCTAACCAGGCCTTATTCCTTTCCAAATAGGTTTTCTCCTTGTTCTGAAGTGTCCTTCATGAAGTATTCAGCCAGCCAGCAGAACTGTAGCCTGCAGGTTCCTTAACCCCTGTGTTTTTTGTAATATAAATCCTAGACAGTTTTATGTCCATTGACTGGAGGAAATTTAAATCTTCCTTTACATGTGACTCCTGGTGTCCTCAATGTGACTCTTAATACTGAAAAATATCTTCAGTTTATCAAAGTTTATCAAAGTTTCCCCTCTTGAGAGAGAATACATTTTGTAATAAAATTTTCTTTATCTTTCAATGCATTTTTTTTCATCTACGAGTACAAGATGAATCATATCTTTACCAAACAACCCAAGGTTATTTCCCATGGTCAGCTTTTCTGTAACAGCCATGCTGCTCCCCAGCGCCAACTCTCAAAGCTCCACCTCTTGATTCACAGACAGCTTGACCACCAAAATTAAGGAATCTTTAATAAGCAATCAACTTTATCCTGAAAGATTTGGCATTGCAAATCCCTGTCTTGCAGGTTGATCAGCAGTGTGCTTTAATGGAGAGGGGAACCATGAAGTAAAAGGAATGACTCAGTGATCCAATTTAGGAACTCCTCTGTTCTCTAGGCCATTTGCTGGAGCTTTTTAGCTCTAATAATGTACCACAGATTAAGCATTTTGTTGTCAGAAAGAAAATGCATGAAGTGTTGCTTTTTTAACTCTCTGTACTGACTTCAAAGCTGAGAATAACTATTTTTAGACATTTATAACTATTCCAGCTTTTCAGCACCCAAACTGGAATTTTTCCTTTCTTTGTAAGAGACAAAATTTTAAATAAAATCAATTAATTGCGGTTATTTGTGACATGGCTGGATAAAATATTTCCAAAAATTGTATTAAAATTCTTTATTTGATAAAAGCATGCTGTTAGTTATATATGGTTCAAAATAATGATAGAGATTATTGACAAAAACTTTATACTTTGTGTTTGCAAATTTTCATGACAATATCACAAATCTACAAAATTTCAATTAACCTTAGTTCATATACTTTCAGCACCTATTACTTTGTTTCTAAAGTCATGAATACATGTGGTAAACAAGGAGTAAGGAAATACTCAATTTTAATTTAATATAAAATGTGCTCCTCATCCAGTCATCTCAAAAAAATCTTGGTGAGACAAACTAAAAATATCTTTTAACTCTGCAGTGATATTCAACTTCACTCGTCAGTTCTCAGTACAGCAACATCTACCTACTCTTCCCTTTTTAATGCAGGCAGCACAGGTAAGTTGTGAATTAATCATTAATAATATAGTTAATTTTTTCCCTACTGAAAAAAAGGTCTCAATAAACTGCACATAAAAGGTTACAAAATCTGATTCTTCATTACTTTCATTCATGTAGCTGTTCAAAACAGATGGTTTTTGGTCTGAAACCAAGAAAATTGCCTCTTAGTATTCCCTCTTTGCTCTCTGAGCAGTTGATCCCACAAGGCACAAGGATTTGGATAACTTGGATTGTACAAGATAGGGACAAATTAAAAAGGTATCTTCTCCTTTGCTGAGAGTGAAGAGGAAGGAGAGCCCATAAGTTAAAAACAAAAAAATTCTTAGAAAGATTTGTGGTTAATAGCTGACAAATAGTACCCTCTATATTATTCCACAGGCAGTTTTTGCAACTGGGTTGTAACTAATTCTAAATGCAAAATGAAAATATGAAAATTGAAATTTTTAAAAAAGTGTCTTTATCAAACATCAGATCATCCTTTTCTTGAAGGAAAGGTCTATTACTGTGATTGTCAACCCTGATTTGTCCCTGTTTTTCTATCAGGCAAAAATCTCAGTCAGTGTCACTCTAACTGCAGCTCTCCTCCCATTCCCTCATGACCAGGCCTACTGTGCTATACTGGAGCTGAAGCTAATCAGTTTAGCACATGAATATGATTTGATTATTTTTGTTTTACATAGGCTATAAACCTGTCCAATCTGTTTTAAAAATCTTTTCAGTGTTCAATTCACTTAGCTTTTGCTGATTGAATTCCCTGACTGAAATATATTAAGCAACTGGGGTTAAAAGAGCGTACTCATTTTTATTTTTTCACTTTTAAATGCAAAGCTCTCTTACTTTCTTGAAATAATTCTTCATTAAAAATATAAGGATTTGGTAAAGAGGTTCCCACTAGCACTATATCTGAGATTTTTAATCATGTACCAACCTACTATTACTTTAGTGCATTTTGTATGTGATATTATCCTTCTTTGCAGTTCAGTCATGGTCTCCTGCTGGCTGGCACTGGTGAACAGGTTACAGGCAGCAGCTGCTGGTTTGACAGCCAGTTCTGTTCAAGGATACAGTAACTGCAGGGCAATGCATGCCCAATAAAACAAGCTAAAATTGTCAGGGGATCCCTAAACAAGACCCTGCTATGTTGAAAATGAATCAGTCTCTAAATAAACTCTAAAAGGTTTCTAGCAGCCAGGATGCAAGTGGAAGAAGTCTTCCTTTGCAAGATTACATAATCATTTAATTTAATCCTTCCTGTGGTGTTTCCCGGCCACTGCTTTATTTCTTTGATCATAATCTGCTAGGACAAATGTCAGGAAATATGAGTCTACAAAGTGATGTGAATCTTGTCCCCTATTGGAGATGTGACTATGAGCATTATCTTCATGATCTTTTCTTTCTCATGTATTCGTATCTGCTCAGTGTTTTTCCGCTCTTTGATGACAGAGAAAAGCAATGACTTTCAAGCTTACAACTCTGGTGAGGAGTGTACTTTAGCTTGCATTTCAAGGTGGAGAAAAGCCATAGTAGCATGGATATAACCTGTGAGGTTTATTATAATGTGGTATTTGCAACAAACCATGGCTTTTGGCTTTTGTATTGTTTTGTACTTGCTGCAGCTCCATCACGGCATGTGTGATGAGACCTGCTTGTATGTTTCTGTCTCACAGAAGTCAAACATGGCCATTCCTTGCCTTTCAGTAGCTTTATAGCCTTATGAACTCTGAATTTGACTGAATTTTTTAAAAAAAGTCTTCAAAACAAAATTTATGCCATCAATTACACAGAATTATATACACATATATAAAACAATATGTATCTAAAATGTAATACAGATTATAAACACAGAAATTACCATCAAATAATATTTGGACATCAATACTTTTCTAGTTCATTTAAACCGTGCATTTACTAATTTAAAAATAGAAAGAAAGAGAAGGAAACTAAGAAGCAAACTAAGAAACTAAGAAACTCCCTCACTGTGGAAGCATATATTTTATATCCATTTGACATCTCATGTGATTACAATGTGCAATTGAGGTCATTACACTAAAGGGAAAATAATGGTAGAATGTAGGAGACAGTGAACCAAACAAGAAAATGTTTTGCTGCTGCTAATATTTTGGTATCTATTATGTAAGGAGTTTTTCTTTTGACAGTGAAGTCCTAGCTTGCTTTTAACTAATGTTGCATTACTCTTTTTAATAATAGCATCTATTTAAGATATCATTAATAACAACATCTATTGAAGACACTAAGTCTTAGCATTAATTTAATGGGAGCATTAAACAGCATCTATTATATATTCCCAGTTAAATTAGCAGGATTTTTTTTTTAATGGATGTTTTAATAGACATTATTAACCAGAATATGATAAAATTAAAACAGAACTCAATGGGTTCTTTGAGTTCCTGTTGTAATACTTTGTGAAGCCACAGATTCTGAAAAAACAGTGTATGTATTTTTAATTTAATATAATGGCATTTGGCAAGAGATACAACATGTGCATGCTTTTATATGGCACAAATAGAAACAAATATTCATTGAATTAAGACATGGCTGATTTAAAACCTATCTTACATTTTGATCCTGTGGATAAAATTCTTTAATAAAGTGTTCTTTATAAACATCTGTATACAAAGAGGCATAGTTTCAACTTTTTTTTACTATCTGAAGTGTGTTGAACTTCCTGCTGAAATCATCTCTGAAAATAATTGGGAGTCAACATTTCTTCAGAGAAAGAAACGTTCTTTTGATAAATTACTATTTCTCATATTTTTCACAAAAACTATTTTTCTCTTTGTTTATTAAACTATACAGTGGGTGTGAAGAGTAAGTCTCAATTCCAACTTTTTCACCAGTTTCAAAGTGCAAAGCTGTTAAACTCAACAGCTCACAGATCTGCCTAGTAAGCTGCCATTTCGGCCAGCAAACATTTAGTACACAGGCAGCAGAATCTGAACCTTCTCCTTATTGATTTTCTGTTTGTGAGCCACATTCCTGAAAATATATATTTTATCCACAGTAAATGTTATTGTTCTCATCAGTGAAGAAGGTCATTGGTCATTATCGTTCCATTTCAGCAACAATTATGATCAATTCCTATTTTCTGTACTGGTCTTCATTCCGCTGTGGGAATGTAGACACCTGTCATACATTAATAAAACTTTAGAGAAAAGTGGCTTGTATAATCATTTAGCTGACATTTCGGATATGTCATTAACTCTTACATTTGGGTGAACCTTTTTCTGGAAATCTCTGAGTCCTATACAACAACCCTCCACAAACTGTTGTATAACACTTCAGAGGTAGCCAAGAACTTTTAGCTAAATTTCTTGAATCAGAAGTATTTTCTTTGAAAACCTAATGGTCTTACTCAAATACAATTTTGTCATTTCATGCAACAGACAAAGCTGGCAGACCTAATAGGAACTTCCCATTGGACTTGCTTGAGAATATGAATCCAACTTTCACTGAAGGACTAAGCAAATCTCTTCCCATCTCAGAAAGGCTTGTCAGGAAGCACAAATGAAAATCTTTACTTTTTGTATAGCTCTTTTGCTACCTGTCTATATCCATCTGGCACTTTGAGATAAGGTCATGCACAAGTGGCATTTCCAGGTTTATCTGTGTGCATTTAGAAAATATGTGCAATCAGTAAACAAGGAACAAAACTATGAAGGTATAGCCTGAAAGTGGCAAAGCAAACACACAGATCGAGAAAACAAAGGGGTTTGTTGTGCTTTCTAAACACTCAAACTTTTAAAGGTATGTCTTAAACTAATGTACCTAAAATATGAATGGGAGTAATATTTTCCTGTAACAGTGAACTTTACACTGCATTCTTTGTTGAAAGAACCTGCCCAGAGGTACTTTAAAGAAAGGAAGATGTTTTTATTTATAATCTCCAGAATTCCCAAAATGCAATGGTGTACAAAGACACTTGAAAGCAGGCTTTATAGTATGGGAAAAAAAGATGTGAATTCCTGCTGTGCTGAGCTGGTTTGATTATACTGTAAAGCCCTTAAAAACGGAGTTTAACATGTCTTTTGGGAGAAAAAGAAACTTAAAATAAGCCTTCGTAACAGGCCTATATGAGTTAGGAAGAGACTGCCTACTACAGGTGCCAGTTTGCCTTGCTTTTTCTTCTAGTTTGGATGAAAATAGCTCATACTTGTAAATCCAGGGAGAGAATGAAGTAAACACAAGAGTTCAATACCTCAAATAGATGTCAAACTTCTAAATTTTCATTTACCAGCCTTTTCCCTTAAGAAAAGGAAAACTGCTTCAGGCAAGTTCTGCTGCTCCTATTATCTGGGTGTAATAGTTTTAATTTTGAAACCGGGCAGAAACACTAATAAATGTAGTGGTTTCATGTTCACTAAATTCTGGTCATAGTACTTACTCTTTTTCTGTGGAAGAGAGACTAGGAGAAAAACAAAACAGGCTCAACTTTAAAAATGAACAAATAGTTTTATTAACACACACTAAAAGAATAGGAAAAGAAAGCTGGAAAAAAAACCCTAAAAGAGAATGAAACTTCAAAAACACTCTTCCCTCCCCTTACAAACTGTTCACTTGCTTACAAAACAACACAAAGAGACAAAACTTGTAATTTTCAGTCAGTTTCACTATCTGACAATAGTCTTCCATCAATTCTTTAGGGGAAGAGTATCTCTTAGAGTCATGGATCCCACTGACAATTTAGAACAGTTCTCTTGTGGGTTTTAAACTGTGACAAAAACAGCCACCCGGAGAAACCTGCCTTTGTGACCCTCCCAGGAGCAGTTTCCCAAGCTGCTTATGGGTCATGGGTCTTAGACTTTTGCATACTGGGGTGTCACCTTTTAAAGATGAATAACTCCAAAGCAAAGGATTTTTCATCTCAAGGTACAGAGATATCTTCTCACTTCTTCACTGGTGCAGGGGGCTTCTCATCTTTATCTCTGTTCAAGCATCTTATAAGATTAATATAATTTAGTCTATCACAAACACCTTTGCTCAAATCCACACACAAATTGAAACAATCATCTCCCCAAATGCTTATCTTTCCCATGACTTAAAGGAATGATCTAAATATAGAGTTCATTTCCATGGCTCAAGTAAGAATGGAACAACCAACTCTTCAACACTCTGTCCCTGAATAGTCTTTTTACTCTTGCTTTACTGACTTCATGCTGTTTTTTTCTTTATGTTCACTCTGTCCTTTCTTACTCTCTTAGAGAAGGGACAAGCTCTAGAAGCTTCATGTTGCCAGGATAGGGTTAAATCTGCCCAGAGTCTTTGTCTCTCCTTCTGTAGCTCGTGATATTAGATGTTCAAGGCCACGCTAGTGAGGGAGGAAGAACTCACACAGAAACATCAGAGATCGGAGCACCCGGGCAGTCCAGAATCACAAAAAACCCAAGCAGGATCATAAATGCCTTTTCAGCCCACCCCTCAGTGTAAATTGGGGTGGCCTCAGCCTAAATGGTGCCCATAGCTCTTATCAGGGGCCCAGCAGAGCTCTCTCCCTGCTCCAGGGAAGTTTAGAGAAAGTAGTTGTTGTAAAGCAGCAACCTCTCCTTCCCCTCCCCACCTGGGATTCGATGGAATCCGGCCAAGCCTCAGGCCAGATCTCCCCCAAAAGCGGGGAGCAGCAGGCCCAGCTCGATGTTACCTGTCTCTCTCTGGCCAAAGGAAAGAAGGAAAAAAAGACCCACCTACAAGAAATCAAGGAGTTTTATATAGTACTTCCCAAAGTCGTAGCTAACAATTTTCAGTGGTTAGAACAGATGCCAATATTCCAGCTAACCCTCTGATAGGTCCCTGTCTTTTCTAAAGCAATTCCCAGGTCCTGACCTGGAGAATTATTCTACAACCTTCTATAACTAAAAAACCAAACTGTACTAACCCATGACACTGGGCACAAGTCTCTCCTCTTATTTTCCAGCCTTGGACCAGGGAATGGAGGCTTGGGCTGTTATTGGGCTAGGCATCAAGGGGGAATGGGGAAGCTTTATTTCTGGACAAGACAGAACATCTCTGCAGTGCCAGAGAGAGTGGCAGCCCAGGACTTCACAGGAGTTCCAGCTGGAGTGTAAATATTATGTTTAGCAAGGCTTTTGATACTTATTTACTAGAAAGGAATGGGTCTATTGAAACTGAGTCTGTTCCTGGAATTTCCACATGGCTCCTCCTCAGGAAGGGGAGCAGGGAGGGCCAGGTACCAGTGTCTCCTCTGCATAGCATGGAGGAAGCTAAACCTCTCCTATTCAAGACTTCATTAAATGAAAAATATTTGTTGGATAGGGGGTGGTGACTTCTTGGCTTGCTGAGCAGGATACTTACCTGAAATGCAGATGTTGCAGATCCAATTTTCAGTTCCAATTTCAGTTCCAAATTTGATAGAACAGGGATTTGAACTTGCAGCCTCAATTCCCAAGAGAGTAGCATGAACTTAAAACCTAGTACCTAGAGAAGCTCCCAGGATTTTTTTAATTTTAATTTTGTTACACAGATTCAGAATTGTAGCCCGTATTTGCTTTCAGCTGTAGTTTCACTGAAACAAATACATACATATAGAATTTGATTAAAACAGATCAGCATTTTCTGCCAACATCAATGAATCAAGAATATTTGGGGGAGCTACACTAAAGCAAGTGTACACTAAAGAAAAATTATTTCAAAGAAGGAAAATGGGAAGGGTAAAAGAGAATGGCATGGGATCAGAGATAGAGGTCAATATGCCAAAATAAAGTCCTTTCTAGAAAGGAAACAAAACCTTCCCTTTTAATAATATCTCTAGAGCATTCCTGGTTGGATACCCATCCTGCTTACACGGCCAATACACTTTCTGCTCACCAGTGAACACCTGATCAGAGAAGGAGCTGTTTGTTAATTCACTAAGTTATCAAAGTCAGGTTCCATCTGGAAAACTGCATTTACAGCCAGAAATCCATCAGAGTCCAGTTTAGGCTCAAGACCCTTGATGTCTATTGTAGCCAACAAAGCTTTCTCTTCTAGCTTTTTCCTCATCTTCTTACTCTTATACTTTCTGATGTATATTTCTATAAGCACCCTTTTGTTTTCTATACTGCCTGCATGCCTGTTAATTGCACTGAGACTTTTTTTGCCCAGAAGTTTCAAAATAATTCAAAATTCATTACAGAGGCATACCTCCTGCTTTGATCCTTTGAGTATACATGTGCTGATGCATTTGTTTTTCTCAGAAAGACAGATTTAATAATTTGAGCAAATCATCTACATTGAGGGAAGAATTTTGCATTCTAGTAGTCTCAAAGTGAAAGAGGTTAAATTTGTTAATGAGATAATGTCATTTGGTTACAGCAAAGAAGGACAATACTTGGGAGATACTGAGATCTTTTTTAATCTCTCCCACATTATTCAGATATGAAATAGTCTAAATGTCTAATCTTGCCTGTTTTCCAGCTCAACTCCTAGGTAACTTTTGTCAAAGTGAAACGATGAAAATTGCAAAGATTAGGCAAATGGTTAAGAACCATTACAGATATATGCAAACCCAAGGATATGAAAACACCTATAGTCCTGTCAACTGTATTTTACAGATTCTGTGCAGACTCCTTAGAAGTACATGAATTTTAGACCAAATGAATGTGATGAGAATCCAAAAAGGTAGGGACACAAGAACAGGTTACTAAACTGGCGCAGAAAACCTCAAACTAGGAAAAGCACCAGAGCTCTAAACAACCAGAAAGCAGTCACATTTACTGAGATATAAAAGGAAAGATACAGAAGAAATTCTTACACATTTTTTCTTGAGAGAAACATAAAAATTGGCCTTCTAGCTAGTTGAATAACTGAGTTGAAAAATTAATCTTTGTAATAAAGCAATACTGCCATTTCAGCATATGCCAAAATCCATGGCCCATTCATGCCAAATGACTTTTTGTTTATCCTTCCTTTCTGATAAGGATTTGTTATAAGTTCAACTAACATAATTTCTTTTGTATTGGTATTGTGACTAGATTGAAGGATCTGAGAATCTTTAGTACTGCAGCTATTAAAAAAAAAAAAAAATCCTAAAAGACTGGCTTGAAAATTAAATTTAGAAAAATACATGAATTTGGGGATTGCACTTTCTCTGTGTTATTTGACACTTGGGTGCTGTTTTTTTCAAGTTTTACTGTTTAATGTTTTTAAGCTAGCTGCAAATGTAAAACAAGTGAAAAAAAAAAAAAATCTGAAATGTTCACAAAATCCCAAGGCTCAAAGTAGAGCTGGGAAGAGTGCTCAATGCCAAGAGAACATGAGTTGTCTGAAGCAGAATTTCAGAATTTTTGTTTCCATTTGTTGCCTTACTGTGGGCAAATTACAATACCAATTTCTCCCGGTTCTGTAAAACTGTACATTTGAAATATTACCAATTAATGAAATGTGGTATATGACTTTGGAATCAAGTTTAAACTGCATGACTCATGTCATGTTGCATCATTCCACATAATTTGTTTACAAAACAACTTGTTTCCTGCAATGATAGCATGCCTGTTTTGGGGGGCAGTCATTATTAAACTGATTTACAAATTTTGACTGTGAAAAGGAATGCATCTGCATCCTGTAAATATATATGCAATTACCTGAATTCCAGCAATATTATGTTGATTCTGCTGTTTCTTTTCCTGGTTGGAAATAGAAAGATCTGCTCTTAAAATAAGAAGATGGGCTTTCAAACTACAAGCTTGAATGAATCATTGAAAAAACAAAAATAGTAGAAGAGAAGACTGAAATTGTGGTGGAATCAGAAACAAGGATATGCAGAACAGACATCAGAAATCATGGATGCCAATGCAAAACAATTATGCTAAATGTGTTCTAGTGCTGTAACATCACTGGCATTTTAATAACAGGAAACCTCTGAGAGTTTGTTTTATAAGTAGGATGCTAGTGGTTCTAGTCCATGTGGGAGCTACTGAGAAGTGCTACAACAGGTTTCACACAAATCAGTTTTTAAAACTTCTAAAAATCTTTCTGGATTGGTATTCCTGTTTCATCTGCCACGGCAGACACAGTCTGAAGAGGTCACAGCCCTGATGTGAATGTGATCTCTTAGTCAAGACGCTGGGCAATGGATGGGTTTTTCTCAAACCCAGAAGGAAGAGAACAGTTCATGACCTGGAGCCCTACCTATACCCTACAAACAGACCCTCAGTAAAAACTGTATTAGTCAGGGCATCCTAGCACAGACATAGCTATAATATGGTAATCTGAATTTACAGTCTTCATTGTCCTCCTCTACATCCTCCCATCTTGTATTTCCAGCACAGTTCCACTGGGAATCTGTCATTTATAGACTGGCTATCTTTCTTCAGCTAGACAGAGACTGAGCATCAATAAATGCAACTTGGATCTTTGTTCTTAGGTAAATTTGACACTGTGTAAAATTGTGGTTCTCTTTTCCACTGCAAGATGACCTTTCTCTGAGCACACATCTCTGGTTTTGGGATGCAGGTTCCAAATCTGCCTTAGTTTTTACAGCAAACTGGTTCTGCCAAGTGAGAGCCAACCTGAATCCTTGAGATATGAAAACAAGTGAAACCACTTTTAGAAATATATAGTTTTTGGTGCTACAACCAGTGGTTTTGTGCCCATATACAACTGAGCTTCTCTGAATTTTTAAAAAATGCAGTAAGTTTTATTAAAGCTAATTAATTAAAGGTAATTATAATAATATAATTATTATAAAGCTAATTAAAATAATAAAGACTTTAAAAATATGTAATATTTTTACTATAAGCATTGGTTTAAAGCTGAATAATGAATTAACAGGTATCTGTCAAGGGATATCAAAAATACAGAGGCAATTTGCAAAGAGAAACCTGAGATTCAGCAGCTTCTGAGTAGCCATATACTGAGTATATTCATCAGCATCTCAGTAGCCGGGCTGACATTAAATTAGGCTGCTAGAATAGGATGTTCAAGTGAAGGGCCAATATTCTTGGTGTCAATGCCATCAAGTGAATATAAAGAATCAGAAGAAAATCAGGGCATTTAACTAAAAGGTTTGAATTTGAGAAGATAGGATAGCCAAAGATCAAACTAGCTTTACACTCCTAAATTAGTTCTAATTGGAGAAATGTGGGTTCTATTAAATCTGCCTTGAAACCAGTGAAATGTCCAAATGGAAAACAGTAAGAACACATCCCAAAACTATCAGTCATCTTGTGAGCAATGGATTTTTGAGGAGTTTCATAATGGAAATTTTAGGCTAAATAATGCAATGTGTATACAGCAAGTCAGATATAGAAAGTCTATTTCAAATGCAATTTAAATATTATAGACAGGGTTAGAGAGGGAAAATAGGGGAAGAACTTTAGAGAACTTGGAGTAAAATGATACACGCAAATACAAACAAGACATGGAAAGGAAAAAAAATTAAAAAGGACAAACAGAACCCCTGTACTCCCATAGCCAAACAACTCTCTCACATTAGGAAGAATAAAGGCCAGAAAATATCAGCACAAACTTAATTTAACTCATTAAACCACATTTAGATACCAATAAAAAATAGATGTGTTCAGTTTTGACCACAGGCATCCTCAGACTTCAGATTACCTGTGGTCTTTCACCAAGAGCTCTATTTTAGAAATTCTAAGTCACAAAAGTCCCATATTTCTGTTATATCTGTGGAGAGAATTAGTACACCATTAGAAGCTTAATTGTATGTCAGTGCAATTTATTACATGATTCAAATCAGAATATATTTTTGGAAACTTTCCCAAAAGTTTACATTAGTGGATTCTTACTCTTCCACTTTCAGACTATTAACATTATACAATGCATTAGAGGCTGAAGGCATAGAGCAAAGAAAAGGTTTAATTACAGTTCCTGTGTGGAAGCTATAAATATACGGCGAGGATAAAGAAGAAAATATAAGAAACCAAAACCAAAACAAAACAAAACCAAAACAAAAAAAGGTGATGAGAAAATTCACCTTAGAAATGACATCCTGAAGCAGGGGATATTGTGATAGATCGTGCTGATGGTTCCAGTAAGAGCTGCAGAGATTATCATTGCATTAGTCACTTTTCTGTGGCTTATTAGGAGAATTTTAGTTCAGTCAACTCTCCAGTTCTGGCTCAAGGGTTATGACCTGAAGGCAAAGATTACTCTTCTATACTTTCTATCATGAAAAAATGCATTAGATATATATTTTTAATTAGAAGAATAAACATTCATAATTTTCTGCAGCAAAAGTATTGTAGGAGGAATTGTTACTGAAACTCTTTTAAAAATATAGTTCTTACTGTGAAAGTGAAGTGACTTTTGCATATTTTAAGGTTGCTTCAGGGTATTCCAGCAACCCCTTCAAGTTAAAAAGAATAGTATCAGAAAGAGCCTTTTTCATCTTTTTCCAGACAGTACAAACCCCAGTTCCAAGACAAACTTTAAACTCACTCTTCATGCCAAGAGAAGAGTCTCTTAATTGCTATACTAGCTTTACCACTACTATAGTAGCCTCAATGTAAAATTTATTAATCCTTTACTGCTATAGTATATATATTTAATACTATACTATTACAAGTATACTAGCTTTGCTAATTTATTTATAGTTTAATTTGACTTTATACATTATTTCTGATTTATTTTAGAAAATACATTGATTTATTTTACTTTTGTATTAAATAATTTAATTTCTAATGCTATACTAGCTTTACTACTTTATACTAGCTTTATTACTACTACATAGGCTTTCATTCTGCTGTAATAGAGGTAAGTATATAAGTTATGATAGAGCTCATAACACTTAATTGTAGAAAATGTAAGTACCATTTTCCCATCTCAGTATGAATCTGTGCTTGACTGCTCGGAAAGGAAGTCTCCAGTGTATAATGAGAAAGCTCAAAAATTAAGCAAGGAAAAGGTCCTGAGATATGTACTCCAAGGCTGGATTATATGAATGAATATGAAAAGCCTAAGTAGAAATCTGGAGCTACATGAGGTGTTAAGTATTCCTTCTATACTTTGCAAAGGTGATTCATAGACTAAGTCTGTATTTGGTGCACACTCGAGCTGTATCCACATTGCTGCAGTCTGTATATTGTGTCCCAGATTGGTTTCCCCTCACTACAAAATCATAGTGGTTATAGATAGACTATTGTTTTGCATTTATTGACCCTCAATTTCTGTTTCAAACACATGCTGTAACTGTCCCAAATACAGGAGTAGCTCTCTGCTTCCCAAAGCCCACAGACCATTACGTCAATCTAAATCTGCTCTGCAGACATCCTGCAGGTGAGTGGCCATTCACTTCCACTCTTCCACCTGCAGAACCAGGAGAAAATCTCTTAAGCAAATACTAACCTACCAGGACAGACTGGGCCATAGCTGCATGAGAGCAATCAGTCCTTTGCTGTCTGGAAACTTTGGACAAATTAAATTAATTTCAGATAGTGGAAAAAAATCCATCTCCAGGCCTGGAACAGCTTAAAGCAGATTTTCAGGATGACAGTGAATTTCAGGACAAGAATAACTGCATTTGCCAAGGGTTTGGTGTACCTCTCTGAAGTTCCCAATCTTAGAAGGATGTCATTACCCTTTCAGGCTTAGTCACTCCTGATCATTAGTCTGAGCTAGGAAAATCTACTGTCAAGATCATAAAATTGCCCACAGACCTCATGTATATCATCCGTAATGGAATGGTTTCAGAAGAATCTTTATATTCCTCCAGGTATTACACAGCTTCCCCAAATTTTTAGAGACATAGTGTTCATATCACCACCCTAGGAGACACAGCTCTCTATGAGGAAGGATGGTTGTGGCCCCTCACAGGTTGGTTCATGGACTCCCTGACACCAAATTCATGAAGGAGCTGTGGGAAGCTGACCCATTTTGGCTGATTCTCATCAAGGATGGACATACACACACACAGCCTTTCAAATTCTCAGTGTATAGCTGTGCTTCTGAAACATGAACACAGATCAGCAGTATGCTGTTGCAGTAAAAGTGGCCAACTACATCCTTGGTAGTGTCAGCAAGAGAAGACTCAGGAGGTCAAGGCAAAAAATCTATTCCTTTATTCAGTGCTTGTGAGGAGGTCTGGAGGGCCACCTACATGACTTGAAACACTTCATCCTTCACAGCACTCACAACTTGACTGAACTAAGCCCTGAGAAACCTGTTCTATCAGGATCTGCTTTGAGCATGTGGTTAGAACAGATGACCCCTAAATGTCTCTCATAACCTCAGTTACTTTATAGATGCATGACCACAAGTTGTTAGCAGCAAAACTTCATGGCTATGAAATTTAGCATGCAGGGGCATCAAATCTTCTTTTCTCACATAACTCTCTAACCAGGACCAGAAATAGGAACAGAACTTCAAATGGATTCTCCGTATACTATAAATATAGTTCTTTGTAGAATGGCATTACAATCTCCTTTCTGGAGGTCCTTCCAGCTTTGTACATAGATTTCTGAGATCCTTGTGGAGGACTGTAAGATGACATCAGATATACGACAGCATCCGTAGTGAAGTGAGACAAGCATCAGCTAGTCTCTGTATTCATGCTCTGAGATGTCTTTTCTATCACAGCCACTGAATGTGTTCATCAACAGATAGGCAGTAAAAGAAGTCTGTGGACTATCAATCAGTGACAAAAAGTGAGAGTGTAAAAACACCACCATACTGAAATACTCCAAATAGGCTTGGTCAGAGAATTTTTCATGTTGTGATCATCACTAGTGGGCTGGTGTGGTTTTCAGGGCAGGTCTGCTGACATCAGTGTGAGGCTGCCCAGCTTCAGACATAGGTGAATCTGCTGCCACTGTGACTCCTCCCACCTATCACAGGTCAGCCTGCAGGGTACACTGTGTCATAGTAAATGAGACATTAGATTGTAATTAAACTGGCAATTAAATTGTAAATAACTTTGACAAATAACCTTTTTTCCTCAAAAGAAAACCATCACGGATTTTTCAGAAGTGACTGCAGGAAAAAAAAAATCTATCAAGTTCTATTTAAATAAGAGTAGAAGGGAAAGAAAACTAATATGAATCTTCTGGAAAAATTCAAATGTAAACATTTTCATGAACCACTGTATGACGGAAATGGCATGACCAGTTTCCTTAAAAAAAGAAAACAGTTAGGTCAAAAATAAAGCTTAACTGTAGAGGAAGCTAATAAAAAAACCCTTAGCATTGTACGGGTCTTTTGAAACTTAGGATGAATGACTGATGCTCTAAAAAATCCCTAAGGTAATTCTCCAGATACCTTTGTATTTATGAAAGAATAATGATGACAATGTCTTTCTGTGATTACGGTGGGAAAGTGTAAGCCATGGATTCCAGCGGAAGGAAGGAAGGAAGGAAGGAAGGAAGGAAGGAAGGAAGGAAGGAAGGAAGGAAGGAAGGAAGGAAGGAAGGAAGGAAGGAAGGAAGGAAGGAAGGAAGGAAGGAAGGAAGGAAGGAAGGAAGGAAGGGAGTCCACTCTTAGTCCCAGAATAACTTAATCTAGGCTCTCATCTTCAGAAAGAACATTTTAATTTAGAGTTCCAACATCAAAGACCATATGAAATCACCATTTCTTTGAAAATCCACACTAAAGGAGAAGGAGATATTAGCCAAAATCCTTAAACTAATTAGTACCAAACACTCCTTTGGGCTGAACTTCTCCCTAGGATCAAATTACTGAGCTTAAGTTAGCAAACTCTTAGTTCAATCTCAGTGTGGAGAGACAAGCTTCCAGTGATATGAACCTTTATTATTTCCATCCTAAACTGCTTTTTAGTCTGGTTTTATTATTTCATTTTCCTGGTTTTGGGGTGGTTTTTTTTGGTGTTTTTGTTTGTTTGTTTGTTTGTTTGTTTTTGTTTTGGTTTGTTTTTAATTTTGTTTTTATCCAGGAAGCAACTTTCCTTAGTAGCTACTTCTGTTCACATACAAACACGAATGAAAAACCAAACCAATGGCTTAATGACCTTTCCGTTCCTCAAAAGGAACCACTTTATTGCTGTACCGCATCATCTGTCAGAATTCGGACTGCAGACTTTACCTCCGTCCCTAACAGAAAAGAACCAATCCTGGTTCTTGCAGAAATGCATCTAACATCAGGCTGAAGAGAATGACTGTGACTGTTCAGACCATTTTACTGAGGACTGGCAATGTTATCCCAAAATATATTCTCAGATGAACAGAAAGGACTGAGAAGGAAGGTGAAAGGACTGGCAAGCAAACACACCAAAAGCAAAAAGCCTAGGAAGGTGATAGAGGATTCTCAGTACTGACTGATGAGCAGCTAGGGAAGATGACCTTGACCCAGACTAAGTAGGAACTATTGAATAAAGATGAAACTATGTCCCCAGAGCGCAACGGGAATCTTTGCTACCTTAAAACTTGTATTCAAATTCAGGATTTAAATTAAAAATTATGCATTGGTACATTAAGTTCTTTAGGACTCTGAGGCAGTTTGATTTAGAGAAGGTAACAGTCGTGAAAACTGTGCTTTTAAGATAGCAGGTCTTGCTACAGATTTATACCTAACTGTGAGGAGAATTAGGTTCACTGGATAGGATTTATTTTTTTTTTGCCTAATTTTTTTAAAAAGCAAGAAAGGCCTTCTTTTCACTAACATATTGTAATGAATAAAAATTCAGCTTTAACCTGGATAAATATCTATCAAGGTTTGCAGAAGAGACTTTACTATTGACCTTATCATCTTAACAACAGAGTTGGAGAGCTCTATTTCCTTCTAATTTATACTCATGCAATTTGAAGGCTATGGCATATGCTATAGAAAAAGCAGTAACACAAACAAAACAATTCTTTTAGTTTGTAAACAAAACAGTGTTGCTGACAAACAGAATTGTCAGAGCAAATGCTAGTTTACCATATTGTATGCTGGCTAAAACATTGCTATGAAGAAAGCGAAATTCAAAAACCCTTTCTACCAATTATATTAATGACACATAATTTTCAGTTCATTTATCTATGTGGTTTGCATGCTTTTAAGCTCAATAAAAATCCAGACATCAGACTTTGTAAGAGAAGTAAATAATTTCTTAAACAGACAGAAATTATTATGAAATAATGATTACTGTAGAAAATAACTGACACTTTCTTGGTTTGGCATTTAAATACAAATACTAGGGTAATTTTACTCTGAATGAAATGACAATGTGAGCTAAATGAAAACAAACTCCTTTGAGAATTATTTATCATGCTACTAATATTCAGAAGTATTTCCTAAAATTTAAAATATATTAACTAGATATTAAGTAACTCTATCCCATTTTCAATTCACCTGGAAGTTCTTGACCTACTCTGCATAGTTAGGCAGTAGAACTTACCATGCTTTATAGCTGGCCTGGCTTCCTGGGTCATTCTTGCTGTATGTCTGTCTCATGGTGAACATTTTGTGGACATCTCAAATTAGAGATATGAAATCTAGAAAGCCTGAAGCCTTAAGATTTTACCTCTATTTCAGTGTTATAGTTTGATATTTATATTATTTACCCGCACACCTCTCTCAGGTTGGTGTAAATATAAGCATATTTTGTATTTAAAAGGCAATGAGTCACTCCATATGGAGTTATGCTTAATTTGTATTGGAGACATAGAATGTGCTCCCTTATGTGCATTGTGATAATCATTCATACTGATTTAAGAAGACACGGTTTAAGTCTTGACCCTCTCCTCAGAGGTAACACTGACTGCCATTACACAGATCCTCTACCTGCTTTGCAAGGTCACTCCTCAAAATTAAATTAGAAATCCCATTTCACATTCTTTTTATTACACAGCCGTCTGTGTGATGCATATATTAACTGTGGATTTGGAAGCCATAAGGTAAGGAGAATGATAATATCTAGGTATTCTGGAAGCTAAGAATTCAATAGTTTGTCATTTTATAAAGTAGATTGCACCCAAAAAGAGAACTGGGGCTTCAGTCCAGCTCATCTGCACTGAAAAAAATTTCTTCTGGAGTACCATCCTGAGTACCTCTTTGGTGAAAACTGACTTTTAAAGTGGGGAGGGGGATTAGGGATGCAGACCTGACAACCCAAAAGAGAATCCCTGAACTTGGGGCACCATCTACAGGGGAAGAGACTGACACTGACTCAGATCAGTTCTCACATTACATAGCTGATATCTGTGCAAAGCATATGCAAGTCGGTTTGGCTACACTTGAACACACCCTCAGAGTGCTTCTGTTTTCATTTTCATTTCTGCTGCCACGGTGTCCAGGAGGCCGGGGCACAAAGCAGGAGTTCTCATCGTCAGCTGCTATACAAATGCAGATTAAAAGAGACCATATCTGCCTAAACAACTTAGAAGCAGCAGCAGATGTGTACAGATCAAACAGAAGAAAACAATAAAATCAGATGACAAACTGAGACAAACATCAGTGAGTGGACTAACGTTCTTTGATTTTACCCTTTGATTTTTAGCTGTAATAAAACCACAAAACCCCAAAATTTATTCTCCACTCTCTCTACCCAAATGGTAATCACATACATTGTTAGGAAAATCATCTTCAAAGATTATTTACTTCATATAACACTTCCATTAGTTGCGTATAGCTGAATAGTTACTCTAGTATTTATTAATTTTACTGAAGGTTAATTCTCACTTTGGGGACGTAGCTTTCTCTCTCTGCTTTCACGTCTTTCATTCTAAGTGCATCATCACCACTCAGTAGGTATCATGCAAACTTTACTGAAACCAAGAGTGTGACAACAGAACAACAAAATGGGATTCCAAGTGTTTAATTTTCAGCAATACAGACCAGCCCTTGGATTCCCAGTCAACTGGAAAAAACACCAACACAATCAAGAACAGACATTTAATATGCTAAAAGAAATTTCAGAAACATGTTCTTAAACTCCTGCAATCAGAGCTTAATTTGAAAAGCTTTTCCATTTCCCCAAGCAAAACCCAGTTCCTTTATCTTCCCACACAGGTCCATCTCTAAAAACGAAGAACCTGAGGATTGAAAAGACCAAATCAAAGCACAAACAGGAGTAAATTACATGGTAATGAAGAACAAAATAAAAACATTTTTCTGTTAAAGACAGGGATCTGCAACACAAAGCCAGTGAATCACAACAGTCACAGTTCAGTTATTTTACAGATATATCCATTAAGTAAATTAACATGCCACCAGTTTTATTTACTTATTTACCTGCCTGTGATTTGCTCTCATTATTCACCTGACTTCCCATCTTGTACATCTATTTGTGGCAGTTGTGATACTTGGTCACACAAAGGGTGACCTACAAAAGGTAAGAAGTCAGAGCCCTGATTGCTATTTTTTTTATGTGTAACAACTGCTATTGCTCCTGAATTAGCCTCAGTTCCGTGACTGCCATTCCAGTATCTGCTCTTTATATGTCATAAAACTTGCCAAGATGGGCCTGAGAATATTGGCTTCATTGGCTTTGGCTCAGGCTTCCTCCTTCTTTATGGATCAAGTAGGAGTCTTTCATTTTCAAAATCTAGTTTTTATGGCTCATATTCCTTTCTCATCTTGAGGTTGTATCTTGAAATCACAATATACAGACAGTAAAAAATAAAAATTACAAACATGGAATCATTTCTGGTCTTGCTTTTTATTTAAAATGTTTCCTGATGCTCCTGTACCTTTGGCTCAGTCAAAGTCTAAAACAAAACCAGGACATATGAAGAATATAATTGAGTCTAGTTCTTCATTTGTATGTAGCAGGATTCCTGATGGAACTTCTGAATGGCTGACACTATTTAAAGATCTCTTCTGATGCACTAAAACACATTAAAAAAAAAAGTTAAAATTCCAAACAAAACAACAAAACAGGGTTTAGGATATAATTTCTGGATTTGCATGTTTATTCTTTTTTCTCATAATAGAATACCTTCTTCTTCCCTAAACACAACTGTGGAACAATTAACAATAATAAATACAGTGAATCTATGTTTCATGATTTTAGAGGCTAGCATTTGGCTAGCACTCCAAGCATTCATCAAATGGCTCCTGAACTCTTCTAGAGCATCCTTGTCCATTCAGGATATGTATGCCATTACTCAAGCCTCACAGCTTCCTTTGGTATAATTAACATAATGACTGGATAGCAACTACCCATTTCCTTGAAAACTCAGTAGTGAAATAAAAATTGCAGGACTGGAAACCTCTTTCTGTATGAATAAACCTTTGAACTTGAAAGAAACTGAAGGAAGCAACTTTTGCAGCAATTCTTTCATTGCAAACAACCAAGCTCAGAAAATAACAGGCAAAAACTCTCCCAGTCCCTATGATAGTTGGTTTGGGGGGTTTCTTTGTTTGTTTATTTTTAAAATATAGTAGAACAATTATTATGGACTACCATAGTCAGAGAGAGCAAAAATGATGATATCCTCTTCAGCGCTACTACTAGACAGCATTTCTGTTCCTTAATGTCTGTACACTACGGAAGGGCCACTGGCCTTCAGTGATGTCTCTTGTCTTTGCTCAAATACTAAGACAGCATATGATGTGTCATGCCTTGTGAATGTCAGACTCCCACAGACTTCTGGCTGTGTGGCTGTTAGGAACTCAGCATCAAGTCCTCATAATTACTAGCACTGAAATGTGTGGGTTTTTTAACTGACCAGATAAATGATCCTAGAGAAAATAATCCTTGATATCTATTGTATTGGGACAGAGAAAACAGCAACCCTTTTAAATCATATGGGGTAATCTGAGCACAGGTGACACTTCTGCATATGCAGTTTAAATTATGGTTGTTCCTCCTTTTCTCCTAGCTAAGTAAAAGCTTTACAACATAATTTCTTTTGCATTTGCTTTCCTTCCCTCCTCTCATGATCTAATGTGCCCATACAAGAAAAACTGCTATTTTGACTAACAGACCTAAGAACAAATGTGATCAGAAAAACTGAACTGGAAAAGAGCTGCAAATTTGAGAGTCAAATCCCAGCACTAAAGTATAGATGGGGAATAGCAGAATACACTTCTGTTGAAGGCACACAATAAGTCACCTATGAGATGTGCCTGGGAGTTGCGTGACTTTGTCTGTTACCTGCTGACGATGGCATACGGACTTGTCTCTTTGCCAACATCTGCTATCTATATTAAGATGTACTTTAGATAAATTTCACTCTCGTGTACTAACTGAAACCAACTAAATGGCTGTGAAATATATTACAACTTCCTCAGGTTTTCTTAGAATAACTGTAATCCAGCAGGATCATCGACGGTATTGCATCAAACCTGAGCTACAACCTATATGTTCGGTACCCTGCAACCAATTAAAGGTTATGGGAAGCACTTGCATAAAAAATACCTTGTTACATTTGTAATTTTGCAGGTAAAATTGTTTTGCTCCTCTTTGAGGAATATTGCTTGTTATCCTCTCCGAGGGTGTAAATGCAGCAATAATATATGCTGAGGAACAAAGAACTTTAGTCTGTTGTGGTTTTAAAAGCTAAGCTTATATCTAAATTTATTTCCATTTCTCTCTAGAGCCTGAGCAACTTTTTATGTTATATTAAACATTAGACAAATAGGGTAGATCTAATTAAAAGTTGAAGAAATGTGCTTCCCTTAATTGAATTTGTTACAGTTACATTTAGCAGACCAATGTTAATCAAAGCTCCAGCTCAGAGTGGATGGATCAAGGGAATTACGTTAACCCTTGCACGTCCTTACCTGAACACGCGATACAGTCTGCTCTCGCCTAAGCCACAGACGCCAATTGCGACTCACCGCTCGGTCGCGGGCTGCCCGGGGCGGCGGCGGCGGCGGGAGGGCTGCGCACCGCAGCTGGCTAACAGTGCCACCTGCGCCTGCCGCGCCTGCCGGGGGTCGCCGCCGCCCCGAGGGCGAGGGCCACCGCCGCGCCTCTCCAGGAGCGCCCGGCTCGCCCGACGGCCGCTGGGCTTGCGGCACAGCGCCTCGTGCCGCCCAGCGGCAGCCCCACGGCGGCCCGGGGACGCCGGCCTCGCCCGCCAAGCGCGGGGATGCCCTCCTCATCCTCCCCATCGCCACCCTTCTCCCCCGCCCGCCGCCGCCCGGCCCCGCCCGACGGAGCGGACGGGGACCCGCGGCCGCGGGATGGGCGAGGCCGGCGAGGCGGCTCCACCCTCGGTGGGCGCCGGGCGATTGGCCGCGGGAGCGCGTCTCCCCGCCCCGCAACCAATGAGGGCGGCGGGCCGGGGGTGATGGGCTGCCTCTCGCGGGAGGGATTCCTAGAGGCGCTGCAGTGTGGCGGCGCTCCCGGCGCCGCGCAGCCCCCGTGCCACCTCCGCCGCTCCGGCTGCCTCGTCTCGCCTCGCCTCGCCTTGCCCTGCCCGCCGGCGGCCGCCACCGCTGCTAAAACTTAACGCCCGGCGCGCCGCCAGCCCGCCGAGCGCAGGGGCTGGGGCAGCCCGCCTGCCGTGCCCGGGGGCGGTCCGTCCGCGCACCGCAGCCTCGCCCCGGGAGCTGCCGCCGTGGGGAGAAGCTGAAGGACGGAGCCGGCTGCGCCTGCCCCGGTTGCCAGGTAAGGCAGCGCTCCGGGGCCGCCCGCAGCCGCGCCCGGGCGGCGTCGCCTCGGGCGGGGGGTGGCTGCCTGCTGCACGGGCGGGGGGAGCGCACATGCTCCGGGGGCGGCTGTAACGCCGCCTGCCCGCCGGCTCTGTCCGCACTGCCGGGGGGGCGGGGGCCCGCCCCCGGGGCGCTCCCGGCGGGGCCAGGGGCGTTTACGGGAGGGGCGACACAGACAAAGGGGACGCCCGCGCCCCCCCACCCTCCGTCCTCCATGCTCCCCGCCCTCGCCGAGCTCCGCCGTCATCCCCCGCCCCGGCTGCTGGAGAGGGGAGCCGTCCGCTCTGCATCCTTCCGTCCCTCCCCGCCGCTGCCTGGAGCGGATGCCGAGGCGGCCGCCGGGCCAACTTGTTTCTGCGGGTGTCACCTGGCCGCTGCCCCCGCCCTCGGCAGGGTGATCTGTCCCGACGGTCGCCCCGGCGGAGGGCGGTGGGGCGCGGCGGTGTGCCCCGCCCCGGCGCTGGTCTTCTGAACCGCAGGACATCTGCTAATCTTTTATGTATCAATTCACGAAAGCCTTTCCCACGTTACTTAGAAAGGCTGTCAGGCTAATGTGTTTTCTTTCCGTGCAATTTCATCTTCTCTGACATTGTTTCTTTCGTACCGAGTACCACTTGCTCCGGTTTGGTTTGGGTACGTTCTGTTCTGGTTCCTGGCCGCACACGGTGTGGGTAGTGGATCAGCGCTCTGTTTAAAAGTTAATTTTGCCTATCAAACTGTACTAGGTACAGTAGTAAGAAAGTGACAAAGAATGTTAATATTTCTTTTGTTTCCAGTCTTCTGAAATAGAGATATCAAACGACTACTAGCTTCTGGTAGTCAGTATAGTAAATAAATTGAATGTAGTCATTGGAATGAGCCTTTATGGCACTTTCAACAATCTGTAATTCAGTCATCTCTGATACAAGTTGCCTTTTGCTATTATTCATCAGACCCAGCTGAGTGATTTCTGTCAGATGGGAAGCGGTAGAGAGAAATCTCTAGGTAGATGTAACTGAAAAGCTTTCCAAGTACAGTCCTAAATGAGCGCAGAAAAGCTCTTGGCCAGAATATCAAGACAGATGTTGGCATCCAAATAAATAATTTCTTTTGATTGTCTCGGGGTTGTCAAGTTTTATTTTCCTTATTTAATAGTCATTTACATGCAAAGAAGTAGCTCTGTCTTTATTACTTTGTAAACTCAATGCAAAATGTTGTAGTGCAATAATATTTCACTGTCTCTGAGACAATATTTTCTGTACAAAGGTCGGTAGAGTAGTTTTAGATATGCATACATGTTGTAGATGACAAGTAGACTGTTAATCTGCAGTGGTGATACTGATCCTCAGAGCTGCTGTGCAGTGTGCCATCCATGTTGCATGTTAATCTGTTATGCGCTATTTAAATTGCTTTATTGTCCGAGAGAGTTATTTCATCCTAGGGAAGGGAAGATGGTACTTGTAGACCCAAGGGGAGTTTCCCTTCCCTGGTGAGTTGACATCTAGAGTTACAGATGGGCAGTTGTTTTAGGAGTGTCCCTGGAAAAAACGGGGCGGGGAGGAGCTTTTGGGTACAAGGACAAGTAGGCAGTGAACTAATTTGCTTTGTGAGGATATGAAATGACATCTCCTGCTATGCTTAAATAAACCTGCTCAAGAAAAGCATAAGGAGATTGCACATGTGTCTAGAATAGTATTTTCTTGTCTGTCTCAGAAACGAATGACCTAATTTTTTGTCTTGAGTCATATATATATTTTTTTGGTTCCAAGCTTTTTGGGTTTTTAGTTCTATTAGTAGTGTCTGAGGGAAATGTACTTTAATGTGGTTTATTACTTGGCTTGTGGTATAGTTGCTGAAAATTTGCTTGCATACAATTCATAAATTGAAACTATATAGCTTAAAAGCATTGTGTAGGCAGCTTGAGTGAGGAGAGATAATTTCCAAAAGAACCACAGGGCATAAGATAATGACATACTGTAGGAAATAATCATACTCCTGCACTTGCAAAAGCATGAAATGTTCCATTTCATACAAGCCAAATTTTCCTTCACATTAAGAGTGCCTAAGTGAGCCTTATTAATGTTTGATGCGAAAGATGCTAAATCCATTTTAAGGATTGATACTGGAATTTAAAGAGGTAGCTCAGTCTAACAGGGCAGTTCTAATACTTCCTTAAAACAAATACGAAAAAAATTGGTTGCCATGCATGCCATAGCAGTACAAGTGAGATATAGCCTCCTGTGTAACATTGATGGGCAAGAAGCTCCTTAAAACCATAGATATAGAACAGTGTTTGATTTAACAATCTGAAATGTTCTCCTATCTTAATCATAACTTAAATCAGATGTATGCGATGACCAAAAAGATATTCAGTGTTGGTTAGAGTAGTGAAGGAGTGAGATAAGGGAAGGTTGTGTTTGTCAGAAACCTAGGTGGGGGGGGGGGGGGAATCTATATTCTTCCAGCTAGCATAGAGACACCGGAAACACAAAATCAATTTTTATGGTCTTTTAGCAGGGTTGGCTGTAATAAGTAAAAAGAAGGAGCAGCTTAGTGTCTTGGCAGAAGTTTTTAAGCCACTTAGCTGTACAGAACTCAGTTAATTGATGTTTCCTCGCATGAAAATGAAGCTCTTATTTAGCATATCGTTGTCTTTTCCTGTCCATTCAGCAGTCTGCTTAGAATTTTAAAGATATTTGTATGTAGCTTTATATTTGCATGCATGTTTAAGCACACAGATAAACTCTTTACTGGGAACTGCTTTTTGAATAAAGGGTGCACACAATCTCATATTAAATGCTGTGGAAGAGATGTTAAAGTTTGTGAAGCAAGTGAAGAGGACAAGAAAATATTTCTGCATTTGTGGAAGAAAAGCATGGCGGAATTACTATGCATGGATAACATGATCTCCTTCCCTCTGCTGGTGATGCCTACATAAATATGCAGTTTCACAGGGAAATACTTTGTTTGATTTTACTTTGATTTTCTATAGAGTGTTTGTTTTAGACATGACTCTGTATCTAGGAAAAAACTTAATTAGAAATACAGATAAGCGAGCAAACTATCAATTTGTGTTTACAGCTGACATTTACTAACGATACTCGAGGTTAAAATAAAAGAATTTGCCAGACTAAGTAAACAAAGCATTAGGTTTACAAATATTTTCAGGATCATTAGGTACGAATGTCATCTTTGCTAGAGCAGGCTTTACTCCTCCCTCATACACCCCTGTAAAAGAGGGGATTAGGAAACGGTGGTTATACTGTTACATCTTTTACCGAAATACCAGACACCAAAGCACAGTACGTTAGGAGGAGGACAGCCGACAAGGGTTTTTCCTGATTTCTTCTGGTGATAGGCTAAGAGCAGGCTACAGGCAATCTCTTTCAGGGACTACATGGATTAGCTGAGCGATTTGTGTAGCAGCATGTGGAAAAATTTTTCTTGTTTAAATAAGAAAAGAAGTAAAAATATTTACTGATACTAATTTTTTCTTTGGGTCCTGTAATGACTGAAAGGTGGCTAGGAACTGCAATAAGAGTGTCTCCTTACATACTACTTTTGACAAATGTCTAATCAGTATATTTTAGAAGCTGGCTTTGCTCTTCTTTTGTATTCCCCAAGTAGCTAAAGGAGGAGTGCATGAATGGCTTATGAGAGAGCTGACCATTTTTCTTAACATGTTTTCTTATCACTGCCAGTCTGGAGATATTTCCCTGAAACAGCAGACACTGAGCACTTCTCCCTCTCCATACTAGAGGGAGTGGTGTTGCCACCTTTTAAATTCTCAGGGAATTGCAAACTTGGGATGCCACTTGTCTTTTCTAGACATCCCTAAATAGTCTCAGAGAAATCTTTCAGAACATGAAATAAATCTGGAATGTCTCCTGTGCAGTGTAGTTATCTGATTCACTTCTAATATTTATAATATCTTTTTAAATTGAGAAGATTTAACAGATTTTAAAACAGTCATGAGGAATTATCCAAATAATTAATCATCTCTGAATATTATAGTCGTATAAAATTTTCGGGAAAATAAAATTTTATTTAGGAGTGGCTAAGTACAATTTAGTTCTTTTAAGGATGCTGTCTGTAAGTTTTTGGGACACTATTCAGGGTTTATGGCCAAATGTATTGTAGTAGCTTGAACAATGTAGCCATAGCTACAATGACTAGGTAGTACAGTGCCTCAAAGCTACTCAGTGATGTTTTAATGAATTGATTAAAAATACACTTACAAGTTCTGTTTTGCCCCTTTATCTTAAGGGTGTTGTTTTTCTGTGATAGATCAGTGTAGCAGTTGCAAAATGGGAAAGCTGGTAAGCATTGCTCAGCTTGGCTCAGAGACGTGTTTACCCATGAACTCTCATGTCCATGTGTTTAAATAACTATTTAGATAGTGCAGTTAAAACTAATTGGAGTGTTTTTGTGCAAAGCACTGTGGGGAAAAAAGATTCCTTGACAAATGGCTTATCTGGTTCAGGGTAACAGTCATGCTTTACCTAGAAAATATGTCTGTGTACAGATGAACACTAGATCTAACTCTTATTTGGAAAACTTAATGACCACTGGTAGCATGTGGGGTTTTTTTTTTTTTGGAGTTGATTTTTTAATTTGGTTTGGGGTTGTTTTGTGGGGTTGTTTTGTGGGGTTTTTTGGGGTTTTTTTTTGTTGTTGTTTGGTTGGTTTTTTTTAGTTCGTTTTTTGGGGTTTTTTTGTGATTGGTTGGTTGTTTTTTGTTTTTTTTTGTGATTGGTTGGTTGTTTTTTATTTCTACTACTTTCCAAAGCTATGGACCGCATTTCTTTATAAACATTTATTTCTAGGGTAAAGTATTAGTGTTGGAGGAATTCTTGTGTGATGATACACATAGAGAGGGGGAAGGTTGCATTTTTAAATTTTTTAAAGGATAAAGTGATACGGAAGACTTAGTGGTATGATGTGTTGATAGAAGACGCAATATATTGGCAGATAGTTGTGTTAAAGAATAATCGTATAATACATCCCAATCAAAAGAGTTTGAAACTTTGTTTTTCTTTTAGTTAAGAGAGGATTCTTTGTGTTTCTTGTTGAAATTGTAAGCTTTGTGTTTTGAATTTATTAAGACATTTTATTTCGTTCAGGGTGATGTTCTAGTTGTAAAAATAATACTGTAGATCAGCACTATTGTCCATGTGAACAGATTTTGGGTTTTTTCCTTGTAATAAATTGCAGAACAGATAGTGAGTGGGGAATTGCCATCTCCATTATTGGAACTCTTTTCATTACCTTTGACAATGATGTAAAATACAAAATCCATATTCATGACAATACTTCTGGGTTTTTTGTGCCAATTTTAATAACGTTGGAAAAAGTGCTATTATAGACTGATTTCATTTGATTGCTCATTCTACATCTGAATGTGTTTTAACAAAGTGCACTGTAATACTTTTGGCTACTTCAGTAAAAAAAAAGTGAGTCCCCCCTAAATACTGGTTCTGAGAAGGATTTGTGATTACAGCTGTCTAACATGATCTGCTCTTATTTTAAAGAGAAAAGAAGTTGTATGCAGCTTTAAACACTGACTGTAGTGTTGAGAGAGTATGAAGGGTGCCTAGCTCTGAAAGGCTGCTGAACTAGAATTAGTTTGGAGGAGAGACTTGAGTTGTCTCAGTTGAGATGTGTCTAGTCTGTTTCCTGATGGGACTCCTAAAAGCTTACCATTCTCTTTTGGAGGCTGGATATGCTGAAAGACTCCTTGATCCCCACACCGTGGAAATACTGGTATTAAGTTGTGCCCTGATTTGTGGAAGTTCCGGCAGCAACGTGGCTGGGTTTACAAGCTTCAAGAGCCCAGACTCAAAAAGAGGTATCAGTGTTTTGTCCATCAGAGTAGCAAGTATATGAACTTTCCTTACTGAGCAGATGACACCTTTCTACTTGAAGTCTGTAGATTAGTATTTTCTTTTCTTTTAACTAGACCAGGTACAAGTTCTAGATTTGATGTTGAAATTGCTGGATTTTTGTTAATCCTTGAGAATAGAGGAGGTAATCGCCTGTCCTTTTGACCTAAAAATCACCAAGCCGTTGAACTTGCTGCTATTAACTCCTATTGTGTCTCTTGGATTAAATAGCATTTGTTGTAAAAGATGTGACCTGTTGTATAGTGTGAAGAGGTTCTGTCTGAACTTCCCTTAAGCTGCCCTTGTATGTTATAATCCTATTTCATCCATTGTAACTGATGAGAAATTTTTTGTTTATTTATCTAACTAGTGTTCATCTTTGAGACCTGATTTAAATCCCCTTGAAGTTGCTAGCACTTCTTTCCATTTATTTATTTATTATATCCTTTCCATTATTCCATTATTTTAGTCCTAAAACTATAAATTATTCTTATTAATAGGTACTTAAAAAGAGAATTCTTGTTACTCTTTAAGATGTGGGAGTGCTGGTGCCCTGTGTCTCAGTGTTATGGCCTGGATTTGTATAAATAGGCTTTACTTTCCAGATGCCCATGAGTGAGATGATACCAGAAGGATGGTCTTGTGTCTTCTGTCAAACCCATTCTGGATTTGGAACTGGCTGTGCAGGTGGCAAACCTTTTGTCTGGCATCTGAACCAGGGAATCCTGTTGTGATTCAGCTTTGAACCAGGATAAACTTTTCTCGATTAGCATCTTCCATGTCCTCTTTCCATGCGTCAGGCTTTGGATAGTTAATTGGTGACACTGGTAAAAAAACAGGCACCCCCTCATGAGGGGGCTGCCTTTGAGAATGTACTCCCACTGAATTGCCAAAGATGTCCTTGAATAGTCCAGCTGAGGGTAGAAGGCAAATACGTTTTTTGACTGCATGTGGAATATTGGTTGAATTGCAGGATTTCTAGATATCAAAACTAAAGTTTGTGTTTTCTAACAGCCTAAATATTTAATTAAAGATCTGTCTGTTATACTGTTGCATTTGATAACTGTATCTGGGACATACCAATATTTCCTTATGAAAGGCCTGACAGTGAATGCCTTTCTTTTTGAGATTTTTGATTTCTTTGTAGTTGTTTTACTTATGCTAATAACAAGCTGTTACCTTGCAGTTGCTCATCATCTTTGACTTTCTTACCTTATGCTTTGTTAGCTTACTCAGCTGCTAGTTAGAGCAGAGAAACACCAGGCAATATCCATGCGACCTTGAGGGGTCACTTGCTTCTTCATGATGTGCTATAGCGGTGTAAGGCCATTGCTGCTCTTATCTTATATATTTTATTTGCTTTATTTTTATAAATCCTGTGTAACAGGATTGATCTGTTTGGGGTTTTTATTAATGTGTATTTACTGCCCTTTTTCTCTTTTTTTTTTTTTTTTTTTTTTTTTGCTTACTGAGAAAATGCTGATAGTGAAAAAATGAAGTAAAATCATCTGGGACAATAACCACCTGAAGTCACATGCGATAGTTTTTTCTTGCATTTGTCATTTTCAAAATATGTCTGTTTCTAATAATGGGCTTACTTTCACATTTGATATGCAAATACTTGCTTTATAAATTGTACACTGGCTAATGATTGCGAACTGTTTACTCAAAATCAATTATTCTTTATAAATATTGAGGAAAGTTGTGTTATAGGTGAGCAATGCATAAAACCCGCTATGGAAATCAGCATTTTAGAAGAATAATAGTAATGAATATTTTATCTTTATATCAAGCAGCTAGAACTCAGATTTTTGAATGGAGCAATGCTTATTCATGTAACGTCAATTAAATTCTAAAGCAAAAACCAGCTAAACATCCAGCTACCGTGATGAACCAGTCTTTTGCAGGCATAGTGGGGACTGTCTGCACTGTTACGTAAGGATTCAAATGAATCCCAAAAGCAAAAACTTTTTTCTGCCTTTCCAGATATCTGTTCCCATCAATGGAGTTCCAAAATGTATGTATTGCATATATGTGAAAGGAATAACAGTTGGCATAATTTTAATGCAACATGTCAGTATTACACTGGTTAATAGATTTTTTTTTGAATTTCCTTTCAATATTAAAATGAAACTTGGAGAAATTAACTTGCTTTTTGTTAAAATTTGCCTCTTAGAATGTCTATGTACTTCAGCTGCTTTTAAAACTATGTATGAATTCAGTGGTGTTTACTGATTTCACAGAACAAAGCTAAATTATTTGCTGGAAGGGATCAACACCTGGCATACCCTAGTCTGTGGTGTCACTGTGCCTTCTTCCACTCAATTCTCTGACTTTCTGTGATGAAGAAAAGTAGTCTTTATTGGGGAGGTAAAAATTCAACCACTTGGCATAGTTTGCAGTGTTGGCTTTAGGGGTTTCAGGCAGGTGAATGTGTAAGCCTGGAAGGATGAACTCAAGGGTGGACAAAATGGTCATAGGTGGATGTAATGAGTACTCAGCCTAGTTGAGGTTGTTGTAGTTAACAAATTGTTTAAGGTTTTGTCTTCCAGTAGGCCAAATATTGGCTCTTTCATGGGTCCTTTTGGGATAAGTGTATTGATCATTCTGAACACCTTAGGGACTACATTGATGAAGTAATACAAGAATTTATTTTCAAACTGTGAAAAATATTAGCTTAGCCTGTCCTACTTACAGCTGTAGTGCTGTTAAGATACTTACAGGTAGTTGCTTCTATCAGACTTAGAGGTAATTGTATTGAATAAATTCTAGGTACAGAGTTTAAGAGGTTGTATAGTAAATACTGCAGAGCTGTACTTAGTGTTTTTCTTAAGCTGTAGTACTTAAAAAAAAAAAAAAAGAGTGGGGGAATGTACTGAAACTTTTCTACTCCTAAAGACCATCAGCAAGTTTATTGATTGTCAAGCTGTTGTCCCATTATTATTGCTTATGTGAGTTTTCTGTACTTCCGTGTAGCAAGATTAGGGGGAACTAGAAATAATGGGCTTAGCAGTGAGGTGTGTGAGTGGATAGGCTCTGTGTTGTTCCATGGCGGTCAAGTATTCCGTACCTGTTGGTCCAGAGATAAACCTGACGACCTACACAAGCTCTGCCTAGCAGAGTTAGAACTAAACCTTAGCCGTCTGGTTTCAGCAAGTTAGTGCCTAAGACTAACATGTAATAAGCATATTCACCATATTGGACAGCACCTGTGTACATGTGGATAGTTCACAGCATGTACAATTGCTAAGAGTTTAAATAGTAGTAAATACATGTGAGGTTTTCCCTAGATAATGTGCAGAAAGAGAGCCTGAAATAAACATGCTAAAGTTTTTCCTGTTATAAAACAACTGCTTCAGGCCATGTTGCTTTTTCCATTGGACTTGGTCTTATATTGTCCTTCCAATTCTGGCTCACGTAGATCAGAATTCTTGTTAATGTATTTCTAGTGAATCATATTTTTTTTTTCAGATGAGCAGAATTTTGTCCCAGAAATACAGTTCTATTTTTTTCCCTTCAAAGCACTTTTATGGTTGAGTTGGAAGACTGCATAAAAAGTCATTTATTGTCACCATCACTTCAAATAGCTATTTAGGCTTTTTAAAACCTGTGTACATGTTTTGTTTTTGTAGGCTGCTTGCTTGCCTGGACACATGGGAAAAATCAAAAGCAGACATCATAATGTGTGGTGGCCATGTTCCTTCTTTATTATTATTATTATTATGTATGAATGCTTTGTTAACACATGAATTCCAAATGTGGGTTGTAACTGGCGACAGCTGTTTCATCAAGAGGTGCTTCATATTTGCAAGGAACACTGTTTGCTCTGCAGACGCTCTTTAGAACAGGACCTGACATATCTTGTAATGTGTTTATACTGTGCCTAACATAATAGGATCCAGATCTTTGACTGGGGACATGGACTATTGTGCAAAAAAAACCAAAAAAAAAATAGCTCAAATGTTGGAAAAAGTGCCATCATTTAAGGCCCCCAGAGATCAATAAACAACTCACTGCTGTAACCATATCAGCCCTCTCCTTCAAAGGGATTTTAATTGTATCATGGAGACTTCAGACCTGTGGATGTGAGCACTTGTCTGTTAGGCTTTCTGCCAGATATAAGTATATTTTGCTGGTCATTAAGTACTGTTCATACTAGGGGATTTTGACATCCAGTTTGGAGCTCTGTTTAGAAACTATGCTGAGTTACTCTTTAAAACCTATTTATCTTCATCTTGGCATAAATGATAATTTTTTTGCTTTTAAATAGAAGAAGGTTTCCTGTTTCCAGTAATCATGATTTGCCATTTTCCAGTTGAAAACTAGGTAAGCTGTTTGACTTGCTACTGAAGAAAGCTATTTTATGTACAATGCCATGCTCACAACTGGGATTTGAATTATTTATGGGTGGGATGGTACAAAGGACCTGGATTTTAGCCTTCTGTGGCCAGGAGGGAATTTATCTGACATAAAGGAGATAAACTAGTTTCAGCTCCAGTAATGCGAAAAGACTAGCTACTTCATACCAGAAAGCAGTTTCTATGATAAAGGAATTAGCAAAATTCTGCTACAGCAGCTTCCCTGGTACAAGAGCCAGTTTATCTGTCCAGAGGTTGATGTAATTGTTGGAGATTTCTGCTCCCCCCGACCTCAGTGAGAGGCTAATACAGATGAATTCCTTGTACTACTCTGATATGTGATAGTGTAAATGGGCAAAACAAAGTCAAAACTATAGCTGCCCAGAGAGCCTGTCTTGAATGTAGACATGAAAATTTCAAATAAAGGTCATAGGAATAGCTTTTTGTGAAGAGTGCAAGTCTGTACACATCAGACAGTCATTTATAACATGAGCCAATCAAAGTAGTGTCCTGTTGATGTGTTGAAGCATAAATCCCATATGACCGATGGAGATCAATGGCAGAGGGAGATTAGAATAGGATTCATCTCATTTAAGTTTAAATACCTTCAGAAGGTGATGCATTTGACCTACCTTAGGCATCTGTCTTGCTGTGAAATGGACTGCTGTCTGGAAGTGGGATGGACTGCTCTCTGGAGCTATCTGTTCCTTTCCAGTGACTTTTAAAAGTCTGGGATTATTATATGAGATTTAGCAAGCCAACCTGACATAGGACACTGGAATCCTAAGTGATGTGTCTAAGGCCTTATGGGGAGTCTATGACAGTGCTGGGAATTGAACACAAGTTTTCTGGTTTCAAGTTAATGCAGCTAATCACAATGCGTCTTTCTGCGGAATCTTATAGTGCAAAAGAAGTACTAAGAATAAACTTTATATCTCAGAGTCTTAAGAGTAGTGAAAAGTTTACTATCAGTTCCACAGAAAGATGGGTAACTTGTCAGTAAAATAAAGGTCCTTTGTATTGGGAGTGACAATATTTTGCTTGCAGTTATGGGCAGTTTGAAGTCAGACTTGTCTAGTCAGTGCTGATGAAAGTGGGCTTCCCTGAGAGCAAATGCCTTATTATTACTGTGAATCACAACTGTTAAGAGACTCGATGTTTCCTGAAACCGGAATATGAAAGCTAATATGGGGAGTGATAGTGCCTGCAGCAGGCTTTGGATCTTGCCTGAAGCATGCAAGGGACCAATGAGGTCTGCACAAGTGGTAACACACTGGACAAAGTGTGAGAAGTATCTCCTCTGGTTATCTGGTCAGTAAAGCTCTCAGTGGAGGGAAGAAAAGCAGCAACTCTGGTGCTGTTCATGTGTATTTTCCCTCTCTGAATCTACAGTAAGTTTTGCACCTGAATGAGCATAGTGCTTTTAAGGGTTACCTTGGTTCTTCCTTGCTTCCCTCCCTGCACATACCCAACCCATCCCATCCCTTCCTCCTTAACCTAATACAAGGCTGTAGTTTTAGTGTAGCTTGTAAGTGAGATGAAATAATATTTTCTGAGCTGTAGTGCAAGATCTGTTTCAACAGCTTTGTTTAGTTTATATGTAGAAATCTTCTCAGATGATCCTGTCCCAGCTGTGAACCAGAACATCCTAGTAATATGAAAGAGTGACCCTCTTTAATTCATGGCATCACTTTTCTTTGTGTGGGAATATACTGTTATTTTAAAGCTTCAGGATGCAAATGCCAGGGTGTGTTGGTTTGTTGTTTTGTTTTTTTTTTTTTTTTCCCCCAATTGAATGCTGTGGTAAAAAGAGAGGCATAAAATGTACTATATTAAGCTAAAAGAAAAGCTGGCAATGTCAGGAGTAAAATAGGATGTGTATTTTAAGCTTATGTAATTTCTGCCTCGAAAAATTGGAAATTGGCCACTAGTTTCATAGTACTGTATACAGTAAAAATTGGATCTTCATGTTAGATCTCAAGTTAAATCAAAATGGTCTAGAAAGAAAAATCTAGTACTCCAAAAAATTATATTACAGCAAAATGGTTGTCTTGTTCACACAGATTATGAGAATTTCTCATTATGTTCCAGCCTCCTTTCAGCCACTAAACATGATTATTTTCTAGCTAAATGAACCTTTATAAGCTAGACATCAGCTATGTATAAATGCAGAACAGTATATCTAAAACCTATCACGCTGTCGGAGTGCGACTGTTTTCTCTACAAATATGGAAACTGTCACTTACCTGCATTCTCTCCTTGTCCTATTTCTCCTCCATATGTTGATATTCACCTATGTGAAAGAGGCCAATTATAGTTTGGCCATTGTATAAATAATGCAGAACTTGTCAGTGGCAGAGAAAAAATTGTTAGAAGACTGAGGGATTAAATAAGGAAATAAAAGCACCTTTTAATGAGGGTAGTGATCTCTTTTTCTGTATTACTTCATGTTGAAAAAGGTATTTAACTGCCCCAACTTCTAGGAGTTATAAGCCTTAATCTGAGGACTGTTTTTAATGATAAAATGCTGGTTCAATTTTCAAACAGAATATTTTGCCTTGCAGTATTTTACCTTTGTTTTTTTTCCCAAGACTCTCCAGGAAGCATGTAATGTGTCTTTCCCCTTGGCAGGGACTGGTGCTAAACAGCGCCTGAACTAGAGGGACACCCCAGGACCGTGTCAAGGCTCCTAGGGAGTGGGCAGCTCTTCCCCCAGCTTTGTGGAAAACACAGTGCAATCTGGAGTCAGGCTACCTTGAAAGTAAATTAATTAGGCTCATTAAAGCTGAAGTCACAAACTTTAGAGCAGCTGAGGTTGATTCTAAGTATCTGCTGCTGGTGGGGCTGGAGCCTGGGCGCATGCTGGCTTGGAGTTGCTGCGAAGTTGGCCAAGCTAAAATACGACATTGTTAGTGCGGCTTTCATTGGCCTGTGCTTCTGTATGGTGGTCAAAGTGTGATCCCAGATAATGTGACTGAATTTGCTTAACTTCTTGTCTCCTTCCTCCAACTGATGTTTCTCTTGAGTATTATAGAGGCTGCTGTGGCCTAAAATTTAGTTGTATTTAAGCATCGACTCGTGAGGTCTCAGTGACCTGGCAGCAGCCTTCAGCAAAACTTGCTGGGCTACTTGGTTGCTGAGTCTGCAGTGCCTGGGACCAAGGCATCAGCACCAGATGAGCGATGTGCTAGCCCTTGCCTCTCATATCTGACTCCTCATTTCCCATGGTGATGATTTTAATGTAGCTAAAAACTATAGTTACAGAAGGAGATAAAGAAAAGCCCTCATCTTTTGTGAGTCTTTAAATAGCAGTAGTGAGGAGGTAAGCAAGTACCTACTTTTTTTTTTTTTTTTATCAGGAAGCTGCAATTTTCCTCGTTAGCTTTACTCTTTCATGATTGAGCTGTTTGTTTCCAGATGGCTCCTGTGTATGCGGGGACAGGGACACACACAGCCCAATCTGTTCAGCTGCCGGCCCTGCATCAAACAGCCCAAGGTACTGGGCATGCTGACTCATTTGGAGCAGTTGGGCAGCCCCTCCTGTAGCAGTTACTCTGGTCCTTTAATTTCCAGATAGGAAAGACTTTTGTGGAAAAGAGAGATTTCAAGGTTCGGAAACTGATATGTAAAACTGCAGCCTCCTAATCACCTTTCTAATGAAATTGGATTTATTGGTGTTTCTAAATGTGTCTGCTGTAGCAAAGCATTTGGAACTTTTTTTGTCAGGTGTTCGTCCAGGTAAGCTATTTCTCTTATCCATTCTTGTACATCTGAGTTCTTAGTGTAATATCAGGTATGTCAGGTGAAGTATGTAGACAATTGCAATTTTTTTTCACAGCTGACAAAAGTATTCACCAGAGAACAGCAGTGGTGTGTGAAAATACAAAGTTAGCACCATGTGTTTACAGGTACAATGTCAATCTTGCAGCAACCTTAAGCAACACTTGCTTTTTTTGCTAGAACACCCAAATACTGTTCTTTGATTTTACCTGTGGCTGTTAGGATTTGAATTGATCAGTTTCTGCACATACTTCTTCCTTTATGTGTGCCCTTCTCTTCTGTACTTTTTAAAACTGTGGGGAGAGAAGGATGGGGAATGTAATTAAAAACAGATACTGCAATAAGCTCTGGTTAGGAGGCAAACAGCACTTAATGTACTGTATTAGCTAAAGAGATGACCTGTAAATAATCAAAAAGTAACTATCATTAATGCAGTAGACAAGATGATTAGGTACCACCTTAATGAAACTATGTTTATGACTGATTTAATCAACTATAAACTGAATTAATCAACTATTCTTCAGTTGTTAAGAGTCCAGATTTCTGAATGTTTCTGTTGTATTTTCCCAGAAACCACAGTGGTGGTTGGGTAAGCCCTGAAGTTCCCATGGTAAGATGGTCATTCTGTGCAGTGCTATGTGCATGTGAATTGCTGAGCATCTGAAAATTCCTCTGACCTTAAAGTGATCTGTACAAGTGAAAGTGTACTCCTAGCTAAAATACAAACTTCTGAAATGGAAGCATGAGATATTACTAATAAGTATAGATTTAATTTTTCTGAAGGGTTTTGTTGAAACCTTTTATCATACCAATTTATTTACATAAGAGAAACATAGCATATCTGAGCCGAGAATCTCTTCAGACAACAAATTATTAATATGCTGTCTGAGAATAGAATCACAGAATCATTTAGGTTGAAAAAGGCCTTTAAGATCATTGCGTCCAACCATTAAAGGTTGTGAAGGTGTACCAGGCAGATAAGGTGAATTTTATGAGATATTTCAAATAGCTTATGAAAAGTGTATAGTTTTCTGGCAAGGTTTGTTTGTGTTGTTAGTTTTGTTTGTATTGGGTGGGTTGTTTGTGTGTGTGGGATTATTTGCTTTTTTGTGTGTGTATGTGGTTTCTTTGGTTGGTTGGTTCCGCACTCTCCTGCCAACTCTTCCAAACAGTTGAACAATTACAGTTGCAGGGACTGCTTTAGTCAAAGCAATGCTGTTGAACTCTAGGACTTCCTATTACGTTTAATTAGCTAATGTGAGGTCTTCTGATACATTAGTCACCTGGTTGTTATTGCAGCAAGATTTTGTCTTGGAACTTTTGTATGATTTAAATTTTCCAAAGTTTCTTTTCAAACTATCACTTGGAAATCAAAGTTATTCTTACCTCTGCTGTATTACAGCAGTATTTAAAAATAACTCCAAGCATGTAAGTTCAGATGGCTATCACATCAGTGTCTGCAAAAGGTAGTATAAATCCCACATGGAAAACATGAGCGCGTGATCTAAGCACTCCAGAGAAAGTAGTTTTTTTCAGACCTCTTAATACTGAATGCTAATAAAATACAGCTTTCAGAAATAAATGTCTGAGTAGCTTTAGTTTTTGTTCATTAGCAGAAAACCAGTCATTACTCAAATAATTTTTGACATGGAATACTTTAGACATATCAGTCTTTGTCAAAATGAATAGTCATTTTTAATTCTGCATATTATAAAAAATAACATAACCCTTTGAATTGTTCTTGAACATACTTGTGATGAACAGCATTGTACAAACTAGAGTTCACTAAAACTTCCAAATTCCAATTACGGAAGTAATAAGGCTTTAAGATTGTCCTTATTGTGGAACAGAATGTCTTAATGCTTTCTGTTGATATCTTAACAAAAACTGGGTGTATTAAAAGTATAAATAGTTCATATTTTAAGAATATTAAGATAGGGTTTTTTGTTTTTTTTTTTTTTTTTTACTTTTTAAATATTTTGCCTCTATGACCTGATTTCATTGTAGCATTCATAGAATTGGACAATTGTTAGTGTTGAGGTGAGGGAAGGTTTCAAGCTGCAATAGAATTTTGGGGTGATATAGAAACCTGACGTAAAATATTTTTACATGGAGAGTTTTCAGTATTGTTTTAGTTCTCAGTAGATCATAGTTTTTGGAAGGAAAAAAGTAAATCATGCTGACAATAGCAGTAGTCACACAATGTATAAGGAGTTCAAAGGTTACTTTTCACACCAAGAAGTAAAGCTGCCCAGGAGTTCCTTTCCATGGTAAAAGATAGTGACATATAATTCTGTTCAATTTTAGGTTGTGCTTCATTGCTTTTGAAGTAGATGTACTTGGGACAAGTGCCCAAACTCAAGATGTGGTCAATGTGCTACCACAGTTACTTCATTGTTGAAGAGCTTTCTTTGCCAGAAAATGACATCTAAGACAGATGCTACTGTGACAAACAGCTTGAAACTCACTGCAATAGATACTGAAGAAATTAATATTGTAAGAAAGTAACAGTGTCAATATTATACATACTTAACAATTGTCCTGGCTTAAGCAGGCAGGTCACACCACTCAGGTGCCTACTCACTCCTTTTCC
Organism: Hirundo rustica; assembly: GCF_015227805.2. Classification (NCBI taxonomy): domain Eukaryota; kingdom Metazoa; phylum Chordata; class Aves; order Passeriformes; family Hirundinidae; genus Hirundo; species Hirundo rustica. Next base: position 39,605,676 of record NC_053453.1, read on the forward strand.
CAGTAGAATGGGGAGAGAAAAGAGGGAAGGGCACAAGAAGTAAAATTCAGGGGTTGAGATGAAGGCATTTTGGGACTACAGAAATAGAGGGGAAAAACTGTAATAATGATACAAGAATTTGAATATACAAAATGATGCACAATGCAATTGCTGTAGGTGGTACTTACTGACTGATGCCCATTCTAAGTATCCAAGCAATGGGGCCAGCTTTCCCCTCAGTTTATATACTGAGCTTGCCATCCTGTGGTATGGAATATCTCGGTGGTCAGCTGGGGTCATCTGGCCTGGCTTTGTCTACTCCCAGATTAGAGTGGCCCCAGCCTCCTTGTTTTGGGGTGGTGTGAGAAACAGAAAAGGTTCTTGACTTAGTGTAAACCCTGCTCAGCCACAGCCAAAACATCAATCAATGTGTTCACAACATTGTTTTCTGAAATTCAAAACACAGCACTATACCAGCTACTATAAAGAAAATCACAGCCAAAGTAAAGACACAATCCTGTCCATCTTAAATATGAGAGGCAATACTTGATCGATCTCTCATAGTTTTAGGGATGAAGGGCAAAATTATTACTGTTCAAGCAAGTCAGGATTTGTAAATGACCAGTTCTACCAGCAGTGCCCAGCTTGTAGCACATTTGGAAGTGTCTTGTTTTCAGCAGTTGCTGGGCATGCATGCTGCTAAAATCAGGCTTAATTCATGCTTGGCCCAAAGGCAAATTTTATTCAGCTATTAGAGAAACTATGAGGTAGAGGCACTTTGACCATATGACTGATATGACTGCAGAGAACACTGCCTGATGGAAAGCCTGAGCCTGTGTTGTAGATCTGTCTTTCCAGTCCAGGATATTCTGGGTGCTGGTCAGATGCTTTCCACATAAGTAAGATCTTTGAGACAAGTATAGCTGTACTATGTAGTGTGATTACTAGGTAAAACACTTCACTATGCCAGTTCAGTGGCTTTCAGCATTTTTTGAGAGTACTGCGTTTCTACTTATTCCTTGCCACAGAACACTATTGAATAAAGATGAATGACATGTTCATAATACATGCTTTGTGATCAGGATGCCTGTGTGTTCTGTCCTTGTAATTTTGTCTTCTTTCATACTTGTAGTTGATTTGTACTCCAATTAGTATTTAGTGGAGTCTCATATGATACTTTGATTATGCAAACCTGAATGAATTTCCAAATTTCCTCAGGAACAAATAAAACTCAGACTGTGTGGTGGCATAAAATGTAACTAAGAGATTTCTGCTGAGTACCTTTCAGTGCCCTGCTGTTTACATGATCACTTAATGGGATCCAGAGAGACCAGTCATTAAGCATTTTTTCTTAAGGTCTTAGAAGCAGGATACCTGCTGGTACATCCAAACAGATTTCTGAAAAATATATAAAATCTCAGCAGAAGTCTCTTGCTGATGCTTCATTTCTTATTCTAACTGCATATATGGTACTGTGACTCCCACATATATAAGTAATGATGTTGCTTCTTTAGCTGAGTTGAATGTGCACATGTGACTGTGTAGGTCTGTGTGCAGTATACATTGGTATTGTGCTACTTGCACACCTCTGCCAATTAGAATGTTTTCAGCTTGGCACGGTTGTTTTTCCTGGCCTTGGGCATGTCTTTGCTATTTTTAGGAGCTTGGACGTTGCCTCATATTCTGTAATACTGTATTTGTGGGAAAAAGTTTGGGGATGCCAAATAAATGTAATTTAGCTAGGATACTTTGGGAGTGACCTTGAAGTATTGTCTTGAGCATTTGAGCATTGTGCATGCAAACAGCCTCTCCAGTTCTTCAGAGTGAAGTCATTGATTATAAACTTTCTGTGGATGTGCACTCTTGAGGGTGAGTATGCAAATATGTGTGAAAATACTGGGTATTTTAGTTCCTTAGGGATAGCATGAATATGTGCAGTAGTTTTGTTCAAGCTACCTATATTAGTTAGTTAAATTAGAATAAAAAGGCTGGAATGAAGAATAAAAATGCTTTAGAGGTGCTAAATTAATTATTTTGTGCAAACAAGATGTCCTTTTAATAAAATACAATAAAATGACATGTAAGGAAACAACCACTAAGCTACAAACTGATGATTGTAATGCCAGTGTCTAGCACCAATAAAACAAATAAAGCTATATATAAAGTGTTATCCCATCACCTGTTGTTTTGGTTTTTTTCCAAATACAAATTTCCAAGCTTTTCAACTTGGCACGTGCTGAAGTCTTTTTTTGACAATTCTGGGGGTGGAGGGTTAAACTTGAATGGCGAGAATACTAGAAAATTCTGTGGAATAACTGAATAATGAACTCTCATTCTCCCTATGTTCCTGAAACAAAGATAGGTTCTTAGGCTTTTGTTCCTAGTGGCAGCAAGCACATTTCATAAAACAGCTCCAAAGATTTAAGTGACAACTTCCATTAATAGTGAAAGACTTTAAATTAATAACTCAAAATTGTTGAATTCTAATCAAACATCTTCTGAGATTTTTTTTTTTTTTACAGTATACTGTAAAAAATGGGGTTTTTTTTAACAGTATACTGGTCCCCAAGTAAATAGCAGTGGCTACTAAAAGACATTGGTTTTTAGCAATCAAATAGTAAAATATTTGGATGGTTAATGGCTGAAGGGTTTTTGTTTAACCTTGTGCTCAGGTTACTTACTGTAGTATCCTCAAAGAATCTTTAACACTGTGATGCTGAAAAAGGATGATTATTTTGCCATTAGGCAAGATGATTTATAATACTTTATTTTGCACAAGAACCTTTATGTCATGTATGAGTTGGGCATCTCAGGTTTTCCACAAGCTGGAATGGTAGCTCTTCAATATTTCAAGATGCTATAAAGATATTTTTTTGCTTGATCCTACCACCTACCTCCTGTGTTTAGGCAGCCTCCAGGCATTCTCAAGGACTTGGGTTTCAGCAGCCCCAAGCCCTCTTCTGAAAATGTGTGCATATATCATTCCCAGAAAGATACCTCTGTCTTTCTTTCCCTTAAGAAGGGAAAAATATATTGGTAAATATTCTTCATGCAGCGATTGGTTCTTTTGAATTCATCATCTCTTAGAAGGGGTTCAGAATGAAGATAATTGGCTTTTCAGTCTTGTTCTTAGGATTGTTCCTTTATTTTTTCTGGTTTTAAGACACTGAATAAAATACATAAATGGTCACTATTTCTTTGTTTATTAATTAAAATGGAAAAGATGTTTTTGCTTCCTCATCTGACCATGTTTGTGGAGTAAATATATTGCCGACAGTTGACCGCTGCAGATGCTTCAAAACCTACCCCTGTTATACCTTCAGGAGATGGGTAAAGCGATCTTAATGTATGTGTTCCAAAAGTTCAAATTGAAGCTGTTTTAATGAAGAAATCAAAAGACAATAGTCTAGAAGACTAAGCAAGCAAATAACCCCAACCAAACAAACAAAAAAACCAAAACAAAACCAAAGAACTGTTTTTGTATGTTTTTTCCTGTAAATAATATATTACAGTAGAAGCATCTCTAAGTTTCAGCATGTAGACCAAAGGAGAGAGCAGTCAGAATTATTGAAGAATGCCAAATTAAATTGAAATGGTATTTAAGATGAACTTTTGGAATTACAGTATGAATGAGAAATGGTTGGGTTAAATCTATTTCTTGTTTTCTCTTCAGAAAAAAATGCATTATAGGTCTGTATTTGAGAAAGCTTGGATGCATTAGCCAATGTAAGTCTCTCAAAGAGTATTAAAAAAAAAAAAAGTGGTGAAACTGTGGAGCATCACAATTTAGCTGTCAGTAGTTTTGGTGACATATTTCTTGTTGTGTTGCTTGTAATTTGTGATATTTGATATCTGGCTTTGCTGTCTAGTTTTTATGAGCTGCTTAAATGCTACAGATTTAATGAATCTCTCTAGACCATGCATTAGAAAGACTTCTTTCCATGTCCATGAACTTGCACAACATGAAAGAATGTCTTGGTTTTAAAAGACAGTTGTCTGCCAAGGAAAGCTAGAGCCTCCCTTGGAATGGAGATGTAAGCCCCCTTCCCTCCAAATTATTATAATTTTGCAATTAGGGGCTTTCAGGCAAAGATATGGGAATAGGAGTAACAGTTCTTTACTAGGAATACTTAAAAAAGAAAAAAAAAAAAAAAAGAAAAAAAAAAAAGTGGGGGGTGGGGGGGGGCAAGGAAGCAAACAAAGATCCTGGAAAAGAAAACCTGGACCTGCGGGGTACGACCTGGCACCCTGGTTGTCAGGGTGTTCGCAGCGGTCTAAGTAAGTCCTCCTGGAGTAATACATGTGGTTCTATGGAGCAGAGATGGTCCTGTAGAAAGTCCAGTGGCAACAAGATGCATCCAGTCTTCCTCCGGGAATCCCGTGTTAAAACTGGGTACCTTGTGTCCTTCAGTCCCAGTTTTTATCTAGCTCGGAACAGCTGGCTCCTCCCCCACTGTGTGGAGCATCTCACAATGGGATGATGGAATGTGTCACGTCATTGGTGGGCCCTAATGGCCCATTATCAGAAGATGTCCCCCTGGAGGAAGGAGGGGTGATGAAGGAGATAAGAAACACTGCCCCACCTGGATTTAATGGCTGGGCCGTTATCAGAAGGCATCCTCACCCCTCCCCCCCGGGGTTACAAGAGATGAGGAAGAACATCTCCCAAAAAAACCAGCTTTCAACAGATGAAAAAAATCCCGATAAAGTCTTAAATTTTAGGTTTTGTGGTCTGACAGATTTGTAATGTGATTTGAAATTTTACATTTTCTGGTTTTGTCTTTGGGAAGAACAGCTTCAACTGGTTTATCCAAACAGCATTGGTAGTTTTCCTGGGACTTAGATGAATAGTTTAAACAATTTTAAAAAATGTATTCTTGTATAACAAATGTAGAAATATGCCTTCATTCCTGACATTGTTTTTTTTTTAATTTTAATTATTCATTTATTAATCATTATTGATGTATTCCTCATTGTTCCTAGAAATTGGGATGTAGGATCACATGTTGAGCATAATGGAGAAAGTCCAGTTGATTTTTCATTAATCCTTAGCTACTTTAAGAATATGTATCATGGTATTCAAGAAACATAAAATAGACCTAAAACATGAAACTGGCAGAGAATTTTATTTTACAGCTTAGCTTTATGTGGTTTGGTGGTTTTTTTTGTTTGCTTGTTTGTTTGCTTTTTTTATTTTTTTTTTTTTAATTTGAGAACTAGAAACTCAATTACGTAGTGAAAAGTCATGATTCGTGGAGTTTTAAGTCTTTCAGGGGAAAAAGACCCCAACTAAATATTCAATTGCTAGGCTGTAGTTTGAATGTGAAACATATATAGAATGGTATAATTTTTAAGTGCAGGGATAGAATTACAATTCACACTTTTGCAAACCCAAAATATAAGTGCAAGGAATACGACCAAATTGAGTTTTCAGGCTAGCCAGCTGCTCTTTCTGCCTGTCACTCCAGTGGCATACAACTCCGGGCTGTATGAAGTATGTCACATGAGAACTTCAGCTGAAGTGAGTTCAATTAATAGGTGTTACTGGGTATGGTGTTTGCTCCTACAACTGCATATAAATCTGTTTGTGATTCTAATGCTCAGTAATGTCTTCATGTTTTTGTCACTGTCACCTACACTCTGGCAAACTCTGCAAAAGGTGTTGCACCTGGGCGCATAAAAAAGGGTGCTACGTAATTTGTTTTTCTTGATGTGATGGGTTCTAATTGAATAATGACTCCTACAAATTTTATACTGACTTATATAGCAATTGCTTTTTTAAGTGAAAGTGATATCTTGTTGTTCTGGTGGAGTTGTGTATTAAACTGAGGTTGGGCTCTAGCTACTCAGCATTTTAGATTTGTAAATCTTTACTGTGCATTGTCAATGAATGAAAGTTGAAGGAGAGTTATTTAATATGAATAAGCTCATTAATTAGTATAGTGTTAGTAATAATTTGGAAATATTTCTAAAATATGTGTGCAGCAAGACTGAATTTGCTTACTTTCCTCCTTGAACTCAATGGCAAAGCAACAAGCCATGCCCAGAGTGTGGGAGCTATCAAAATAGCTAACAGCTGCCAAAATAGGTTATAGCCCCTCTGTCCTACTTTTCATATATTGATTGTCTCAGGAGCTGGGGGCAACTGGGTATGGAAGCCACCCATCCCTTATCTCCTCTCTGCATATGTCCAGACAATGTGTAGAGAGAGCCTGTCCTTGTTGTTCTTCTTTGGGTGATGGTAACAACCTGGAGGCAGATGCCATTATTGGGGATGAGAAGTTGTAAGGAAGAGGTGAAATGCCTGGTCAAAGGTGTTAGGACTTGGAGAGAGCCAGTGTGAGTCAGGGAAATAGGAAGGAAGAACGATCTGGGAGCAGCTGGTGGAAAGGAAGGGATTGAGGCACTCCTCTGCTTCATTTACTACACACTTTGCTATTACTGCAGTAAATGAAGCTGGAATTCTACTGAAAGTCTTCTTCACTACATAGCCTAAATTAATCCCCAGAGCAGTCTGTGTGCTAAATGGTGCAGGATCCTGCAGAGAAAAATAGTGGAGCTTTGAAGACTGTGTTGCACTAGGGGGTCAAGTTAATTTTGTACCAGCAATCTTACTCCTGGCTTCTCTTAACTTCAGAATGTTTATCTTAGCAACCATAGCACTATTTTTATCTAAGTTTGAGGTGGGGAGAGGTGGTGAGGGGAAGAGGGTGTAGAGGCTGAGAGGGTTGTGAAAGATACAGACAAATTACATGCACATGTATAGAGAATGCAGGAAACATTCAACTGGATGTATTCCCATGGAAGTACAACTCTTCCTGACCTCATTGTGTCTTTGATTTGAAGAGACAATTTTCCTACTACTCAATTATTTTTATTTTCAAAATACTACAAAAACACTTACAGACAGAAATCTAGGAAGGGGTTTCTTTAAAGAATGACTCGTAGAAGGGAGATACCTGCAAAATAGCAGTTAGAGTTGCCAGGAAAACGATTTATAAATCCTAGCACCTCTCTTCAATCGTCTCATCTTTCTTATGTAAACAGCTAATGCTTCCATGTGTGCTGACGCACCTAGCAGACTGAAAGTGAGGTCTCTTTGTGAATTATTTAATAGTTGGATTACAAATATTAATCATAATGATGACTGAGGCATGTTCTTAGAACACTTTTTGAATCTGAAGCTTTGTCTGTAGGTCTCTTAATGCAGCCTGGGACTGTAACTAATAGATGTGCGTGAAGAAAAACATTTCAGTCTGCAACCTTTTCCAATCACATCTTTAGGGTTGCCAGAAATCCTGTCTGTCAGCTAAAATGATGTTAAAGTTCTGCGCAGCTCTAATTCAAATTTGACAGAGAATAGGATTAGCAGAAGCTGTTCAAATGTGATAAAATAAATGAATAAAAATGAGTTAAGAGGAAAGCATGGTATTAGTGGAACATGACCCAATTATATATGTAAAAAATACACTTAACAAAATAGGTCAGAAGTATTGACTAGACACATTTACATACTGTTTTGAATCTGGAGTCTTTGAGTAGCCATAGTAGTATTATATAAGAATTTGATATCTATGTATATTTATCTACTATTAATTCACAAAAATGTATGTGATTGAAGTGCAACACTGGAATCTGACTCTTTTCTAGAACATGAGAAACTGCATAAGCCAGGATCTCAGGTTCCTGCATTGATGCAGACTTCATATTGGTTTTTTTTTCCTCTTTTATAAATTTGACAATAAAAAAATGAATAGGTAATTTATGTAAACTGAGAAAATAAATTTATTATCAAAATACTTAAGAGTGCAACCAAAAAAAATGAAGTTAATTCTTTCAGTAATAAATTTCCCCAGAAACAAACTTCAGGAGTACTCCCAGATTAATAACACAAAGTAGGCAGAGCTTCCTAAACAGTAATTAACTCTTAACTCTCTGATTTTATTGTGCATATTTTTTATAGTGAGAAAGTATTAACTTAATTTGCTAATTCAAAGAGGCAACATGCACAGCTTGCAATTTGGAGTTGTTATCCAGTTCTGGAAATATTAAGAAATACTACAATTGGCTCTTCTCTTTCTCTAATGATAATAAAAGAAATAAATACTGGTCTAAAAAAGAAATTATGTTCAGATCAAATTTAGCTGTTTATTTTTAGTTCCCGTATTTGGGAACCTTATTTATATATTTCGTTCCCTTATATGATTGACCCACCTCTATACGTTGATTAGAAAAGTCTAATTTTTGTCAAAATGTCGTGAATATTTTTAGGTAACCAGAACTACTGCCATTAACTGAAGAACATAATAAATGTGAAATTTATAGGGAATTTCCTGGGATTTGTTTTAAAATCTGTGCTTATTTTCTTTGTTCTATAAATAAAAGTAGTCTGAAGATCAGTGTCTTTAAAATAGCCACTGAACTTAAAGTCAGAATTAGTTGAATAAGCAAGTGACCTTTTAGTGTATAGTGAAGCTAGTTGAAAATGGTCTTTAAATCCTGCTTTATCTTTCTTTAGCTAAAGAAAGCTCACAATTAGAGGCTGGGTTAACTTTCCTCAAGAAAGGTGACAGCAAACAAGACAGCAGTGAAGGTGAGAATGGCAGTAAGAAGGAAATTTATTCTGTCAGTCTGCTGAAAACTGAGCAACATGGATTACTGCTATATAGATAATTCTTCCATTATTATACAGAGATTTAAAATATTAGTACTAGATAGTTCCTATTTTCTAAACAAATCAAAAAGAACTTGCAATACAGAAGAAGAATGTGCTTTAGTTTTATGGGTTACTGTTGAGAATAACTAGCTATACCTAAAAAATCAGACCTATACTTAAAAATAGGTTTTTATAGCTTAATTCTAACTTAGTGTCTTTGGAAGTACTTTACCCAGTAGTACAAATCTATAGGAATTCATTTTCCTATTCACTGGAAATCCAGAGACTAATAATGAGTGGTCTTTTTCTGGTGTGAATTTAATCCGGTGTAGATAATTCTAGCAGGTAGGTGTCAAATGGTTTGATTGTTAATAGATGTCACATCACATACCTGTAATGTACATTTTAGAACTGACTTTTCCCAGCCATACCAGAATTAGCATGTATTTGTCCAGTGGCAGAATTTGTCTTTGTAAAGGTAATGAACTGTATAGCATACCATGATTTTTCTGTGAATCTGTCTAGAAGGACATGTCCTCCCACCAAAATAGAGGGAGTGCCAATCTTCAATATCTCAGCTTGGTCTGCTGTTGAACCTTCCCTCCTCTCTCTTTCTCCCTTGACTTAGTGGTTCTGCCCCCACTTATGCCATTTCTTGCTCTTGTATGAGCAGATGGTAAGTCAGTTTGAGGAACTGAGCCAACAGAAAGTGGATCTAAGAGAGGAACAATAGTAATTATTTTGGCTGGCTCAGCTCATAACCTAGTCATTTAAGCATGAGTGCCAGTGCAAAAGAAGAAGCATGACCACCTGGACAAGGGCGTGGAGAGGAGCAAGAGGCTGAGAGCCTTCATTTAGATGCTTCTTGGGAGCTTATAGTAAGTAGTAACTTTCTAGATGAGTTGATGGCCTAATAGCAGTCGGGATTGATTATCTGTGTTAGGTGGTTGGGGAGGAAAGGGAGAAGATTGTTTCTTCTTGTTGCCAGTCTACATTTAACTGTGCCTTCTAGAATGGAGTGCTCTTATACTTTCATTCCTAAATCCTGTCTGTCAGTTGGGTTGATTTGATACCTGTCTTGAAGGAAGTACTTTTCATTACTTTTGAGATATCATGATTTCCCTGTTTGGCATCCCCAAATATCTTCCCCTGGATTACTGCATCTGTAAAGAATCTTGACTGTTCTTTTGGTAGTTGTTTTTTTGTTTTTTTTTTTTTTTTTGGGGGGGGGGTGGGGGTGGCATGGGGGAGAGGGAGGTTGGTATTGGTGGTTTAGTCATTCTTCCCAGAGCAGTACATTATAAACTATTACATCAGTGCGTTCATGGAGAAGTAGAGATAATCTAATGTTTCCTTCTGTAGTGTGTCCTGGCCATTACTGATCCAGACGTTAGTGTAGGGCACAATGCTGGTGCAAAACGCTGATTTCTAAGGAAGCTTCAAATGTTAGGCCTTGATACAGTTCCTCATAAACCAAACTACATAATCAGTAAGAGGGAGGAAAAGAGGAAGATTTTGCATGTACACTCTCAAATGTCACTTCATAAAGTTTCTGATTTCAGGTGACTGATAATGAGTGTGCTCACAGAGCATAAAGGGCCAAAATCATTTCTGTCTGCTGGTCACTATTTGCTTCAGTAGTTAGCTGAGAACTGGGACTCTTGGTTTTGGTCCAATGCACAACAGAAGAAACGGGACAGATAAATACCTTTTTATCAATAAATTTTCAGTGTCCACTCTTTGTTCTCAGAAAAAAAGCCTTGTACAAGACACTCATTTATTTTTACCTTGTTCTGCAAATACTAAATATTTGTTCTGCTAGGCATATTAACCACATTTAGTGACCTTCTTAGCCGAAGCTCTACTGTGTCTCTGTTTTAGTTGGACTTGAAATACAGCTCATGAATAATCATTAGTGGACAGGCCTAAAATCAGTGGAAGTTAGGTTTCTGGAGGACTTTTGTATCAGAGCCTTAAAGCTAATGATTTCTCATCATTACATTTATGTTGCATGTGCCCCTTACCAGTAGGATCAAGACCTCCTTTGCACTCTGCCCTCTGTGTTTAGATCTTTGTTTTATTACTCAGGATGTTGGAAAAGTTGCATTTCCAAATTGTGTTAGTGATTGACCCCATCTTTTTGGGACTTGCTGTTACAGGGAAGGAACAAGGTAACTGAGAAACAGGCGCAGAAGATGGCCCTGAGTAAGGTTACAGGGGAATGAGTAATTCTAAATTATGCACTGAGATTGTTTTGGGTTTTGTTTTTTTTTTTTTTTTTCCTTTGGATGGGGGAAATACAGAAATTTTCTTTATAGTGATGACTGTAGAAGTCATTGCTTTGAAACTACTGAACTAGACCAACATACCTGCTTTTGCTTTACCTGGGGAAAACTGGAATTTATAGACCTCATCATGATATCTCAAAATAAGTGGGCATTCTTTATAATGATGTGTTGCACTTACAGTTTTATTTGTAAGTTTTATATGACATCTGAGAACCTGATAAACAATGTAGTCTTCACACCCCAACTTCAATGTGTGATCTCTCTTCTCTCCATCCATGTCATGAGATGCCAGGTCCTGTGAGGGTCAGATCCACTGGTAAATGTGGTTTTGTGCCTGAGTGAGACACTCAAGATCTATTGCTGCTTATTTAATTCTTGTTTAACTGGGATTTTGAAAGTCATCTGCTGAATTCCTTGCAGGGCTGTGAACAGACTTCGTATTTCAAAAATTTTTCCACTTAGACTTATCTGAGTGTTAAAAGGATTTAACAAATACGGTGACATAAACCTTGCAAATACTTATCAGAGCAAGCAAGTGCTATTATCCGTGGTTTAACAGATGGCTAATCTTAGAATATGTGCTTGTTTCATCTTTACTATCACTACAGACAGCTTTGCTAGTATTGAGTAATTCCTGTCTGTTGAAACTGGGAATGGCGTTCCCATCTTCAGCAGCTATTCATTTGAAGCCAAAGTTTGACTGTTGAACTTCTCCCTTAACTACCATTCATAATAAAATTAAAGTGAGAGGCTTCACTATTCAATAAACTTTTAAAATTATTGCAGTTTTTCTTCAGTGATTTATTTATGATTATGATTATTGGTTGTTAAGGTCTTCTTGAAACTTTAAAACCTGACAGATCCAAAGAAGACCTCTGACTTAAAAAAACGGTCTCCCAGTAATTTATTAAATTAAACTGCTATTTTCATTTAGGCAAGCACCTTGTGTTCCCTAGAATAAACTTTGATAATGTTGCCTGTCAAAAGCTGTGACAGAGCTACTGGATGCCTGGCAGTGAAAGAACTATGTTAAATAAAATCTAAATCATGTTTCTAAATCATGTAACAGGAAAATAGGAATAGGAGCACCTTTTGAGAAAGAGCCATTTGAGGTATTCAACAGTTTTGCTTATTTTTTTATATAGCTTGTTTTCCTGTTCTACTAAAGCTGTAGGTACTGCTTGATGTTTAGAGTTTGAAAGAGGGGAGAGCAGGAACATGCCTTGAGCATGTGTGGTGTGGTGTTATTTTTGGGGGTTTGTTTTTCTTCTGTGTGTTCATCCCCCACCTGTAAGCATTTTGATGCTGAATGTTTCTTCCCCATCATGGAGGAAATGTAAAAACCTGGAGGGATAAAAAGGAGGTAATTGGTCTCTGCAGAGCCATAAAGCTACTGTGTGATGTCATGTAGGCCAAGGCATGGGAGAGAATTGAAAGCAGATTGTGGCTTTGCTTTGTCTGTATAGCTTGTGATGTTTTGCTGCTATTATGGTGCCTTTTATCTCATAGAAGATTTGACTGAATGCCTGCATTGAGCACGATTCTTAGTAGAAAGCACTGAATGTTTATCTTGCACTGTTTGGACAGCAGATCTCAGAAAACTGGTGAGAACTGGTGGCAGTGATTTATTTAAGACTAGGACCCTTCTTTATTTCACATTTTGGTAAACAAAAAGTGTTGACATTATTGAAGTTTTTCCCCTTTTAGACGAGGGAGGGAACAGGAATGTAAATCAAATTGAAGCTAGGTTGTGCTTGTGCAAGAACACAGTTTTTCACCCAGTGATAAGACGCTGGTGACTTGTGGGTCAGGACAGACACCTCATCATCATACCAAGTGACTGGTCAGTGAGTGCCTCTGCAGGAGGCTGATTCATCTTCACTTTGAGAGAGAACCAGCAGAAGACTTGGTGTCCAAGTACTCCATGGAACTTAAACCTTGTACTTAGTGATTTTTTAAATTTTTTTCATTAATGTTTTAAAATTTATTATATGTTTTTAAGAATATGTATGCAGATTTTTTTTTAAATTAAACCCTCCTTCCCTGTCTACAGCCTATTTTTTCCTTTTATTCATGTTTGCAGCTGTACCAGGCTAAGAGACTACACTTTAAAATTTGGTAGTGTATACGAGATTTTCAAAAAGCCTAATTCTTTTGTATTCTCTAATTCCTTTTTTTACTTTTCATTATGTCATTTCTATCTTGTTCATTGGTAAAATGGGTTTGTTAAAGCATCATTAATAATGATGTTACTAATGCTGCTTGTTTAAACATTTTGTTCTGCTGACACTTGGCCAAAACAGATTCTAGGAAGAAATACTAATTAGAAATATCTAATCACCATCCATACTTTTGCCTTCTGTCATAGTGGAAGGCGGACATCAAGCAAAAACAGTAATGATGTCTTTGATGCCTTTGAAGTCCGAGGAGCTTTGGTTACAAGGTTGCACTTAAGAAATGCAGTGTTACACCTGGTGTCTGTTATTAGTTCTTAACTACTTGTTAAACTCGACTGAAAGCTAATCTATGTACACTGATAGTTGGGCTCAGAGAGTGGATTTTAGCTCAAAAAGTAATGGTTAATATTTTAATAGACCAGTGGTTCTCTTCATTTAACCTGTTGGTGGCATTTACTCACGGTGACTATAAAATCTGGTGCTAAGTGTTGTTTAAATGTGTGTGTGTATTTAATTCGAATGACAAAGAATCAGCACTGTAGCTGCTGAGGTCTGTATCTCCACTGGAAGCTTTTGGGGCTTTTTATAAATGTGAAATTGCTCACCTTTGGATCAAATTAAAGCAGGGTATTGTTCAAGGTTAAAAGAGAAGCAGGTTTCCTCAAATGCCAGCTTCTCTGAATGAAGAAAATCATACAGAATTTCATGGTCATTTCCATACAAAGAGTAAATGCCTGAGCAGCCCCAGAGTAGGTACCAAAAACTGTGCAACCAGTGCTGTAACTGAAGGAAAGTGGTAGAGGAACCCTACTTCAGAGTGCAGTTTCCAGCCTCAGTGTGGTTGCGGTTCTCTCCAACAGTGCTACCCCCTTCAGGGTGAAAATCCTTGGAATAGGATGGCTGCTGTTTGAAATGTGACATGGTTTGCAAATTTTTTACTGTGGTGGTTTAGCACAGATGTTAGTTTTTTGTTTTTTTTCCTAAAGAAGTTATAGCAGATGTTGACAGCTTGGTTGACCAGTTAAAGAGTTAGATACACCTCTGGAATATACCCATATAAATCTTGAGCGTGTCCAAGCCCGGCCCTTTTTCTTTCCGGCCAGGTAACATTGAGTTGGGCTGTTCTGTTGGCTGGCTGGGCCTGCCGCTCCCCCCTTGCTGGGGGCAGCTGGCCCCGAGGCCTGGCCAGATTCCATCAGCTCCTGGCAGGGGAGGTGAGGCTTCAGCTTAACATCAGCTACTTTTAAATCCACCCCAGAGCAGGGAGGGATCTCCACCAGGCCCCTGATAACAGCTATGGGCCCTGTTGGGCCGAGCCTGCCCCAATTGTCACCGAGGGGGGGGGAAGAGCTCCACACCCCCACCTCCCCTGGTGATTCCCGGGCAAAGAGAAGAGGTGGGAGGGAAACCCGCAGGTGCAGCGGCAGAGGTCACATGGCCAGTGCAGGCCTGGGTAGATTTAACCCTTTCCGGGCAACATGAAGCTTCCAATGCCTAACCCTTCCCTGAGAGAGAGAGGAGACAGTGGACGTAGAAAATACACCGCATGAAGTCAGTGGAGCAAGAGTAAAAGAGCTGATAAAGACTATTAGAAGGAGGGATTGAGGATGTGGACATTTTTAGCTGAACTTCTCTGGTGGAAGCCATAGAGAAATGGACTATTTATTACAATGTCTCAATGTTGTTTAGAGGAATGCTGGTTCTAGTCAGAAGTTGTAGATTGATACAACTGAGATTTAATAAAGAATTTTAAACAGAGTAAGCCCCTCACTCATAAAGAAAAAGGAGGTCTCAGCCTTTGAGAGGAAGATGATTTTAAAAAGAAAGTAATTTAAGGCTCTTCACTCCTATGGTAAAAAGGGGTCTCTATTTCTATTGAGATAGAAATAATTTTAGAGATAGAGGAAGAGAATCTTTGTTTTATACTAGAAGAAGCATTCTTAAACAGTACCCCAAAACCACTGAGAGGCCCATAATTAACCAGGGGAAAGGCTGCTAAAGGGTGGGACTGCACAATCTGCAAAAATTCCAGGCAGTTTCAGATTTGTGACATTAAGAGCCACCAGACTGTTTTTTGGTTTTTTTTCCTTGTGGCGAATGTCTCCATAAGACTCTAGAGAGACTCCTCCCCCAGAGTGATGGAAGATTATGTTTAAATAGTGAAACTGACTAAAAATCACAAGTTGTATCTCTCTGTGTTATTTGTGAAAAAGTGAGCAGTTTGGGGGGGGGAGGGTGGAATTTAAAAGTTTCATTTAATTCTTATTTTCTCTTTTTTAGTGTGTGTTAATAAAACTGTTTAAGCTTAAGCCTGCTTTACCTCTCCCAATCCCCCAATCCTATCTCACAGAGAAAAAGTAAACACTAATACCACTACACTAAATTTAGCAAACAGAAACGATGTAAAACCACTACAGTTACCAATGCCATATATACTTGTAAGACTGCAGTTTCATTCTTTCAGGTTTTGAGTGCAGCCTTGAAGAGCAAAAGGATGGTTATGGTCTATTAGTTCATAAATCCTCAGAGCTAGAGTTTAACTCTGTCTTGAAGTCATATGAATCAGAGCAGTTCTGGGCTATGCTTGGAGACCCTTGAATGTTCTGCCCATGAAAGGAAAGTATAAGATATATCATGACACAGTCTCCTCTCAGTTTAATCTCTGAGATTTTTGTGTGAAAGGTAAGGAGAGAGAGACCTGGTGAAACTTTATGATCTGTTTAATGAAAATTCTTTATCAAGAAGGTCATGCTGGTGATCACTCAAACTTCCATTTAACAAAAAGTGAGTTATAAGTAAAAATATCTGCAATTACTTTTTTTTAAAGCAAAACTCATTATTTGAGGTAAAGGAATGTTTTTGTGGCAACAAGCTTTTTGTCTTAAGCTTGAGTTCTCTTACAGTGTTAGTTAAAATAATTTTGTAAGTTACAGTTTAAGTATTAATATCAACATCTAAGAAGCACAAGTGTGAGTTTTGGTAGAAAACCTTTATGCTGCTACTGCCATGTTTTGCTGAAGTAATTAAAATTATCAGAATAGGAACTACTTTATGCTGTGTGTAAAATGATCAAAAAGTGTATACTTGATTCTTTATTAAAAGTAATATGTGATGTGTTACTGTTTTTGTCAGCAACCTCACAGAGTTTTCACTTTACTTAGGATGACTGACTTGTTTTAGGATTCATCTTATTTTATAGTTTTAACTTTCTATATGAAATTTTGCATTTTTAAGAAAATTACTGATGAAAATAGTCTTTTGACAATATTGATTCATCTGGCTTTTACTTCTGGGTGAGTGTTTGAAAATGGCTATCAACTTGTTTAAACAGGAAAAAAAAAAAAACAACACACAAAACCAAAAACTAAACAAATCAAAAAAGCAAACAACAAGAAAAAACCAAAACAAACAAAAAACACAAACAAACAAAAAAGACAAGCAAAAAAACCCCAAAGAAAGCACTTCAAAAGCACAGAGATCAGCAGGATATTAATATCTGTGGTTGGTTAGCAATCAACTTGGAGAAGTAACAAATGCACCAGAGAGCTTCTTTATGTCAGGGAAGGAAACCCTGCAACAAAACACTTGATATGCACACCACACAATGCTACCCAAAATGTGTTATAAGTTCTAAACATCTTTGCTAATCTTTCTGCCCAAGAAATTTTCCATTTTCATTTGGAAAGCATAATAAAGTAGCAGAATAATCAAAACTTACAGTACAAAAGATGAAGCAATGCAGAATTCTAGATTAGTTCCGGTTGTTCCAGTTTCAACATCAATAACCCGAAATAACTGTTCCAAAGATGAAGTATACCCTCTGAAAATCATATTAGAATTACCCAATGAGAGAGACATTGAACTAGAGATAATTCTGGTTACTATTTTTCAGTAGGGTTCGGAATATAGGATGCCAGAGCAGGTATAGTGATGCTGGGGTGGCTGTTCAGCTGCTTTCATGTGCGGTCATGTTTGGTTTTTTCCCTTATTAGACAAAACGTTTTTAGTCATGAATTTATACTAACCAAGAAATAGATTTTTAAAGCAATTATTCCATCTACGGAATTGGTTGTAATTATGGAAAACATTTATCAACAGTTCTGATCTGTCTGTTTAATAATTTTTAATCATAAGCGAAGAAGGAACACAATTGTGTTAATAAAAGAACATGAACTCCATACTCTGGCTTGTGTTCAATTGTATGCCAAGAGGCAGTAAGTATGGCCTAGCGTAGTTGGTCAGAGATGCAAGAGTACGTTGGTTTGCCCAGGTTTTAAATGAACTAGGCATATAAGGATGTCTTTCAATCAGCCACCTGTCTGTGCTACTTCATTATTGTCCAGTCTTCCATGTTGTATGGTCAGCACCAAAATAATCTCCTGCATGTTTATGAGCAGGTTTCTTGCTTTTGTGCATTTACTATTTTTTCTAGTAAAAGCTAAAACCACCTGAAAAAAACCCAGAAATCAAACCAATCCCCCAAACCTTGTCTCCTCTGGTTTACACATCTAGTTGGAGTCACTTTGGTCTCCTGCAGGTGGTTTGTCCCACTTTGTAGTGAATTTGCCTCCCCTGACCTGGGGCAAGGGAAAACAAGTGTTTTTGGATATGTTGGTAAACTTGTCAAAAAGTATATGCAGAGAATAATTTTACTTAACTCTAGTTAAAATAACTGCTCTTCCTTGGTTTTTTTTCACTTGTTAATGTTGTTCCATTAAAATATGGTTGTAAAATTTCGTAGTGACACCCTTATGAAGACAGTGACATTCACCGAAGTCAGAACAAGTAGGTAAACAACATCCAGGTCTTGACCAAACCAAGTTTTGGACTGTCTGGAGTAAACAAATGTCTGTATGTCTAACAGATTTGATCACAGCCTCCATGCATGGTGTATTTTGGAGTATTGTAGGGCAATTATGGCAACTACGTTGGATGATCCCTTCACTAAGTTTAGACCTGGTCAGTGCTATAAAAAAGCCTTGATAGTCAGTTATAGTACTTTATTTATAAACTTACTTTGTAGTAGGAAAGTTATCTCAGATTTGATTGGGTATAAAAACCAAGTTATGTTTCTTTCTTAAAATGATGCATTACTGTGTAATTTGAATCTTCTCATTCTTTTATATAAACACTATTTCCTTAGCACTTTACGTAGTGCTCTTCAGGTTCAAAACCCTTTACACAAATGATTGTAATTAGTTCTTATATCTCCTAGGAGAGACGTAAGTAAATATAATTATCCTCATTTTTACAGATGGGGACTCTCATCTGGAGAGGTTAAGTAACCTGCCCAAGGCCACAAGGAGGACTGTTGTCATAGTTAGTCCTGAAAACTCAAGAGCTGTTACCTTAGTCCTTTACTTCATTTGCTAGATGACAACTCAAGTTGTTAATGGTTACTTCCGTGTTATGGAAGCTTGTTCTGTGATTTTACTCCATGTCTTAGCAATAAATTAAGGAAAGAAGAAATTGGATTTTCTGTAGTTAGATTTATAGTATAGTCGTACACCCTCCTTCAACAGGAATGCCAGGTGACTTTTCTGCTATGCCTGTAATTAAGTAGAAAAGGTAGTAGGCAATGCCCACAGTTTCCCACATGATATTGCCCAGACCACAGAGACTTTGTCAGTTCATGTCATGTTATGCCTGCAGCTCTGCTTTATTGGAGATGCAAAATGTGCAGCCTGTGGAGTTTTTTCCAAGCTGTGTATGTTGGACCTTAGAAAAATACAGATACTGATTGTGTGTACTTCTGTAGAGAACTCTTTTTTCTTACATAAAGAACATATACAGAAGCAGGGATCTGTAGGTTGTTATTTAAGTAATTCAAAATGCTACCTGCCTTTTGTTGTGTTTTGCAGCCTGTTGTTTTGAGTGTCTGAAAAAAACACAAATTCTTGTCTCTTGGTCTCATCCATAACTACAGGATATTTGAGGAATTGGGTTTGCTCAGTTGAGTTTTCTGTTTCTTACACTTTGGGGAAAGGTTAGTAACAAGGCAAAGAATTCAAGGAATTTAGAGGACTACTCAACTCAATATTGTATTTTAAAAGGATGATGAATGGAAAAGAATGGGAAGGAATAGTGATATTTTAGAAATATATTGCTTGTCTCTTAACAGTTATACCATGCAAAATGGAAATGTAGCCAAGATATATATGTATATAATGTTAATACAACCAGTATCTTTTAGATCTACTCACTGTTAGACTGCGCTAACATTAGCACAGTGGTACAGTGCAGGAAGCTGTGAGGCTCAAGTTACCAATAAATGGGGAAATGGGTGAATGCTTGCAGGTTTCCAGTCACACAAGAAGTGATGGAGGACAAGAGGGAGAGGGGAGGTTTTCTAAGGAAGGTTGTCCAAGCAGTAGTTGTAGTGACTAAGGTAAGAACTCAAACTCAGGATGGAGCTCATGCTCTCTTGTTCAGTCAGACCTTTCATTTGCTGACTTGAGCTTGAATTACTGAGCTTTTTCTATCATCTCCTAGTAGGGAGATAGGGATGGGTGTGGAACTTGATTGATTTACCCACAAAGACAGAGGCACCTGTATTTTTTTCGTATTGCATAGATGGTGTGAGATTTCTCTGTAGGGCTGCTCGGTGCTACACAAGAACCGTGAGAGGTCTGCATTGGACTTCTGGTGTACTCAAGGGTTTGTTTGATAGCAGCACATGCCTTGTTGGGGCTTCTCTGACATTGTATTTTGAGTCCTGTAAAACACTTAATAGGTTATAAAGCTCTTTCTCAGTTGCCTCGCACAGGCATTTATACCAGAATGGAAAGGTGAAAAGGTGGAAGGAGCCCAGGCAAGAGAGTGACATAACATGCTTTATGAATCCAAGTGAAGGAAAAAATATTGAGTATTTTGCCAGACATTCTGTGAGCTATGTGCTCAGCATATGTGCACCAACAGACATTTGATCAGCTGCCACTGGCGTGGCAAAATTAGTCATCAGTGGAAGTGTTAGGTAATTTTTCATGCTAATGATTAAACTAACTGGAGTCTTCACAGAAAGTTAGGATGTAAAGCCTGAAAAATTAAATTGCCATTTGCTAGTGTGCTATTTCACCTTCCTTCCAGACATAGGTACTCCCTTTTATATTGAGTTATGGATTATTTTTTCTGTAAATTCAACCAAAAGAATCAAATCACAGATTGTCTGTAATATTTGTTATCAAAATTATCTTCTTTTTAGTGTCCTACTCTTTGGTTTTAAAACATATGCATTTATTTAAATATGGTTTGCAAGGGTTTTATTCTCTTTACTAGGCTGAAAAATGTGGTTGTTTTTGTGTTTTCACAGTATGAATACTGGGTTATCTTCAAGTATTTGTGTAACACAAAAGTAAATACTCTTTCTGTCATTGGATTTTACCAATTAAAGGAATTAACTGAACAAAATAACTATTTAAATTTCTTCATTTCTGTACATCAAAGTCACCAAGGTTTGCTTGCTTCTGAAGCATCATCTAGAAATCTTGTTAGTAAAACTTTATCAAAATATTATTATTCTCTGTTACTATGAACTAAGGGTATCCTTCATTTTTGCTTTGCCATGGTGGCTATCATAGCTTGCTAAATGAGATCACTGCAAGCAGTTCAGGATTTTAATTTACTTCTTTCTTTGGTGAAATCTTTGGCCCTATTTAGATGATGAATATGCCTCACAAAAAAAGCACAAAGATTTTTGTGTTGGTGATGAAGAGGTAGGTGTGATTTCACATTCTGTGACTTGACCCTCTCTTGTTTCTGGCTCCATGTCATCACTGGCAGCAGAATCAGCAGGGTAAGCCTTGTGTGTCCTGCAGTCATGATATCTCAACTACTCAAAATCTATGAAACTGATTTTGTTTGAATTTTGAAACTTTGTATCTGGCCACCTGTGTTACTCCTATGTGTTTATAACATTATGCAGCAGAAGGATAGGGCTACTGGAAAGATAAGGGAGAAGGTAAAATATGGATGTGATAAAGGCAAAGATTGTTTAGATAAATGTTGAAAGGAACATTTTGTAAACCTCTAATCAAACATAGGCTATGTTCTTTTTTAAACAAAGAAGAGAATTCAGAGAAGAAGGTATGCAGTTCTGTTGTCTACCTGCTTTGGGCTCCTGCAGACAGGTAGGAAGGCCTGTTGATTAGGAAAACAAACACCGCTCTGCCAAATTCACCTCAGGGGCAGAAAGAGGAGCAAGGAAAAAAAAAAAAAATCCCAATACTGATTATATCAAGATCAGGAGTCCTTGATCATGGATCCATAGAGCAAAGGATAAGTTAAGATCAGAATTCAGGAGCAAAGACTGGAATGAAAGGAATGAATAAGCCCCAGTAAAGTCATCCTGCTGCTCAGAGGTTTTCCATGTGGCTGCCTGCTTACTCCTTGGGGCAGGTTTTCTTCTTACAGAAGAAGTCACAACTGTGAAAGCTTTTTTGCCCCCAGACAGTGATTCATTTTTGTCCATGTCTGATAGGGTCTCTAAAAGTCATGATGTTGGAAGAAATTACTGCAGGATTGCAGAAGACAACAATTTCTGTTCAAAACACTCTTTTTGGGCTGCTGTGTAAAATTGTAAAATTCTGAACAGATGCTTGGAAACAAACATTTTCAAATGTTGTTCTTTCTAAAGAAAAGAGTATCTTAGGACAAATATACAGCTAGAGTAACAGGACAAAGTAGTGAACAACCATGTTGCCATTTTCAGTACCGTATTCACTTCTCACCAAAGTATTAATGTTCCTGTCATGTTCAATGCTGAAGTTTAAAAAGTTCTCGAGAAGTCCATTCTCTTCCTGAAGTCTGTGGTACTGCTTTGTTGTGCTAACTTGAGTAATAGCAAAAATCTGGCTTTGAACTCTAATAGAACATAAGTTACGTGAAAAGGAATTTTAATCAATCTATAGTGTCTAGATACTCTTGTCAGGGTGATCATTGCATCCTTCCAGGTAATGTTTACTTGGATTGTAGTACATGAAAAATGGCAAGCTAACCTGACTGCAGTTACTTGAATCATCTTCCTTTTTGTCAAGGTTGCTTTGTTTTAGTGTGATTATTAACTGTTTAGCTGACATTAGGTGCAAAAATACACACTTCTTTCACCTTCAGAGCAAAAAATATCCCAAACCTCTTATTTTTTTGCATATACAGGAATTCTGGACCAGGCAGGCACTTAGACCTTAAGGACCAATGCAATGACTTGTATAGATGGTTTGAGTCTTTCCCTGGCTTTTAATGATAGATTAATCATACTTCAGAATAATCATTCTTCAAGGAAAACAAAACAACTGAAAAATAGTCAAGTATTATGTAATATATACTAAACTTACAAAAATGAATCATGTAGCAACAAAAGTGGGTGCTATGATTACTAGCTTTGACAAGGAAATTGCTGTTGCCAGGAAGAGTCCAATTACATGAGCAGCTCTAATAAATAAGCATGAATCTTCCTTCCCCCATTTTCTGATAGGATGGGGAAGTGAGGTTTCAAGTTGGAGCTAGAAAATGAGTAATCTTATAAGTTATACTCTTCAATTTTTTATTTTTTTTTTATAAAAACTTAATTTGATGTGAATTATAGATGAAGTTATACCTGCTGCAGGAATGATAATCTGTGATACTGCTGAATGATAATTATACTACTGATGACTTTAAAGAGTTTATCTTTTAATACAGCCCTGGTAAAACTGCAACTTGTAACATGTGCTTAATTAAGGTTTTAGCTGCATAGGGAAAGGGAGAGCCAGCTTTTGCAGTGCCTTGTTCTATAGCCTTTTGTTTGAACATAACAGTTTTTAGAGGACCGTGATTTTTTTTTTTTTAAGTGAAATATAGAAATTTGAATTAAGCTTAATTCAAGTAGCTAAATGGTGACAAGCTGTTTTGAAGATCTAGTTATATCTGTAAGCTAAACTTAATCTCTTATTAAAATGAGAAAATACCACTTTTTCTTTGCAAGTAAAATGTGTGGGTTTTTAATAGGAAGAGAGAACATGGGACAGCAGACCACTATGTTTGAATATAAGTGAAAACACATTCTTCCAGTCTTAAAGTACAGTTCAGCTTTTACTGTGGTGGGTAAGCTAGAGACCATTTTGTGGAACTTGGGTAAGCCTATGTTGATTTCAGCTGTTCTTCTCACAATTAAGCACATATCTGCAAGATAAAATTACAGAGAAGATTAATGTAAAAGCTGTGAAGTCAAGCACTAAAACCTAGGCAGTGCTGGTTATTATGTTGCCCAGGCAACTTTATTTCCATTGTCTTCATCTATTAGGATAGGTTTCTTTTCCTGTGGTCTTACAGGAGTAGAAGAAGCATTTGTTTCTTGATCAGTACCTCTAATCTCCAGACATTATTCTTAGTCTTTGTGCAGTGCTCAGTCTTGTCTACTGCCCATTATGTTGTCCAGCTGAGATGGATGACTGAAAGCTTGATATAAAATTTAAGACCCACAAGAAAGCTAAATTAGGTTGTATCTTGCTCTACATGGTACCAGTAAAATGTAAAACATTATTGATAGGCATGTTGAAGGAAGTGGATGTGGAGTTCATGGTGTTATTAGTTTTGTGCCAGTTTTCTCTAGCAAGAATAACAGTTCAGATTTAGGATCAGCCACAGCTAGCAACTTTTAATAGCTTCAGCCTCACCAAATTTGCATGTATTTTCATGGGTCAATGGTTTTGACTCCTTTCCTATATCCTCTCATACTTAAAAAAAAGCAAGTGGACTAGAAAGAGTATGGAGAAGGTGGAGGAGGGAAGTGAGAGAATACCAACACATAGAAAATTACATATTTATGCCTCAGCTTAGTTTTTGAAAATCATTATTTCAATCTACAAGCTAGTCATGTCTCTCCCACCCCCTCCTCTGAAGACTGACAGAGTAGGAGATGAAGCATGAATTATTTTAGCCCCATTGTTCAGTCTGCCAGAGCTGTAAGCAACTTGACAATGACTGTGTACTCAAAAAAACATTAGTTAAGTGTAATGTGGGTGTTGTGAGCTCTGTGATAAAATAAGATGAACCATATTTTAATATGATTAATCAGCTAGATACCAGAAAACCTGGATACTAGTTGAAGAACCTGTTACTCCTAAGAATGAATGTTGAAAAGAAAAGAACACCATAGGTCTATCTGAGCCTCTCATAAAATAATATGGCGTAAGGAGAAAAAGGAAATAAAATGCTAGGTATGACTATTTTTGAAGTCATGGAAAATTGTTTGTATGACCTTACAAGGCATTTAATAATCAGCAAAACTACAGAATGGTAAATGTGTTTACTGATCCAACAGTAGGAATTTAGCTCCAACACACCATGTTTAGGGTCTGATTCGTGGTGCACTAAAGTGGAGTAAACTTCTCAATAACTCATATGGAACCATCTATAATACTTGAAGAATACTTAATTTGGATGTAGCCTTTCCAGTGTTATTTCTTAAAGAAATAGATTAGTTTAAATCCACTATGTACATTTTTCATTTTTCCGATGCAAAGGGGGGAATGGTTTTGGATGGCTGGTTCTTAATCAAATGCAAAAAGTGGTTGAACTTTATTGCACCAGATAAGCAAAACAGCAAATATTAAAGATTTGTGAAGAGACAGTGCCAGGAACATTAACACTGACAAGTCTTGTCTTGTTTCTGGCCAATATGCAAATCTAACCTGACAAAGAAATGCATAAACCACAAAGCTCCAAGGTCCAGAGCAATCCTGCCAAGTATAAAAAGCACAGAGAGAAAAAGAAACCAAGAAGAGAGAAAAAAACGGGCCTTATTTAGCCATCTTAATGGGATTGAGATTACATGATTTTATGAAAAATACAGAAATACACTGCTTTAAAAGAAAAAACTTCTCTAGAGATTTGCTTTTGTTCATAATTATTTTTTTCTTAAGAGGAATGCTGTTGGCAATGATTAGAGAGCCATACTCTTGAAAAAAGACTAGCTAAATCTTTGGCTCACTCATACAGTGGTGGGAAAACATAGGTCACTTTGCGTAGGATATTTCTAAATTTGGAAAGCTGTGAAATTTCCTTCTAAAACATGAGTCCAAAGCATTTAAGTTCACATGAAAAAGACAAACCCAAAACAGCAAACTGAAACCACTCAAAAAACACTGATTCAGGAAACAACAAACAGCCATACTGTTGTGTCAAGCCCTTGCAGTCCAAGGATCTTGGTCTAGCCTTTAAAGTTTTTGGCCAACTATAGAAAGTTAAACTATAGTAATTGATCTCAGGCCATAAGCTCTGAACTTTGGAAAGTCAGGTCAGAAATTCAGACCTTAGTACCAGTTATGTATAGAGCAGATGAAATTGGTTACAGTTATGTAGCTGGAGTTTCAAAAAGCTGTTCTCAAAATATAAAATATATTTCTAGACAATACAATCCATCTGGACTATGAAATGCAACATCATCTGTGATTTCTAATAATAATGCCTTTTTCTGTAGACCATAGCACGTTGGTGTTGACGTTTAAGTATTGCTCAGCAAAGATGTTTCACAGCTTGAATGAGAGAAAAATTTTCTCTTTCTCAGCACATCATCATTCTTTTTTTCTGACTGGCCAATTTCAGCAGTAGGAAAAGGGAAAGGCCTGAGCAGCAGCAGCAGCAGCAGAAGGATCACTGAAGGATGACCATTTCAGTGTAGCCTTCCCCCTGCGTGCCATTTTCTTCTTTGAGTTCTGCAGCTGCTCTGTTCTTTTCTACTAATTGGCCCCCGATCCCTCTGAGTGGTGACTCTTTCCACCATCCCTCATTGTCATTTGAAATGCTGGCACTAGCAGTTGGAGCACTTTTTGAAATCCTGGCTGCCATTCCTAGGAGAGGCTGTAACTCCAGGCAAGGAGAGAAGAGAGTGTAGGACCCCAGTAAATCTGCCCACCACATCAGCACTGGCCATCTCCATGTGGTATAGCACTCCAGCATATCTCCGTGCTCCACAAGGCGTTTTGGAAGGCCTGGAGGGTGGCTTGTGACCTTTCTGCACTCATGTGACCTTCATTTAGAAATACTCACTAAGAAAATACATTAGTTCTTTTTGGTCCCTCTTTGGTTATGGTCTATATTTGCCACAGAATTTTGACTTCATAATTGTTAGGGTTTGCCAAGATCTGATTTCCTCAGCCTATCAATGGAGTACAGCATGTCGTTTGATAAAGAGATTTTTAGCCCGGCCATAGTATAGTTCAGCCAGGGAGCGAATGTATCATTAACCTCGCTTACTAGCTGGTGCATTTTAGGTAGATATCAGATATGATCAGTACACAGCAGAAGGATGCTGCCTCTCTGAACTACTCCTCAAGAAAAAAACAGTAGTAAAGTGACCTCATGTTCTTTCTCTTGCATCTCATGATGAGCTACATGGATTGACCATTACTGTGAGTTACTGCATTTATAAGGCCATTTTAAAGTCAACAATTTACAGTGACATCTGCAACTCGACTTAATTTCCTCAGTACAGGCCTAGGAAATCTTTGGTGATTAACCTGTAGTATCATTGGTTTGTTATGTAAATGGAACTCAAGCTGTTTTTTCCCCAAGCTAGCAGTTCATAGTGTTGTGGGAACATCCCCAAGGCAGTGTCTCTTGGAATTACTAATAAAATTACATCCTTTTATTTATTTATTTTTAAACAGAGAAGATCCTTTTCAAGCCTGTAGCAAATAGGAGGGGTAAGGAATATTTTTTTAGTCTCTCTTGTGGCCAAAAAGCTTTTGTCTCCTTCTTGTGAAGGAAGCTTCACATAAGCGGGTAGAATCATAGAACAGCTCAGTTGGAATGGACGCATCAGGATCATCAAATGTACTTCCTGACCCTCCACAGGACACCCCAAGAATGACACCATGTACCTAAAAAGCATTGTCCAGGGTTGGCCCTCCTGACTGCCAGGGCACTGCTGGCTCATGTTCAACTTGCCATAAAACGAGAGTGACCTGCAGGTCTCTTTCTGCAGTGCTTTTCCCCAGCCTCTTGTTCCCCAGTCTGTGCACACAACCAGGGGTTGCTTCATCCCCAGAGCAGAATCTGGCATTTGCTCTTGTTAAGCTTCATACGATTGGTAATAAAAGAAACTGGTATGGCTAAGGCCTCATTTAAGTGAAAAAAACTAGAGTCTGAGGTCTGATTAACTTGCACAGAGTTGTCAGTGATCCTGAAATAATTTACACTAAGGCTACATTTGTAGAGAACTGTCAAGAACTTTGTATTCAAATATGCAGAGAAAATAACTGTTTGGGGTTTTTTTCGTTCTGTATTTGTTGTGCATATGTCTCGTGGATACTTCTACCATGGAATATAAAGTACTGGGGTACAAATATCAATCTGTCAGGAAGAGATTCAGTTAATCCAGACCTACCTACCTCCCCTCACTGCAGCAGGGCTACAGTTTTATGTGTTCCCAGCTGACTGGCAGAGCTTTTTCTAAGCCCCAGAAGAGCATTTTACAGCATGAGCATCTGTAAGCTGTGGCTTCTGGCATGTGTCAGTAGCAGACACGTTACACGATCCGGACATTCTACGTATGCTCAGACTGCTTCCTCCCCTGAGCCAGGTGCGCCTTTTGGTGGAGTCTCACATCATCATGTAGGAAAGGGAAAGGTTCATGAAAGGACGTGCATGTTTCTGCAGGAGCAATTTCTGTAGGAAGTGGCTAAGTAGAGTTAGAGTAATAAAAGCTATATTGTCTTTTTTTGTTTAAATATACCAGTTCTGCCTCAAGTATTTTCATTGTTTTGTGACTCTTAACTCCTCACAGGCAGTCACAGTAACAAATAGCAGGTGTCAACTTCCTCATTTTCAAATATGGTCCAGTGAAATTTATAGGTCTGAATTAAGATGTCTTGTAAAGCTTTAAGCTTTTGACAGTTTAATGCTGAGAGGGGTAAGTAGATGGTCTCAGGAAACTTGAGGTATTTTCAGAAGATAGCAGCTCTGCTCTTCTTATTGATGGATTCACTAAAGCTGTTTAATAAAATTATGGTATATTTTGAGTAACAACATGGAAAGGTTGCATGGGTGAGATCTGTATTTCTGATGTTCTACCATGTTCTTTCATTTGGAAGAAACCATGAACTTTTTGTGTTTCTTTTACTGTTAGAAGATGTGGAATGAACAGGTGAACCCTAACAGTATGGTATCTCTTTATTAGATCCCTAGGGGTTTTTTTGCTAATCGCCCTGATTTTATTATACATTATCTATCTCCTTTGATTTAGAGACCTACATTAATATGGTTTTGGGGGTTTTTTTTAAGTTAAAAGCACTTAAAGGTCTTAAATTAAGTATGCACTAGAGGGAGGCCATTTTATAAATACTAAATTTATAAATATCCTTTTTTTCAGTTAGCAAAATAAAACCTGGAGTGGTAAGAGCTTTGTGTGAAAAAAGCCCCAAACAAAACAAACCACTGTTTTTTTACCATGAGCTGGAAAAATAACCATAATAATTTCCTAGAAAAAAACCACATTTTTTTGTTAGCTGGGTAAAATTGAGTCTCTGCTACTTTTGCAAAACAAACCTCCTTATTGCTAATATATTATCTTACCTTTGGTTGTCAGCATCACCTGTATTATGATCTTAAAACTTTGCCAAAGTTGACACACACAACTCTTGTTCAGATGTCATCGTCAGTATTTTGTTCATGGGAAAACTGTAGGAGATTGAGTCCAGGCTTAAGGAGATAAACTCTTCTGTGATCCTTCCAGTTTAGAACAGGCAAAGGCCTCATGATTCGCAAATGAGAGATCTCTGTGATTTACCCCAAGCTACTTCATTAATATCTTGCTTGGTAGAAAATCCTATGAACCTTGCTTGAAAATCTGAAATTCTCCAGGTTGAGTCAGGGAATGGCTGTGAGTTCCTCCTTCTAGTTCATATTGCTCTGTGAAAAGAACCAGGAGAAGTAACCAGAACAAAAAGGACCACAGCTTAAGGATTGTCTCCAAGTGGTTGGCATGAGCTCTGTAAGAGCTAAAGGGGAAGGTGAGGCTACCGTGTGTTCCTCACGCGCCCTGTTGTGCCTAGGTACTGCAGCCCATATGGCCGCCTCTCAGGAGCAGTGGGAACAGTGGGGGAGCGTGGGTGCCATATGTTCTGCTATACCTAGTCACTCGCAGGAAGTTAAGGACAATGTGGCAGCTCTAACTTATAATTTCCTTTTATTGGTGTGTGTCTCAGCTTTAATGTCCTCATTTGCATAAGTTTAAATAACTATGTAAATTATAGCTTTGAAACTGACATATGGTATTTTATGTGCACATCTATCCTCTGATGTATACTTAAGGAATACAACACTTTGACTAATAGAGCCCAAATGGTGCACTAGAGACATGTTGCCTTGCTTCTAGTGTTCCTGTATTTTATGCCTGAAAGAAAAAAAACACAAACTCATTTTATTCCAGGACAGTTGCATTATGTAGGAGGCTGTTAAGTCTATCTGGAATTCAGACTGAGCACAGTATAACACAGACAGTTTCTCTTCAGAGATTATTGTTTTTCAGAAGTTCAGTTATTTAGACTTTTCAAAGTCCAGAGGAAACTAAAACTTCCAGTGCCTGAGCTTTTGAGGAGGTTATTGATGTAAAATAAATATTGTAGTACTGTTGACAAATACATTTTTAGTTGTCCTCTTTTTCACACTTGTTGAGATTACAGTAGAAACCAATATTAATTTATTCTGTAATACTATTTACAGTTTTCCTTTGCAAAGAGAAACTGTAGTAAGGTGGCTTCCACAATGTTTAGTTGATGTGACTGCCTTACTGCCTTTATTCTTTTTTAAATGGCAGTTTACTATATTTAAGGTGCAGAGGACAGTATATGCTGCATAAAATCATCCAGTTACCTTTTTACTTGTGTGTGTTATACTTAACCATTATCAAGCATAGCTTACCAATGGGAAGCAAGTACACAACACAGTTATATTCTCATGCTATGGCATTTAATTCTTTTGCATGTACTATACTATTATTCGCTTTGCTGTTTCATCTCCTAACAATGCAGATGG
Organism: Hirundo rustica; assembly: GCF_015227805.2. Taxonomy (NCBI): domain Eukaryota; kingdom Metazoa; phylum Chordata; class Aves; order Passeriformes; family Hirundinidae; genus Hirundo; species Hirundo rustica. The sequence goes on from NC_053453.1 coordinate 39,635,786, forward strand.
TGAGTAACTTCTTACGCAGTCAGAGGATTGATGTAGAAAACTTTTAAAACTGACATCATTGCACACATCAGAGTTTGCCAAGTCTTGGTCTGTGCTCCTACCATTGATCGTGTATAGGCTCTGAGACAGTGCAAGCTGCTTCTCTTTACTGTACTATCCAGTCAGTTTCAAAGCCACAAAAGGTATTTGGTAGAAGCCTGGAGAACATAATGAAACTAGACAGTGTGTGGAAAGGTCCCTTGGCATCTTCACAGGTTCGGCATCCTGCATGCCAGGAAGCCTTGCAGTCTATCACTGTTGCTGCACGACAGTTCTTCTGGACCAGTTGAAGATCAGCTCTTCACATGTCCTTTGCAGCATGTACATCGATATGCTCCTTTATTCTTTGGCTACTTGGAGGACATGAGCTCAATATCTGGGTGTGAAATACATATAAGATGTCTATTAAATATTTATAAAATATATGAAAGGAGTGAAAGGCAGATTATGCTAGATCTCTTTGCTATGAAAATTTTATTGGAAGGCTTCTTCTCTCCCCACTTTCTCCCTGTTCTCCCTTCATCCAGCAGACTGGCTGTGTATTTCTGAGATTCTAAGCTGCCCAGGAATTCTGTATTTCCGTAACTCTTGATTACATCCATCTTCCTGATTAATTTCCTTCTTGAAATCCTTCAGGAGATCAAGATCCTAAAACTTCTCCTTTTCCTTAATCAGTGTATTTCTTAACTCAATAAAGATCCTTCTCTTTCTTCACAGACATAAATTACTGTTTGTTAGACACATGTTGCTTTCTGTATTGATTAAACAGTTAACAATTCATCAACTCGATGAGAGATAATAGTCTCCCCATATTTCCTCTTGGAGACTTAGAGGAGGATTCCAGACAATTCTTTGCATGCAATAGGAAATGTTCCTGTTCAACATCTCTTCTTGATCCTTCTTTTCTAGTCCTAGTGCTTAAATTGAGATGGGAATGGAACTGGCCAAGAAGTGGTTCAGCCTGCTTTGATTAGTAAGTTTACTTAGTGCAGTAATAAATGTATACAGTTTCTCATTGAGAGACGGAGTGATAATAATTCACTGCTTTGGGCTAACAATGTATTTCCAGTCACTGACACCCTAGATCCTCATTCACAGGATACCATGGCTCTGGGATAAAGGCAAAGAAAGGACCAAGTAAAATATCCTTATATTAGCTGTAGTGTTCGTTGCTAAGCAGGTCCAGGACTTGCTTAAAAGTCTAGAATAGAGCAAATATGTGCTTGTCTATCAATGAAAATTGGCTCTTTGCCTGTGGCTGAGATGCTCTTAGTTTCCATAACAATCCCAGATACACAACCTCCAGTAAATGAAAGAAAGGCTGAAAGGAACATTGCAGTTAGTCTGTTGGTAAGGTAAGAGTTTTGTTCAGGGTAACTATGTCTATTTAATTCAGTAAACATTGGTATATTTTCATTCACCTTTCTAAAATGGTTTAAGTACACTTCAAGTTTCCTTGGATGTGGGTGGCAGTATGGTATTTATGTGCAATATTTAGTCTGACCTGTATTTTTCACAGGAACCTGCCCACTTTCTGTACTATATTGCAATTGTGTTTTAAGAAGGGGCCTATGAAAAAAGGAAAAAAGGATGGTTGATAAGTTTTATGGTCATTTCATGTCAGCAAAGCAATTTGTGAGCATAAATATTGAGCACTAAAATACTTATATTTTCTTCAAATTCATACTGTTGTAGCTGACAATAGAGATTGAGCCAGCTTTGGTTTATTTTCCAAAGTCTCTTGAAGGGGGATTTTTTGAAAGGTGGTGGCAGTCTAGTAGTTTTAGTTTATGAGGAACTGAGGTGTTGTAGCTGATCTGAGAACTTATACCCAGAAATTGCAATGAACTAGAATTTTTCTTCATAGAGACCCTTTTGTGAATAGTGTTAAAGTAAGCATGCATGTTTAATTATTTAAAATTCAGGTTATAACAACAGTATCAATTCAATAATAAATGATTGTTGTTCTGTTATATCTTTAGGTACTGTAACATGATTCATCATATATATTCAATATGTATATAACTTTGCCAGTGCTCTATGATAAAAGAAAACACTTGATTTTTTTTAAATCAAATTTTATTATCTCTGTTTACGAGGCTGATACTGAATTGAGTTACAGTCCCAGCTCTACCAGTGGCAGATGCTGACCCTAGGCAAATTATTTACCATCTCCATCTGAGCTGTTGAGAAAGCGGTGCTTTCCCTGATAAAATGCTTGGGATTGACTGATCAGTGGCACTGGAGGGTGAATTGCTGCTGGTTACGAGTCAACACATGTGTTCCTACCTCTTAAGATTAGTAGGTAATGTAGGTAGTGGCATACCTCAAAAATACACTTGTTTGGTTTTTTTCCTTCTATTTTGACTCAGACTTCAGTAAGGTAAAACATTACAGTCAGTGATATAGCACTGGTGTTAAGATAGACAAAGTCTGGTAGGTTAAGCCTGCGCTCATCTAAATTGTGATTAAAGTGATGCATCATTCTGTTACACATCATCTGGATGGTTTCCTTTCTTGCCCACCATCATTAAATTAGTTTTTATTTTGCAATAGTAGGAGGGAGAGAGCAAAAATACTCAGGTTAGCTTTCATTCATTTTTATAACAAAGTTTTTTCCATGAAACCTGAAGTGATCACTAGCCAGTTAGGTAAGGAAACAGAGAGAAATGTCTCCATCCTACCTTGATGGGAACTATCTGTTATATTACCTATGGGCAGGAATGCCAGCTGCCAGAGGTTGGATGTATAAGTAGTTCAGAAATCTGGATTGATGCATTCCTCCACATCCGTGACCTACTTAAAGCAACCTCAGTGGAATGTAAGTAACTGGGTTGTTGACAAGCAGATGCTTTTTCATCCTTTTGATGCAGTGAATATCCACATTGTTTCCTTGCACGGTAGATGATGCACCTGGGTGGATTTTACCCAGGTTGTAGCTACTACCTTGCAGTGTAACCTGTTCTTTATTAATTTCACTGTTTTTTTACTGTTACCTTAGAAATGAGCAGGAACACTTTGATTAGGAACAAGCTTGGTTAGCTCTGCCCATTATGAAGCAATCAGATGCTTTTAATTACTTCCGTGACTATGTTTGTTTGATAATATTCTTTCAGTCTGAGGCTTTAATTTCTTCTAATTTTTCTAGAATTATCAATTGAATGAATCTCTCCACTTACCAGTCTTTTTGTACTTTTATATAAATTTCTGCAGTGTGAGTGTGCTATAACTTGTATCTATTTTTTTAATAGCAGCAGGCTCTCCTATTTTCTTTTCTTGACAAGAATTATAGAAGTATGCATGTAAAAACACCTGTGAGACTGCAGTAACCCTCTTTGTATCAACTGTTTATTGAAGGTCCCTCATCTAGCATATGCTGCTGGAAAAGCCCTAGCTTTTTCTCTCCTCCAGAGAAGCAACCCTCCTTTCTTCTTTGCTTGTAAATATTATAGTCCTTACCAGTATAACTAAGAAGGAAAAGCCCTGGAATTTATCCAGGTGTCAGACTGTGACCTTCCTACTACTGCAGCCTTGGAGTCAACACAAAGAGTGCCACAAGGAAATGAAAACCCAAAGAACCTAACTGATTGATTTCCACTGTTTTTTCACAGTGCTCTGTAAAGATGTCACATTTTGAAGGGACTGAGAAAACAAATTCACCTAATTGAGAGATTCATTCAACTGAGAGCTGAGAAAACAGATGTAGCTTTTTTCATCTTTTGAGTAGTTTTTCAAGGAGACTCATATAATAATAAAAAATTGCTTCAAGTTTTGAAGTTAGATACCTTAGAAAGGGAAATTTGAATCACTTTTTGTTGGAGCAAGTTGCATCTTGAACGCTCAGCCAGTTATGTGTAGTAAGAAGTATTTGATATAAAAGCCTCTCTGTTTTTTAGGAGAAATGTACCAAAAGGATTGTCTTGGTTTAAGACAATTTAAAGAGGTGGACACTCTAAAATTATTTACATTCCTTTAAGTTTCAACCAGTCTCTTTTCACCTATGAGGAATAGCTACAAGTAGATATAAATGAAAAAACAACAACAACAACAACAACAACAAAACCCCCACCCAGTTTCCTAAGAAGTGAAACAGCAACAGGGGGGAAAAAAATACAGTAAGTAATCTATAGATACAAAATTGCTAAACTTCACACCACCACCTCCCCCCCCCACCATGGGAACAAAGAGTCACCCAAATTGTGAGGCTATTGCCCCTCTCCAAGATAGCACCTGCCGCACGCATGTATATGTTGGGAGACAGAGGGAAAATGGCGGCTGACCCTACCCACAAAATGGTGCCCTCCAGGTGACTGCATCACTTGGAGACAAAGGGAAAATGGTCTCAGCTCTCTTCCATAAAATGGTGCTCCCCAGCTGACCACATGGTCTGGAAAACAAACGAGAAAGAGATGGCAGACAAAAAGAACCCTTGTAAGAAGGCAAGAGCTTACAAAGCAGTTCCAGTTGCAGATGACAGCTTGCCCTGGTGCGTGTGGCATCAGCACTGCCAGCCACTTTCTCCTGCTGCCTGAGGGATGCCACCGGTGTTGGTGCTAATGTCAGCCTCGCTGCAGTTGTGTGTGTGGGGGGGAAACAGGTTTGTTGGCATCCATATGGGGTGGCCCAGCCGCAGGGACTGTCTCAAGCTTTTGCCACTGGTGGGATTTGCAAAGTTCATTCTGAAAACAGTTTCTAATTGTGAAATGCAGCTTTTCTTAGGTGCTACAGTTGCAAACCCAGAAACCCACCCAAAGCAAAGCCTTTGGCAAATGCTGCCAGGTGGAAGGGCAAGTTGGCTTGGATGCTCCAATCTTTTCAAGTGACTAGCACCTCTCAACTGCCACACAGTTCCAGTTCTGGCCATGCTGAGTCTTAAAGAAACTGACCATTTTTGGCCACAGATGGGTATGGAATACCGTAACGTTTTGGGTTATCCAGAACAAGTATATGTTTTCAGGTTGTATTGGTTTTTTTACATAACAGGCTGGTTTGCTAGGCTAGACTCATTTTGTAACACAGGTACTCTCTACTCTGTACATGCACATGCATTTGTATGCTTCCCCTTTCCCTTGCATCTTAAATAGTTGGTCATAGGCTGGATTGAGCTGTTGATGTTCACCTTTCTGAGACCAGGCTTGAGGTCTGCTATATCCATGTAAGGGATTTGAATATAGTCAATAAAATGCAGCCATATTCTCTTCCTCACAGTTAGAGTAGAGAAGTATTCCCATTCCCTTTAGTTTCCCTGCAATGCACCTGTACCGAGATTATACTTACAGCATGTTTTACTCTGTTGTATTTTTGTACACAATAAAATGTGGGGGTTTTGTTTTCCTGTAGAGATTTGATTAAGAACTTAAGTGAAAGATGGAAATTACCTTAATACCTGAGCTCTTATAAATAGGTAAGTCTTTCAGACTTCACTGCGCTCCCCTTTGAGGTTTGACTTACCGAGATCTAATAAAATTTGCACTGTTCAGAATTACTCTGCCACATTTGGAGCTTCTGCTATTCTCTGCAGATGCAGAAGGTTTCTAGTCAAATTTCTTTTCATGCTTGTTTTAGTCTGCTAATGGAGTGACAAGTAATACTTAATTTCTTTAAATAAGTGTTATAACTACCAGTGTTTGCATCAATTGGGCCCAGATTAGTTGTTAGGGTTTATTTTAAGTCACTCAGTTTCATCTGGGACTACTTCTGAGCATGATACAGGAAAATTTCTGTTGTCGGTGGTTGCACACTGATCCCATTTTGGATGTAACAGCACAAATGCAAGTGGAAGGACCATTAAGTGTTCTTTCCACCATCATAAGGGACACAGAAGACCAACCACAGCTAATGTTAAGGGGACAGGGGGAAATGAATCATTCATTCCTGTAGTTGTACACACCGCATGAAAATGCTGAATAGAAAGATACCATCAAGACACACAACACCTACAAAATTCCATTAATAGAAGTGTTAAAAGGAATTCTGAGATAGCTAATGCATTTATTTCCTACTTTTGTTGCTAGGGCACTTAATCTGTTGTAGAAGGTGAAGAGTTTGAGAAGGCAAATTGAATTCCAAAAGTATAAGGTGCAAAAAACCAAGGATTGTCTTGGCATTATCCCTCTCCATTGCAAGGCACAATACCACTATAGGTTAGTAATTCAGAAAAAAATGCGTGGTTTATGTGTGGAGTCTCAAAAAGCATATGATTTTTGTATAATCTATAGGGTATCATCATATTGTTGTGCTTAATCAAATTCCCCCAAAAATGTGATTAGTTCCAAAATACTTCAGATTTTTTTTTACTGAAATTGTTTACCAAGGGCTAAAATCAGTTCAGGGGAGGTGGTGGAAAATGTGTAAAGATTATGTCAAGCATCAGTGCTGGAAAAAGAAGGGAGTAAAAGTAAGGCAAAAAAAAAAAAAGAAAAAAGAAAAAATCCCTGTGTGGCAAAAGGATCAAAATAGAAGAGGGAGAAAACAGGGATGGTTAAGGCTAATGAGTGGATACTGTTGATGATCAACACACTCTTAAAAGCGAGAGAGCCGTCAGTTTATATGTTTTGTATTGGACAGACATGGAATACAAAGTTGCCCTCAAAGCATTATTAAGCAAACAGCAAAGCTTGCTTTTTTTTTTTTTTTTTTTTTTTTTTTTTTTTTTTTTTTAATGGGAGAATACTGCTTTTTAAAAATTTCTCAGATAAAATAGAAGCATTTTTTAGCTTAGGTAACTTTTCTACTAGGATTTTTCCAGTTAGACATTACATTTTGGTAGAAGGTAGGAAAAGTGAATCTGTTTGGTTCATGCCAAAATTATTGGCATGGAGGAAATAAAGACAGAATAGTATCTCTTATGGCCATAATTAAGGACTTTCAGTGCTCTTGGAATTAACTGAGTGTAATCTTACTGATTCAAGGAGACTTCATGGCTTCCTTGAGTCTTGGAGACACTAAGTGAGTGTTAATGGTGGATAAGCACTCTCCTAACCGTGCCCTCCCAAGACTATGTTGATGATGGGCTTGGGAGAGGGGGAAAAAGGCAGGTAAAACACTGGCAGCAGCAAAACTGGCAATGAACACAAGGTATTAAATCATTACTGGGACTTGGAATATGATTAGGGAAAGTTAATGGAAAACGAAGCCACTGTGCCAAATGACTTGCTGGGTTAAAGGAGGCTAATTTGCAACACTGTAATGAAATTAGGCATGCTGCCTTTGTTTCTGACACTGAACAGTGTTTAAAAAAAAAGTATGGGTTGTGCATTTGTGGGCCCTCAAGTTCTCGACTGGATTTGAAAGCTGGAATGGTGCTGCCAAGGTGGAGTAACAGTGCTTTCTGAGGGACTTTGGAAAGTGACTGGCAATAGATGGGTGTGTAAGATGGACACTGAATTCATCAGCCAAGAACTGCTCTTACAACAGAGGAATTATAAGGACAATTTCTTGTCTGTCCTCTACCTTTTAAACAGAAATAATTTCCAAGAGATATCAGCTCTTTTAGCAAAATTCAGAGTGGTGGACATTTCACAGCCTTCTTAGGAAGTCTATTTAGGCTTAGACAGCAATTAGCTGGCCACTAGAAAGTTAATCCTAACTGGAGGTCTAAATCTGCATGGCTGCAATTTAAATCCATTGCTCTATCTGCTGTCCTGGGTGAAGGGAGACCTTTTATGTCTCTCCTTTTTGTAGGTAATGGTGTAATCTTAATTGGACTGAAGTCTTGCTCTTTAAACTAAGTAAATGATCTTTACCAATAATATTTTTTTGCAATTTCTTTGGGAGAGAGGGAGTGTTGTGTTTTAGGGTGGGATTTTTGATATTGTCTGGAAACAGTGGGTAGAATTCAACTTAAATTTTGACGATCTGCATTTGCAGCCATCAGACTGTGATCTAGCATCTGTTTTTAAAGTAGAGAAACATCCCTTGCTAAAGTCAGTTAACCTAAAGCAGATACATGAACTAAGCTAAATGAACCATCTTCTATATTTATTTTTTTCTGACAGTAAAAAAGAACCTGAAGTTCAGATGTCAATACTGTTCACTTTTTAATTCCTGCTCTTTATCACCCTTCTGTCCTATTTACAAAACTCTGAAGGAGTATTTTAGCTTTTTGTTTGTGGGCTTATTTATTAGTTTCATTTAATGAATAATACTTTTTATTGCTTTTTCAATTTATGTAAGTAGAAGAAGCAGCAAGACCCAGCCTTTTCAACAGGAGTCTCTGTCAGGAATTTAATATTCATATATAATATACTTTGTTGAAATCTAATGCAAGTACAAATTAGTATTTTAATTCATCATATCTCTGTTAAGACTTGTAAATAAAATTTGTTAAGAGTGTGTTCAATTTCATCTATTATTGAGCTTGACCTAGTATACAATATTCCTTAGATTTAAAGATGCTCCCTTAACCATAATTTTCCATCTTCAAAAATATTGAAAGAGCCTAAATATTTTAAAGTGTAAATATTTTGTTAAACTTTTTATTAAACAGAGAAATGTTGAAGTAGAGTAACTCTTTTGCAGCTTCTTTAAAAGGTGAATCCCTTGACCTAACGTGCCTGGTTTAAGACATTTCATCTTGTTGGTGTGTTTGGGTGCTCCTGCCCCATCCTGTGGCAGATGGGCTGTTTGCCTGCTACACTGCACTGCAAATGGGTGTGAGACTCCTCTTGGATGCAAGGCAACCAGATTTTGGGATGGGAGTTGTATGTGTGGGTTGAGGAGACTATTTCAGCTGATGTTTAGACATTGTTGCATTTTTTATTAATAGAGTCCAGACAGCAGGTGTGAGTTTTGCTTTGCTTATATTTACGGGATATCTGGGTGAGATTTATGCATAAATGTTGCATGAAAGAACAAGCTGCTCTTTTTTTTCTGTTTCTGTACAAAAATGGGTCTTAGAACAAGAACAGTAGCCAGAGTGGATTATAGCTCTGCTGGAACAATGCCAGAAACTCAGTAAACTTCATGTAACTCTGTAATTTATCATACTTCTTTGCCTTTCAAAGGGAGGCTTTTTAGTTCTAACTGTGACCTTACCCTATAGGTAATTGCCTAGGCAACCCCTCAGAAGTTACTACCAAAAACTTGCTTCATGTCACAAGCACATTCTTTGCATAATTTTATTTATATTATCACTCAAATAGCATGCATTTTAGATTTTATGTATATCCCTCACGCTGAAGGTGGCATAGTATCATTTGCGTTAGGGGGCTGATTCTCTCCTTCATTATATCAGCTAGTGTAAATGGCAAAAATTGTGATATTAGTCATACAGAGCCTCTCAAGGCTTTCTAGTACTTAGATAAAAATGATATTTCTGCCTAAAGATGGAAGGTCTGTACTCTTGTGCCAATCAGGAGGGTGTGGAGGAAAGAGTAGAGTTCAAACACCTTGTGGGAGTCCCCTTTGCCAGGGAGGTGGGAGAAGAGGGTGTCCTGCCAGCTGCTCCATCTGCTCCACAGTCCTTCTAAGTTCATCACCTGAGCTCTCCCAGGGGAAGGAGGATAGCTTTCCAGGCAGAGGGGTTATTTTCTCAGCGAGGTCAGCTCTGGTTGTGTTGCTCAGGGCATCTCAGAGCACTGCTGTGGGTTCTTGGAAAGTTCATGGCACTGAGCTGCATACCTCTCTCTGCCGTTCTGGCACCACCTAAAGATGCCGCAGAGGTTGTCACCTGAGACATTGACCACTTCTAGATGTGCGCACTTACCACCTTCTCACATTTAATTACTCTAGAAATAGATCCTTAAGTACAGGTTTGCTATACAAAATGTAATGCTAAGCACTGGCAATTAACATAACTGCTTCCTATTTGTGACATGCAGGGATACAGAATTGTATAGGCGACTGATGTTTTTCTAGATACAAAATACTCCTCTTAGAAAATGAGTTATTTTAATTTATATTTCCCTGCAATTGTCAATAGTAGCAATCAGGTAGGTAAGTACATCTTTTGGAAGGTTACATAGATTATGAAGCAATTGCTTACATTTTTATGTAAGTTTACTTCATTAAATTCAAAATGTCTGTGGATTCATGTCCTACAGCAAATTTTTATTGTGATTTAATTTAGCATTTCAGGCATTTCACTACTCAATATCTTGCTTTCTACATATGTATATTTAATATGTATAATTTTGATCTACTGCTATTAAATAAGCTGAATTAGTAAAAGGCAACACAGTATTCAAATAATTTTGCTTGATGAATACTTTAAAGCCTATAGAAAATACAGTGGAAATGCTTAAATTCTTATTAAAATCTGCCTGTTCTACTCAGTGTTTTGCACAGTAATACACACTAAAACCCTTTATTAAGTAATTTCTTGGGCAGTTTTTATAGTGGTAACATGCTTATTTATCTTTTATCTAGAGATACTTCGCTGTAAAATACTGTATAGAAAGGAGGGGTTTTAATTAACAATTCCAGTAGTATTAATTTTAAGCCCAGTTGAAGTACTAAGCCAAAAACCAAGAGGGTATGCATTTAAATAGTATCTCTTCAGTAAAAAATGCTGTTCGCATGAACAATGATCTGATCTGCCACATTAGGTTTTTAAGATGGAGGATCATATTTCTTCCTTGGGAGCTGAATAACTATCAGTGTTTCATTACCTGAGTAGTAGACATTTGGACAAGATACCTCAAATTAATCTGTATTGTCATATGTCTTGGTCTGTTGGAGGGCTCTGCTGACCCTAGGGATCTTCACAGGTTTCTTCCTTGGAAAGGAACAAGTTGTTTTATATGAAAATGCCTAGTAATGCTACTTAAAGTATTGAAAGTTCTGTTGAAGTCTTGCAGTATCTTTTAGTTTAGCATGTTCCAACTGGTGCTTCCTTAAAGGGGCATCACACCAAGAACTTCCATTTATAATGTTTATTTGTATCCATGTATGTTTGATCTAAACTTGATTTTCCCCCTCCCTTTTTTAAACTGAATGTCAAATACTGGGAATATCAGATTTAATAGTTAATGTTTATTTTAAAATTGTTGAAGTCTTGCAAAATGTAATGAGATGGAGTATCAGCCTAGATGTTCCATTTTAGCTTTGCATCATCCTGTTTTTTTTGTCCATCCTTAATATGTTTCTGTGCCCTTGAGATGTAGAATGCTGTTTTTGCTTCCTTGGTGGGTATATCCGAATTAGGCATTACATGTAATTTTCTTAATTATATTTCATTTGTGCTTAAAATAGTATGAAAACTACCAAATAGTAAAATAACCTCTTCTGCAAAATAGATAGAGTATTTTAAAAAATAAATGTATTACCTTTCGTTGGGGCACCCTCCATGGCTTTAGATTATACTCTTCATAAAGTAACACATTTGGCAAATGCTTTGTGTTTTCATGAGGTTAATGCCTATATTAAAAAAAAGTGCTGATAGCAATTTAATTGTTCATGCCATAGGGTGAGAGTCATTCCAGAAGAGAAGCATTCTCTTTGGGATGTTGGGGAGGCCTCAGTGAGCATCACCAGCCACCTCTGGGCAGCACCTCAAATGGCAGTTGCTCACGGAGCTGCACGTTCACAGCAGTGAGGGAACAGCTGCTGTCTTTGTGTGCTTTTGCAGCTCCCTTAACAAATGACTGATTAGAAATTGAGCAAAAAATGATACTCAGCACTAAACAGGAAGGTGTCTTGTGCTTCTGAAGTGTGCACATGACATGGTGAGAGGAAAAGGAGATGCAGTAGGAGGAAACTGTCTCCCTAGAGAGATTTGGCTTTTTAGCACCATGGAAAATGAGTCTTGTTTGGTATCATGGGAAGTCAGGTGCTGCAGTCCATCAGCAGTTTTTTCTGGGGAGGCAGCAGGGCAAAGAAAAAAATCAAGATGTGTAACTGTGTGTTTGCAGCAGTATTTTGGGGCTGTCTGCCATGAATTGCTGTAAGTGTTAAAAATGTCCCTTAAAAATGTGTTCTCTCATGTGAAAATCCTCTGAGGTGAACACCAGTAGCTCAACTTGGAGGTTTGTTGAAAGTTCTGGCGTAAATAATGCACATCAAATTAACTGCTAGAGAGCTAACTGTGATTATATGGATTTTCCCCCATGCGTTGCTCTAAGTACTCATCAGTTCCAGCTAAATTTCAAGGAAACCATGGTGGCAGATGCCTCCATTTGGTGATGAATGGCAACCCATGTGAATTTACAGGGAATAGGAGAGGATGTGGTCAATGAAACAGCTGCTTTTGGCATAGGACTCCTCCCTATTAGTCCACCTGGGTAAATGATCTGTCTTTAAGCAAGCTAAAGAACATAAGATACATCCTGGTTCAACAGAGAGGCGTGAAGAAAAGCACCCTTGCTTGTAAAGTAGGGATTGCTGTCATATATTATAGGCTCACCTCATGCCATCATTTTTTCCTGTCCATTACTCCTGGAAATGGCATCAATACTTACCTTTATCATAGAGATGCTGTGATGACTGCATTAAAAAGACAATTTAGATTTGTTTGGAAATCTTTGGTGACCTTCAGGCCACAGGTCTGTAATTAGTCAAAGAGATTTCTTTTCTTTGAATTATTGGCCCTTGTACTGTCATACATAGTCAGTGGGGGCCCATTTGTGTTTCAGCTACAACTGCCTCCTGATGCAGAGTTAACAGCACTTTTTAAATACAAAATAAATTGTTGGCACCTGAGGCTAGTTCAGAATTAACATTATTTTAAAAGCCCTGGTGCTGTAATCCTGACTGCTCAGGCTTATTTTGTGGCATACCAGATACTGTAGAAAGTAGGGCAAGCATGGAGAATGGGTTTGCACCCCCTCTCTCCTGCCATCCTCTTGTGCGTATGAGAGACCTTCCTAAAAAGCCAGACCTTGGTATGAACACAGTCCAGGCTGTTCACAATGAGAGAACACCTCAATTCAAACAGCTGTCAGGGAACAGGTATTAATCATGCCAATATTCAGCAAGCCATGTGTGAGAGCTTTCTTGTTCCTTTGAGCTTAATATGGATAAAGCCAGTAAAGAAAGAGAAAATGGAAAAGGTGGTTTCACTGATAAGAAAACCTACCATAAACTCTGAATTATTGACAGTGTGTACCAGATTTGCTTCTGGAGTGTTTCATTAGTATTGTGTATTGCCTCTACTGCATGTTAGCTTTCTGCTGACATGTCACCTGAGATAACAACATCATCTATTTAAAAGACTCAGGAAAGAGACAAATTAGTTTCCTGGTGTCCTAAGAAAAATGTGAGTACTAAATACATTCACAGTGTTTCCACACTCCGTGGAAATGGTTCTGTGTTTGTGATTTACACATTTTTCTTAGTAAAACCAAAAAAAAAGCCCCCAAATTATTTTTTTCCTCAGAACATGTGACATGCTAGATCAGGGAGATGAATCTCATTCAGGAGATGAAGCAATGTACAATAACATTATGGGACCAGCTGCTCTCTTTGTATAATTTGCTGCATGGACTGCATTTTGCAGAGCCCAACAAGGTCGAAACCAATTAGCTGATTAGAAAGTGCCAGAAATAAGATAGAACACTTAAGTGACAGCAGAAGTAAATGCAGTTGTCCAGCCATTTTGCTGAGCAATAATGATCTAAAGATTTATATGAAAAACACTGAGCAGTATATTGTGCCTAAGATTATAGTTATCCAACACCTTTTTTTTTTAAACTTATTTAAGAGATCCTGATGGATTTGCAATACTAACAAGAACAAATTCTGCAGATGAAATGGCAGATTTTAATAAATGTAACAGCTGAGTATCGATCTAAGTCAATACTCAAGAGCTACATAAAAGCAGCTACATAAAAAACCTGAACGTTTTAATAGGTTTATGATAACACAAATTTTTTTTAAAAAAATTACCTCATTTAAATGTTAATTTGGGGTTCAATTTTCAAAGTGTTTTTTAATCATTCTGCATTTCTAGGGATATAGGATCAGAGTCATATATTGCACTTGCAAGCAAGATGGCTGGTGATGAATGTGAAGGTAGCATTCAGAGCAAATGCTAAAAAAATAAATAAACAGAAAATGGATTCTGGAGGGCTCCAGAAGATATGATTTAAAAGATTTTAAAGAAGATTTTAAAGAAGATTTTAAAGATACGAGCTGTACTGTTCAGCTCTCAAATAAGCTCATGAAAGCTATAATTTGTCAAATTCTCTCCAGGCTGGTGCGAAAAAGCCCAAGGGCAGCAAAGAAATTTGGAATGATGGTAGACTTTGGGCGTAGGGTCTACAGAAGCACAGCAGCACGTCCCATGACACCACTTATATCCGTGGGTGTGGGACAAATTGCATCTTGGGTAGGAGAAGTGAAGCCAGCTGAGTGTAAACAGAAGCATTTATAGCTCTCCTGTCACAGGCACTGCCGTGACCTCAGCGTGGCTGCTGATACATATCCTTGAGCCCTACTAGAACAGAACATCTTTCATTAAACTCCAAGCACCGATCTGGGCTCTCACAATGCTCTCTCTAGGCTGGGTGTCTCTGAAAGCCAAGACCAAATAGTTCCTTCAAATTCTGTGGTAAAGGAGGATGAGCAATATTTTATTTAGAGCAGGTTGAGTTGAAGACACTGAGCTATATTCTTTCATCCCTTAACATGCATAAATGCTGTGTAACACTTCTGTCAGGAAGTAATGGGAAGGAACTGTAAAAATTGGCATACTAAAAGAGGTGGTGCAGGTGTGAATATCCGTTTGTTGTAGGGCAGTGTTGGAGACAGTATACTTGTGTACTCTGTCACAGATAATTGTTTTCTGAATGAAGTTGTTTCTTCGTAATTGTTTACTCTTTCTTTTGTGTTTGTGTAGCAATTGTGGATCTCTGTTGTTGCTATTAATGTCGCCTTTCCTTACTTACATTTTGTTAGGGTTAAAACAGGCTTTAACTATCACTACTGCTAATGGTACAATTTTTTCGTTATCGGTCTGTAAGCATGGGCTTTTTCTGGGGAAATGCACAGCTGACTTAAAAGAAGGATGTTTAATAATAGTAAATGAATTTGCTAACTAGTTTTTAGAGCAATTAACAGCCCTTTCAGTCAGGTGCCTGCAGCTGTGAACGGTGCAAGCTGGTAAATGCTCCATCAATATGAAAATACCAAATGTATAGAAAATGGGAAAATGTACTGTGGTCATGGCCCAGAGGCTACACTGGGGACACTTAGCCAGGATGCTATTCAGTCAACACTTGGATTACTAATATAGCTTTGAAAATTCCTTCTCAAGATTCTTCTACGATGGCTTTCCAGGTCAGTTCTTGGCTCTTCTTTTGGTCCAATAAAAAGTCCTGAGCTTGTTGTAAAAGAACTCCCAAGGTCTCACTGCCACTTACTCTTCCTTGCTCCTCAGTCGTTTCTGCTTAGAAAAATGAAAAGGTTACTGCTCTTTAAATATCCCTTCACAACAGTCTGTGAGAACTGACCTGTCTAAATTCACGTATCTGGTTACATAAGTCTCTTTCTTTATGAAAAATAAATACTCGGCTTTTGTCAGTTCTTACCTCCTCAGGAAGAAATCACATGTGTGAGCCTGTTTTGGAAAGTGGCCGTTAATGAAAGAGTGGTGCAGTGGTGTTACAAAGTTCTTTTATCCCCTCCATTCAGATTTCATCAACTAACAGCATCTCTTATACTATATCTGAAAAGTTATGTAAAAACAGCTAAACAAAATTACCACGCCTGCAAAATTATTCTGTCTTTAATCTGTTAGAAATGTAGATACATTGAGATCAGGATAGGTTATAGTCAGTTATTGTGATCTCAGAAATTAAGTTCTTATGGCTGGTGCCAGGTAGTCTTTTTCCTATGTATTTTGACTTATATAAGGTAGAGTTGATATTCAAGTATATGAAAATGTCACTTAGCAGTTCAGTAAGAAATTGTAGTTGAAGTGGAAAGATCACAAATATCTCAGGGGCATGAAATCATGAGTTCTACAAAAAAAGTTAGGTAGATTGTTTTAATTAGCACATTTAGTCTATGGAAAAACAGTGTATGATTCTGTAAACTGAATACATATTCTGTTATCTTCTGTTTATACATAGCTTCTCTTGAAAAATGGTAGTTGCTCTTTAAGGAATTTTGAAAAGGTAGGTAGGGATCTTGGCTGCCAACTCCAGCTTCTTGCTGTTTAAAGTAGCCCTTCATATTGATCCACCTTCTGTGCTTGTAAAACACACTTGCAGGTACGTGTAGTTCTGCGAAAGGGGTGGGAGCTGCATCCCTTTTTTCTGTTCCAAGGCTGTTACAGGTTTTCATTGGTTTAATTGGGTTTTTGTTGTTGTTGTTTGTTTGCTTGCTTTTTTTAATTTTTTTTTTTTTATTTGCTTCCTAACTTTATTCATGGCCACCTTATACTTATTTATTTGTTCTTATGCCAGCTGCGGCTCATAGACTGAATAATTTCTTCTTCCTTTCACTATTCAGTTCCCTGGCATATTTTCTCTTGACTTTCGTTTCACCAGACCAGATATGCTTAAGCATTTTCAGTCTCTTTTTGTCAGATAGATTTTCCATTTCTCTGATCATGCTGGCACCTCTTTTGTGCACCTCTTCCAATTTAAGCTTATCATTCTTTAACATGAGTGAACAGGGTTCTATGGCAATTTAGAGATAGCAATGATTAGATTTTGCCCACATCAGTATTTCCTTCTCTCCTGAAAAATTTTGTTTGATGCAGCTTAGAGTTGCATTGTCCATATGACACTAACAGCTCATACTTAAATCCTATGACTTATGCTTTCCACATCAGTCATTTTCAACTGATGAAATTCTGGCTTATGAAGAAATGATTTTATTAGTCCTTAGGGGGATGGTCTTGCCATTTATGGGGTAGATTTTTATTTCATTGTTGTTTGTGTTCTCAAGGTCACCCACATCTTTGCATACAGATATCCCAATGCTCCTCGGTATCGAGTATCTCCCCAAAAATGAATTACCAGGATAGGTCACTAATGTAGCACTGGCACTTTGGCTAAAGTAGTTAAAAAAATAAAAAGATTTCTCCCAAGACTGGTCATTGAGGAACTCTCTAGCTTGAAACTTTGTAACAGTAACCACTTTCATTTCCCCTTTAGTTACTTACTGACCTAATATTTCTGATATTAATCCTGATTTTATGTCAACCGAGTAATGATTTCCCATATGGCATGATATGAAAAATGCTTATCTGAACGTTCGGTATGTGAGGTCTCTCACATTTCCAATGTCTAATAATCCCCAGAAGCTTGAAGATAGCTACTGAATTGATACAGTGTGATCTGCCTGCTCATCCTCCCTTGACCTGCATGTCTTTAAATTAAAAACGCTTACTCTGAAAACTTTCTTTGAAAAAATGCACATTTTTTAAAAAGCTTTCCAGCCATCTGATGCTATAATTGCTTTTTCCTCTCTCTTACTTTGCTGCCCTATGTTATTCTACTCTCTTCTGTACCTATAGGACAAGATAATGATCCTGCTACCTGAAATATCCCCTTCCTGTTCTTTTAGACTTTGAACTGGGATTTGTTCTGTCACCCTCAGCTTAATCTTCTTGAGTCTTTCTTCTGGTTTTAAAATTAACTTATGATTTATATTTTTTACTCTAGTTACACACCTTCATCCCTGCATTCAATACTTCCACACTAATCCTAAATTCTCTGCCATCTTCACTAGACTTTGATACATTTCTCATTTTTCTTCTTAGTATTTTACTTATGTAGGTGAAAAATCCTTTACTATTTGTTCTTGTATACAGACGTATTTATTGCTAGTCCCAGCCCGTGTGCATGTGTATAGTTGTTTACGAAGAGCAAGTATTTTTGAGTAATAAAATATCTTTGAATTAATCAGCAGAACCCTCTAGATCTTAATCCTTAATTCCATACACAAAATTTTGAAGTAACTATTTGCTCACAATACACTCTTTATACATAGTAGGCAGATATATGAAGGACTAGCATAAATTATTTGCTCAGGTTTTAGTCTAGCCTATCCTGTGCAAATAAAATTAAAGAGTAGTTTTCAGACTTCATAATACATATTAATGTGTTAGAAAAACACATTAACTTCTTTTTTATGTGCTAAGTCAACCTAGTGTTCAGATTAAGCATGGTTTTGGAAGACTGAAAGGAGGAAATAGAAAATATCAGTCCAATGATAGTTGAGAGACTGTTCCCCAGACAAGTTAAATGTGTGAGATTAATAAGGATGAAATGAAGCACCCTAGAGTGAAAACTTTGACGTTGGACACAGAGAGCAGAAATTAATGCAAAGGGAGAATATGGGAAAAGAAAAAAAGCTCTAAGGAAGGCCATCACTAAGCAGGCACAGACTGTACAGAGGAAGCAAGAGCCAGAAGGGTCATGGGATTTAGGTCTTTCACTGAGTAGAACTGAGTTTCCTGCTGTGGGAAGGAGGGTGACTGCAGTTTCCCACCAAAGCAATGTGAAAGACAAGGGGAGAAAAGGAAGAGAAAAAAGATTTTGAGCCTTGCAGAGAAAGATATTCACTGGAGGCAACCACAGCTTCAGTGACACAATGAAATAGAAGTCTAATATAAAGAAAGACAATGTATACTAATTGTACTATAATAATTTATTCACCTGAGAGCACACAATGAATGGTTCTAGACATGTTTGGGTTATGTGAAAAAGGTGAAAGGTGAAAAAAAAAGTGAGAGATCAAAGCTTAATTATTATTTACTTTTTAATTGTTTATCCAACACAAACATTAGAGTAACTTCTGCTAACTTTGTTGACTTCCTTTGTCTGTAGGAATATAATTAATAGGGGATGTTTTTTGCCTTTTAGAAGGAATATAGTGTCTTTCAAGCTTATGAATAATTCAGGTACTCCATAATGTGTTGCATTGCTTGCCAGATACTGGGCCACTAATCTGATTTTAGTTTTCATAATCTAGTACTGAGAAAAATTCCAGTTCCTTTTGTATGGATTTTGATAGTAGGTCCTGTAATCATAGTGTAAAAGTCTTCAGAATATTAATTTAATAATACAGAGCAAAATCCAGAACTTCTTGCCTTGAGAGATCATACGGTTTCTTTAGTGGTTGTCTGCCTTATTTCATAATAATAATAATAATAATAATAATAATAATAATATTAATATTTTAGTGAACAGAGTTGCATAATTACATTTGCATGATCAAGAAAGGGATCAGGAAGGATCATGGGTCATTTGGGTGGCTGAGAGCTGTGCGTGTGTGTGTGTTGCCTACATTTGCCAAATTTCTGTTGAATCGCAGCTACTACAGGAGAGCAGGATGTGTTTTAGAACAGAAGTGGCCAAGCTTTCGCAAAGCTTCTCTGGCTACTTGTTGGGGTACCTTATTGAGTAACTTAGAAGAGTCCTTAGCTTGTTCAGGACCACACACTGTGAGGAATCCATCGTGGTGCTTCTTCATCCTAGTTGATGTACCAGCTCATTCCTCCCAGAAAAAGTGTCGGAGCTGTGCTGGGCATACAGCCACTAGGCAGTTAACCGGGGTGAGACCCTTCGGTGTCTTCTTGAGTGGTAGAAAAGAGTTCAGTAAGTTTTAAGGAAATGAAGCTGATTGTGTAATCTTTTAGACAGTGCCAAACATCCAAAGTAAGTGGATGAAAGCTTTAAAACAGAAGCTTAACTTTTGTGCTTGTTGGAGAATCTCATGGAGCTCCCAGCAGTTCCTGCTATGGGGCTGCTCTAAAACCTAGTCAAGAAATGTAGATCCATCATTTGTGGTGTTTAGTGTATATAATGACCCAGGTGCCAGTGGCATAGGAGTTCAGTTTAAGACAAAAGGCAGCAGATGAATATAACAGTGAAAGGGGATACAAGTCCCAGGAAACAGATTTGAAAGAATAAATATAAGGTCAGTTTTGATCATAGCCAGAATTACATAGCTCATTTCTGCAGCTTTTGTGCTGAATAGGGTTTGGTCAGGCTAGTAGTACTACTGACTGCTTTAATACATACTGTTCTTTGCAGACACCATGTTTTGAGGCTCTAGAGTCAGGAACCACTGGGTTTGGTGGGTTGTGGGGGTTTTTTTGGGTGGGTTTTTTTTTTTTTTTTTTGTTTGCTTTTTTTGTTTTGTTTTGTTTTGTTTTGTTTGTTTGTTTGTTTCCTTTTTTTTTTCATTTTAGTGGCCTCTGTATCATTGAGAGGGCTTAGGAAATGTAAACTTTGGGTTTTTATTTTTTCCTTAGAAGTTTCATTTGTAACAAAAAAATAACTAACGAAGGCGGTGTCACAGAATCTGTTACTAGAAAAACTTATTTTCACAAGGAGAATATACTCTCTGTAAATGATTTATGTTCTCATAATTTTAAGTATTAATAAAGGAGTCCTTTTAAGGGTTAGTTAAGTTATATGGGGGGATAACATTTCACTAGCAAGTGAGTTTTCCCAGAGTAATAATAACAGCAAGAAACCCTGTTATAGTAATAGAAAGGTTTATAGCTATATGGGAGTCTTATGCAAGCCTCTACTCTGATAAATCACTGAGATATTATGTTATGCTGAAAGGGATGCTCAGCTTACTACGTTTACAGCTACATCAGTAGTTAAGTCAGTGCTAAGGAATTATACAGATGTTTCAGTGATTTAAAGGAACAGAATAAAAATGCACTTTTATCTAAATGGCATGCCAATTTAATGAATAATATTGAGAATGGTTGTAAAGAAACAGTATGTAACAAAGTAAATTCATTCAGCTTTAACACTAATTAAAACACAAATGCTATTTATAGAAAAATCTGTTAAAAAACAATTACAGTAGCTTGTTTTATTCTGTTCTTTCATTGAAAGACAATAAAGAATGTTTAATTCTTCTGTTTTCAAGTAAAATTTGAATAGAATTTCAATAGAATTTTCCTTCATGATAATTTTGCTCTTTTTCTCCCCCCAGCTGTCTATTTCACCTTTAAGTTTTAAAGATATATTTTTTCCAAAAATAATTGGGTCATTTTTAATTGTTGTCAGCAATTTTTTAGTCAGAGTAAAGCTTATTCTAGTTCCAGTCATGGATTTGTGAAAGCTCCCAGTATTAACTGCTGCAAATAGCTTTTGTGGCAGCACACTGCTCTCCTCTTTACCCCAGCTCTCTGGGCATCCATGTCCTCTGCTAGTTAAATGAAGGTGGAACATCCTGCCCTGAGATGTTACGTTCTTGTTACATTAGATTTTTTCTGAGCATGGAATTCAAATAGACAAAACTGTGACAAAATAGTGATGGTTATTAGTATATCCAAAACTGCAGATACATCTTATAGATCCTTATTTTCACAAGTTTAATAATGCATATTAGAATAGCCATATCAGAAGGGTTTAATATTTTCAAATGGATACATTTCAAAGTAAGCTCTACACAAACACAACGTTGTAATTAGATAACGCGTCACTGCTGTGCATTTTGTTAATTTGTTTTTCTACTGCCTCGATAATTATTATGGTGAGATGATTTTCCTTATTTACTGACATTCTGTAGGATCACACCAGTAATTCACCTGAAATGACTTTCTGCAGTCTTACGGGATCTTATGCTGAGGCTTTTCCAATGCTAATGTAGGTCATAATTAATCAACAGTGATTGTGCAAACCATAAAACATTTATATGATCTTCATAACTGGCACCTAAATTCTCCACAAAAGACAACCTGAAATAGCTTGTCCTTGCATCTCTCTGTTGTAGGCTTGTCCTGTTTGATGTGCTGGCATGCTTGCCCTAAATAGTCTCTGAGGTGAGTTGTTTGGATGTGTCATTTCAAGTGAATATAGCTTTGCATGCTCCTGTATCACATAAAAGAATACCGAAAGAAATTCTAACTAGCATACAGCAAAATATGAAATATTATTCTTTTCTGCTAGTCTTACAGAAGCAACACTTTAATTTAAATATTAATATTATTTCTTGAAATACCATTTCGAGGAGTTAATAAAGAAAAGCTTTACATGCTTATTCAAAGACTGGTGGTTTGCTTCCTGTGTAAAACACAGTCCTAAGCTTCTTCTAATGTTAAGAACAAGCACATTCTTTTCTCATCTTTTGATGTTTTGTCTTTATACCTTCATTAGGCTGGGCGTTTATAGCTTACATTCTTTGTTCTAACATTTTTACTACTATGTTTCTGCTTGATAGGCATTACAGTAGATTTTTCAACAGAAATAGGACTTAAAAGTGGCAATTTACTTAAAGTAACTGGGTACTGTGTCCACATTCTCCAATGCCAAAGTCAGTATATGTTTAAACTCTTTGGTTTATTGCTAGAATGTTTTTCTTTATTTTGACTGCATATTTGCACAGTACTCAGCATAACAGGATCTGACCTTAATTAAATCTGAGGACTGAGCTGAAAAAAAGAGTATTTATTATCTGGGAAAAATATGAAAGGGGAGGACCTGGGATCCAATAAACACATGTAAAATGAAGTAAGCAATTCCCTCCTCGCTCTGGTCCACCCAAAAATCAACCCACCAACAACCAGAGGAGCAGTTCAAAAGTTAATTTAGGTCCTTAATTCTTCAGGTGTACATGGGAGACCAAATGGTTATCAAATTAGTTAGTGGTTTTTTTAAGTCAGCACTGACACAGTAGTGTGTCTACAAAAAGTGATCTATGCAGTTAATTTGTAACTCTTCCTTAGAAGTGTGTAAAAAAGTGATATCACATGAAGGTGCGGGAAAGCTTTGGTATACCATAAACATTATATTGCATTATATTTTATAAAGGTAATAATCTAAATGGATGTCAGGAGGAACAACTCCGCAATTGCAAAACCTGGAGGTGAAGCTGATTCTGTTACCTAAGATGTTGGTTTTTTGCAAAAGATAGAGCTAATAAATTTTTCATACCATAGTTTAAATTTTGCTTTATTGCTTTGAATCATAAATTTTGATACTTACCTTTAGGAAAATGAGATTTCTGACTGACATTATTAAGGATATTGTTAAGAAGTACTGGAGGTATTGGAGGTGACCAAAGAAACATGGTAGGTGTTACTGAAATTGCTAACTATAAAAGATGCCTGACTCCCATGAAAGTTGCTGGAAATAAGGTGCTTACTCATTTAGATGCTTTTATCATCTCCATTAGGTGCTTTTGTGTATCTTTAGACATGTAAATACCACATCTGCTGGTCTAAACAAAGAAGTGTATGCACCGGCAACATTTACAATGACAGAAGTCAGGTATGGTTTGCCTCAAATCAGTGGGCTTTGTTCATTTATGCCTCCATCTGAAGATACTCTAGATGTAATCAGTTTGGCTGCCAGCTGACAAAAAAAAAAGTTCAAGTGAGAAATTATACTTCAGGAGGACAAATAAATGTATTTTGAAGATGAGGAGGCAAAAAATAAAATAACTTCCATATGGCACAAAGCTGTAAGTGTGTGACGTATCTGGGTTAGTTTCATATATAACAATACCTGATGCTAAATACTTGGCCAAAAAATAGAAAATTGGGACCACACAATACAGAGCTCTTCTGTTTGACAACAGTTCCATAATACAATAGAACTTACCATTTGTCTGGTTTTCAGTAAAAGACTGAGAACATTTTGATCTGTCCTGATACATCAAGCAATACGGTGCAGGTAGTTAAAAAACAAAACAGGTAATCAAGCAAAATTTTACTTAAACTACCTTATGATTTATCAGCCAGTCTATGCACATTGTCAGTTGTGCCTTTCTGAGCAATTATTTATAGACTATTTAAGTAGCCTGGACAGGATGTGGAACTGCTCAGAATAATACTGTATTATGAATTACTTCTTCACTTTGTTTCAGTTCAATATGGACTGACAACATGACAGTGAATCAAGAAAATTGCTGTTTTCTTGAATGCAATGCAATATAACATACTGGAAATTAAGTTTTGCCTCAAGTAATGTTTTTTTTCCATGTTAAAATATTCCTGTAGTAAACTATGAAATGGTGTGAGAAGCATAATCACTTATTTAATCTGATTTAATCATGTTTCTACTTCTTTTTACATATGTACTATCACAAACTTTAGAAGTTGCATTTCTTTCAGTAAGGGTCACTACAAAGTTCTTACCTGCATGATTCCTATTCAAGCAAAAAAAAAAAAAAAAAAACCAACTTGAAAACACCAATAGACAGTATGATGGAGAAGTTCCTTAGTGGACTGCATGCTAGTTGAATTTTTTAGGGAAATCAAAGAAATGTATGGAATACAAGGAAGCTGAGAGATGTCAAATATATCAGGAATGTCAAGAACTGGACAAACTTTGACAGGCTGTAAATTAAGGGAAAGGAATTAGAGAAATTAAAAAGGCAAAAGAAAAAAAAAAAGAGGGGAGAAGGGGGATAATGCAGTTGCAGACATGAGGTATTTATAAAGTTTATTATATACTACCTGGAGCAAAGACAGTTGAGTAATTTTTCTTGTGCTGCACTTTGGAAAGTGGAACAACAAGGAGATGGAAGTGAGGCTGGTGGCAGCTGTTATGGGTTAACATAAAACCGCTACAGCACCACAGGTGACATCTGATTTGAGAACAATGACCTTAGTAGTTGCATTTAGACTGCTTTTGGGTGTCCTGGTTGCTTGTTCATCAGTGTGTCTGAAAACCAGGGTAGAAAGGGTAAGAGAAAGAAAATGAGGGAAAGTGACAGATACCATTCTGGCTAATTTGAGACATGGACTGTGACTGAGTATCTGTATTGAGTCTGGGTCAGATGGAACTAACTTCCTTCATCACAGCTCATATGCTGCTGATTTAGGTTAGTGACTAAAACTGTGGTAATACACCAGGGTTTTCCCTATTGCAGAGCAGCACCTGCACAACAAAAAGGCCTTTTCTAACTTCACCCATAGCAAGTAGGCTGGGGGTGAGTGTGCAAAAGCTTGGGAGGGAACACAGCCAGGACAAGTGACCCAAACCGACCAAAGGGGTGTTCTGTGCCTTAGAATGTCATGCTAAATGGTAAAAACTCTGGGCTGGTCTTTCCAAGGTAGTTGTTGCTTGGAGGCTGTTTGAGCACTGGGATGCTGGTAGGAGGGCCTTTGTTTCACTTGCGTATTTTTGCCCTATTTTTTTGCTTTCCTTTTTAAATTGGCTTTGTCATAAGCCATGAGTTTTTGCTTGCTTCTGTGATTCAAATTCTCCCCTCCATGCTTGGAGGTAGTGTGGATGGGTGGCTGGTGGGCACTTAATTTTTGGCGAGGGTCAACCCACCACGGTATCTGAAACTTCAGTGTCCTTCTGAATCCTACTGTTCAGAGATAGTCAGAAAGCTGCCAACTGGAAAGGAAGCGGTAATGTCAGTTTATCTAGAGTTGAAAAAAAAATTAGATTGAAAAATTTGAAACAAATGAAAAAAGTAATATTAATACAAATGTTTTAGAGAAACTGATTATTTCAGTGCCCATTTTGGGGGTTTTGGACATTTTTATGCCATTGTGGTATTATTTTTCTGGTAAGTAAAATTATCTATATCACTTAATATTCTGTTGAAGGTTACTTTGCACCTTTTAAGCCTGATCATCTAATATTTACAAACCTCTGGAAATCTGTAGAAACTAAGTAGACTTTTCATCTTCCTATAACAGTATTTTAGGATTTTTCAGTAGTATTTTTGAAGTAATGACTTAAAGACTGATTGAGCCATTGGTTGTGACGTGTTGTCAGCTGGGGATTATATCAATGAGTACAAACTTACGTTTGGTACTCAAGTGATCAACCTATAATAAAGTTGTATCTGCTTGTTTACTTTCTATTTTGAGTCTTGAGAGAAATATTAGTATCTGTCATACTTCATGTTTTTCAGAATGTCTTGTTAAGCTGCAAGACTAAAAGACTATAAAGCTGACTCACCTGCACCTTCGTATAGGTGCTACAGACTAGTTTCCTCTCCTGTTAAGTGACAGGCACTTCTTATAGTTAAGAAAGTAGTGTCTCAAAGACAAATGAAAATTACTGAAAATGCTATCTTTACTGCAGCCTGGTTATTCTGGAATGATGGCTTGGCTATTAATACATTTATGTTCATAAATTTTTATGCATATAATATGTGTGAAGTTAACAATAGAAGATGCAGATTGAAAAATACATGGGCCTAGCACTCTTTCCTCTACCAAGGCAGAATTAACTGTGCTATGCATTTGTTTGTCTGGACTAATTCTAGAATCTCACGTGTGTTGTAATCTGTATCATTCTTGATGAAAACCTAGTTTCACTGTTGTGAGTTGGATGCAATGTTCCCATGTTTTCCTGTTTCCAAATAAGTGCAACTCTAAAAACTTGCTACTCAAGCTGTGTTGCCCAATTAGGCAGTTGGAACTCCACGCTTAAAATACAAAGCATTCCCACTCTTAAATTACACTGCTGTAGTCTACCATAATTCAACTGCTTTACATGCACAACTATTCATGGTTTAGGTGTAGACTCTGACAAAGAAGCTTCCTGGAAAGTGGATGATAAAGATGTGATGACGAACTTGTCCTTCGTTCTAAATGCAAACACTAATTTTCAAGGGAGCTAATTAAAATCTTTATCTGATCCCTAGTTGCAAGAGAGCTCTGCCTGGGTGTATGTGGTAAGTTCATGCTGTTAGAGATTTCTAATTTGATTGGGGTTTTTTTTTTCCCTGATTTTATGAGCACAGCTTTTTTTTAATATATATATATATTCATAAATCTTTGTGAGAGGAAGTGGCAATCTTCCCTTTAAATGCTGCAGTTGGGAAACAATGCTTGGCAATTGGATGGATTTTGGTTTTTTTTTCCTTTGTGTATGTGAGAAAAATGGCAACTCAGCTCATCAAAGCTGTTTGTGGAGGAAAATACTTCTTTCCAACCTAATTGGCTAATGAACTATTGTTTCAAAGAGAGTTGAACCAGAGGTGATGTACGGGATTTTGAAAAACTGTGAGTTTCTATTACCAGAGCTTTGTGAAGATTGTTTTGTCATCTTAAAAAGGTCATGCTAAGTTTTCTAGATATAGAGGGGCATACTGTACATCAGCTTGATTCTGGAGAGAACATTAAATTCTTAATCTGGACCTTCCTTTGTCAACTTGTTAACAGTATGTCTTTAAGTTACTTTCACTTGTGACATGAAAAAACTCATTTGTTCCTTCTGCAGAGTTCTCTATGAGATACTTTGTTTGATATCTTTCATAAATAAAAGCTCATAGTTCAAGCTGGAAATTGTTTTTTAGTAGCAAGTAAATGAATTGATCAGTGTGGAATTAGAGGTGATGAAATTAGTGTGGTACGAGAGGTCAGAATGAGGGTTTGAGGTTTGCGTTGGCACAGTATAAGGAAATGAATTTTTTTTGCTTTGTAGTGACCTATTGATTCTTACTTTTAATTGCATGCTTCAGCATGCAGCATTTATGTGGAAGAAAAATGTTTACAGCAAAACAAGATGTCTGTCACAGTCCACTTCTGCCATAGTAAAAAAAAAATAATGTTAATGATCAATGAAGCAAAAGCAGAAAGAATATTACTAAGTAATATCTATACATAAGTGAAGTGGAAGCAGGAGTGTGATATTTACACAGAATTTCAAGTGGGAACCAATAAAGTAGGCTGCTAGTTGAAATAACCTTTTTGTCTTGTCACTTAAGTGCAGACCAGAGTGTGTATTTTTCCACATGTGTGCTGGTTTTAATTAGGAAGCAGAGAAATGGATTCAGAATTTTCTTCACTAATATTGCATCATTTTAATAGATAAGCAAGAATTTCAGTGCAAATTCTTCTGGAAGAAAATAACCCTAAAAGGAAGGTCAAAAAGTATCCTGAGACAAGAGAGACTCGAAAATTCTTATAAGCTTAAATACTGACATGTGATACAGGCACTTTTTTTTGAGCGGTGGCAACTCAAAGATTCAGGGCACATGTCACCAAGGTCTTTTTTTTATGACTGTCTAGCTGTGTGCTACCATATGGATACCTAAAACCACACACAGAGAAAGAAAAAATTTACAAGTTGCAATTACCAGATCAGACAGTTCTAAGTCTGTGTGTTCGCATGACTCTGTACTGTAGTCACTCTGTGTTCTGCTCTTGCTTTACCAGATAAAATGAAGCATAGTTCCTCCTAGCTTTTAGACTGTCCTGTTGGATTCTGTGTTGTCTGTGATTACACTTGTCTGTCTTACACTTGCCTATGCCATGTAAGGAAAAAAAAAATTGATGCAACATCTATTATTGTTATTATTATTGTTTTTTCTCCTTCACTATTCTGAGTAACAGGAACCACTACTAATGAAATTAAGATCACAGACATATCCAGTTTAAGCCATACACATTTATTCATTACAAGTGGTCTCACTTAGTACTAAGGACCAGTGATGCAGATGTGTCATGCAGCGGTTTTGACTAATTCCTGGGATATCAAGGCATCTATTTCCTTGCCTTTGCTTAGGCAGAAGTATAAACAAATTCAGAGCATGTAATTGAAATGGAAGAATGGTTCCAAAATTCAGACCAGGGATTCTCTTAGCCTTGGATCTACAGTGTTAAGCATTTTATTGTCAATAAGCCATAGCAGATTTCCAGAGAAGAGAAGAATGGAGAAAGAATACATAACACACCTCTAGAAAACTCCCAGCCTCCAACTGTTTTCAGCTCCAGGGATTTCCTAAACCTGGTATGATATCACCAGCTCTCAATGAACCTCTTTTCTAAATTCATGTTAAGTTTCCCCATACAGCTTTTGAAACTTTTCTTGCACACCCTACTATGTTTCTGGCAGTTTCATAGATCATTCACCTGTTGGGCAGAGAACCACTTTCTTCTGTTTGTTTTGCCCTTTGCTCCAGGTTCCTTTAAAGTTGATAGTTTTCCTATATACAATGTTATGCCAAACCTAATGATCAAAAGTAGACTTTGAGTCCTCTGTCCTGATAAAAAATATTGCAGAAGATCATAGAAACCCGGCTTTGCAATTGAACTTATTTACGAACAGCTTTACAGAAGGAGTGTATAATTCTTAGAGCACCAAGAGGATAGAAATTGTCCGTTGATACTTTTCCTCACAAAACTCTACTGCATACCTTGTCTGTATGGGCAATAAAAGGCACTGAGATCAATTAGCCTTTGTTTTTAGTTCTGCGGTAGGTAGGTACTCATACTTAACACAAATTACACTAGAAAGCTACAAGGATAGGGATATAAATTGGATTTTGTGGATAGTTTGAATAACAGCCAGTGTTTAGTAGATGAGAGGGAAATCTGATAAAAGTAATACAAGCTGGAATGATGTCTGTACTCACTTCTTATTTAAGTCATTTATCATGTAACAAAGACTTCATAACATTGCTTGGGTTGAAGCTTAAAATTTGTGCTTTGGTGAAATTAACAATCATTTGTAATAAAATCAAGAGATCGTCCAAATCTCTGCACATGTAAATTTAGGTCAAAGCTGAATGAAAGATCTTGCTGGTCTAGATTGTTAAAGACTTCTGTGGTTGTTTCAGAGTGGGGATAACTTTCGTATGCTTCAGAATGAAAGAGTTGGTTTTTGTTTCGTATAGGAGATAGGAAAATACCGTCAGAAGTCCCTGAGGAAAAAAAAAAAATATATATATATTACTACTGTCTTCCAAAACATTTGCATTTCTCTGAGTTTTGGTCCTTTTTTATTTGCTTTTATTTGCTTGCCTGAATAATGATGCTCAGTGGAATTGCTTAGTCTCTTTCTATGTTTCTAAATATTCTGAACTTTTAAAAAAGAGAGACCAGTGCACACAGTGGAGAGATACATTTTTTAAACTAACTGAAGGGATTAAAGAATGTGTGAATTTTGTACCTCCACAGTCTGTGCTGGTAATAAAAGTATTTTGCACTACTAAATTGTGTTATGAGCCTGTTAGGAGCATGTAATAGTAAAAAATGTGATAGGTGGGCTACAGCTATAACATTATTATCAGCAGTGGAACAGACCACTATACTTATTGACAGGAGCAGAAAAATCAGTTAAATAGTTTTCTTCTGAACATTGGTTAAAACTACTTTGTTGACAAGATACCTTTATATTGCAATCTGAGGTAATGTTGTGCTTCCTTTCAAAATATCACATAAAGTTTCTAGTGAAAAAAAAAATCTCAGTTGGGAAATTCACATCTGAAGGCATTTAATGCCAATCATTTGTGGTAGAGATGGCAGCAGGATGACATTGTGAATTTGCTCAGTTTTATACTTTTTCTCTCTCACTCTGCTTGTTCTTTATAACATAACTGCAGGCAAGGCAGATGCTTTGCAGATGTAAATAGCCAGTGTCAGAATGTGTTTCATGCAGAGCAGAGCTATACCTTCACCTGAATACGTTTCAAGGTGAGGCTGTCTGCTAACCCTCATTGCAGCTCATGTTACAGAAATGAACCGTTAATCTTTTCTATGGACAGATTTGTTTTTTTCCTGAAAACAGTGAGAGCAAACTCAATGTATCTTCATCTTCCAGTGTTTCTGGTAGCATCCTTTATAAGTTGGTCACTGATCTTTCTTGATAAAAAAGCGTTTTTCAATCATCTTTTAATACCTGCTGCCTCCTTTCTCTTACTGTGTTTCCCCCCAAATGTTCATACTACTGAGGAGATGTCTGAGAACCAGGCTTTTGATCGAGAAGAACGAATCCATTAAAAATATAGCACTAGCTTAAGTATCTTTTTATGCAGTTAAAAAATCAAGACACAGCAAAACAAAACAACTCCCCCAACTTCCATTTTGTTTGCATTTTGTATCTCCATAGATGACACATAGCGGTTTTCCACAGACAGTATTAATAGTCTGGCAAGCTCTCACTTGTCATCTGTAGACCGTTAAAGTGCTGACAGATGCACTGTTATACAGAAATGCAAAAATTATATTTGCGTTTCTTTATGTACCCTGCAAAACCCCAAAACATTCAGATCTCTCCTTGCTACTCTGTTCCAGCTCGCTCAAGCCATCTGCTTGGTTTTCCTGCTGCATTTGGTCTCATTAGTCATGTTCACATGTACTTCAGGCTGCTTAATTTCATTATGCAAAATATTATGCACTGTTCATCCAATAAGTGAGAAAGGTTCTTTCTGCTCCCTAAAGAACTTGTAAAAAGAAATTTTAAATCTCTAAGAAAACGTAAAAATTCTTGTTGAGACATGGTTCATGCTTCATTGTTACCTATATTAAAACATACTAAAACTTACTTTATAGATTTATATGTCTTTTCCTGACTCTCAAATGTTAACTCCTGTCTCATTAGAAATATTTGCATCTAACTAGGATTTTTCAACACAGTTAAGATCTCAACATAAAACTACATGTCATATGTGAAAGTTTCCTTTTTGGCAGATTTAGGTTTTCTGCCTAGTAGTGAGATTGCCAGTTCTGACAGGATGTGTTTGTGGCCATGCCTGTGAATATTCACTAGAATTATCAGGTTCATGAGCCTTCTGAAAAGGAAAAGAATTCACAGAGGGAAGAGGGATCTGTTACTGAAACAAAGATGAAAAATTTGCAGTCATTGCTAAGTGTGCTCACAGAGCCTGACTGTGATAAACTCTAGTGTTCCTATTGCCCAATGAACTTTTTGTTGCAAGATGAAAAAGATCTCAAAAGAGTTTTCCGTGATGTCTTTGGGTACTCCCTCTGTATGCTTTCCCAGATAGAACTCTGTCAGGACCCCAGTCGACAGAGGAGTACCAGAAAACTGGTCAGCCTTGAGCTGAGGAGGGAATGGCTGAGGCTTGATGAGCAAAGGCAGTGGATTAAGAGTCAACCTGGATAATGAGAAAGGGCATAAAAATTGGACATGGAATGGGAAACTGGGACTGACTAGACAAAAAGAGTCAGAATTGGCTGGGAGCTCTAGAGAAGACAGATTTAATAAGGAATTGGATATCTGGACACGAGATGTAGAGCTGCCAACATAACTGCCAGTAGTATCAGCCAGTAATCCTAGCTCGAGAGAACTGGGGATGGTTAGGAAATGATCCAGGAAGGCAGGAAAATGCCATTCATTGTCTTGGATATAGGGAACGTACAATATATGCCACATGCTCTGAAGAAAATAAAAAAAAAATAGGAGATGGAGAGGAGGTAAGGATCCATTATTTGGTATTTGAAATTAATGCATTTTTTTATCTTAAAAAATTTAATCATGAAAATAATTATTTTATTTTAAGAATGTGCTCTATAAAGGTATATGAATTCTAGAACATTCACAGAATAGGAGGGGTAAACCACTTAAATTCCTTAAAAAAACAGTGTAGGCGCTGAATAATCATAGCTCCCCACAAAAAAATTGTGACTCAGATACTGTCATAAAGCCTCAGAAACAGATGGAATTAAACTTTGAGTGCTTGACATTGCAGTGATTCTTTTATTAATGTTGTGGTTTGCACCTAATGACTTTAATTTCACTTTGTTGTTTTGATAAATAAAGATATTCTATCCAGACAGCCACAAGCTACAAAATAATTGTTGACTGTGAAAGTCAGAACATTTTTAACCAGTTTTTCCTGATAGTTATTTCATTAAAACCCTCAGTCCTGGAGTAATTTAAAGGCTTTAGTCTTTCTTTCCTTTTCTGATGTAAAAGACACATTATGGGGAGCTGTAAATTCTTGTACCCCCCAGACTTTGCTGACTCTAAATGCAATGCAATGTGCCTTGTTGATACGGACTTTATTCCCTAGAAATTAGAAGGCAAATAATAGGTATATAAATTTACAGAAAATTCCATCATCTTTACAGTATTGATTTCTTTGTACTTAACTAATGAAAAATGAAAACTTCCAAAGTATTTAAAATAATTTTAATGATTTTTTGGTTTAATTCAATGCTTTTGTTGTTTAAAAAAAAAAATCTTTATTTGTAATTTTACAGTTTTAAATACTGTCAAGTCCAACAAAATTAAATACTGATAGTACTTCCTCCTAAGGATAATAATCAAAAGTGCTACGTATAAGATATGGGGACTGAGGACAGGCTTTATGGGGTGTCATTCAGGTTCTGGGCAAGAATTCAAGGAATTTAAGACTGAGAAAGATCCTTGAACCTTACTGGTGTGACTTTCAGCATACTGTTTAATATTTGTATACCTTAGCTTTCATCTGTAGAATAAATATATTGATATAGCTTTACTCCTATCCTTTCTTGTGTAAGGGATTTGATTTATAAAAATCTTAAAGATGTTTAACAGTCTTGTTCAAACAACTTCCAGCACAGTGAGCATTCAGTCTTAACTGGAGCTTCTAGTTGTAGCTGTGGGGAAATAGTCATGTGAATTCTTTTAACTTACCAGAATAGGAGACTCTATAGAAGGCAAATAGAAGATCAGAGAAGAAAAAAAAAAAAAAGCTAGGATAATCTGAATAGTTCTAAGAAATTGTTTTGAGTCTAAGATTTAATTGACTGATGTCACGTTTCCCCCTAAATCCAAGCTGTTCTGAAATTGTCTGTTTGTGTATAGAAGTTAAAAAATGTTCAAGTATAAGACCATGTCTTTCCAATATCATGTGAATTCACTGAGCATGCTAGGTTAAGGTATCTTGTGGGTTACAGCAGTAGAAAAGAATTATATGAGATCATTACAATTCACCTTACTTGACTCACTGCTGAAATCTACAGGAATATATAATATTGGACCACACTGAGAAAACAGTCCAAATCAGTCCATGATGAAGAAATCTTGTCCACATATTTTTCTTTTGTCTCTCTTAACAGTCTGATTAAATCTCATGATAATCAGCTGAAAGGCAGTGAACAAACCAAGTACATTTAAAGGAGTTTTTCAGCAGCAGTTGTTCATGGGCAAAGTTGGACAATACAGCATTATAGGTATTGGCAAGTGTTTACATGGAATGTCTTTCTTTTAAGGGGACAAAAGGAATATTTTTCTGAACCGTGAGGAAAACCTTCATTCAAGATTGTGAACACTGCATTGATGCCAATCATATAAGGTATTTTAAGCAAACATGGTTCTGTTACCTTCAATAGCCTATTAAATGCTTTAATCCATGGCAGTTTCCAAGAATTAAAATGGAGACAGTAAATAAATTAAAGAAATAGCTTTTTCTGATGCAAAGTTTGTTGGATTAATGAACATCTAATTTTGTGCTAATACATGATGTTTCATTCTGAGATTAAAGATTAAAAAATCCAGTTGATTTGTATTTCTTGTTCAGATAGTAGTTGTATTTTTTACCTTCTCTCACCATCAATTTGTGTTTTATCAAATCCCAAGCTGTCATGGTTCATTATCCATAGATGATCTTGAGCAGCTTTGCATCACAAAAAAAATATGCTGTGGCATCTGCCATTGTGCACCACTAAACAGATCACTTCTGAGTAAGGTTTGTCTTTGATTAGTACTTTCAGTAATGTGTGTCCTTATATTTTTGCCTGTGAGTATCTTATGCAATGTAGCTGCATATATTATGGTACTGTGTATTTTCAGGTTGCAGTTAGAATGTCTGCTATGCATTTTTAGCTGATGAGTTCCATTTGAGTTAATGCTTGTACACCTCAGTCTCCACCAGGCAGTCCCATTGCTTCTGTAGTCATTTTGTAAAATTCAGTACCAGTGATGTAGACAGTACAGTGAAATTAGGAGATGTGATTATAGTATCAGGCTTGCATTTTAGACCCTTTTCTGATTTTAGGAGCCAAGAATGAAATTCATGTCACAATTGTATTAACAGAGTAATAACATCCAGATATAAATATATTTAATAAGGAAGTCTTTATTTCCTGCAAGGTACTTACATTGATAATGAGACTCCTCATTTTTGAAAGACAGGAGCTTTAGACTCAGTGATCCTGAGGGGTCCTTTCCAATTCAGCATATTCTATGATTTTATCAAAAATATTTAATCTTATAATTCCCCTGAATCTGCTCCTGTTCCACCAAAACTTGCAAATAAATTTTGATTGGAGTAGTAGTGTCTTCATCACAGTGATAAAATTAAATTTCATCTCTATTCACTATCATGCATATCTCAGTTACAGGCAGCTTCTTCTGAGAATATGAAATACTGTCTTTCAAATGTGTCTGGGAGTAAGTCACCAATGTTATAACTCAAACTAATTTAAATGAAAGCAAATGTTTTGGGATTTGAAAGTTGAATTTCCATTTGAACAATAGCTTCAAGGACTTGAATGTACATTCGACTGTCTCGTGCCCTGAAGAGTATTGCTACTAAAGAGATTACCCATATCGACCCGTGAGCTACAATAAGGTTCTCAGGAATGTGAAATAGAATAAAGTTGCCTGTAAGGTAAATATGAAGTGAAAAAGCAAATTAAAGCAAAAATGGAATATGAATGAATCTAGCAGAATTTTTTTTTTAAAATCTATACCAGTAACCTAAGGTTGCAACAAAATCTGAGGATCTCATGCACAAATCTGAACTAGAAATGCTTCTTAATTTGTCACCTGAGTCACAGAATTTGTTGAGTAGGTCCCCTAGTGTGTTGATGTCTATGTAATATACTACAGATTGGGTTAGGGTTACTGTAATAAGCAGAGTCAGTAGGAAATGTGTTCTGAGACTTTTTGAGTATCAGGAAGTGTTTAGCGAAACACAAAAAAATTGGAAATTTTTAATGTTACAAGGAGTCTTCCTACTTAAAAACACCATTATACTGGCAAAAAATATTCCTTTAAGTGTTTTAGATGCAGTTTCTCTTTAATACTACTTTTCGTTTAGAAATATTTATGGTGTGTTGATTTTGGTTGTATTTTTTGCTTTGGAGGTATTTTTTGCTTGATAGTAACAGGGATGAAAGCAGTTCTCCTCTCACAGGAACTATTCCAGTGTAGTTGCTTTGAATATTCTAAAAAGGCAGAACGGTGCTCAGGCCAGCTAAAGGAATCTCCACAGAGCAGGGAGAAAGACTGTAAATAGTACAGATCCAGAATCGGGAGGCCCCAGACCAACCAAGTCTCAATAGTCTGACCCATTTAAATTCAAGATACTATGCTAGCTGATAGGAAACTCTCATGAGTTCTTTCCCATTTTCCTGTCCTAGAAGCGTTTAGTTTCTAGTCCACTTGTGAAAAACAAGGAGCCTGGAATCCTGGGACTGTGCAAGAAGTAAGGACTAAGGTATTGTTGCAACGAACACCAAAATTATTGGCAAACAAAGGTTGATAGACTGTAAACCTGCTTCTAAAAATAGAAGTATTTTAAAAAAAAAATTCTATTACTGTGTTTTTACCTCCTTTTTTTCTGAACTAACTCTTCATTTAATTTCTCTTCTGAGACCAGACTTTCCGCTGATAAAGTCCCTAGGCTGTAGATGGATACATCTTGCCTCCTTTAATCATTGCCATCTTAGAGGTAAATCATTAAGCAACAGTGAAAATGGTATGTTACATAGATCTATGGTGTGTGCATCCATTAAAAATAGGGAGAACAGTAAATGCAAGAATTACTTTAATCAATGTGTTGAAATTTATTAAGCTCTTTATAACCTCCTTAGCTGAAAGTAAATTTAACTATTTTATACTGGCAACATAGGCTGCAATGGGATTTGTGGTCTTGGATGATTCAGATTGAATCAGGTGCACTGAAGACTTCTTTGGGGAAAATAAAATTTCACAAAAGTAATACAGTAAAATTCAGATGTTTTTCTTTCTGAATGGAAAAGAAAAAAGTGCTGGTGCAAAACCAGGCCTCTTTCTTTCCACAGTGCTGCACTTACTATATTACAGTCTAAAGCAGCAGCAATTATACATAAGCTGTTAAACAACATGAGAACAATCAAACAGTTGGCTCACTGAGCCAGAGGTGGTATTTGGAACCCTTGCTGTTTATCCCAGTCAATCCCATCAGTAATGGTCAGAAACCAGACACTCTTGCATATGTTTATGTGACAGGGAGAACATGCCCTTTCTCTCCTTTTTGGCAGGCAAAAAAGACACTAAAACTACGTGGGGAAATGATAATTTTATGGGGAAAGTATGCATCTACAGGTGCATACCGTATCTCGGAAGAGAACTGTGGCTTTTAACTGGCTGGATAAAAGCCCCTTTAGATTACTATAAGACAAAGCCAAGATGCTGGGAAAATTCAGAATGGTTTTGAATTGACAGGACAGTGAGAGTTGTAGCAGTGGGGCTCCAAGGGGCTCCATCCTGGGCCCAGTTTTCTTCAATATCTTCATTAATGATTTTGACACAAAGGAATACTAATTAAGTTGGCTAAACACTAAATTGGGAGGAGCTGTCGACTCCCTTGATAGCAGAGAGGCCCTACAGAGAGACCTTGGCCAATCACCAACCGTATGAAGTTCAACAAGATCAAGCAGTGGATTCTGTACCTGGGATGGGACAAACCTGAATGTATGAGCAGACTGGGGAATGAGATGCTGGAGAACAGAGCTGTGGAAAGGGACCTGGCGGTCCTGGTCGATGGCAAGGTGAACATGAGCCAGCAGCACCCTGGCAGCCAGGGGGGCCAGCCCTGTCCTGGGGGGCATCAGGCACGGCATGGCCAGCTGGGCAAGGGAGGGGATTGTTCTGCTCTGCTCTGGTCTGCACTGGGGCAGCCTCACCTCGAGTGCTGGGAGCAGTTTTGGGCGCCACAATATCAAAAAGACATGAAGCTCTTAGAGGGCTTCCAGAGGAGGGAAACAAGGATGGTAAAGGGTCCAGAGGGGAAGCTGTATGAGGAGCAGCTGAGGTCACTTGGTTTGTTCAGGCTGGAGTATAGGAGACTGAGGGGAGGCCTCAGTCTCAGTGGTTTTCAATATCCTCGTGAGGGAGAAGAGCAGCAGGTACCAATCTCTTCACTCTTGTGACAGGTGACAGGACCCAAGCAAATGCCTAAAGTTATGTTAGGGGAGGTGTAGGTTGGCTATCTGGAAATAGCTGTTCAATCAGAGAGTGCTTGGGCACTGGAACAGATTCCCCAGGGAAGTGGTCACTTCACCAAGCCTGACAGAGTTCAAGAAGTGTTTGGACAATGCTTTTTAGGCACATGGTAGGATTCTTGGGGCCAGGAGTTGGACCCTTCCAACTCCAGTTGAGTCCCTTCCAAGTCAGCATATCCTATGTTTCTATGAGTAAATTATTGCAAGATTTTAGGAGGAAGAAAAAGACCCCAGGTGTAGGGCAAAATAAATGGCTAAGTCAGTAGGGTATTCTTTCATGGAATGAATTATGTTACAGATAACTACTGCAGGCGGTCACACACATTTGTTAAATGACTGACCTTGTAATTTGTCACAAAGAGGATACCAGGTTAGTAGACCATAAATTTAGATTGGTTCAGAAAGTTCTCTGGCCCTGTCACAAGTTTGGGCAAGCAATGTTGAAAAAATTTTGTGACAAATGGGCTCAGAAAATCCCAGCAAGATATTTCTTACTATCTTTACTTCTGAATAAATCAGGATGGACATTTTAAGAAACCCCAGTGTGAAGCTAGAGGAATGGCTATGATCCAAGTCTCATAAGCACAGTTATTTTCTGAGGCCCATTGAAATCATGAGCCTGAAGCACTCCAAGGGTATAGTTTCATGATAGCATGTCTGCTGGAAGTGATGATCTTATGCTCCCTTTTTGTTCCAGCACTAAAAGTGAACAGTAGTTTATAGCCCGATAAGCCTTATTGCTGCCTCACAAGAAAACAGTGCAGTGATGCGCATGTGAAAAGTAGGGCAGGATCTCTTCGCTTTTGGCAGTACCTCAGCCTTAAGTCAGTTTAAGCAGCTTTTGAAACCACTCCAGAACTTTGTGCCTTCACAGAAGGTGGCTGGGGGCATCAGGTGGTGGAACCAGCATATACTTTCTGTGTAGCAAGTGTTGCTCACCTCACTATTTGCAAACATGCTTAGCATTGTAATGAATAATGGACTTTGGTCACTTTTATATAATTGGACTACCTAAATTTGTAAAGTTGAGTTCCCAAATTTGATTCCCAAGAGCAGTGGGCTGACCTCAGCTGGCTGCCAGGCTCGCATCCAGCCCCTCTCTCATTCCATGTGTCTCAAAATGAAGGCAGATACATCACTTGCCTTAATGGACAAAACATGCTCATCTTGAGGAATATTAACTTAATTTATTGCTGATTAAAATAGACTGGTATGGTGAGAAATAAGAACAAAATCTAAAACACCCTCTCCCCTTGTTCCTCTCAAATTTATTCCTTTATTTCCAGCCCCTTTTCTTGACCCCACTCAAGAGCAGCACAGGGAGGTGGGAAGTGAGGTTTGTGGCCAGTTTGTAACAGCTGATCCCTGTCACTCCTTACTCCTCACCCTTTTCCTCTTGTCCAACATGGGGACCTCTCAAGACTGCAGGGGAAACCTGCATGATCATGGTCCCCCACTATGGGCTGCAGGAGGATCTCTGCTCCAGCCCCTGGGGCTCCTCTTCCCCCTCCTACTTTTCTCACGTTGCTGTTTCTCACACTTCCCCCTCTCACTTCTTACTGCTGGGCAGTGGTTTTGTACCATTTTAAATACATTTCCCAGAGGTATTCCCAGGGGATTTTGTCCCCACCTCAGTTATGGGGCTCAGCTGCTCCCTGTGTTGGGTGCAGTGAGGGCATCTGGAACCTGCTGTGACCGGCCCTGGGCAGATCCTGCCTCTCCTCCCAGTGCCCTTCAGCCTCTACTGCGAGCGCCAGGACAGCAGTGCCCCAGACAGCACAGTGTCTCTCAAACAGTTTGAGCAGCCAGCAAAAGTAAAGGTTGTTTTCTCAGGATAGTCTGAGAGACTTTAGGGTCTTTATTCCTAACCCCATCTGACAGCAAGTGAGCAGGTTTTGTGTGTAACCCTTTGTATGTGGCATTGAAAAGAAAAAATACTAAAATTACATTCCTTCCCTTAAAATATTAAAAAATATTTGCCTTCTGTATTGCTGTGAATCCAAATTTTTTATGTCCTGCATGTGCAAAACATGCCAGAGAACAGACCCAGTCCATGCTGGGACAGGGTCCCAGTGGGCATCCAGGTCTTCAGCTGGAGTCGGGCAGACCTGTTGTGTCCCTTGTAGTGCCTGTCTCTGCTTCAGGGGCCTCCTGTTCTCTGCACCCTTGATTAGGGCACTGTCCTGAGATAAATACATCCTCTGCTGTCCTCCCAGTATTTTTTTTGTAAACTGGGTGAATACAGATTCCCGCTTTATTATCTATGAATTCTGTCCATTGGTGTCAGAATGGTGGTGGCCCAACCAGATCGATACTTTGTCCTTTGCGGTATGCCAAACTGCTTGGAGCTGTTGGCACAAACAACAGGCTTGTTTTGTTCTCACATTAAAAGAAGATGTGATATGAAACCTTGTATATTTTAAAAATTCAAATTCTTATCTATGTCTGACAGATCTCATCACTGTGAGAAGTCCAAAATTTGTGATTTTCTGTAAAATTTAATTATCTGGCACTTTCCAACAGCAGCTTGTCTGCCACTTACATGTAGAATTTAATTTTGTTCAAACATCTTTTGTGTGTGTCTTCTTGATATTGATAGCAGTGACTTGTGGTAATGCTTATCGCTTTTTGATTCTGAAAATATAATAAAGAAGAAAAATACAAAGTAATAGCTACATACATTAGTTAGCCAGACATCCATCAAATCTTTGTATCAGACATAGCTCTTCAGATATCTCAAGAAACAGAGACTGTAATAGCAGCTGTAGCATGGCAGACGTGCCCACAAAACCAAATAAATCATAGCCCAAACAGGGAATGAACCAAGACATACCTTTCTTGTTCATTGAGGGGTTTCTTTGTTCCCCTTTCCAGTTAGTTTTCTGAATGAATTGTTACTTACTAATTAGCATTAGTAATAGCAATAATTGACCATAATTTGTCTCTTTATAGCTACCATAACTGAACTCTTCAACATACCTGAATCTTGGGTCCATTCCCCAAATTCTGAGGGATGTGAGTAAGGTATACTGAAAAGTGGGAAAGTAATCTTAGTAACATGTTGTCCGGTTGGGTCCCCGCTCCGGGTGGGAGCTAACCCCCAGCTAGCTCGGGTCAACACAGACACAAAGTTTCCAGTTCGTTTTGGCTTCTCGGCTTGGCAGCTGGACTCAAAGGTGACAGTCAATAGCAGCAGAAGAGAAAAGGCTGGCTCTCAGCTTAGCAGGTTAAAGGATGTTTATTAGCAGAGATCTCCAAGCTCCGAGGCGAGCGGCTCGGAGCTTCCAGGCTGAGAACCCCGCGGCTGAGAGCCCCGCGGCTGAGAGAGTTTGCTCCTCCCTCCGACCCCCTATAAGCGGGGGAGGGTCCCAGGGAGGATACAAAAAAGACCACAAATCAGGGGTTTCAGGGGGTAACAAGGTGTGCCCACCCCCAAGCTTCAGACCACTAAAATCCAGAGCCAAAGGAATTCCCCCCAGGCTGCCTATCACATGAAGCCCTCTGCCGGAGATTTCACAATCCGGGAGGGACCCCGGGAGTGATTGACAAGCTGCCCCAGAGAGGGGGGTTGGGGCAGAGGGGCTGTTACATGTCATGTGAGGTATGGGATGATTGACACAAAACACCTTATTATACAGACAACACAAAAGGGATACAGAATTGGGGATACAGTGAAACGAACCATAACATAAACTTTTTACAAAAATCTAATAAAACAGTTCTGCACCACCACAATGTTGTATACAGATAAGAGTAGTCATGTAGAAAAAAGCATGGAATCACAAACACATTGACCATCATCTCATCAGTAAAAGAAATCTATCCTTGGAGAACTAGGAATATAAATACATGCAACTATAGGCATAACTCTTGATTTGTAGTTTCCAGTTTAAATGACTGAAAAAAATGGATGTAAATATGTAAACATATTTATATACATGACTTTGCTCTGTACTTGTGAAAAAGAAAATGAACAGATGTACATATTGGGAGTATCTGGGATATATTGTAGAAAAACAAGAAAATGTGATGGTACTGTTCAGTATCTGCAGAGGTCTATTTGTGCAATGTTTGTCTGCAAGACACTATTTTTTTTTTACATATATTTCTTGATTGTATATTGCTGTATTTGCACGGTGATTCTGTAATGAGACTTTGACTTTGTAACCCTTGGTTTGAGCAGCCAGATTTCAGTGCTGACTGAAGACTGAATGCAGAAGCCTGTATGTTTCCTTGGCAGGGTATCTGATTTGATGAGAACTACAGTGGCAGTCTGCTTTATGTTGTGGGGAAATTAAAAGTATTCTTAGCTTTCTGATAGCTGTAAATAAGCTTTGATAGCAGTAAACAAGTTTCAGCTATGCTATGTGACACAGAAGTGTGTGCATAGTGTAGCCTGCTTCTCAGGAGAAACACAGATAGAAGCCAAGATTTCCTGAGCTCGTCATATAATTCTTCAAAAGCTTGTATTAAAGAAAAAGCAAGGTGGTAACAGCTCTGTGAATACCATACCCCTGATGATCAAAACACAGATGAGGAAGATATGTACTGACTGATGATTATCCCTAGGCAGAGAAACTCAAATTGAGTAGCTAAGGCTGTCGTATTTTGGTTCCCAGATCCTGTTAGTGTGGTGGCTTTCAAGTTAGCTATTATAGATTGTCAACATGGAACCTCCTGAGCAAAGCATGTGAGGCTGTGCAGCTGGAACTAAAATAAAAAGCTCTAAAACAAACAGCTATCACTCTTCATATACCCTGTACCAGGTCAAGAAAGAGCACGTCATGCACACTGCCCACTGGTTCTTTCATGTATGCATGCATGAGGATGGATAGGTGGATCAGTTATGGAAAGTGTAAACACAGCCAGCAGGTGGGACAATCAAGGACATCTGGTATACTGGCTTTTCTAAGTAAGATTTAAAGTCTACTGAAATAGTACTAAAGAGAAAGTACTACAGAGAAAGCAGTTGGAGATAGAAGAGTGAGTTTCCATCCTGTCACCCTTTACCTCTCTGTGTTAGGAACAAGTGGCTGCAGTGAAATAGGATCTCTTTCCATTTTGTAACCCTGAATGCCATTTAAAAAAATGTTGTTATTGTGGAGAAATGACCCACATAAAAGTAGAGAATGCAGCTCTACTTTTCAGGGACAGAGGAGGAAATGCATGACAGCACTTGGATATCCTTAGAATAT
Organism: Hirundo rustica; assembly: GCF_015227805.2. NCBI lineage: Eukaryota > Metazoa > Chordata > Aves > Passeriformes > Hirundinidae > Hirundo > Hirundo rustica. The sequence goes on from NC_053453.1 coordinate 39,678,791, forward strand.
ATGATTAATTTTGGCAGGGAAAGATGCAAGCTACCTTTAGTGAATTTTGTGAAAGACAGCTGCTGCTATTTTTATGTGACATCAGAAGTCTAATCTGTTAGAATTTCCTTGTACTGCAGCAAATGACAACAGTTAAATAAGACTGATAAATTGTTTCAGCACGAAATAGTTATATGTGAAGGGTGTTGGCTGCAAAATTTCGTTCCACTGCTGCAAAACTGTATGTAATGCATATACAATGGTAGGCTGGACATACTTGTAAGCTCAAACTACTTTTGTAGATAAATGTTTTACTACTCAGTAATGTACAGATTTTTAAAAAAATCTTTCCAGTCTCTCTGCTGTGTGTTCTGGTGCTTCTTTTTACACTAGCAGCCACATAGTTATTTCTAGATTAAAACATTCCCTGAATGTACTGCTGAAAGATGGATAGATTTCAATCATACTATAGCAAACAGTGTTTTAACATGCCCATTTTATTGTTGTTTATAAAATGGCATGAAAGCAGACAACCTTGTCTTTGTATGTCTTTATGTGAAGAATGTTACATAATAAATATGAGAAACACACATTCATGCTGTAGATCTATAATGCAGCCTTGTGCTTATGACTGCTCAGGTGTATTTGTTCTTGAGTAGCACACAAATAATGCCAGCCCATCAGTTATTCAGTCAGTTTGGTGTCTGGGAGTCAACTGCTTCCAGTACACTGTAAATAGGATGGACATGAAAAACATAATTTTGAGCTGGGTAACTTTTACATTAACTTTCATCCTGCTCTATTGCATGTTCATATAAGACTTCACTTACTATTGTGTATTAGCAACGTGCAATGTGACAACATTTGAAAACCTCTTTTCATACTGTTTTGTCAGCAATGATGTAGGATATGCTATTAATCCAGCTTTTGTAAAAAGATTATCTTTTTGAGATCAAAAGTTAGCAGTAGCACATTAGCAGTGGTACTGCGAGTAAATTGGTTTCAGTGAAATGAAAGCCAGTTCAACCATTTTGTCCATGGAAATTCCAAAGAAGTAAAATGTTTGAGCCTAGAGGTGTGGAAGTGTTAAGGCCACATTCTGCTACTTAGAGGATCACCTACTCCCAGCTGGGTTGTGGTAGCAGAACTCAGCAGCTCTTCCTGGCCTTTCATAGCACATTTTGAGAGGATATTCTTTTGAATTATAGATTACCCAGTGGTGTATTTTTTGGATTACAAACTCTTCACGGTGGAAGGATGCTTTACTTGTACATGAGCACTTTCCAGGGAAATACAGGAGTTTCTTTCTTTTTGAATACAGGTTGGTCATGGTTGGTTGTGTTTCGCATAAGTGTCACAGTCAGCCCTTCTGTTTTCCTGGAGTTCCTTTCTTTTTGAATACATGTTGGCCATGGTTGGTTGTGTTTCGCATAAGTGTCACAGTCAACCTTTCTGTTTCCTGGAGTTCCTTTCTTTTTGAATACAGGTTGGCCATGGTTGGTTGTGTTTCACTGAAGTGTCACAGTCAACCCTTCTGATCTATCCTGAGGTTTACAGAGAAGGATATGAATAAAAGCATCTGAAAGAGGTTTTCTTAATCAAATACAGGTGTTGTATACAGATGTTGTGAAAGGATGACACCTTGAAATAAAGATTATATCCACCTGAGAACTGTTGAGATAACTTTGCATATTTGGTTATGTTGATTTTAGTGGAACAATTTGTGAGTTAATATGCTAGCCGAACACACTAGTCACTGTCAGCAACTAATGGGACTCAGTGCTTGGCTAAGACTGGAGATAAATCTGAATCTAGTTAAAATTACAACATGATGTTGATTAGCTTCAGCAAGGGGAATTTCTGAGACAAAGTGTTGCTATCACACAACATGTTAAATAAGCAGTTGGACTAAGCAGATGGTGGGCAGAGATCAATGACATTCCATTAAACAATAGGTAATTTCTCAGTAGGAAATTACTTACATTCCCAAAAAGGGTCACGTACCAAATTTCTCTAGACTGGCTTATAGTTGTAAGAAATCTCCTGGTCAAGGGTCTGTGCTCTAGAAAGATGAAGAGACACAAAACCTTATAGACATTTTGAAGAGTGATCTTACATATTCTGGAATACTCCAACTCTTCAATGTGCTGGGTGCTGCATATGAATGGGTCTGAGATTTACACTGAAGTTCACCACTAACTTATTTGTATTATGAAGGTTTCTTGGTATTACAGCAAAACGCTACTGTTGCAAAACAGTACTCTTACATATAGTATTAAGTCTACAGAAGATTGACTGCTTCATATATTTATTTCTGCTTACATAGGATTTTGTGGAAATAAGGTGTAATGATTAAGGATGTAGATATGGAGACATTACTTGGCCCTTTTGATTAACTGTTGTATAAAATATTTTTTATAACTTGAGAAAAAAATCTGTTATCTTTACTTTTCATTTAGCCATATCATGTCTTACTTTCAGATTCAAAGCAGACACATCAAAGTTGAGAGTTGTTTTCCCAGCATTTTCAGTTTAATTGTTTCAAGTTTTCCATGCTGTTTTTTTTGTGCAGGTCGGTTTGGTTTGGTGTGTGTGTGTGTGGTGGTTTTTTTATGCATTTTAAGCATAATTTGACAGTTCCTGGATTTACTTCTGCGAATCTGTGATATAGCAGTTGATTGCAGTGAGATAACTTGAGGGGTGGGTTTCTGTCTTGAACCTCCTGATGGACTGTACCTTCCCTGAGTACTTATGTCCAACCTGTTCATTTGACTTAGCCTGTTTTCTATTTACCACAATATTGGTGTTAAAAACTCTGATGTTTCAGGAGCTGGTTGATTGGCACATCAGTTGTCCTTGCCTTGAGGGTAGAAAAAACTATCTGAAGAGCAGGATGGAGGGCTAGAGGTGATTATACTTTCTGCCCTTTAGTTTTTCTATCTAGCCATTACAGGAGTGTGGAATTGGATAAGACTTCCTGAATTTTTAAACACAAAGTGGTTCATGTCTGTGAACATTCCTGTCTTGATTTGATAGTATCTTTTCCTACCCAACACAGGAATTTAGAGAAAAACAGCCAAAAGTGTTTGACATAATGAGATAAGAATGAGTATATATATGAGTAGAGGAAAAGTAGATTATTCTAACAGATAAATAATAGATTATGATTCTTACCTAAGGTTTTTTTATCTCTATATATGATAGATATGGATGGATCTAGACAGTGCCTCTGCATGTTGGCGCTGCTTTCTGACAACCGATTTCTAGTCTGCTTCACTTGTAAATACTAATGAAAAGTATATAATTGTATAATTATATAAAATATGTTATGAATTGTTGTAAGAGTGTATTTTAATATTAAAATGAATTAAAAATAACCTTAAGATGACAATTTAATTTTTTTCTCTCATTAAGTGAAACTTACCTTATCAAAATTTTCTTTTTTTATGTTTTGGTTTTTTGTTTTGGTTTTTTTTAACCAAAGTAGGGTTGGCTTGGGTTGGTTTTTTTTCTGGTTTGTGGGGTTTTGGTTTGCTTTGTTTGTTGGGTTTTTTTGGTGGAGTTTTTTGTTGTGGGTTTGTTTTGTTGTTTTGTTTGTTTGTTCATTTTGGGGGGGGGAGACTTTTATTCCTTTTTCCCCATAGAGACAAAACTGTTGTCTTTTTTTGGTAATGCCTTACTCAGCCTTCCTTATCTGTTGAATATTTGTGCAGTACTAAATACACCTGTGAACAAACAGATGCAAAAACACCCATGAATTACTTCAGGCTAGTGTTAGAAGGTTGCTTATGTAGGAGTATCATTAACTTACAAATGAAATTTCATATTCAGATTACCTGTAGACTGGGCTCCAATTGCATCAGCCTTCCAGATACCGTGTACTTAGATTCACAGGGGATACACTTTAAACCAGTCTCTGTATTAGTATTTTGAAGCCAAACATCTTAGAAGTCTATGTGTATAGCTTTTATTACAAAATTACCTAATTTTTTTCTTTACTACGTGATGTTGAAGAGGAAAAATTAATTTAGCTAATGTGAATTAGTGTCTCTGATTTCACGAAATGTGGTTCTTTTAAAAAATTGTATTAATATGGTTATGTTGGGAGTAATACAGGTGTTTGGGAGTAGCTTGAAAAAAGTTACAAATGAAACAGAAATTATGATTTTGATAAGACTGTTCAATGTATAATGAAGAAAATTATCTGAGGAGTAAATCAGGAGAGACAAGAAGTGAGCAAGAGTTGAGGAAAAGGCAAGAAGTTTATGATTACCAAGAAAGAAAGAAGTTAGGACTGGATAGTATTTTTCACTGTGAAGGGTTAGAGTTCTCGTTGTTTGATTTTTGTGAAGAAGAGAGAATTTAAGCGAAGGGCAAGAGTTTAAGCATATCTTGAGCTACTGCAGAAATTTTTCTATTAATAAGGCTAAGCACTGAAGAACAGATGTGGGTAAGGATTTAGAGAAGTCAAAGTTTTTTGGGGCTAGCCGTACTAAGCTTGAGCTGCTATTGGGCCACTTAGAGTAATGAAATTGGAAAGGAAGTTAAACATGCGTAAAAGGGAACTGGTTGCTTGTGTAAAAGAGATGAGCCATTGACTCATAAATTACAGCTGAATCCACATAATATTCACCAGAGATAGTATTGAAAGTTAGGAGAGTCTGGTACAATAAGGAAAAGAAACTGTAAGACAAAAATTGGATGAGTGAAAACTAAACTACAGGCCCGCAGAGTCTGAAATAGATGTTAAGAAAAGGAGTAATGTGGAAGGCTGTGGAGGTGTTAGGATGGCAAGATTTAAGACTTGGATAAGAATTGATCAGTAAACAGTAAAAGAATTGAGTAGGAAACACCAGTAGGGAAAGAGGAGGACATGTATTTTATAAGGAGTCTGTAAAATTCTGTTTAAAAATGCTTCTGAAAGGTAAGGGATGAAGATGGGGTTGAAGACCCTTTAGTTTAGAATGTATATGGACCAGTAATCTCAGTGTGATTTTTGATGAACTGAAGGAAATAAAAGGAGTGGATGGAGTCAGATCATCTAAGTATGGTAGTGAGATTATCAAGAAGTAAGAGAGCTAAAGGAGGATGCTTAAGTAAATACAAAAAGAAATGAAAGAAAAGGCAAAGTAGGGAAGAAGTAAGCCTACTGATTTTCTTTCAGTTAAAAGTCTGAGATACTGAACATGTTGCAGTAGACATGGTGTGGTAAAACCAACTCCATTGAGGTACCTTTGGACAGGTGCAGCCACTTAATAGCTGTGAAATAGTGACACTGAGTATTTAAGCTGTGAATACCCTTAGCAGTCTCTTCACTGCCTTCATGTGTTCCATTGCATCTTATGCAACACAGAGAAGTATCATCTTTTTTTCCTTTGGTATATTACTTTCTTGTCCATCTTTCTGTTTTAATTCTGCTGCATTTATAATTTGTACAGTACTGTTTCAGGTTCACTGGTACCTCCTATGATCATTTTGTTCTTCCTTCAAATACTGAACAGATTGAGAAGTCTTGAAGCCTTTCATCATAAAATAACCTTTTAATCTCCAGATAAGCTTTCTAGGTCTCCCTGCTAAAGAACTTAAATATCCTTGACTCTAGTGTGCTGAATTGCTAGTGACATTTTAAGGCTGGTATCTAAGATGTGTCTATAGCTTGCATTTTGGAGTTGTTTAGTCTTTATTTTAGAAACACAAAGTCAACCATCTTATTTTTAATTTTGGTAACCACATTTCTATTTTCTTTGCTTCAGTCAGCAGTGTAATCTGACTACCTCAAGTACCAAAACACACTGCATGTCAAAGTCATCTATTTCTACAAATGAGTACAACATTCTGACAACTGACTGGACAAAAACTAGCTAAAATTAACTAAAACCACGTAACTAGACTGTGTTTACAGCATGAGATTAAACATCAGTTACTGAAAATTTTAACACCTGAATTCATTATAACTGCTAAATGAATATGCCGTTTGGAAAAGTTTGTGTACAGAGAAAGGTATTTTGAGCATGAAGAAAAGTGGTGTGTATATCAAATGCTGAACAGTTCAATATGTCAAAAGACATTTTCTTGCAATAGGCATATTTAATTTTTGAAAAGATACTGACTCATAACTTACAGAAAGTTTGGTTGTGAGTTCATCAGAATACTCTTTAATGAATGCTGCTATACCTGTCTCTCTTGCCATTATTTCGACTTGCAGAATAAGCAAGTTTTGTCCAATAAATTTGATCATCTTTTGAGTCTTGTGTATGAGAAGCTGGCCTTTGTCACATTTCTACCCATTGGGAAGATAAGTGGCTAAGTAATTTTTATCTGCTTTGCATAAAGGAAAGCTGAAGTTCAAAGACTAAGCCTTTAAAATCATATATACAGGTATTGCAAAGATTAAAACCCAGAGAAGTTACATATAGCCTCTGAAACAACAATTCTGTTTAATGGATCCATTATTTTTCTTGATTTATAAATAATCCCCTTGTTTGTGTGCCTTAGACCGTAGTAACCTTTTCAAATAGCTGTTGCACATGAATCTATACAGATCACCACTACTGCTGTTTGCTGTGTCGTTTGAAATGTGCAACACTGGTCTGTGTTAGCCTTGGTTTACTTTCACAAAGTGTGAACACTTCTTATCTCAAATTTCATGCTACTATCCTCTCAGCGTTTTCCTATTCTGCTTAGTCTTCTTCATTCCGGCAGTATTTTCTTTATGTTATTTTGATTTACAGACTGTATTCACAAATTTTATTTAATCCATTTTAGCCAATTTTTTAATGTATTAATATGAGTGATAAATAAAAATGTTCCATTGCATTAGAGTGTTTTAAACCCAAGACTATGCTAAGGAAGGGGTTTTATCAGCTAGTAGCAATGTTCATGGGAAACTAATTTGAACAGAGGCATAGCAGCATTTTTAATATCTTATGTTCCCAATTTTAATACTTAGGATATTTTATTTAAAACATATTAATAAAATCAGAAAATGTGAACTTTTTTCTTCAACATGCTAGCTACTCTTCAACTATTCTTGTTGCTGCACAAGGTTGACTGACCGCAGTGTCAAACACATAGCGCATATCAAGCACCTCTGTATACGCTCTGTGCTAATACCTGTGCTGGTAACTTGCACATTAGTGATACAAAGGTAAACCTTTACCGGGGATTGAAAATGTGATATCAGGTTTTAGATTTGTTTGTCTTCCTGTGTTTTTCCACAAAACATCCATTCGACCTTTAAACAGCATTGTCCATACTTAAACAGATGTAATCTTCAGCTATTTCTTGTGCTGTCTGTAATCATAATGCTGTGAAAATTTCTTTACTGTAATTTGTCATATATTAGGCTTTCTTTTAAAGTAAAGTACATTTTTCAAAATTAGAATCAATTCAAATGTCAGTCAACAAACAGCAGTGACAGCAATTGGGGCCTATGACTACTCATATATTATTAGTAAAAAAATACATTTCTAAAATGAATGAGTATTTGAGAAGATGCCAAACTTGGTGACTAAGAGCTTTCTTTTATTTTTCTACTAATTCCATTGAGGAAAAGTAAAACCACTGAATGACTATCCTTTCTCAGAAATACAAAATTTAAAAAAGTTCCTATGCAGCCTTTCCTTTATAGCTTTCAGAAAATTTCCTTACCCATTGTAATGCATGTCTGTGTTTTTACTTTTCTCTTCTCTCCTCTACAATTTAGTGTCATGTTTCCATTAACTACTTAATTCCTGAGATAAGTTGTTTCTTCTTGTTTCCCAAATAGCTTTCATTTGTTCTCTTGCATTTTTAACTTCTAGTACTTTTTTCATAAGCTAATATTAAGGGCCTAGAGAAGAACTTTTTCATTTGTCTTTTGAAATATTCCTCATGTTTAATGGAAATACATTCTATTAAAACTACCTGACTTATTAAAGAAATATGGGTATTGATCTAGTATCGATACCCAACTGTGATGGACAAAAACTCTCTAACAGTTTAAAGTTAGAAAGTGTATGTTTATTACGGCCGGGCAGCACACGGGATATTTCCCTAATTCGCACTGCGAAATTCACAGGTAATTACAAAGCCTTTTATTTACAAAAGTGTTGAATACCCAAAATACAAATGCATATTCATACCCCTGTCACCTCCCATTTCTCGCTTCGTATGCTAATTGGCAAAAAGGCTATTAAGCATGCGTACTTTGTTTCCTGAAATGAGTTGGGGGTCTATTCTGCGGAGGGGTCACCCAAAATGAGGAAGTAAGATGAGTCTTCCTCATCCTGACCTTTCTACCTTTTCAATGCATTCGTGACAAATGAATCTTTGGTAGAACTTACAGTTTCCTGTGTTCAATGGGTCCTTTAAGCAGGAAATCTGCAGCTATTTTATGTCCTATTTACCACATTTTGTTTTTCATTACAAGCACAGCTACATGAACGTAAAGCTGACAAGCGATGAGTTACTAAATCTGGGATATCTTATCTAAGATCCGGCTTCTGTTAACTGCGAACAAAGCTCACCTATCTACTTCAGCTAATTCAGCAACTTATTATCTTAACTTTCCTAAAAATCCCTAATTCCACCAAACCCGCTGAGTCTTCCCAGCCAAAGTTTGTCTGCGCTGTGGTTGCAGTCAAGTGCCCAAATACATACAAGCAGTTTCAAGATTCCAGTGAATGTCAGTTCTATATAGAATCCGATTTAGTGTCAGACACAATTTTTACCAGTGTTCTATTTTTTAAGTACTGCTAATCTGGTCTAGAGCCAAAAACAAAACAAAACAAACGAAAAAACCAAACAAACAAAAAACCCAAAACAAACAAACAAAACAAAAAAAACCGAAACAAACAAACAAAAAAAACCACATGGCACAGGCAGAATGCTGTGGCTGAAGTGAAAGACCAGGTATTTAAAATCAGTAGCTTTCATTGTAGTTTTCATTGAACTTCATTCAGTTTCATTCAAGTTTTTCCAAATTTGTGGAATTTGTTAGAATAATGCCTTCAAGTTTACGCTAAAAATAAGACTTGGTATAGAACTTGTAGACATCTTGGAAGCAAAATTTTGTATTTTCTATTTTCTTAGAGTTTCACAATATATATTAAAAAATTTTATAAAACAATTTTGGATATCCATATTAAAAATGGGGTCATTTGTTGTTCAAACTTAATGGAATTTCCACTCCTTCAATGTCAAATATTTTTCTTTCAATTTTGCCAGAAATTTCCATGGTGTTAGATTTGTTTCTAAGAGCTTCTGTGGAAGGCTTTTGTGATGTGAAACATCCAGCAGAAGAGCTGCCTGGGGATACACTGAGACTGCCCAGGAGCTGCTGAAACAGTTTAGTCCAGTGATTTCTCCATGGTTTCTTTCTGCTTAGTGTCCACTTCATGACTTTGGTAAAACTGTGCTTTTCTTTTCCTCTGCTCTTCCAGATGGACACAAAATTCTGCCCCCAAATTCTTCACAGGTGGAAGATCAGCTTTTGTCTCGCAGCTGCATTAACTACAGCTCACAGTAGCAGTTCAGATGTAAAGGAAAAAATCCACTGCAGCTTTTGAAAAGCTCAAACTTTAAACTCTGCTTGTGATACACATTTATCTTCCATCTTTAAAAAAAGAGAATGAGTTTTTATGAACTGCTTTTTACCATGCAAACTCATTCTCCAAAACATTCATGTTCTTGATTGTGGGTGTGAAAATTCTGATGCCATATTAATAATTTAGTGTGACGGATTACCTAGAGGGCAAAACTTTTCTAGGTGTCCTGGTTTGGGACAAATTTGGGAGAAAACCCCTGTAGAGGATCCCTCTAAGGAAGCAAGCCCAAGTGGCCCCTCCCTCCAACCGGTCCGGTAAAAAAAAAAAAACCTCTTTGGAGAAAAGTGGAAGAAACTATTTTACTAAACAAATGAAGTGCATACAAGTATAAAGAATGAATAATATGAAACAATAAAACCTCTCCTTCTGAAGTGAGATGGCAAATTGAGAAAGTCCTTGCCGTGGGTATAGCTCGGCTCTCTCTCTCAGCGTCTCCTCAGTCCCAGTCTCTCCGGCGCTGCTGGAAAATGCCGAGGTCCAGGCCCCGGTGGGCCGCAGGTGCAGCCCCCAGTGCTCCCCTGGGTTTTCAGTCCAGAGCAGGTTTAAACAGTTCCAAGAAAAAGGAAAAAAAACAGTCCAGGGAACTTCTCTGCCCTAGCTAGCTGAAACTAACAAAAAGAAAAAAAAAAAAAAAAAAAAAATCTCTGTCCTGCAGTCTCTCCAAGCCTCCGCCGAACACCCCGTCTGCAGAAGAATGTGGAGGAGTCAGGCAGTTTTCTCAAAACAAACTCCACACTTCTCCTTGCTCTTAGAACCAGTCTTAAAGGCACAGGACTCAATATACAGCACAAACAGAACAGACGATTGGGAATACAAGCATCATAAAGTTACCCTAGGACACTAGGGGATTAACTAGGTGTAGAATATTTCTAAACTTTCAGCTGCTTGACTTTGCAGCTTTGACAATGCCATTGCTGAATATTTGCTTAACTTGTCCATGTGAGTCTGTAAACAATTTTGCATGTTGATTGAGTAGCCTACATATTAGACTAAGAGCTTCCTGTTATTCTTACTCATCTACAAAATCTAGTCTCCTTAAGGTAACTGATAAATTACTTAAGTTGAATGAGTATCTAATTTAAGTCCAGTTTTTCGTTAGATGGATAGGTAAAAGACTCACTGGAGCCTGCAGTAACAGTTTATCAGCATAAACATTGTAAATCAAAGCATGTTACCAGTGTCTTACAGAAGCCCTATATCTCCATAAACAACCTGATGAATACTTACGGAATGCTGTAGTACTGTCTCCAAGCCTACGTCAAACAAAATATCTTTCCTTAAGCAACTTTCTCCTTGCATTGCAGCAGATGTAGAATGCAGTAAAGAATAAAGAAAATATTGGCTATCTTTATTTATACAAATATTTTTCTTTTTCTGTGGCTCATTTTATTAGCACCTTTTCTACATTGGCATAAATAAAATTGTATTTTCTACGAATAACCTTAAAATTGCTTTAGAATTCCACACTTCACTTTGTAGTGACACTTGCCCTCTGAGCTGCTGGAAAATGTCATTTTGTGAAACAAATCCCATGTCAGTTCACATGGCAAGAGAGTGAATACTACATTCATAGCTCACATGGAATCTGACAGTTGAAAACTAAACAAATTATTTCAAAGGTCAACTTTCTTCTTCATTGACCTTGATATTATTAATGTTTGTGCCCTGGAATGTAAATGAAACAAGTTTCCATCAAAATAAATTAACAGCTTTATAAATTTACCTATTTATGAACTCCAGCTATTTTGAAATATATAATTTTAACCTACCTAAATCAATTTAACCAGGGACAAGGCTAGGATGTGACTCATTTGCTTTATGCCAGTGGGTAGCATTGCACTGCTAAAGGAAGATATTCTGACAGATCTGTGTGCCGGAGAACCTTTTTGGTGTTCCCAGTTGAAAGAATTTCCACAGCAGCTAATGTCCAAGCGTGGGATCCAGTGTGTGAAAAAAGATCTCATTTTTGGGAGATGTAGACATTTTTCATACTTAAAACTGCTGGGACAATTCCTTCCACTATTTTTTCCTTTAATGGCAAGAGATTCTTTATTTCTGCTGTAGTGCTACTTTGTAACAATAAGAGTAACCTGAATTATGAGATGTAGATAGTTGTAGAAATAAAAAAGTGGAAAGATAAAGACCTGTTCTTTGATTGCCAGCACAACAAGAAACAGTTACATGAAGTCAGTATAGAATCAAACTATGATGCCTGTTCTCACTGCTTGTCTCTATAGAGGGCAAGTTGAAAGGTATTAAGTAATACTGAGATGGAATGCAGTCAGCACTTTTTGAAAAGAGCTTTTAGACTTCCAGTTAGGAAAATTATTCCTGTCTTTACCTTGTTCTGTTCCATCTTTCATGGCCAGCTGGAATCCTGGCCTGAAAAAACATTAAAATCTCTGTGTTTGGCATCATAAGTCAAGCTTTCCTTTTGTACATTAAATATATAGATAACAGCAAAATATTACTCAGGGCTGGACTGTAGCTTCACTAAAAGGTGCAAAAATGCCTAGCAAAAGTTTGCTTTTATTTTTTTGGAACCCAGCATTAACAAAATTGGAGATTATGAATTAGAGATTATGTATTACAAGGTCTGCATTTTTACCTGTATGTTCAAGTAAGCAAGTTTCTTCTTGAGTTCAATAATTTTTCAATAAAAACCCTGCATCATTTTTAACAACCTTGGAAAAGGGAATTGATATGTTCATGTCTGAAAGAATAGATTAAACTACTAAGAAAAGCTACTTTACTTACATGCTTTGAATACATTTTTGATTCATGTCATAGAATCACAGAATATGCTGAGTTGGAAGGGACCCATCACAAGCATTGAGTCTAACTCCTGGCCCTACACAGGACACCCAAGAATCACACCATGTCCTTTTATTAAGCAAATTCTTGAGAAAAAATACTGTAAGTCTCTTAGATGGGAAGCAAGAACAAATATAAATGCAGGTGCTTTTGAACTCAAGCAAAAAAACCCCAAAACTGAGTGATACTTCAGGATGGCTTGACACTAATGAATATGAACTTTGCTTGGTTTTAAGACGTGATATTATGATCCCACCATGGCCCTCAATGAAAGACTGGTTAATGTGCAGCCTGCTATGGGTTGTTCACTTCTCATTTTGAATGTCCAGCAAAAACCAGGTGTATACCTTGCTGGGTTTGACTTGGTTTCCTACCACATACTATGTTTCATAGAAAAGATAGAAATGTTTGTGTTGTCACTCTTTTACAGACTATTGAGAACATGACCTCTGACTAGGGAACTATGTTCTCAGACCGAAAAATGCACCATCCTGTTAGTTCTGCCTCTCACATCCCCTTGTAGTATCCTCTACAGCCTGTTGACCTGCTCTGGTCATGCAAAATTGCAGGTTGCTTAGAGTCTTTGTTTCTAAGATAGATGATAGTTACATGGTGCTACCAACTTAAGTCTCAAAGTGGCATGTTTGCTAAAGGAATTTCATGCTTTCAGGTAGTTGTGTTATTAGGGTGATAAAAACTTGTTATCCATAATAAAATCTCTTGTTTGATTAAAAAAAATCCAAAAAAACCCAAACCAACCAAAAGCACTCCAAAAAAGAACCATGTATTAATATATACCCCCTGTGATTTTCAAAAGGTCTAGTGCTTCAGAATTACGTTCTTTTCCATGTCCAAATATAAACCAGCATTTCATTTTCTGTTGCAGAAGGGTGTTTAATATTCTGAAATCAGCCATTTAAAAACTATTTCTACCAAACTCTGAGAAATTCAAAATCACTTGTCATCAGTTGTGCCTTCTGCATGAAGAACTGAAGCAGTTGCAGGGATAACAATAAGTATGAATTGCAAACACTTCTAGCTGTATAGGTTGATGCCACAAGTAGTCTCTCATGTGTAAACTGAGAAGCATCCACACTTTTACAGTGCAGTAGCCAAGATGTATATTCAGTAGTATAGTCATAGGAAAAAGGTACCGGGAGTATAGAAATTGCATCATTCTTCCTTAGTATTTGAAAACTTTTAGTCAGAAAACCAGAAGAGAAGAGGAGGTCAAAGAGTAAGGAGAATAAAGCTGAAGGAAATAATTGAGGGTAGAGTTGGAAATTGGACAGAAGAGTCAAAAATAACTGCATTTTTTAGCATTGGCAGGGGAGGAAAGTTAGACACAAAGTGTAATGGACTAGATAAAGGAATAGTGTTTAAGAACTGTCTTAGGACCAGGAGGAGGAAGGCAAACAGAAGAAGAAAAGTGAAGCTAGGAAGGAGATAAAAAAGACCCAAAGGGAAGCATAAAACCTGTTGACCTGTTTGAAGTTGCTATGTCACATGACTGGAGAAGAGTTGAAGTGAACACCGTATACAAGTAGAAGGTGTGGTATTCATTAGGCCCAGAAAATAATTGCTTCTTAGCCAGGACAGGAACTGAGCTGAAAGAGGACAGAATAGATTTGTAGTGAAAGAAATTGATTTATTCCCAGCTTTCCACCCAAGTGCATTCAGACTGAACAGAAATGGAAAATGGAATTTAGAGGTTATAGGTCAGAAGAAGAATGGAGGAGGAATTGCAAAATATATGTTCATTGAGCAGGAAATAGCTCTGTATTGTTTTAAAAAGAATCTCATATTTCATGAAATTCATCAGCTTCATCCTGAGCTCAAAACATAAATCTTCTGTTAAAACTTACCTCACAGAGAACTAGCTGGCAATTTACTTTTTGCACAGTTCAAGATGTCTTTTCAGTCCCTGAGCAGTGTTGTCAGTGCTATAAACACATCTATTTAAAAAGGGTTTATTTTCAAATAATAAAATCAAAATAGAAATAACTTCAAAAAAACAGCCAAATTAACTAAATAAACAAAATAATCATATTTTGTCTGAATGTGTACAAAGTTCTATTTCTTGAAAATCAAGGAAATTGATAGCAAAAAGAGAGCATAAATATTTCCATTTTTGTTGTTGTTGGTTTTTGTTTGTTTTGTTTTTTTGTCATGAGACTGTATAATGTGCAAGTCTAAGGAGCCAAAGTAAATGGAAGTTTGGACAATTAATAGCAGTGAGGAAGATGGTTATTATCTGATAGAATGTGCTCTTGCTATAGCAGTGACTGAGAGTCAGCATCATTAACCAGCCTTGCTTGTACAAGGGGAACATACAAACCCACACCTAAAAGACAGTTTTTACTTTAAATAACTTTTCAGGTAAAAGATTAAATGCAAGGCACTCCTCAGGCTTTTAGGTGTTATGGTGCTACTAATACAGTAGAGAGCTATAGACAAAGTACACTAGATTGTCTGAAATTATGCCTTCTTTCAAGCCATAGTAAGTTTTATAAAATTTCCGTTTAAAAACATTCTCATGGTATCAGTGTCAGTATTGCAAATGTACTTCCGTGGTATAGGAAAAGGCATGCTGAATGAATGGCATGAAGGAGTAATTTCATATTAAATACATCATTTTCTTAACAAATGTTCTAGTCATCAATGCAGTAATTTTTAAATTATTAAAGATGGCTTTTTTCCCAGTATCATTTTGCTCAACTCACCAAAAGACTACATTGAATATCAAAATTAGTCACTTTAAGTGTTTTCAGGTGTTTGAATATTTACAGTTTTCATTACAGAATGTCTTTTTTACTTAAAAGGGAATGAGAAATTGCTGGATAGCAAAACCAGCCTAACCTTTCCCCTACAATAACTCATTTTCTAAATCTGATCCTGCTAAGTTTGAAATTAGTTTTAATGAATTTTGATACTCTCATTCAATTCTTTTGCATAGGATGAGTCTCTGCTTCTATCTTTAATTCTACAATAAAGATGAAAATTCTTTTCACCTGTTTCATAAATCACCAAGATAAACAGTAGCATTTGAGAGATAAAAGGTATTTAATGGCAATAAAATATTATAGAGTTCTTTAAATTTGGCTACTAGAGTTCATCTATACATAAAGAAAGGATTGCCAGGTCCTCTCATTTTCTTGACAGTTCAAATTTAAGTGTAAGAAGCTGTAAGATATATCTTGTATAAGAATATTTGGCATAGATAAGAAGACTCAAATATAAGTCATACCAATATTATTTATTTGTCTTTTATAAATCATGTACTTTCCTATTAATACTTCAGATTCTTTTTTTATACTGGTGTGAATTTCAATGACAAAGGTCAATAGATCTCCAATAAAGTAATGTCTCATGGACAGAGATAATTTAAAGGACCACACAGGGCAATTGAGGATATTGGAATAGTCTCTGTAATTTTATTTTATTTTTAAAAATACACCTGAATTTAATTATAATTGGCTTGAGAAAATAAAAGACAAAGTCTTTTCAAGAAAACCCCAATTTATTTTTTATTTAAAAAGATAATATTTTTTCCTGGAAATAGCAAGATTAGCTCCAGGACATTTTAAAATTGAAATTTTGGCAACATAGGATCATTTTTAGTTTTGGAGTTAGATGCTAGTGGAGATTAGTGCCTTCTTACAATTTTAACATTTTGAAGAGAGAAAAAGAATCTCTAAAATAATCTAAAAGCACTTCTCTATATCTGTATAAACATTAGCAACAAATGGATAAGGCATTTTGTTTAATTTGAGATATCAAGGAGTATAGCCAAAATTTAAGAATGAAACTGTGGTAAGCACAAGAAGTACCACAACCAATACTGAACAACAGGTTGTTCAGGTCTGTATGAAAGATGCAGGAGGTGATTCAGCCTCTCTTGCTAGAATTGTAGGGATTTTAGCATTTGTTCGTTTACCTTTTACTATCATACTGAGAGTGGAATTAATTTTGAGATGATGAGATAACAACATGTGAAAATTAATGTGTTTTTCTTGTGTTATATCTATGTCAGATAGTGTAAGAAAATAATACTTGAGATAGATTACCTGTGTTAGGGCATGCTTCATCCATGAACAGAGTTAAATAAAAATGCAGCCGTCAAAACTGAAAAGTGTAAGCATCCGTGAGTAGAACAACAAAGCTTAATTAAAATCCTACATTTTTATGGTTGGTTTATTTTCAGAAACCATCTGGGCCTTTTCAACCAAATTTTATCATTATGTCTCTCTTCTAGCCTGTTCATTGATTCATTACACAAACATATGTAGAAGTACAGAACTAGTCTCAAAGGTTTCCTGACTACTAAAAGTAGTTGTCTGTGTGCTGAGTGTCTTTACCTCTTCACAAGCTATAGCTATTATTTAGGAAATTCAGCATCTCATAGGAAAATCCTTCTCGTCATGTTACACAGGCTAAATATGAAGTGAATAAGTATTTGTTGATCTGGGGGAAGCATGAATGTTTAGACCTGAGTAGTGATTAAAGTTAACTTGCATAACATAAACCTAATAAACCAAACATTTCATGTACTAGCTCCTTATAAATGAAGAGGAGTATTTTGTAGGGAAAGGAACAAAGAGAGCCAGTGTGAGGCCTGAAGGAGGCTTTGGGATGCAGTGTTATGGCATATGAAAACTGCGCAGACTGGCTTTACTGACCCACGGTCGAAAATGGTGAAGTGACCTGGTCACTCTGTTTTCCAGTTAAAACGGTATAAAAACTCACAAAAGCTACATGATTATGTAGGCAAAGCTAATACTAACAGCTCTGTTTTCCCTTCAATCCCACATACAGTAGAAAAGGTAGAAAAGTTCTGCCCCACCATGCTAGGCTCTGGGTATTTTCAGCTAACAAATTCTTTTTTTGTTGCAAAATCTAATGATATTTCTGTGTTATTGAGCTCTCCTACAGCCTTCCAGTGACTTAGAGAATTAGGGTTTTTTGACTCCTTGCTTGAAAAATGTCAGGATGTTTCAGGGTAGTAGGGTGTGTTCTGCTACTTGTTGTGGCAGAATATTCAAGTCTAGGGGTTTTTCCAGGGTTGTCTGTGTTTGCAGGGTTACTAGTGTAAGTAAAGTGCTGTATTTAATAAAAAGGCCTATGGTACAAAATATGCCAAATCATATACTTAGCAGACTTGCAAAAGAGATGTTAATGTACTGCTGCAGCATGGCCTTTTGCCTCCTCCCAAGGTAATTATCACTATCAATTACACTATCTTTCAATATCTATTTTACTTTTTTAAGACTTCAGAAGGCATCAGGGCATAACCAAAGCATAGAACCCTGTTAAAGAATATCTCTAACTCAATCTCTGTGAGCTGTATCCAGGCTGGAGTGCACCATCTTCGTTTGTTACTCTTGTGCTGTGAATTCTGTAGTGATTGTTATTTCAGAATGGTACACTGGTCTAACTGAAGGATTTTGAAACAGCCTCAGTGCCAAAGGCCTCCCTGCTTTTGCACAGTGTTACAAATCTCTACTGCTACCAGGGAGGCATCTGAATTGGGATCATCTCACATCTCCATTGGTTAATTAAGACTGTAGCCCATTATCTTAGAGATGGGTGATGCATTATAGGTGATCCTTTGATAATACATGTATTTTTTATGTAATGTCACATGACATTTTAAATGCTATGCATTTTTATATATTCAGGAACTAAAATAATGACATTTATAATAAGTTTTTATTCACATATTCAGTTTTGTGCCCATATTGGTATAACTGCACCTTGTAAATATTTCTGTCTCAACCTTTTAATCATAAAAATAATATAATTCATGTCTGACATAAGCTTGGGTATGAACTTAATCCAGTTAGTTATTGTTTGGTGTGCTGTAATTTGTAACCAAAAATTCTCAAATAAATGCAGAACACCTATATGCAATAGAATTGGACCTTGATTTTTGGGGAAGCTGGGTAAATAAAGAGGGAATATATGGTTGAGTGGATACAGCTTGGCAAAGCCGTACATGCCTACAAATACAGATAAGTGCTTATGCATAAAATAGTGTGATCTCATTTTGGGCTACAAAAAATTCTTTATCTTAGTATTTTAATGATGTAACACAGTGAGTGAAACAAGGAAAAGAAAAACAGCAAAAAGAAATTAATTGTGAGAGGGAAACACGGAACTGTGAAGAATTTAGAATTTAGAATTGTTGCTGAATTTACTTTATTACATTTAAACAATCCAGAAAATACTGTTAACAGTCTTGCAGTCCTTTAGCCCTTCATCTTTGTTTAACCTGCTTCATTTAGGAGCATATTTTAGTTTTGGCTGATAATTCCTATGCTGGTGAAAAGATAATACTTTGGGATTTAGTAGGAGAAATGTATTGTTATTAGTGGTGGCAATTGAACCACATTAAATGTATTATGAGACATGTTGTTTCTTTGTAATACTACCTTGCCCACAGAGTCAAACATGATGGGCTCTCTACAGATGAATAGTAGGAGGTATTTGTAGCTTCAAAGACTTTTTGAAACAGAATGGTGAAAGATATTTAGAGACTGATTTTTTTTCTGTTTATAATGCCTTAGGAAAAATAATCCTAAGGTGTTAGGGCCAAAGGAATATTCAGCTGTCCTGCAGGATAAATCTGAAAATCCAGCAAAGTCCCAGAAGTGCAAACATTGAGTCCCCATGGCAAATGGTTTAATAATGCAAAGGTAAAATTCTTAAAAGCACTCAGGGTTGTCTTGATTCTCTCCTACAGCAGTTAACATTTTTACAGACATAAGTTAAGGACCAGTCCCTATAGGCTGATCCGTTTAAGTACTGCAGGAAACTTCCTGCAAAATACTGCCATTTAATCCTGCAAGGGCCTTCATTATTGTATCTGCTTTATTAGTAGAGAAACTGAACAGTGACGTAAACATGGTACCAGAGCAAGTCAGAGACCAGTCCAGGATTACATCTCTAGAATTCTTGACTTCTAACCCTGTATTAGCTCCACTAATTCCACTCACCTCCACAGTAATAGCATGGTATTCACTGAGGGGTAAGTTGGAGAGAAGAAAATAAATACTTAGTTCAAGTAGTCCTCAGCTCAACTAATGTAAGATGATTTCAGCTTCATTGTGCTTTTCCTGGTTCAGGTTTGAGTTTCACTCATAGCTGAAGTTTACTATTTCCCTTAAAATATTTTAGAGCAAAACAAGGGGGTTTTGGTATCCAGCCACTGCTTTTTTTCCCTGTTATACTTGTTTACTGTGCTGATCGTGTGCCAAATACTTTTGAGTCTTCAGTCTTTCAGATATTTCCCACTCTCTTCAGCTGTTTTGTTTTGGTTTTTTTTAACAGTATCGGTCTGCTTGCCACATTTCTTCAAAACCTAACTTAAGATTCCTCTTTACTTTTCTTAACATGTTCAGTGATCTCGTCCAATGATTTATGATTCATATTTGCAAAGCTAAAAATGAAATCAGATGTATTTTTCAACAAGTTAAGATAAGGATATTATCTTTAATGGGCATTGAAGATGGCAGCCGAAACACCAAAAATCACATTGGTCTGTTTCTGTTGTTATATCTCATTGCAAAGTCACATTTTTGAGACAGCGCTGGACAAATTACGAGACAAGTAGATCTGGATTTTTTGTCAAGCAAGAATTGCTTTGCAGTTAGGGCAATTTAATCTCTCAGCTTCCTTTTTTACTTATTCTTACGAGTATAGCAAGATTCAGAATAGAAGTACTTCAAGACAGTTTCTTACCATGTACTCAAAGGAACTATTTAGGTACAAAGAATGGCAAATATCAGCTCTGTTAGATGCCCATTTTAGTTTAAGGAGAAGGTGGAGAAGAAGAAGAGAAAGCATATCAGGAATGAACAAATGAAACCAGGGCCAGAGGAGGAGATATTTGATTACTTTGTTATTTTCTTTTTTCTCCTACTCTTACTGTTTTCTAATCTCCTGAATTTTCTTTTATATGAACAGAGAGCTTTCAGAAAGAAAACAGTTGACAGAGATGTTGGATTTATTGATGTACCTGAATGAATCCATTATATTCCTGTTTTAAGCTATCAGGTTGTTCTGTTCATAAAGCAGCATTTCACACTGCATCCTGAAATCTCTATGTATCATAGAACTTTGCTGAAGACTGACACTGCTGTGGATTGTTTTACTGTATTTTAGGAGAATCAGTTTTGCTTAAGAGCCCTTGCTTCAGTTACTCCTGAGACCGGACTGTAGCCTTATAAGCAAAATGCTGTTTTTTGTCAAAAAGAAAATATATTGACAGTCAGCTTTGCCTGAGTATGCTGAACTTGCATATTTTGTGCCACTGCAAAGCACAGATTAGAAAATTGTCTGCATACTTCATAAGTGATAGTAGAAACTGATTAAAGCAATTGATTCTACCTTGTGCAATGAAGTATTTGTTGTCGTTACAATAATGCCTGTTGGCTTCAGAAAGGGCATCTGCTGATTTGTTGATAGGCAATTTCAAGTCCCTTTTTACAGAAACTCATACTAAGGGTTTCCTTGAACTCTCATTTACTGAAATCTTTAACAGATATTTCCTTTTTTCCCAGATGCTGAAATGAAGTTTTAGATACATCATGTGGTGTTTTCTTGATTTGTTTAAAATCCATGCTGAGAGATGCTGTAACAATCATTCTGTGTAACAGTGTATATTATGCTGTCCCTTCCTGTCCATGAATGCAGTTATGCTCTCATATGGCTGTTTATCAAAGCTGCATTTACATTCCCCTTCCTGCCCACAGTGTATTCCCTTACATCTGCTTTGTTTAAAAAGTAACAATATTGAAATGTGTTCAGTGGTACCTGCTAGTTTCTTGGAGTATGCAGCAAAGAACTTCAGCGTGTCTATGTTCGGTAGCTTTCCTCTTTTGGGAAGAGTGCCTGCGGAGTGACTATGGAATTGAGGGTGGAACTGCAGGAACTGGGAAAAGGGACTGAAAGTCTCATAACCTAACTGCAGTGTTGCTTCCCTGACTTAGTCTAGGGTAAGTTTGCCTTCTCTGAGCCCCTTCTTAAAAGCCTAATACAGCCTGTTTTAAGACTGTATTCAGTATTAGGTGGCCAGGCTTCCTTTGTCAGAAAAATAGATGAGGCACATTTTGGATAAAGATGTTTTGTGTTGAGGTAGAGTATGTCCCTGCCTCAAGATGATTCTGACATTTTTTTTGTTTTCTAACTTTCTGCTTCTGCTTCTTCTGGGCCATGGGTAGTACAGATTGTTTTTGTTTCATAGACTTAGCTAATATGTTTGCAAATTACAGTGAAAGAATCTCAGAAAATTACGCTATACATCGGTTGAGACAGAAGAAATGGTTTTTTCCTTCAGACTGCTCCAATGTGCTATTTGAGTCCAAATCAGTAGTTTTTGTGAAGTGGCTGAAGTTTGGTCCAAATAAGCTGTATTTCAGAGCATCTAATAATCAAAAATTGAACAGGCTTCCTCAAGATGGATAGGAAGATTAAATTAAAGGGTGGTTCATGTTAACATTTGGCTGTACAAAGAGGGAGAAATATTGCTGTGTGGAATACTTAGCTTCATTAGCAAAAGTAGCCCAATTAAAATATTTGCCCAAAATATTTTTTTTAGGATTTCAAATAGACCTTTTTTTTTTGAATTTTCCTTGATTCAGAGGTGCTGATATTAAATGTGACACATGAGATGATAATTACAAGGTAATTATTTGATTTTCACTAAATAGACATTTCCATTAGATTCTTTCTGGCAATGTCTAGCTGAGGAAGTTGATTTTATAGGCAAACACAATATCATTATGTCTTTTCTTTACTCAAATACATAAGGAACAATAATGATAACTACCTCTTTTAATGTTCCTAGCCATCTGCACATCAACACTGCACTGTCTGATGTGCTACTTTTTGATTAGGCTATCAGATTTTCTGAATGTGGATGATGTTTCCTTTTTTGTAGTGTTATGTAGACTTGCAAAGCCACCACTTGTCTTTTATCCTGCTTTTTAAAATAATATCTTTGCGTGTAATCTGCAAGGATTGACAGTTAAACTTTTCTGTTGCAGCCCAGAGTGACACCTGTGATTAAAAGGTCTGCCTCAATTCCCCAGTCTCTAGGTTTCTGCTTATAGTTTCAAGATGAAAAAAGTAATGATACTTCAGTTCATCTTTAGTATTGCAAAATCAGATGCCTTTGTCAGGCGTGTGCACATCATGTGTAAAGAACTGCTTTAATCTATGGAAATTTTATCTCTAGATGATGTTACATAATAATCAAGTTAGACCCAAATACCAGCAGCTCTAGACAAGTTAAAACTTTCACTGTGCTTCTGTAAGTGTGGAGATGAAATACCAGCCCAACCCTACTAGTTGACCAGGGAGGGAAGCCAAGGTGGCCAGGCAGGATGTTACTATGTGCCACTAACTATGGAAAGTTGCATGGCTTAGACACACTACACTGAGACACCTGTGCTTGGTTAAGAGTTCTCCCTTGCACAGCCAGCCAAGCTGACAGCCATTTATCTCAGGAATATGAGACATTCCTACTGAACTATCCAGTTGCTGCTGAGTTGACTTTGCAGCTTTTGAGAATCAATGCCACATGCCTACCTTTTACTTTCCACAGGCTGTTGTTACATGTCACTCAGTGAGTGTTCACTCTTACCATTTAGGTTACTTGCTTCTTCAGCAAGTTGTAACCTGACAAGAAACTCCAGTTTGCATGGCTCTTGGCATTCACCTATTTTATACCCCTGCAGTGATCTGTCTGCTATTCTTTTGTTTAGTTTATTCATTGGCCTCTGTGTCTAGGCAGAAGTTAAAACGCTGAAGAACCAGAAAGATACTGGTCAACCTGTTACTTGTGTTTGAGGACCAGTAATACTGGTCAGTGCATCTCTTAGTGGTGCTATATAACAGCTCCTTCCAGGAGACAGCCCTATATACCACAATGACAAAGTGAGAAAGTTATGTTCTGGACAGTAGTAAATAAGAAAGACACAGTTTTTAGCGATTGCTCAAGCTTGGGGGTTTTTTACTGGCTGTAGGGAGGTCTAATATGCTTACATGCTGAGGAAGACAGAGAACATGGTATAAGATGAATTTGTTTTTTCCAACAGACTTTGTGATTTTTATAAAACAGTCTCAATAACAGTAATCCATTCTTGTCATAAATGTTTCAAAGACAGAAATACCATAGTTATTTTTTAACATAAATAATTAGAAGGCTGAAAACATTTTTCTTATTTTTAACTTATTGCTCATGATTTTTGTCATCCTAATCATCTATTCATAAGGTTGTAAAGTATTTCCACCAATGTTGGTATTTTCCACAAACTGTTTGTTGCTCTTATGGTGTTACAGTGAAGTTATTTTAATGCTAAACATGGTGGTTAGCATGAGTGATTAGAAACATTTTTTTGTAATGAAATATTATGTGTTGTAACTGAAAAGAAACATTTAAAATGTTCATGTATGCTTACTTTATTTAATGATCCTATTATTAATATAGTCTAGTAGCAGTGCAAGGGCTCAGCGTTGTCCAGTTTCATTATTAATTATGAGTGTTTCATTCTTTGCTCCTTGTGACCACAGAAAGGTACAAAATATCATCTCTTGTAAACAAAAAACCAAAAATATCTTCATTTAAGTTGGTGTCTTTTCATTCTCTTAGTAGTTTAAAGTGTAGTTTAATGAAAAGGAGAAGACAACTGTGATCGTGAGAGTAGTGAAATTGCACATGAAGGTTAGAAATAGTAGTCTTGGGATATGAAACACCCAGATAGTTATAAAAAGGTGAAAGGGAGCAGAGAGCAGTTGATGTGGAGCAAAAGGGCTTCTTGCATGGTGGGTGCAGAACATGCAGCATTAAAATTAAGGTGAGAAATCAAGGGTTCCAGCTTTAGAAACTGATGTGCCTGTCTTTATAGGATTTGTTTTGCTACTTACCAGAAATCTGAGCAGCATGGATTAGTACAGGAGGGGGTAGGCAGTAACTTGATTTTGTCTGTATTTAGACTCAGTAGATTTCAAAATTTTTTAAATAATTTTCATTAAGAGAAAACAGCGGCATGAATAAAACTTACTGTATGGTGTGGAAAATCTGGGCCGACATTATACTAGTGGTGAATTATCATCCCTACAGATTCTGGGTACATATCCAGATGAACCACAGAATAAGTCTGCTTAGAATTTTCTCTTTATCTAAAAAGTTATCTTTGAATTTAAATGTCCAAGAAATACTGAAGTTGTTGCCACTGTAGATCTCTCTAGGGTAATATAGAAAGGGTATTGGAACAACTCACCCATAGATTATGTCACTTAATTTGCTGAAGTGTTGACACTGAGTATCAGGTTTTATGGGTGAATTGCTTACCCATATTAGTACATTTCCGTAAAGCAGAATTGATAGATAAATAAATAAATAAACCCTCTCACACCAGTGCAAAAAGATCAGCTCTGTTATGTAACATATAATCACTTCCTGCAGTGGATATTGCAGCAGGTTCTTTCATCCTGTGATAAAAGTAATTAGATTTTGAATCTTCAAACATTGGAATGCAGCTGAGTCTGTATGTACTAGTGTAAAGATATGTTATCTTTTTAGGAAGGATTTAGGAGACTGATTAAAAACCTCCATTGTGCTTCTAAATAAGTCTTAGTTTATAGCTGTAACAAGCAACCTAAATATGACATCTGAAACCAATTATGCTAGGAACTATTTTCTTATCATTTCATATGATCCAAGATGCCTGGTCTAAATAGTGTTATGGAGCAACTTATGGAGAACAGTGTTTCTTTTTTTCTAAAATGTCTCAGAAAATAATTGTAGCTCTCTATCTTATTGTACAGAAAAGGCATGAAAATGCTTGGAATTAAATGTGATAAAATGCCATGTTACGAGTGTTGGTTGTTTCAGCTGAAGTCTCAAAAACTTTCACTTAGGAAAATGGAATTTCATTCTGATGTATGAAGTTTTTATGGCTTTTTATTGTTAATAAATATTAGTATTCTCACATGTTCATATTTGCATTTGAAAAAATATATAAGTTTCATGTAAAGTTTGAAAATTCTACTCTTGTCTAAGCAAAGGGCTGAGACATACCCAGCAGTCACAAAGCAGGAATGGCAAGCTACATACTGGGAAGATACCTTCCAGAGC
The DNA here is from genome assembly GCF_015227805.2 of Hirundo rustica. NCBI lineage: Eukaryota > Metazoa > Chordata > Aves > Passeriformes > Hirundinidae > Hirundo > Hirundo rustica. Next base: position 39,704,312 of record NC_053453.1, read on the forward strand.
AGCTCCACAGTTAACTACATGGCAGATATAGCATAGTGGTTGAAGTGTCCCTTGATAGTGTGAACACATCCAGCTTTAATGGTCTGTCGTATGCAAATCTTTCCTGGAAGTCTTTGCCACATTTGGTATGCATCCATATTGCCGGCACATGTGCCATCCCATTTATACAAGCAGGACTACAGTAGCTTCACAGTGAAATGAGTGATAGTAGAAGAAGAGACAAGTATTATCCTGGATAACTACTGGAGGGAGGAAATGCTATTGTTGCCCCAAATTCTGATACTCCTTTGGCCACATAAGATTCTTATAACATCTCAAGATGATTCAGATACCCATTTGTGACTGTATTGTTGCTGACTGTATCATCACCATTAATGGGTTTTCTTTCTTGAAAATAGTCTTTTAGTGCCTGCTGATTCATATGATTGTTTATTGATCATGAAATGTGATTGATGTGATTGATGGAAGTATCTGGAGACTGGAGACTGGAGACTCTTCTAACATCAAGCCAAGTGTAAGGATAAAGCAGAAACTGGAAAAGGCTTTTGATGGGCCACGAGATCTGAATCCACCAGGACTGAGAACCAAAGAGGGTAACAAGGCATGTTCCAGCCAGTACTGGTAGGAGAAAGCATCTAAGAATGTGGAAGCATCATGCAACTGGGGAGCAGTGCAGGGGCATTTGAGGAGCAGCTGGGCCTTACTGAGGTTAACAGCTGCTCTTGCCTGGGCCTGAGTAGTTGTGTGTAACAACATGTCTGACAGAGGTGTATGGTAATAACAAGAAAAAACTAGTCAGGAGTAGAAGCACTTGATTCTGCTAAGAACTGAAATTCTGAGGAAGTTACAGGGGAAGGTGTTTGAACTTTAGGTGGCAGGTAGCTCAATACAAGTGAACAGAGGCTGAAAAAGCAGCTTCATTGCTAGTATTATAAAAGAGACTCCCAGAGACAAATTGCACAATGAGCAGAGTCCTTTGCTGAGCAGAGAAATCTGTAGAGCTGAAAACTGTTCACCTCTAAAATACATAGATCACAGGATGGGAATGGCCCAGCCACAGACTGAATGGAGAGAGAAAAGGAGAGTCTGAATAGTGGTCTTGTCTTTAGTGTCCACAGTGATGCTGCACTTGCATTCTGGTAAAACTGATGCTGCACTTGCATTCTGGTAAACTGCATTCTGAACTACTTAAACATTGTGCGTTGAGACCTAAAAAACGCTTGCAATCTAGTTAATAACTGTAAACTTAAATGGCTTTTCAAATGACAGCTCTCCCAAATACATCCTCTGTCTTTATGTACTGTGTTGAATAAATGCTCATCTGTATGAATGAGATGGGAGAATTTATCTTGCCCCACCAGGAAGTGTGTAGTACAACCGCTATCTTCTTTCATTCTGTTGCTCTAAATGTCTCCCTTGTTGTAGGAAATGACTCTATTCCTTGGTTTTATCTCTTATATTTTCTGTTCCAATAATTGTTTCCTTTCTATTAGCAGAAGCATCCCTCCATATTTACCCATCTCCACAAATTTACCCTGTCCTGGTTTTTCCTTCTAGTTTTGGGTGGACATTGGATTTGGTAACAAACTCTTACAGTCAGAGATTTGCCATTTTCCTTCTATGTACAGTGACACCTAATGGCAAGCACACACCTGAGAATTGTTTGGGTTTTTTTAAAGCCATAGTTTCTTTTAAAACAAGCCAGACTGTCACTGTCCAAAATATGAGAACTGATGGGTCCGTTTTTGTCTGACACTCACTGTATTAATCATGTTCTGCGTAAAGTCTGAGAGGCTTTCCCATAGTGTTTGGCGTTCCTACCATGATTTGTTCCCTTATCAGACTATTCATCTGAACAGTCTGCATGAAATTTGCAATAAAAATACCAATAAGTACTTTTTCTCTTTTGGTTTGCTCATTTGCTAGAGAAGTTTTTATCCTCTGTTTTGATTTACAAAATATCAAAGGCTGCAGAGCCTCCTTACGTCATTGTTCTGCAACTCAGTTGTTTATGCACAGTCACCTCTACCATGAGATGTGCTCCTTTTCATCAAATAATATGCCTTTTGTTTTTTACTCTTCATCATTGCCTATAGGCAAGGGGGAAGGGTGGTGATGTGAGTGGAAAAAGTGCTGTCATCAAATATATAGTAACCTAGAGCAGTGCTATTTTGGGGAGAGGGGAATGTGGAGGTATATTTAAAATTAGTTCCTGTTTTGTTATATTATGGGTCAGTAATGACCTCAGTAGTGCCTGTTTTAATGTAATCCTTGCTTGCTGACTGCTGTTCCAAGAATAAAAATTTAAGCCAAAAGATTTAATGAAATCCTTTGGGATTAGTGCTCAGTGGGCTGGGGAAATTGCATATCAACCATTTCTCTGTATTCTAACCATACGGCTTGGTATATGAATAGGAGGGTGTCCAAGAGAGACAACTCTGAGTTCATCAATAATTTACATTTTTTTTTAGTTACAAACCTGGTATTTGGGATTCTGTTGCCATAGCAATCCATCTGGGCCTGAACGGATAGTGTTTTAAGTGGTGGTTGTATAGAGATTCACAGTGTTTTCTTTAAATCCCTTCTGAAGTAATCCTCAGATCAGTTCTGTGACTTAAATTTGAGGTTTTGACAAAATCAGTTACAGTAAAAGTTGATGCTGTGCAAATTAAGCCCATAAAATAGTGGAATATACATATCATTAAGGACTGTAAAGTTCATAATGTATGACAATTTCTGTTTCAATATTTGAAACTATTAATAAATTCCCACAACTGCATTTTTTTTTCAAAATGCATTTAATTTGTTGCACATTATGCAACTGGAAATTATCCAGACTCTGTACTGGTTATTAACTAATTTAAATTTCATAATCAAATGCTAGCCTCATTTTTCCAGACGTCAGTTCTGTGTTTTACAGGATGTCAGTCTACTCATAATGGACTCCTCCACTTTCAATTAATCTGTTTTTCTCTCATAAATAATTCTAAAGCAGAGTATAAAATTTGAAATACCTATTTTCACTTCTAAGACTACTGCGCTTGTGTTTTGAGGATGTGCTGCTAAATTCATTAGGCTAAACACCAGCAGCTTTTTGTTTGAGGTTTAGTTTATATTTATTCATTTTGCCATGCAAAATTTCAAAATGGTTTATTCCGAACCTCCCAGATATGCCACATGAGTGGATGTCCCCAGGTCTGAAAGACAATCAATAAGGTGAGCAAACCTGAGCTAAGTTTCAGCTCTGTCAAACCCAAAACCCTCCTGAAACTGATTTCTAGAGCTTTTATACCTTCATGACAAAAATGTTGTCCAGCTGTGCTCTGTCACTGAGCCATAATGATATATTAGCGGCTCTTTATTACTCCAGAGTACAGAGTTTCAGTTTGCAAAATTATTCCTCAGTGCTTGAAAAAAGAGAGAGAAGAAGAATACTCAAATAACAGCCATATGCTCTACTAATGAGTGTTTAGCCCATAATTCTAAACAGATAAAAATATTTTCTTCATGGAGTTTGTAAAAGATCATGTAGTTGTTCCTGTCTTTAAAACTAGTAGTGGAATAAAGAAACTGCAGACAGCCTAAGATATCTTGAGAAATCTTTTAATTACTGTGCAACTTCACTTTCATCTTTTGTAACACAGTTCAGAATGAAAAGTGAAGTATCTAATAAAAGGGGCTTATTTTTGCCATGATTCTGTGATGCTAAAAATGTTCTTTGTCACCTGTAATAAATGTAAATCAACTCTGTTTCTGTATGAGTTAAAAAAGAGCTCCCTGAGAAAAATCGCAAATAATCCATTCCTTGCAGTGGAGTAGGGTTTCATTTCATGAGCATATATGCATGTATAATCTTAAATTCAGTGTTGTGGACTGAACTGGTTTTATTTTTAGAACTCCAGTCCTGCCTCAGTTTAATGGGACTATTTCCATAATTGGTTACCGTAAAGGTGACTGGGATCAGAGAGTTTAGAATTAACAAAAGAAGACTTTGTTTTGCTTACTTTTGCATATCTGTATGCTAACTGAAGTTGAAGATCATTTAAATGGTTACTTACACTGAAATTAAATGCCTTAAGGTATCTTCTGTAGATAACATTTGTTAAATATAGATTACACTTCAAAGGGAATTTTAAGATGTATTCACACGTATCAAAATGTGTTTCTGTTGATATTTCCATTGGTTTCATTAGGAAATCTCTTCCCTTGCAAATATTACTGAAATGAAAACAGAGCCTTGGAAGATACTAGTGCTATGACAGATACTATTTGTAGCTCTGAAAATATAGTTGTCACTGCAGGGGATCTCCTGCACTAAAGACCCACAGGAGTCCATAACCAAGGGTGAATGAATTAATCTTCCAACACATCTAATAAAAATAGCCTGTGTTTAATAGTAAGTGATGGAAACACAGTTAAATTTATTTTGTAATGTTTTAATCTTCCTCTAGAAATGCAAATCTTTCCAGTTTATTTATCTCCTTATGTTTTAGCTCTGCAAATCCTTGCAAAGAAAGAGTGATGGTCTTTATTTTCCTGGACAACTGAATTTTATTGATTGTTTTTTACTTATTTATTCTAGATGTGCATTACATTTTTCACATCTTTTGGAAACTCAGACTGTGAGCTTCAAAGGAGCAGGCAGGCTGTCTCTGTTTGCACTTAATGCAGCACCACACTTATACATAGTTTCGCTTAAATTTGCTTCTCTAGTGCATAACGTGTTTTTATTCAGTTATTTACAATTAATACTATAGTAAACATTTGTCTTTCCATTTTCAGTCGTTGCAGCAGAAGCAGTGAACCTGCTGAAAGGCTCAGTAATAATATGACACAGCTTGACACAGACAGCTTAGAGAAATAGGGGAAGATTGAGACAGTGTACGACAGATCAGGTGTGACTCTGGGTATTAATTTCTCTCAGGCACTTGCAGCTACCTCTGCTCAAATGCAAGATATACACAGGGCCCTGAACCAAAACCCTGGCTCTGAACCCCAGGAGAAGGTGGAGATAGAGGTTCTTTTATTTAACCTTCTTTCTGAGTGTTTCTGAATTTCAAATCCCTCAGTTTGGGAAGACTTGACTTGACAGCAAGAGGCAAAGTTTTGGTTGAACCCATTCAAGAGATTTGAGTACAGTAGTTCAGATTAGGTCTGTCATGGTCTTTTCCAGAACATTTTGTACAGCTAAATGAGAGTACCAAGTCAGGTATATATATATATATATATATATATATATATATATATATATATATAAAGGCTATTGACATCAGCTGACATTTGATATGAGTTACACACTGTGGGAATGAAATTAGCTATGTTATACACCAGCATCTGAATTATTCTAAACCCTTTAGAATAAGATTTCAAATTGTTGTCCAGCTAGCCTTGCATCATTTTAAGTGTTCAGCTCCTCACTGATGTCTAGGACGTAACAAAATAGGCTGTTAGATACTAGAGCTGATCCCTATGGTTCAAAAAAGTTTATAACTTAGTAACATCATAATATTAGATGTTTCTGACTAATGTATTATATAGCCCTCAGCTCCAAACAGTTCTTAATTGTTGCTTAACAGGTTTCTTCAGTAGACTCATATGCAAATGAGTGGTTTCTATATGTCATAACTATTGACAGAATGATGCTGAAAGAAATATTAATTTCTTAGTAAAATAGAAGGGGAAATTATATTTTAGAATTATTTTTAATTTGAGTCCTGTATTATTTGAGTCATGAAAGATGGTTTGTTGATTAGAATGAGATGGTGGATGGAATCATGATTTGCCTTTTTTAAAGATCAGCATAAGTGTTGGTAAGTTTTGTTATTTAAGATAGCAAAATTTTTCATTTTCTAGGTGGTTTAAAATTAAAAATACATTTGTCTGTCTTGGTAACTGTGTATTTGGCTAAATTTTTTAACTGCATCCAAATTGGTCATCTTCACAATTAATGCCTTCACAGCTTGATTGTGCTTGCCCTTTCACAACAATGTTGCCCTTATTGTAATCCTTATTGCTCAGCAGTCCCAATTTTCTCCCTTCTCTCAAGCAGCCTTTATTAATGAAGATTGTTAATAGTAAAATCTGCAAAGGCAGTATGCTGTGTTTCTTTAAATCCTGCCTTAAAACTCACCTCTGTTGTGATACCTATAAACTGGCTAAGAAAGGCTAAAGCAGCTGGTGTGCTGCATTCAGTTCTTACGAGACAACTTTCCTATATGAAACAGCAGGAGTGAGGCATCAAACACCCCTCTGCAGCATGTTCCACTCTTCTCCAGAAGTGGTGAGGGAGGCTATGGCTGTCATTGGAGGCATATGTTCTGTCTTCCTTGACTCCTCAGTCTAATGGGGTAATTCAGCCAAGATCTAATACACCATGAGAATTTGATTTTGATGAGAGGATTGCCAGCCTCAGAAATGTGAAAGCCTGTCACCTTCCTGGAACTGGGGAGACCTGCAGGTGTCCAGATGAAATTAGGATGCCCAGCATTTAGTCTGGTGTTTCAAGAGAGATTTGTTCCCTGAACCTGTAGATTTCTCATCTCTGCTGCTATTGTAGTATCTAAGACTGGAAACTTTTTAAGGAAAAGAGGTGATGTGAATTTTCTCTTCTGGGTGCTTTCACAAAAGCCCAGGGTTTGAAATATTGGAGTAAGCCAAAACTAAGTCTGAAAATGGCAAGCTTCTATAGCACAAATGAAACTAGTTAGTTAATTTTAAATAGATGATAAATGCATGTATTTGTTTTTCTTACAGAAGCGTGGAGTCCTGAATAAACAAAGAGAAGAGAGTTAAGCACACATTCTCTATTGTGAACAGTAAGTGACCAATTTCCATATTCTGAAACTAAACATGACTTGCACTTCCTTTAATTTTTTTTCCTTTCATATTGGTAGTTCTTACAAGTGTAAGAAATTAGTGCAGTGAACATTTCTGCCTGTATCAAACTTAGTTTCATTTCACAGGGGTAGACTTTTATAAATCCTATCATCATCCCAAGTAAGAGGCCCAGGCAATCCACACTAAGTGTCGTCATTGCTGCCCATACTAAGAATATTGCATTTTTCTTCTCAGTAAAAATATATTGCAAGAGAAATTGACAGTACCAAGCTAAAAACAGTATTACACCAACATTTACTCACACATTAAATTTTGCCGAAAACCAGATTCATCACTGTAGTCAGATCCTGCTGGGTCAGTGTGGGAGCAAAAGACTTTCATGGTTTCGTGTTAACCACATAACCATGGACTAATTGTTCTGAGCCACCCTGGTTATAGCTGTGCTGTTCACTGCACTGTCCAACCAACCACAGTGCATGGCTGCACTGGCCTTTGATAGCTGCAGCATTATAAAACACCAATAAATTGCTGAGACAAGAAGATGAGCCATGTTTGTGTTGTGGGTGATATTATTGACATTGTCCCTAAAAAAAAATCTTAGGCTGCTGGTGAAGTACTACTCATGACAAAGTAGAGCACAGACGCTGCTTTCAGTGCCAATCCAAAGTAATGTGCCCTGAGAACTGTAGCTGAATACTGGTGTACCACATTATTGGGTATTTAACAGGTAGTGATACCTTCTGCAAACCAGAGTAGGTGGACTTGTGTTAAAGTCTATTAAAAGGTCCATCAAAAGAGTTCCTCTGTGCCAGGTGCCAATGGAACCTGCCTTTTTTGTGGTAGATAATTGTGGACGGTAAGTAGTGTGCAGATAATACATGTTCTTTAGCACCATTCTGCTTTTAGAATATATATTTGGCAGTACAAGGTAAGGAATTTTACTGTTGTGTATGAAATCTCTATTCATTTAGCCAAACTGGCATATGGAACAGGCTAGCTTTGAATAGAAATAAATCTTGAATATTTCTTGAGAAATAATAAAAATAATACTCTTTGTTGGAAAAGAATGTGTGTAAGTCTCAATAGCAAAAAAATACCCATTATATCTCTGGGCAGACAAGTCTGATGATGGGCTTTAACATGAAAGGAAATGTGTGACATTTCACAAATCCGAAGACAAAACAATGTTTATTTGTGAACCTGTGTGGTTATTTGTACGCTGTACTAATGTTACCAAGTGGGCATCTTCTAGATATATAGCGAATGATGCATATGTACCAGAGAATTATAGAAAACTTCTATTCCTTTGATTTTTTAAATTTCTTCTTCTCTCAGTCATACTTTCCTTTCATTTTCTCTTTCCCCTGTGATTCCTGTGCTTTATATTCTCTACATGCCATCACACCTCTTTTTACCCTTTACTTTTCCATTTCTTGCCACGTAGTCAATCTGCCCGAACTTTGTATTTTCTGGTTGCGTCTCCCACACAGGACCATCTCTTACTTTTGGCAGAGCTGCATTGCAGAATGTATCTGATCTTGGGCAAATTTTGAGCTTGCTATTTCTAGTATCAAATAGATACTCTGCAGACCAAGAGTGTTATTGCTGTTGTCAGGTCATAACACACAGAATAATGCCATATGCCCATGTCTAAGGAATTCACAAAGGGTTGCAATGTAGTGTAATGAATCAGGTCTCGCAATATTATTTGACGTGTAGAAAGATGCAGTGGAACTTTGGAAGCTGTTATTTAATGCATGGGATACCTTCAACCTAATCAATTATGCTTTACACTCTCTGGATCTGAAGTCTTGGCTGCAGGTGACTGATAGTCACATGAATAAATGCAAGCAATTCCAAGCAATTTGTATAATTCAACGGATATATATATACAAAAAAATCCACAAGTCATTACAGGCCTACTTGTAGAACATAAATTTCACTACTGCGGAACTATGGAAGATCTTCTCCCCAGTTGTGTTTCTGAGTCTAGTGGCTACTGTGTCTTATATTTTGTCATTTACCATATTATATCTAGAAGTATGTAATGTACCAGAGATGAAGTATTTAAATGAAGGGGTTTTTGGGTTTGGAAGGGTCTGTTTTGTAAAAGTTGAATTTATGAGTATTCAAAAAGAAATGAGCCTGTGGTTCCTAAATATTCTGTACTAATCACAGTAGCCTTCCCTAACATTATTATTTCAATCTTTCATGAAGTATAGTAATCTAGAACCAGCATGGAAGTGCCCTCATTCCTAGTGTTTGCCATTTTGGTTTTGTCATTGCAAATTAAAATTCATGTGCATATGCTGCAAGCTTGGAGAAAATTGTTCATTTGAGTGTTTCCACTACCTTAAGTCTTTAATGAGGTCTTCCCCTAAATTAGTTTCACTCTTTTTTTTCCCCTCACACAGTGAAAGAATGAACTTCAGTTAAATTATATAGTAACATTTGTATAATGTAAAGGTTGTTTATGTTGGCTCTCTTTTGGTTATCATCTCAAGACTATTCAGAGGAGTCCATTCTCTGTGTCTTATATGTGTCTTGGTTTGAGATCTGCTAGGGAGAGGCGGGGCCTCTCTAGGAATGGGGAATTCCAATCCCTTCCTTCCAAGTTATTATAATTTAGAAAAGTAAAGGAGCTTTTCAGGCAGAGGTATGGGGAAAGGAATAACAGTTCTTTACTAGTAATTATAACAGGACAAACAAACAACAACAACTACAGCAATAGTAATAAACAGAACCAAGAACCTCGAGGGGCTTTGTTTCACAAGCCCGGGGCAGTCTGATCTCTTGACCCGCCCCCCCAGGAGCACCAAGCTGGAACGGTGGAAACTCCGGGGCTGATGGCTGGAACAGTGGGTTGTCCCCTGTTGTGTTCCTCTGAGGAATGGTTTTTCCCCTCAGAGTCCCCCTGAAACCTGTGCTATGTAGTTCAACCCTTTTTTCCCTATCATACCTACTCCTGACCCTATTGGCTCAGGGCCAATATCTTTCCTTGGCCAAAAACTAGATATACCCCTGTTTCTTCCTGGTTCTCTCTCTCTCTCCTCGGCCTCCTGGAACATCACATCGAGAATAAAGCTTGGACGGAAGCTGGGGGTGAGAGCCACTCTTTTGAAATCTCTATTCTGTCTCTCTGAAATATATTTCCCTAAAACCCCTGAATAACTGAGCTAGCGAGAGCCGGGGGGTGGCTAGAGGGAAGTATATTTACAGTTGGCCCCCAACGTCGGTTTGTTATGAAATATTAATAAGCCCACGCATGAAGAGGGACTCCCTATTTAAGGGGTTAATAATCTCTTTGGGAGGCACAACTACCTGGCCCCTATCGTCTGTTTTCGAGCAGCTCGGGGTAGCAGGACAAGGTCGGGAGTTCGCTTTTACTACAAAAGTGAATCGACCTTAGACAGAAAACCCTGACGTTGCAACACGTGCTGCGGGGTTCGCTAGAAGATCCCTATAGTTTAATAGTGAGAGGGCTTTAGGACCCTGCGCCGGAGTGTGTTGCGTAACGCGGTTTGAAATTTTTTCTCTGCGGAACGGCTGAGTTCTGTGTACTGGGGAGAACCGCGCGTTTTTGGGGTGGGCTAGCTACGGGAGGGCCCCGGGACAGAAGCCGGCACCGGGACACCCCCCTGCCCGTGTCCCCGCAGTCGGGAGAAGCGGCCAGAGACGGCCGCCCCGAGCCGCGGGCAGCCCGCCTTGCCCCTGATACCTCGGGAGCGAGTGGGACGCAGCGGCGTCTTTAGTTTTTCACGTCAAGGGTTAAGATTTTTCGAACAGTTTGCTTTTAAAACATCAGAAACATGGGCATACGTTTATCGAGAAATCAAAAGAGTGCTTTTAAACAACTTAAAAACATTACAACAGATCTAAAATTTCCAAATAAGCTCTTAATCAAATTTATTTCCTGGCTGTCAGCTGAGATTCCAGACAGTACTCTACAAGATATAAATTCTGTTTCATTTTGGGATGATGTGGGAAAATTAATAACTTTAAAAGTTGAAAATGGGGAAAACAAAATTTCTTCATTTATTCCAATATTCTTACAAGTACGCAAGAAACTGTTAGAAGCAGAAAACAGCAGACAGCCATGCAAAACCTCTCAGCAATACCCTGTTTCCGAGAAGCAGGGATTCCCTGATTCCATACTAGATTATGCTCCTCAAACCCACCCATCGTCCTTATACCCTCCTCTCCCACCTGTTTTCCCTCAGCAAGATGCAATTTTTTCCTCTCGGAGCTCTAGCCACGTGGATGAGACCCTCGGGGGTTCGCACCATGCGGTCAGCCCTCATGGCGGACGGCATTGCATTCCTCCTTCCCACTATCCCTTCTTCCCCCCACTTCCCGCCCCGACCCCATATCTCACACCCAATCCCCCACCCCACCCTTCTCCCCAGTGCCTCCCCCTCCCTCCCAGCGGCCGCGCGAAGGGGGAGAGGGGAGGGTCCCTTGCAATCACTACTCCCAGCGCGGATGGGGAGATGGATAATGCAGCCCGCAGCAGCGGAGTCGGGGGGGGTGGCCCCCCTGTTGCAAGGGCTAAGGGGCAGCCTAGCCTGGGGCCCCAGGGGAGGAGGGAGGAACTGCCTGTTGCCGGACCCCAGGGGAGGAGGGAGGAACTGCCTGTTGCTGGACCCCAGGGGAGGAGGGAGGAACTGCCTGTTGCTGGATCCCAGGGAGGGGGTGGGACAACACCCTCGAGCTGCCTCGGCAATAGAGAAGCGGCAGGATTTTTAGCAACTCATAATAACGATCAGCAGGGCATTCCATCTGTGGCCCCTGTAGTATATGTAGGTAAAAGACACGTGCGTAGAGAGTATTTGCCTTTTTCGTACCAAGATAAAAAAGAGCTGTGTAAAATGCAGAAACAATTTGGGAGATCCAGTGAAATATTTAAGGGCATGATGAAAGCTACCTTCAATTCAAATGAGATGGTACCCAGTGACATTAAAGATTTATTCAGATGCCTATTAACTCCCTCAGAGTATGACCTATGGGAAGGATTATGGAAAAAAGCTTTGAAAACAGTATTGCAGGAAATTCAGCAAACTCCTGATGCTCAGGACAGCGATGACAATGACATCACACATGATCATTTGTGCGGTGAAGGTGATTTATCTAGTGCGAATGAGCAAATTCGGTTGTTATCCAAGTCAGTTTTAGATAAGATCTGTAATGCTGCAGAAAAGACTTTTTATCAGATTCCATCACCTGAGATAAAGAACAGTTATGTTAACATTAAACAGTTTCCTTCAGAGAATTTCTTGCAGTTTGTGGACCGTCTGAGAAGTCAAGTGGAAAGACAAGTGCAAGACCCAGTGGTACAGGCAGAATTGATTAAGGAGATGGCGCAGAGGAATGCTAATGAGACCTGTCGTAGAATCATTCTTAGCCTTCCCCTTGACCCATCACCTAGTCTCGCACAGATGATAGAAGCCTGTACCACGAGAGCAGAACTTTTCAGTGCACCTGAAAGGAATCCGGGACTGACACACCCAAAGCCTGTGGCAGCTGCAGCACCAGGAGCAAGGAGGCAACTGATGTCATCAGACCAGCTGCAGCACATCATCTGCCACCACTGCAAAAGGCCAGGACACTTCGCCAAGGCCTGCCCAGAAAACCAGAAACGCAAGTCAAAAAATCAAAAAAACTGAATTCACAGCGCGGCCCAGATTTTATCTCCTTGACGCGCCAAGAAAGAAATTTACAAGGCCATACCGTGACAAATGTCTCTCTCTTAACAAAAAAGGGGGAGGGCAGGTCGCAGGGTGTGGGGGTACAGAAAAATAAAAATGTCAAATGTTCAACTAACAAGGTATGGCAGCCGCGAGGCCGATATAGGCTCGTGACTACCAAAGGTTTTCATTTCAGATCTACTGATTGGACAGTAATTACAGTGGACCTGCAAAACATTTCACAGGACATGAAGGTTAACCACATGGAACCGAACAGTGAGTATTTTGTTATTGGGGACACAGCACACACACCCTTTGAGGTTGAGGTAGCTCCCATGACCATTAAGGGAAAGATAACAGGCCTCATGCTGTTGGCACGCTGCATGCACCCACCATTCTACCTGACAGAGGGGCAAGTCCTTGCCCAGGCCATTCCTGTTCCGGCTGAGGTCCTAGCGGATGGAAAATCACCGGAAGTCTACTGGGCGGAGGTGGTGGGGGAGAACAAACCTTCTCTGGCATGTAACTTAGCCCGTGGGTCAGACCGCCTCCATGTGGAGGGGGTGCTCGACTCCGGCGCAGACATTACCGTTATACCTGAGAGCATGTGGCCATCACATTGGGAGTTGCAACCTGTGGCAGGCAAACTTCAGGGCATAGGAGGAATCACAATGGCAAAAATCTCAAAAAATATAGTGCAAATTGAGGGACCTGATGGGAAATTGGCAAATGTCCGTCCATTCGTTGCTGATTATAAGGCTCCCTTATGGGGGAGAGACACCATGTCACAGTGGGGAGTCCAATTGGTCATTCCTAAGACACCCCAGGATTTTTAGAAATAGCCACTGTGGAGCGCCCTACCCACAAACTAAAGTGGTTGGACAATAAGCCAAGATGGGTAGCACAGTGGCCATTGAGTAAAGAGAAGCTCAAGGCGCTTGAGGAGCTTGTGGAGGAGCAGGTGGCTCAAGGTCACCTAGAAGAAACAACAAGCCCCTGGAATTTCCCAGTCTTTGTAATAAAGAAACCGGGAAAGGACAGGTGGAGGTTGCTTCATGACCTCCGAGAAATAAACAAAAGTATAGAGGACATGGGACCACTCCAACCAGGGATGCCCTCTCCAACAATGCTCCCTCGAGATTGGCAATTGGCTGTTTTAGATATCAAAGATTGCTTCTTCCAAATTCCTCTACACCCAGAAGATGCCCCACGGTTTGCATTCTCGGTTCCTACCATTAATCGAGAAGCCCCAATGAAGAGATATCACTGGAAAGTACTTCCCCAAGGTCTGAAATCTAGTCCTTTCATATGCCAACAGTACGTAGCCTCACTACTGTCACCAGTACGTGCCAAGAGAAAGGATGCCATCATCCTTCACTACATGGATGATCTACTCGTGTGTGCCCCCAATGACTCTATACTCCAACACACGCTTGACCTAGTGGTTAAGGTTTTAACCTCTGCTGGATTTCAATTGCAGGAAGATAAAGTTCAAAGGATGCCACCTTGGAAGTACCTGGGTCTACAAATAGCTGCAAAGACCATTGTTCCACAGAAATTGGAAATTGAGTGTAATCCCAAAACCTTAGCAGATCTCCACTCCTTGTGTGGGTCTTTGAATTGGGTAAGACCTTGGCTAGGCCTCACAAATGAAGATTTAGACCCTCTCTTCAATTTATTGAAGGGGGAGAGGGAGCTGGTTTCTCCCAGGGTACTGACCCCAGAGGCAAAGACAGCAATCGAAAAAGTACAGAAGGCCTTATCAGAGAGGCAGGCTCATCGATGTGAGCCAAACATACCTTTCCAATTCATTGTTCTAGGAAAACTGCCACATTTGCATGGTTTGATTTTTCAATGGATCGAAGGGCAGAGAGATTCACTCTTGATCATAGAGTGGGTCTTCCTCTCTCACCAAAGATCCAAGACCATCACTGAGCCACAAGAATTGATAGCTCAACTGATTCGGAAGGCAAGGGTGAGATTGTGTGAGCTGGCTGGTTGTGACTTTACATGTATTCACCTTCCGGTCAAACTTTCTAAGGAGGGAAGGAACTCTCCCAAGAGATTGACCAAAGAGATGTTTGAGCATTTGCTCCAGAGCAATGCCAGTCTCCAATTGTCTCTGGACAGCTACAGGGGACAAATATCAGTCCATGCCCCGTCTCACAAGTTGCTCAATGAGGAATTCTACCTCATTCCTCGTGAGAAGAGGAGTCGGAGACCACTCAAGGCTCTCACAGTGTTCACGGACGCATCCGGGGCTTCCCACAAGTCGGTGATGACTTGGAGAAATCCTCAGACTCAGCGTTGGGAAGCTGATGTGGAGTTTGTGGAGGGATCCCCCCAAGTGGCTGAACTAGCTGCAGTGGTAAGAGCCTTTGAGAAGTTCTCGGAACCAATTAATTTGGTAACAGACTCTGCTTACGTGGCGGGGGTAGTGTCCAGAGCGGAGCAGGCTGTGCTCAAAGAAATTGACAATGAGCATCTCTTCAGATTGCTTTCAAAGCTAATTTATTTAATTTCTCATCGAGAACATCCGTTCTATGTGATGCATGTAAGATCACACACGGATTTGCCAGGTGAAATTGCAGAGGGGAATCGTCAGGCAGATTCCCTTGCTGCACCTGTTGAAAAAGCACGTCTCCCTGATATCTTCCAACAGGCAAAGCTGAGTCACCAACAATACCATCAGAATGTGCCAGGCCTGATCCGTCAGTTCCAGCTAACACGGAGCCAGGCTCGAGCCATTGTGGCCACCTGTCCCAACTGCCAGGTCCAGGCGATGCCATCGATGGGTATGGGAGTTAACCCCCGGGGCCTTGGCAGTTGTGAGGTATGGCAGACAGACATCACGCACATTCCTAGTTTTGGACGCCTCAAATATGTTCATGTAAGCATTGACACACATTCAGGTGCAGTGTATGCCTCTGCCCATGCAGGGGAAAAGACTGAACATGCCAAGAAACACCTAGTGCAAGCTTTTTCAGTGTTGGGGATTCCAAAAGAAATCAAAACTGATAACGGCCCAGTGTACACATCCAAGGGGTTCCTGGAGTTTCTCCAGCAGTGGGGAGTGGAACATAAGACTGGCATCCCTCACTCCCCCACAGGTCAAGCTGTGGTTGAGAGAGCACATCAGACACTCAAACAGGTCCTGGCTAGACAGAGTAGTACAACTGTGTGGATGTCTCCACATGAGAAACTCTGCAAAGCCATGTTTACCATCAATTTTCTGAACTGTTCATTTGAAAACATGAGTCCACCAGTGGTACGCCATTTTAACAGTGGCAATCAGTTCAAATTGTCTCAGCGTCCACCAGTCATGATTAGGGATCCAGAAACTTGGGAAACCAAAGGTCCCTATGAGCTCGTGACCTGGGGTTGTGGCTATGCGTGCGTGGCCACTCCCTCAGGCCCGCGGTGGATTCCCCAGAAGTGGGTGAAACCTTTTGTCCCTAAAAATCCAGCTCCAGCAGAAGGGGATAAGAGGCAAGTAGCCGTTGCATCCAAAAGAAGACGCCGCCGGATGGAAGAAAAAGAATCTTCCTAGATGTGGACTCCTTCCAGCAGAAACAGAAACTTTTAACATGTTTTAAAAATGTTTGTTTTTCTTTTTAGAGAAAGCCTACCTCACACTCAACCCTGTGATGAACCCCATACAAGTTGTCATCTTGTTGTTGCTGAACAGTCTGGCAACTGCATGGATCATCCCTCAGCCATGTCAAAATGTCTGGGTGACCCTGGCACAGACACTTCCGCAGGAAAACATATGTTTGTCCACTGCATCAACAGAGAATCCTATGTCCACCTGTCTGGTAGGAATTCCATTATGGGCAGGAATTCTGTCTCGGCTTTTAGGAGGGCCATGTACCATAGGGCGGTTGTCCGTATTGACACCCAACCAAACTTTAATTGGTGAATGGACTCATAAAAACAAATCGGCAAACAAAATTCAAAAGAGAAGTGCTGACCAATTGGATCCAAATTGTAATTCAGAAATTTTTCATTGGGCCAAGTCAAAAAGAGTCGCTGTGTCCCTGTTCCTTCCATGGGTCGCAGCAGCTAAAGCTCTAGGTGAATTGGGCCATCTAGAGTGCTGGGTAGTCAAACAGGCAAATTTAACGTCCACCGCCATCAGCTCTCTCCTAGAAGATGAGGAAATTACCAGACAGGCCACTCTCCAGAACCGTGCTGCTATAGATTATCTCTT
Organism: Hirundo rustica; assembly: GCF_015227805.2. NCBI lineage: Eukaryota > Metazoa > Chordata > Aves > Passeriformes > Hirundinidae > Hirundo > Hirundo rustica. Next base: position 39,721,043 of record NC_053453.1, read on the forward strand.
GTTACTTCATGGACATGAATGCCAGGAATTTGAAGGACTGTGTTGCCTAAACCTGACCTCGAAGGCTCCAAACATCCATGCTGCCATTCGAAGCATGAACAGCTTGATCGGACAAGTGAAGCAAGAATCTGAGGACTGGATCAAAGAACTGTGCAAAGGCTGGGGACTTACAGGGTGGTGGACTTCTATAGTTAAAACAATTTTGTTATTTCTTGTTATTCTTTTCCTTGTAACAATAGCGTTCGGGATACTACGCTGTTTGATTTTCAAGGCTATCAATAGTCTCATACCTTCTACCTCAGAAGTCAACCACATAGAGTTGGCAAACCTAAAGCAGGTTGGCTCCCCCACCAATTGTAATTGGTGGGAAAACCCACATTCCGTGTAACCTAAAGTTCTTCTTCTAATGATCTTAAACAAAAAAGGGGGAGATGTTGTGTTCCTCTGAGGAATGGTTTTTCCCCTCAGAGTCCCCCTGAAACCTGTGCTATGTAGTTCAACCCTTTTTCCCTATCATACCTACTCCTGACCCTATTGGCTCAGGGCCAATATCTTTCCTTGGCCAAAAACTAGATATACCCCTGTTTCTTCCTGGTTCTCTCTCTCTCTCCTCGGCCTCCTGGAACATCACATCGAGAATAAAGCTTGGACGGAAGCTGGGGGTGAGAGCCACTCTTTTGAAATCTCTATTCTGTCTCTCTGAAATATATTTCCCTAAAACCCCTGAATAACTGAGCTAGCGAGAGCCGGGGGGTGGCTAGAGGGAAGTATATTTACAGTCCCCAGCAGGCAGCGGGGCGGGGTGTCCCGGCAAAGTGAGCAGTGCTGAAGAAGCCACGACGGCTGGACGGGGCTGGCCCAGCTCCAGCAGGGCAGGCGAAGGGGACTCCAGATTCCTGGGCACCCCAGCAGATGATGGATGGAGGTAGAATTCCCAGGATCGGACTTTCTGTCGACAGTGGATTCCTCCTGCAGCAAGCCACGGCCTGACTGTCCTCCTCCGAAAAAATGCCAAGAGCCGGAAAAGCAAGCTCTGCTCCCTGCGCAGTGTGCTTTTCCCTCCCCCAAACTTAAGTGATCTTCCCCCACCCTTGGCCACTTCTTTTGTGTGGGTCAAACACCCTCTAAGCATCAGTATTTAGTCTCTTAGCAACTTATAGGGGGGAAAAATCCTATAGGAAAAACAAACAAACAAACAACAACAAAAAACCCACTAAACCTAACCCCCAACAATATGCTTACAAAATTCTGTGCCGCAAAACTTTATTTTTCTTTTCTTTTTATCATTCCTGTATTACAGACACCACTTTGCATTTTCTAATGTGACATCTCTGACATGGATTTAAATTCTGTACTGCTTTGAGGTATGCTAGTTATGCAGCCTAATTTTGCAAAATGGCTCTATAGTTGTAGTTCCCTGAGGCTTCAGTTCAGTTGTCATCTATCATTTTAGCACTGTGATTGATTAGTCTCTACTATTTAATTTATCAGCCAAAGCTACTAAGCTGTTTCTTTAAGTGGTAAAGACATACTTTTCTAGACACATTTTCAAATTATGTTTTCCAAGTGCGCCCCCCCCAAAGTCATGTAGTCATATTTTTCTCAGCTAGGAATTTAACCATTTGAGCCATTTAATGGTTTCAATAAATATTGGCTGATATTTTGTCTATTTCTTGGAAACTTTGACTGGAAATCTGTGTTTTACTTTCCATTTTTCAGTGTTACTGTATATATATTTATTCTGAAATACTAGTATATTTACCGGCTGCTTTTTCATCCACCAAAGAACATTAAAAGAAGTCAGCATCTTTCTTAAGTGTAGGAGCCAAATGCCTGGGCTGCTGCTGTGGAGGTAGACTTTAACCACCTTTCTACATTAGGTTTCAGAAGGAAAATATTATTTAGTTTAATTTGCTTGTTGGAATTCCATAAGCCAGCTTCAGTCAGTAGGGTTAACATGCTTATTCTCCTCTGTTGTATACTGTGTTCCTGTACTTTGCTATTTTTAAACATCACATTGAATATCAACTTGGCTATGATTTTAAATCAGACTCTCAGAGAAATGTCATTTCCATTTAAAAAAGAGTTGTTTTTTGGTGTTAAGTCATACAGTGTGTAAACATTGCAGCAGTTCTACACAATTACTGAGGCAACTTTCAAGAAGCTACTATAATGAATTGCTTCTATGATCCACCTATCAAAGAAATTTTAATGTCATATTTTCTTTGCTACGGCAGTTTTTATTATGGCTCCGTGTATTTTTGAATGGGGATGTTGGTAATTAGTGTAGGGGCTTTTTTTCACTTTTAGTTACTGTCTAATATTTGTGATTAAAATCTCTCAATAAGAATTATACTGTGTCATCATAATGTAGCTTTGCTGATGTTGGTAACTGCTATTGTAGTCCCATCTCTAGATACAATTAAACAGAATTGGTAGACATCTGCAGCACTGCATGCTTTTTGGGGGTAAATTGGTGTTCCTTTTTTTTTTCTTTGTGAGCGCAAGCTTTAATCAGTATTTCCCTTTTGTTGGTAATTCTTAATCTCATTGCACAATCTGCTTTTTAAAGACTACCAGATATGTACCTTAGTAATTCATAGTAGGTCACTTCCAGCCCAAATTTCCATTGAGTCTTGGAGATAACATGTTCTGTCACAGCTCTTGTCATGACTTACACTTTGATTAGGAAATGAGAGGACAGACTTTCTTGTCAACTCTGCTGTTTTGCATTTATGGTACAAGACTCTTAACTCAAGAAATAACTAATATGGTACAAGTGATCGTGAAACATATAGGTTAAGATCACTCCCCTGTATGGAGTTTGTGATCGCTAAGGGATATTATTTGGCAGTTTTGGATCCACTCCAAATATGACTTTTCAATGATGATTTTTTTTTTTCTTTACAGTTTCATACTATAAATCTTACTTTGAAGACATACAGCCATCATAAGCATCTCATTTTGACAGTTTTCCTTATGTAAATGGAACTCATTCAGGAGTTTACTCAGAAATGAGAAAAGACTCATCTTAGACTTGTTTACAATTGTATCTATAAATTACAACTATATTGACAATATTTATCTGTGGAAATGGGAAGGAAATAGGAAATTCAGTTACTTTTCCGTGTAAACAAAAATGTTTTACAAAACCATCAGCACATAAAAATGTTTTCTGGCATCACTCTTCTGTGTTTCTATTAATATCTGAAGTACCTTAAATGGGAACAGTAGAATTTTTCTTGCAGTAAACAACTTTGAAAACACAAAATTCTAAATTTAATGTATTTGGAAAGGCATGATTCCTTGCTTTAGGATTTTGGTGTCGGGGGATATCCATTAAAACAGATAGAAATTAAGAGTGATAAGGAATGCTCTGGATCACATCAATACATCAGCAGCGTGTCTGCAGTGTGCTGCTCCTATACGTTCAGTTTTGCTCTTCAACCTAAAGGGGCAAAGGCATGGTTTTGCTATGAGAGGACCCTCTGTACGATGGCTCTTAGAGCAATACTGATTGATGTCTTTCATACTAGTGACTCTTGTAGCTGTTCTGATAAATGGAACAGTACTTTGAGCTGAGGGCTCTATTTTTTGAACATGCTGTCCGTAATGCATATAACATTAGGCCATCTTACCAGTTTCACCAATTACAAAGCTTTAGTTAAGTTACTAAAAATGCTGCGATTCTGTTTTTCCATGAGCCATGTACTTGGGAGTTTTTCTTGTTACTGGTCAATTTCTATGACTGCTTTAGTCCCTCCAAAATCTCAAGGTTTAGAAGTATATTTTTTATTGAACAGTGAGATTTTCATTCAGTGGCATGGATCCAGAGGCTGAAGCTTCGAAAGATAGCTCCCAAACATTTATTGCAAAGTCTGGTGATACTGTGTAAAATGCATGATAGCCTGAAGGTCTCTACTAGTACTGAGCAGAGGTACACTTTGATCTTTCACATAATAGGTCTCCCAATACCTTTTCATTTCTAACAGGAATAGTGCCCAGGCTGCTTTTATACCATAAGCCTATTTCACTCATAAGTTGTGATGCCAAGTAAGAACATTGGTTTTAGGAAGAAGGATGAGAAAAATGGAATAAGAGGTCGTTTAGACTGGGCAACCTTAACTATTTTTGATGGTACTTGCTCTTAGAATCATGTTTCAATGGTTGAATCTTTAGTTTAAATAAAGATTTGCTTAATCTTTAGTTTAAATAAAGATTGCTACTTACTGCTGTAGCATACTGTTTCTGATTCTCCTTTATCCTTTCATCCTTTGCTCATATTCCCATTTTTCTCCCTGTACTATTTTCTTATTGGCAACTCTACCTAAGTCATATTATTATAGAATGGTTTGGATTGGAAGTGACTTTGAAATCATCTAGTTTCAACCTCTCTGTCATGGACAGAGACACCTTCCCCTAGATCAGGTTGCTCTAAAGCCCCATCCAACCCAACCCTGAACACTTGCAGGGATGGGGCATCCATGGGCTCTCTGGGCAATTTGTTCCAGTGCCTCACAACCCTCACAATGAAGAATCTTTGTGGCCCTTCCCTGAATTTGCTTATTAAATCTTAGTTTCACCTCTAGAGCTACTTTGATGATACCCTTCTGAAAAAGATTACTTAGTGTCACCTAATTTGTTCTCCTGAAGTTCCCGTAATTCTTGATCTTCATAATAGGGATTTCAAAAAAACAAACCCAATGGGGATAAAACAGAACTTACATCTGCTGGAGTACTGTAAATAGGTTGTGACTGAATTTGCAAAGAGGGGCTCAAGCTGGGATGGTGCCCACTTATGTGATCAGAAATGTGTCTAGACATAAAGCAGTGTTTTTTATGTGTACATTACTTACTTGCCATACCCAGCTATCTTAATATTGTATTAGTGAATGAACCTGAGGTTTGTACCTTTTCCTTTTGTAAACATCTGTTTCTTTTACATAGGCTCAGTGCAATTTGAGCATCTCTTTCTCCCAGTCAGCAAACTGTCTTTGTAGCTTTGTTCCTACTTCTTCTTCCTTTTCTGCCTGCTGTGGGTATGGTACTATAATGTTACATTACTTCAGCTGGAACACAGTAAATTTGCTTATAAATGATATCTGGATATATTATCTTTATGCCCTTATTTTGGTTGTTAAACCCTTAGCTTTAGTATATACTACTTTCTCCAAACTATCTCCCTGTAGCACACAATGATTTGTTTGAAGAGCTTCTGATTCCTGCTGATTAGATATATTACTCAGAGTACCAAAGAAGCCCATGTTTGTGTGACTTTTCTTCTTGGATGCACATGTGCGTGCTCTCTTGCTTTTGCTCTGTCTCTCACTTTTTTCCCTCTGCTTTGCTGGAACATTATGTCCTCAGTTGTCAGATTGCTTTCTCTCAGATAAAATTCTAAAGCTAAATTGAAAGAAATCAACCCAGAAACTCTGGCAGATGATTGATTTCCAGAGTGAAACTGAATTTTGTGAGTCTTAAATGAAAAAATATGTATTATTAAAAAAGTACAGTATTAGGCTTGTGAAAAGGAATATCTAATACTTGGTATATAAAAAAGGAGATAAGATTATGAAACCTTGAGGGGTTATTTGAATCATGAACTTTTTGCTAGAGAGAAAATAAAGCTGTGTTTTATTAATCCAAATTTTCCTTTTATTTATTGCAATATATTATATCAGGTTTACAGCATCGCGTCAGCATTAGCTTCCCAGGAACAACATCACTCAAGTGCAACTATCAGCCTCCTGAATGCTACAGATACAACCTGAAAGTAAATGTGGATAATTAAGAAAGGTATTGTTTTTCAGAAACAGCACATCTACTTCTGTGTAGCATCAAGTGGAGAGTTTAAAACTGTGTATAGGTGTGATCGGGATATGCAAAGCAATCACACGGAGACAAGAGATTTTGCAGGGCAGAGAGTTCCTCCGAGCGAGCTCAAGGCTGAGCCAAGGCCGAGAGCCCCTCTGCCTGTTTATTTCTTACTTTTTATACATTTGTGGGTCTGGCTGTGGATTGGCTTCTGGAGTTATCACCTCCCAGCAAATGGCTAGACCAACTGTCAGTTACAATTGTTTTCAGGTTAGAAATATGCAAACAAAGGACAGAGAATGAAAAACAAAGGATTTGTTTATGTTACATGTGTGAGAAAGGCAGAAGCTGCTCCTAATATTGTACAGTAGCTAAAAAGTCTGACTCCATTTTATGAACAATCAAAAGGCTTTAAAAAACTCAGAAAAACCAGGGTAACATATAGGGTTCAATAAACTGTTGAACAATCTATTTACCAATAAACTGTTTTTGTGAGTTAATCCATTGGTAAGTAAAAGAGAAAGAGGCAAATTATGCATTTTAGACTATTATGAATTGCATGGTAGAAGGGAAGCAGTTAACACTAGAACTGTATGACACCTGTGAATCATTGCTTCTTAAAAACATCATGGCTATGAAAATGCAGTGAAGTCTTCTCTCAGGATTCTCTAAAAAATTAACTGACCTATGAGTAAAGGCATTTCCATGACCCTTGACACCACTGTGTTGCCACACTTAATGTGTGGCTTTCAGGAGGTGAATCATCATCACCCACACTTGATTGTTCAGCTTTGCCTGTTACTAGATGTATATCCTGCTTACCTAAATGTTGCTTCATTAGTTTTTTAGCTTAGAAGTACAATATATGTGGTGTCACAACTTCAGAGGAAGTTATGACAGGGTAGTTGGACAATTCATGTAACATCTTTGAACTCATTGATTTAAAACAACTGGAGCTGTGTCAGTTGATTTTATACTATGGTGCAACCTGCTGTATGAAATTTGTGTCTATCTGGGGATTTAGAAATGCTTTTAAGGAGCTAATGTTCATATGTAAGTATTCTTAAAGTAATTGAAGTGTAGTTAGTACTTCTTTTGGGAACAAGCAGGAGAAGGAGAACCCTGGGTTTCTGTCACAAACGATCAAACACTCAAGTGATCCAAGAGAAAAACATCAAAATTAGAGAACAGGAGCAGTCATAATGTTTCTAAATAGAAGCATTCATCATCTGTCACATTGCTGACTTTTTAAGTTCAGTTATCATGTTTGGACTTGGTGTGGTGCCAGTAAAAAGGATTTGCTCATTTATTTTCAAGTGATCAGAATATATTTTAGGCCACATGCAGAAATAGTTAGAAAATACATTAGGCTGACTGGATAAGAATGAATTAGGTACTTGCAGTGATGATACAAAAGAGGAAGGATGAAAGTTCACAGTTATTTAGATTTAAAAGGAATCTCCTTAGAAACTGTATTTCCTTAAGATACTTAATCTACCTATTATTACCTCTTGCTTCTCTGAGTGAAACTTACTTGGTTGCCAAGAATTTGATGTGACTTGTACCATTGATTTATCTCAGAAACTGCAAGAGACTGAAATTAAATAAGGATGAGCATGGTGGTGTTCTTCGGTAAGTTAAGAGGTAATAGTATATGTAGGAAAAGAATATGGCCAAGAATTACATTAAGGCTGAATATTTATTTTTTTAGATCTGAAAGATGTAAAAAAGGTGTAATGAAAAAGTTACTTGCTACTGGTGTGTTAGCTATATTGGTAAAGCAGAGAAATGACAACTCAGAGCTAGAAGAATGAACATACAGGTTTTGTTCAAAGTATTAGTGAGCTCTCTAGATACCCTGTTGAAAAATTGCCACTAGTTAGCTTTCTTGTCATTGCCTTGACCTTAGTATATTTTCTTTCGAGCTTCTGTCATTTTCATCCAAAATATGACTAGCCCTTCAGAAAGCTTTACATTTTTCTTCCAAAGTGTGTCTGGTTAAAAAAATTGGAAATATTTGGCAGTGACGAATGTCGTCTGATCTGTAGGCAACAGTTAGTGTAGTCTAAAGTGGTGTTGAATGCTGCCCCAGGTGTTTTCACAGTTAGGACTCTGTGGTTTATACCGATGCTTGCTCACAGACGAAATGATGTCAAATGTGTTTTGGATGTATAGATTTTGTACGCGGCTAAGAAACAACTCTAATTCAGTTGGGTTTTAGGGAAACTAATAATGGTACATGCACATCTCTCAATTTAAGTACCTTTCTGGAGAGCACACTGAAACAGCTTGACTGTCTAAGAGAGTGTATGTATTTCTGTGGGTTAAGACTTGACTTTCTGTTTATTTTAGAGAAATGTCTTTTCCTTAGTGAGCACAATATTTTATCCCTCTTAAGGCTTTTTGATAAGAGCTTATCCATGGCTTGGTTGCCTTGTCATTCTCTGATGCTGTTGTGGGAGTTATGCGTCTCTGCTGTATGAAATGTATGGATACTTGGGGTTTTTTCCACTGGAACAATGGGTTGCCATACAAGACTTTGCTCAAGAAATCTATAGTTGTAGCAGGATTTTTAGAGACAGACACAGAGAGGCCTGACAATGCTGGGAAAGTTTTGTTGTTTTAGCACTGTCAAGGACAATGATTCTGAGAACCAGGACGCTGAACCTGAGGACCAGCTTTTTCCCTCAACAAAGTGTAAACAGGTAACTGCAGAGGAATCCTTATGCAGATAACACTAGCCAATAGGATAGCCAATAGCTAGTAGTAAAATGCTGCATGAATGGCTTATGCACTAGAATGATATAGGTATAAAAGAACCCTGTGTACCCTCAATAAAGGAGCATTCACCACTACTTCTGTGAAGAAGGTGTTTGACTCTGGCTGCTCCCCGTGTTTTTGTTTTGTTTTTTCTTTTCAGAAATCACCTTTATATAGTTGTGTTGGTGTTGAAGTTTCATGTATCTGCTATTTGTTTTATCACCTTGTAATAGGATCACCAGTAAAATACTGTACAGTCCTTATACACTTCATGAGAGTTTACATATTTACTGTAAAGTAAACATGTCCTCTGCTCTGATTCTCTCACCTTCCATGGTCATATATCCCCAGTGCCTTATTAAGTCATATAAATAAGGTAGTCTTCACATTAGCAGTTCTAAAAGTTAATAATTTACAATCACATACAGAAGTGGCAAATGCTTTGAGTGGTGCTCAGCTGTACGTCTCATGTGTGGCAAAGTATCTGGCAGATGCTGTGCTGTTAAAAAGTGGGATCTGTGTCAAGGGAGGGATCCTATGTTGGACATACCTGCTGGCACAGTTTACAGTACACTGGAAAAAATTCTGTCTGGTACGTAAAAATTTTGTGGGAAACATTACAACTCTGTTCACTTCTCACAAAACTCTCATTTAATTTTCGAAGAGAATTTTTTTCTCTCCTTCAGTAGAAAATAGAGTAAATTTCTACTCTAGTTTAATGACGGTGCATGGTAGGATGTGATTTCTAGCTAGATAAACCTTGCTCATAAAGATGAGTCCGTTATAAAGGATCTTTCTTTTATAATGGTATGTGGGGATTTTCCTCTGTGGTTGTTTTGGTGCTTTTCCTCCCCTTTTTGCTATTTCTTCATGTGCATCTTACTATTTATGTCTTTACATTTAATGCTTGTTTATTGCATTTGGATGTGCAGGTGACTACCAAGTGTCTGTTGGTAAGTAAGTAATAGTAAGTATTGTCTAAGCTTATGAGTCTTGAAACTTGTCATCTTCAAAATATCTACAGAAACAGAAGACCCTGTACTTCAAGAAAGTTGTCTTTCCATTTGTCAGTCACCAGTGTAAGATGGGCAGTTGCCAAAGCTGTCACACACAGAGCAGGAGGTCAGATAACCTGGTGTAGTCTATTTGTGTTTAGCTGTGCACTCTTATCCCGCTTACGCAATTTGTCTTCATGCCTGGATGTGGAAACTCGGTGTTTTCTCTCATGTATACTGTAAACAATTCTTGCTATGAGGACAAGCAATCAGTTCACCCCCAGGTTACAGTAATGCTACTTTTCAAACTAGCAGCTGTGTGTTACTTAAGGAAAGCCCAATAGATGGCCCTTCCCGAGAGAAAGAGCCTATCCAATTCAAAGCACTGTGTGATGCCTTTGAAATATAATTCCTAAAATGGCACCCATTTATTCCAGTAGAGCTGTAAGATACACAGGTAGATTTATTAGCTGTTTAATTAAAGATGCATACCTGAGGTAACCTAGCGAAAGGCATTTGCCTAATTAACTCCCTGTAGTTCACCATTCTGTCAGTTGCTGACAATTAGTAAACATTTGGTTTCTTTAAGCCTTATTTCTCTCTGTGAATTATTTAGTTATTTATGGTTAAGGAAGAAAAGATCAATTAATTTCCATGTCTTTAGTGATACTTGTTTGGACTTTCCAGATCATGGTGCAGCTTAAACAACAACCTGGATATGTGAAACTTTGAATTTTCTCGCAGTGTAATGTTTTAGCTGCTATGAGAATCAAAAAATCTACCATTTTTTCCCATACAAAGGAGTAAAATTCTGTAACTCTGTGGTATTCTGCAAGTGACAAAGTTGTGGGTTTGTTTTTAAATTTACAAGTTTTTAAAAGTCTGGTTTTGTTGGGCATGTTCAGAGTCTCTTGAAATTGCAATGCATAAAAAGGAGTGAATGCATAAAAGGTCTTTAACCGGAGTGAAAATAATGTGTAATAGCCCTATATCAAAAGTCGCTATGTGAATCAGTTTTATTCTGGAATGTGTATAATTATCGCAGTTTCAGTGGGGTAACAGGCAGCTGTGAAAACTATCAATTCATATTGTCTCTGCTGTTATTTTCCACTCCACAGTAAAAGTAAAATTCACTCTTTAGACCTAAATTAATATTTTATGTCAGAGCTTGAGGCCCAAAGAAAGGGCTTTTGGGGGGAAGCGGTGAAGTTTATATGTATAATGGAGAGCTGCACTAATAAAGACATTTTGGTTAATGCTGGTTCCCATGGTTACTTGCAAATAATTATGCAGTTCTTAAAATGCAAAACTCTTTTTTGCTGTCTTACTTCCAGACAGATAAGTGCCCAGCAGTTAGTTATAATTAGCTAAAAAAGAAGTAAATTGTTAAGTGCTGATCTTTGAAATTCATTTTAGCTTACCTATGTTACACCTCTATATACTGCATTTGTATTGGCTTCACTAAGGTTAGATTTCCAGGTTAGGCAATTCTGTCTGGCTTGAATAATCTTAATCTTGACTAATACCAGGTCAATATCGTCATTTGTTATTACCTCCACAACTTCTACAGTAGGCTATGAAAGTCTTTAAAGAAAAGTTATTCTTTTCTAAAAGAGCATTTATTCTACATTTACGAGCTCTGGTCTTTTCTCTTAGGGCTTTTTTCTATTGTGTGCCTAATTTTATTAAAACCATTCCAGTCCAGGAAATCACAATGATGAAAATGCATCTTTCCGTGAGGCTTGGTAATAAGAGACCACTGTTCTGTTGCACTTCATTAATAACAAATAAAAGTTTATCTTATTAATAATAGTAGTAATATGATTATTATATTTGTAATCCCACATTAGCGTGATGTGAAAAACAAACAGATTACGCTGACCTAAGATTTTTCTACCTTAATAAACATGGTCCCAGTTTTGCCTTCTTAAGTCCCCTACATTGCCTGTCTTTGAACTGCAGAGTTCATGTCAATTCAGAATTAGGAAAGAACAGCAGATAGCTTAGAAATCACATTGATCACAGTTCTGAACTTCTGTAGTGAAAAGATTTTGACACTTATGTGTGAAGAATTTTCACATGATTCTTGCTGTTTAGATATGTGTGAAATATCATGTTTGCATGATATTTCAAACATGAAATATCATGTTTGCAGCATTACTTTTATGATTTGTCAGAAATAGGCTGTCCTAGGTTACAATGTAAAATGTGCCCAAAGTATGTATTCTATCACCATCTACATGAAATGTTGAAACGAAGTTGTGCACCACTGTTTCCCGTGCCCCCTCCCTCCAGACTATCTTCTGTTAATGGCCCATCAATGCCCTGCTGCATGACTCATAGATAACTCTCCCCAGGAGCTATCTCTGTTTAATAGGCAATCAAGGACCCATTACAAAACTGATAAAATGATATCAGTCCATTGTGAGATGCTCCGCCCAGGGGGAGGAGCCAAGCATTCCCACCTGGATATAATCTGGGCCTTGGGACAGCACAGGCAGCCTTACCCACTGGATTCCCAGAGGACAAGAGCTACCAGACCTTTCTGCAAGAACACTGCTTCAACAAGACCACTTCATCTGGACTGCTACCACCACAGTTTCAGGTTGTATTCTGACTCTGTCAGTGATCTTTTGTACCATTGCATGTGTTTTATTTTTATTTTACTTTTTTTCCTCTCCTATTAAATTGTTTTTTCTGACTTGGAGTCTCTCGCTGGTTTTGCCTTCAAGCCAGCACATAGGCATAACAAGGGATGTCATCTCACATGAGCTGCACTGGTTTCCTGTTTGGTCTTTCTTGCCATTTTTCTATAAAGTTTTTCTTATAAGAACTATAAATCACAAATTTTAAAATTAATATGTGACAATATATTCTATTTGACCTTCTAATGTAATTTTATTTCTCAAGTATAAGCACTCAGTTTCTGATTAGATGAACTGTTCTTTTCTCTTTCAGCTTAACACGGAGATCTGGATATTCAGTAATTGATTGCATAGCACTTTGATTATTTTATTTTCTGGTTCGAAGTCTTAGCATCTTAGTTTGTCATGACCATGAGTTGTGATGATCTTTTTAGAATGATGACAAACCATTAAACAATGAGGATGAGAAAATACTACTTGGTCACAATACTGGTTCCTCATTTTGCACACTGAGGGGGAGGCTGTTAGCATATTAGCAGGTGTCCGGCAGGGGAAGCAAGAGAAACATTTTGATTGACTCCGAAACCTTAGAATCACATAATCATTCATTTTGGAAGGAACCTTGAGAGCTCTTCCAGCCAGGCTTCTGCTCAAAGCATGATCAGCATTGAGTTTAGACAGATTGCTTGGCACTTTCTCCAGGCAAGTCTAGAAAGCCTCCAAGGATAGAATTTCTGCAACCCACTTGGGCAAACTGCTTATTTATCCTGTTGTGGATTTTTTTTTTTTTTTTAAACATTCGGTTTCAACAGTCAGGTTTCAATTTATCATTTTCTCTTGTTCTCCCACAGAACACTTTATGTATAAATAAAAATCTTTGTGATCCATAAGTACAGCTTACTTAAATTAGTATTATATGCAATTGGAATAACAAAACAGCTTGTAATGTCATGTGTTCACCTGAATTCATATACAAAAAGTATAAATTGAAGTATATAATGTATAAAATTAAAACCAGCTTTTAAGGCAAAATCCATGAATTTTCTCATATTAAAACTTTCCAGGACAGTATTTTAATGTTAAATTTTCCATAATTAATTTTCAAATCTCTTGGTTTAGGCCAGTTTTATCAAGGTCAGTACAATTTCACAAATACATGCTTTTTCTACGACCAATGAAAGAGTTCTCTGGCCAAATGTATGCAGATTCTCAGAATGATGCTTCTCTTATGGCTTTTCAGAGCTGCTGCTTTAAGAGAGCACGTCTGGGCTGTATTAAGAAAAATATATTTGGATTTTCTATGCAAGCAAAATGAAACTTCTTTTTCACCAATAGATCTTTTATCAGTCTGGAAAGCTTGTAGTTTGAAACTCTGGAGAAACAGATGTAAAGCTTATCTGGATTTTAGTTCATATTAATGAAATTGAAAGGGGATTATAGGCGTTGCTATCCTTTCTGTTCTTCAAGTAGAGAATTAACAGGAATGACCACACAGCTATGTAGCATGAGTTTGAAGGGGTGTGCCATACCCTCTTCACCGAACATCATCATTTGTTGTACCTTTTTGTTACTAGAAGTAGCTAGTTCTTACTAAGTCTTAAATTAAAAAAAGCTGAATAAGATAGCTTCCAAAAAAAAAAAAAAATTTTTACTCTCCCTATTCTGTCTTTATTTTTCTAAATAAGTGTGCTGCTCTTCACACCAAATTTCCACTGAGTCTATTCCCTTTTTTTTAAGTGTTCACTTAAGAGGCTTACCCATTTGGACTTCTCTTACGTCTTACTTCTATGCTCAGTGCTTTCTTCTTCCACCCTATCTTGGTTCCAGTTTCTTATTGCTACCTCCCCCCTCCAGTCACATTTCAGCTACAACATGAGATAACAGCTTGCCCATTTTGCCCCTGAAGATCTTATGAGCTTAATTTTTCCTGAGCCTAAAAATTAGCTTGCAGAATTCCACAGAGCTCACTCAGAAAAATACTGCAGTGTGGAAGGCTGAAACTGCCCAATCCAGTTTGGGTGTATGAAATTACACTACTGTGGACAACAGAACCATACTCCAGAATCCTCAATGTGTTGATTGACAACTTCTTCTCAAACTAAAGCTGAAATTAAATTGAGCTTGTCACCTTAATTCCCTTGTAAAAGCTACTGCATGTTTAAAGTGCAAACTTTGTTCAGCAACTAGTTACCCCTTTGTAAGTGCTGAATGTTTATTCTGTATGTAATTTGTTGCTGTTTTTACCTTGGAAACAAGAGTATTTCACTGTGGTTAGTTTCCCCTAGGTTTTTCACTGGAACATAATTCCTGTCTTGCACACATCAGGAAGGCCCAAGTGAGTGGCAACTCTCTTTTTGAAGTCTGCAGACTAAAACCAGTTCAGTTTCAAAAGATTCATGACGAAACACAGTGTTTTTAGATTGAGTGTCCGTGATTTGTTATGGAACTGTATAGATTGAAATTATACATGGCCAAATTAAATGTTTACAGTGAGCTAATGTGTCACAAATAAATACATTTTAATGGCTTGAAAAAACTTGCCTTCAGCTTATTATCCATGTGTCAGAATAAATTAAATAATAATCTGATGAAATGACTACTTCAGGTGAGAAAGTGCATGGAGCAGTCTCCAGAATAATCTGCAAACATGAGTTCAGTATTGTCTTAAGATAGTGAATTCTGTGCTGTCATAACTTATTGCATAGTGAATTAGTGTTCTTCTTCATATATGAGTAGCAGCAAAGTAGAACGGAAGGTTAGTGAATATAAATTGAGTATGAAGATGTCACCAGTACAGACAATACGGACAATACGCTTTGTGTTGCTAGATTTTTAAATATACCTCCAGAATTTTGCAATAACATTAGAAACAGGAGATGCTGGGCTTGGGTATTACATATCATAGCAGACTTTCAAGTTGTATTCTACAGATGATTCAAAGTTTTACAATTTCATCATATTATCTTTCATTATTCATTTTGTGTCCAGCAAGTAATGCAAGGACAACTGTGCTTTTAACATAAGAAACAAAACACATTTTCAGTCCTGTGCAAAAAAATTTTTAAAAGTTTTCATATACCTACACTTGGAAAAAGATTAAATTTGAATTGTTGGTTGTGGTTGTCAACCAAATATAGTCTTTCTCCCATTGAGATATGTTTATATAAAATTATGGCTGAAGTGTTGGGGCAGGGAGAGACAGAGAGAGGAGTTATTGCACATTTATTTTTCTTTTATGAAAATATGTTTATGTTAAATTATGCATGTGTATATATGCATATATGTATGTTTATATGTATATGGACATACATGTATCTTTACATCTGTGTATATTGATATATGTAAGTTCCTGTCCATGAGAATGAACACTTCCTCCAGGTTATCTTAAAACTCCAAATTACTAAATTACAGTTGGGTAATGGTGGCAATACCAAAAGAAGTAGTTATTCATGTTTAATCACCACAAATCAGTCTGGAATGGAAATAATTTAACATGAAAAATAGCCCAACAAAGTTTTTATCTCATTCTCATATAATTTATTAAATCTCATCATAATGTAGTTGTTTTTTGGTTTCAACCAGGACAGAATTAATTTTTTTGGCAGTTGCTGGGAGGGAGTGTGGCTGGGAGAGGTGTGACTTGGAGGTTCTTCTATATCACCTTGAGTTGTTGAAAACTGATATAGTCACGGACAAAGACCCTCTAACTAATTAAAGTTAGAAAGTGGTATGTTTATTCACTGGCGGGCAGCACGGGAGTCATCTCCGAAAGGCGTGGCGGCCCTGAACAAGGCTCTTTGCTCTCTATTTATTTTCTAAGATCTTACATACAATACATATGCATAACCCCAGCACCTCCCATCCCCGCTCTGTATTAAAATGAGGCTATTAGTCCTTTGCGTGTATGCAGTTTTTCTCTTGAATTGGGTTGGTGGTCTCGAATTGGGTCAGTGGTCTAAAAGGATGAAGTCAGGAGAGTCTTCATCAGGTCTCTGTGACCCTCTGGTGTGATCCAAGGTCCCCACTTTGTGATTGATTGGTATGAAGTCCAGGTGCTGGCCATTGTTCTTAGTGGTTTCAATCTGCTCTTAGGATGGTTCACTTACTACACTTTCTTCTATAAACATACTCAAAATATAACAATTAGCTCTAGCTTAGGCATCTAATAATCATTAACCTACCATTTACTAATAAATTGCTTCTAGCCCTTAGCTAAAATCTTAACTCTTCAAAATCATGATTCAACCTCACCTTATTGCCAGGGTGGGAGGAAGTGACCCTTGCTTCTGAGGAGAAGGGTGTTCTTTCTAGTGGGATAAAATGTGATGGGAAAGAGCTGGTCATATTGTGAAGGGCTTTCTGTGTAGTTTCCTTGTGTTATACCTTTTGTTATTAATACTGTTGATGTTACTAACTTTCTTATCTCATTGCAATTTCCAGTAAATTGTTCTTATCTCAACCCATGATCTTTGCCTTTTGTGCTTCCAGTTGGAGGGGCAAGTGGGAGTAAATGGTACAGTGTATTTTTTCAGGGCTACTAATATGGAGAATATAATTCCTAAACCACAACAGTAGTATAATTTTAAATGAATTGTAGATAGCCACACACATTGGCAGACTGAAAACTACAGGTTTTAAGTCAAACATTGGAAAATATAAATTGCTAGCAATAAGTAAGCCTTTCCATTAGCCTCAGCATATGCAATTCTAGTTGCATGATCATACAATAAAATAACTAAGGCAAAAGGTTCCAGAATAAAAGCAAAATGCAAAATACTCAGGGAAGCAGCAGATGCTTGTACTTTTGTTTCATCCTTGTTGTTTAATGGGATATTCACATGTTCTGTTCCCATCTTTCTCTAAAGATGGGTTTTATCACTGTTTTTCTCTGGTCTTTTCTGTGACACTTAAAATTATTATCTAGTAAGGGTACTTGGATACTAAGAAGCTTTCAGCACCCATGTCAAAAGAGGAAAAGGTTTTAGTTCCGTTTTACAAAAGGGTCTGTAAGGCACATGATGCTTAAGAAGTGTCCATTCATTTTGTGTGTCCAGTTAGCAAAAGACCTTTTACACCTTGATTATTTCAGAATGCTACATTTTTATAGCATAGAGTGCTTTAAAGGCCTCCCTTGGAGGGACTAAAATTGAAAGGAGGCAAGACACACTGTTAGCAGGTTCCATAGTTATTTGTGGAGAGCGGAAAAGTGCTGAGAAACAGTTCAAAGCCAGGTACTCGTCAGGGACCACTTCTTTATGGCATTGCTCTTTGCTTCTATTTCCACTGCTGCTGTTCTCTGGATTTCTTCCACCTATAATGGTTCATGTCTTGACACACAGAGTCTTCTATGAATTCTTCATGTCAGCTTGCCACATGCTTGTGGGCTCTTTTCTGTACTGCATCTATTTCCTCCTTCATGCTTCTGTCCCAAGTCACTTCCTGCCCTCTGTCTCTTCATTCTGTTTTCTGGCTCACATTCCTCCCTTGGCTGTTGGGCTGTCCTCTAGTTTCCATCCCTTCTCCCTCTCCAGTCTCCTTGCCCATTGTTGGTCCCTGGGTATACAGACCTATGCATTCTGACCAGCCATCCCCATAGGAGATGATTCACATCTTCATCTATTTCTTCCTGTATGATGGAAAGCCAGTCAGGTCTGTGTCATTCTTTTTCATATTGTCTGGTTACCTGTAATGCTTCATAAGAAAAGGTGCATCTTTTATTCTGAAATTCTAGTATGTAGCACTATTCCTATATTTCCTCCTGTTCTACAGTATAAATGCTTGTTTTTTCCAGTTCTGAGCTGGAAGAAGTTGATTGCAGATGGAAATTGGGTTGATAGGGATGTAGCTGCTGATACTTTGTCTCTACTGCAAATAGATGAACCAAGTACTTTTTTTGCTGCAGGCATGTTGATTAGATGGATTTAGACACTACGCAGAAATCAATACATTTCTGGTGCCAGGCTGAACCTTCTGCCAGACTGGAAACAATGGGGAAAGTAAAAATTTTTGGAAGATTCATGGGATTTCTTTTTCTCAAAATGTCTTCTTCCCCTAGTATTATATTTTTAATCAATTTGAAGATAGCCAGTGTGTGAATTTCAACAGTTTTGGCACAGTAAACAGATTGAGAAAATAATCAGAACTATTGACAGCTCATAAGAATAGGTGTGAGGTTTTTGCCTATCACAGTGTTTAAATTCATTTTGTGTCTATTGCTTCATATGACAGAGCTCATAAACTGTAGATTGAAGATAGATATCTTCTACAGTACACTGCTGAATTTACTTCATAAAATTGGTATATAAATCATACTTATTCAGCTGGAGGACAAAGCAAGAAAAAAAATCGATTATAGGGGTATAATAGAGGATTGTGTTGAGGTTTAAGTAACTGCCATGAAAGGATAATGAAGAATTTTTGGACTGTCAATAAGTCACTTTTTACTTCTCTTGAAAAACTTAACTTTTTTTTAATAAACTCACTTAATATTGTGCCATCTTCCTTTCTCAAGAAATTTAGTTAGTATGTGTTTACAGCAAGCTGTTTTGCTTTTTTGATTGTCAGAACCTTGGAAAATATCAAGGTCAAACATAGAATTGCAAATTAATGCAAAAATGTATTTAATATACTGATAGATGATCTACTCAAATGTTCCTATTTTTACACTTATAATTTTTAATTGTAAGAAGAGTGAATTTAATGAGCTGAAAATGATAGCTTAATGTTACTAGTTGCAGTTGGAACACTTTACTTGGGGGATATGCAAGCTTGCTTACAGAAATCTGCCAATATGGTTCAGTCCAGAATTGGGGAAAAAAGTACCAACCAAGCTAATATTTAACACTTCTAGTTCAGCTAGACTTCATGTCCAGCTCAAGAAACAGTGCCATTCACTGAACATCTTAGGAGTATTGAAGGAAATGAAGAGAACAAGTGAAGAGTTATTTAATATTCTGGATAATGTAAATAATGCTGAAGTTAGAAAAAATGTTTTATTAAAGTCAGATACCAGGTCTAATACCTTTCTCTAAGAAAAAAAAGCTATTTTTTTTTTCTCTTTGTTCCCTAAATTACCTCTTCAAAATTCACCATTCTGTAGAATAATGTTGTAGAAGACTTCCTTTCTCTTTGCCTCCTGCTCAATCTCCCCCTACTCCACCTCCCACTCCCCACCCCATGTTTTGATTAAGAATATGTGTTTTTCTGAATTATAAATGTTTGGTTCCATGTCTGTGACTTCTTTTTCCTTTCCATATTTGAAGTTACAAGTTAAATAAAATGTATAGTTAATTATTTGGTGTCTCAAGAAAATCTTGTTATGGTGTCGGTTTGTATAAAAATTGTAAATTATGAATCTGTGGCAGAACCGAGACATTTTCCTTCATTAATTTTTAAACATAAGCCCACAGTATTGGTTAGAAGGTTACAAGCAATATATTATCCTACAGTGGTAATTGGATTGAAGACTTGGACAGTATAATGTCAAAGGAGTTATGTGAGTAAATGTAAACAGAAATGAGCTTGGAACTGATTTAGCAAAAATTATTTTTGCAATGTACTGACTTAAATCCTTCCAGCACTGCAAAGGCTGGATGTAGGATGGTGGGAAGTGAAAAAAACTGCTGATCTGTGTATTACACAATGCTAAGGTTAGAAGAATGTGAGGTTAGAAGTTAAGAGACTCAGTATCAGAGTCTGAACAAAGCTGACAACATTTTGCTCCACTCCTGCTCTCTTCTGTACTCAAATTCCTGGGGAAAGAAAAATTAAGTGTTATGAGCTGTTTGATTTGCCGAAAGAATTGTAACAAATGGAAACCTACAAGTCTGATTTAGCAATTTGCTGTGGTGATCTTAGATTAACATTGATTATGGGCTCTGAAACCAAGGAAAATGAACAGCTCCAAAAAAGTCCGAACAGTTAATAAGTGCAGTGCTTTCGTTTTCACCTCATATTTTCTACAGTGAAGCTGGGAGAGAGAACTGTGTGAGAGCATCCTCATTATGAATGTCTCAAAGTATGGATGGTCCCCAGCCAGCAGACAGAATGAGGCTGGGCTGTCAGTCTCGGTACAGTTTAAAGGCAGAGACAGGATAATTTCAGAAAAGATGGAGAACAAAATCACTTAGGCACAGGTCAGATGTCTTTTCCTTCTTCCCCAAGAAATAATTCACAATTTCAGTTTCTGGGCACACTTTGTGGCCTCATCCGTCTTCTTCTCTCCCTCTTGAGACTTGACTTCTTGCATACGGCCTTTTGTGCCATTTCAGTGGTGGAAGCTGCACAAAAGAGATAATCTTATCCTGCCATGAGCTTAAACAATTGTGGAGAAAACATCTAGTCAGTCTCTGCATCACTATAAATGGATGAATTTTAGCAAAGGTCTGTCTTAACAAGTACTGTGAGCCTTTGGTCTCTGACATCAGCCAATGTAGTCAGCAAAAATCTGAAGGTAATTCTTTTGGGCTACATCTGGTCATGGGTAAGTTGGATAGATCTGTTAGCTGGATAGATTTGTGGCTATTGAAGTTGTGGGAGAAGCCTGGCCCTTCTTGACTTTCACATGCATCATTCTCATAATGCATATTCATTCCTACCAGTAGTTAGGACAATACTGCTACCAAACTCAATGTTTTGAGATGTATCTGGTTTTGATTGTCCAGTATAAGACATTTTAATACAACCTGCTGTCCAGACGTAGGAGCTGTGCTCACTATTTGCTGGGGCAACAACAACAAAAAGCATTGGATGCACCATCAAAGAAAAGTAAGACCTTACTGGACATTAAAAGTTGAATTTCAAGCTAACTGCTGGTAATTTTGCTTTCAGTGACATCTTTCTGGTGCTAATAAATTTCTTTTCTCTCCCTTGTTATTTCATAATTTCAAACCTCAAATATGAAGTATATTTATTGGGAAAACAGTGTGGTCATTGCTTCGAAAGGATGATGCTGACAGTGTAGCTGCTTATAAACTATTTGTGTGTTGCTTTGCCCAGCATTTGAGCAAGCTAGCCACTGAAGCAGAAAAAGCACAGCCAGTGTTGTCAAATATTATTGGTGCGGTGTGCCTTTATATGTGCCTGGCTGAGCATCATCAAATGGCATTTGATGTGGTTCTTTCCCAAGGCCATAATGTGCTACATACAGCAGACTCTCAATTAAATAATTTTGCTATTTTGTATTTATACACATACATATAATCCATCATGGTGATTTGCATGAATATGTAAAATATTCCTCCACCTACCAGACTTCATTTCTTCATTTTATATTAATAAACCGCTTTGAAAAAATCATTCACAAAATAGTATTCTTGAGTTAAATGTCTCAATGCATCTAACTATGATATACAGCAGTCACAAATATGTTTTCTGAAGTATTAAAAATGGCCTAAAACTAGTGATTTAGTAGCTGTTAAATTACACAAGTCTGGAATTTTTTTCTCGATTACTTCTTGGATCAAAGCTTTTAGACCTATAAGTTTTTTGTTTGGTTTGGTTTTTGTGGGGTTTTTTTGAAGGTTTTGTTTGTTTTCTGATGAAGCACTGAACTCTTTCTGTTACCTATATATAAGGAAATACAAACAGCATTTGCTGTTCCTGCCCTCAGTGCAAATACAGCTCCATTATGTAACATGTTGTACACAGAAATCATGGGGAAATGCCACAGTGTAACTAAGTGTAGTGGTTTTAATTTAATAAAACCAGGCAGAAACACTAATCAATGCAGGGATTTTAGTGTTAATATTTTTGTGGGAGGGAGAGATTAGGAGAAAAATAAACAAACAGGCTTTAAGCTTAAAAATGAACAAAAAATGGTTTTATTAACACACACTAAAAGAATAGAAGAAAAAAAAAAGAAACCTAAAACAGAATTAAGCTTTAAAAACAAGCTTCTTTCTTCTTACAAACTACTAACTTTCTTATTAAACAACATAGAAAGACACAACTTAGGATTTTTCAGTCAGTTTCACTACTTAGACATAACTACACATTATTTTAGGAGAAGAGTCCTTCTGAGATTCTTTCATGAAGATGTTTGCTACAAGATACAATAGTCTAGTGCTGTTACACATCTGCTGCTGCCCAGAGTTTTCGTAGACTGTGATGTTCTATCCGCAGAGCTTCTCAGTGTATTTAGGGTATTATTTATGAATACGTCTTCTTATCTAAAATCATCTTTGTCTCAAAAAGCTGAGACCTTCTTTTCTGACCCAGGAGCAGGGGATTGAAAAGTTCCCAAATAAATCTCTATTACACCAATCCTTAATTTTGATTAGAATAATATTCAACCCAAAATAATACTAAAAATGCTGCAAAGAACAGTTAATTTCTTCATAATTTACCTTAGAAGAGTCCGGTTAAAAATGTCTGCTTCTTCAATCCTGTTCCAATATTATTAGCTCTTTCACTTATCATCTAACTGACTTCATGCAGTGTCTGTTCTATGTACCTTCTGTTCTCATCTTTCTTCTTTCTCTCAAGGAAGAATTGTGCTTTAACAGTTCTGTATTGCTAAGCAAGGGTTAAATTTTTTGCCCGGGCTTGGAAGCCACGTGCACACGCCGGGCTGGTAGAAGAAACCGGCAAATGTCTCTTTTTCCACCCCTCGGTCTTACCTAAGGCAGTCCAGCTCAAAGTTGTTACAGAGCTGCAGGCTTGCTTTCTCCACTGCCAGCGGTGATTAAGCTGGGCCATGTTTTGGCCCCTTCTGCCGTGGTCTGAGCACATGGCCCCGCACTGCCGAGATGCAGCTGCCCTTCTCCCCTGCAAGAGAAAGGGGCTCAGCCGGCCTAAGCCTTTCCCGTGCAGGCAGCGGCCCCCAGACCCCCGGCCAGGCCCGGCCCGGCTGCTTAGAGAGGCAGCAGAGCCCAACCCAGCCGGGCCCGGCCCGATTACGATGTTACCTCATGGCAAGCCACCGAAGCAAGAGAGTGGGCAGTCTCAGCAGATTAGTTTTAAATGTTCCTTCCAAAGTCGCACTGACAGTTCTCATTGGTCAGCTTAGCTGCCAATATCCCAGCCTGCTTTCTGCTAGGTCCTTGTCCTCCTCCCCCCAACCCACTCTACGGTCAGGGCAGGGAAAAACATTTTACATTTCTCTATATTTAGAAGACAAAATTGTGCTAACCTATGATACTAAGCAGCATTTTTTTTGAACAAGCTGATGCTCCAACAGCATTTTAAAATATTTTTTATTACTTCCTTTCCTTGTTAGGATTCTTCTTTTGAATATTCCTTTTGGAATTCAAAACCCCAGTATTTCAGGGGCTTAGTAACTTAGATGCCTTAGATGTGCAAATTTGAAATTAAATAGATGTTTTCTTCTCATATTTTACTTATTGCACAAGTCTACTATTCCAGTGAATGATGTAAAGAATAAATGTCAGCACTGAGAACAGACATCTGGTGTAGGCAAGACACAATCACCATGTATTTCTATTGTAGCTGAATTTCAACTAGCCTGGACTAAATAATAGTGGCATCTTTTCTTCATGCAGGTTTTATTTTTGTGTTCACTTTAGATGGAGACAAAAAACACCTGCCAATCCATACTGAAATGTTTGTGTTTCATTGATTTCTGCCTGCAGGGACTATCCCGGTAATGACTGTGTAACAACTTGGGGGTGAAAATGATCTCTCTGTCTAGTCTTGTGGGGGAATAACTCCCTACACAGGAGGAAAATATGGTCAAAGCCTCACTGCTACTTTGCCCTAGACTTGTGTTTTCAGTAAGATCTTATTCACCATTCCTCCTGCTTGCTGTTAGCAGCAAACATGAGGGGTTTTTAGCCCTGGCTTACGAAATTATGATTTTATTAAATCCTCTGCATTATGTTGTTAACTTGGTTAGAAAAACCTCTGCATTAACTTTTATATCAGATAATAACATAGACTATTTTGTGTTAATTCTTCCCAAATCAAATTCTAAGGAGGGATATATTGTAATGGTCTTTTTTTACGATCTAAAAATTAAGTTTAGTGAGGACATCTTGTTAGACTGTTTAGGATTAATCACTTTGTCACCTGTTAGCTCAACTGAATTACAAGTTGGCAATTATAAGTGCACCATTACTATGTAATATGTTGCCTACGTAATGATTTGTATTTTCAAGCAGTTTAAAGAACACCACTGCTACTTGAGTTTTCTTCTTAGTTTAGTCAAAATAATTCATTGTTTCAATGTTCCTTATCTTCCCTTGAAGCATGAAACAGAGGGAGAGGAGGGAAGAATAGGAGAGAGAGGGAAAAGCACATGGCAGACAAACTATTCCTGAGCTGTTGTCAAATACACTGAATAAACCAGCTGGATCAGAAGCAAGAGAAGAAACCTCCATTCTTTTCCAGTTATAACAGTATCAGACCATCAGTTGTAGCATTAGTTAAAAATATTTCATATTCTCATCAGAGAACTTAGTGTTCTCTTGAAAACATTTTATATCCTGGTAAGTATTGAAATAGAAATAATTATTCTCTATTTTGAGCTCACTGTGGTTCAATATTGTTCCAAGAGAGCACAAACAAAGCCTGCCACTGCTCAAATTTTATATCCAGTGTTTATCTAAAGGAGAGGCAATGCATAATCCCTTACAGAACATATCAGAATATTGAGGTGATCTTTGTTTTAAGAAATATGGCTGTTTTCAGCTCTCATTTTAACAGGAGATCCTGCTTTCTAAATACATTGTCTTAAACAAAGTTCCTTTCCAGAGGATACATATTTTATATTCATAATTTAACCTTTCTAACTTCTAAAATTGACTTGTTCACATTAAATTCAGGGTTCAAAATTGTACTTCTTTTATTTGGGCTTTGAAAATAGTAAATATATTTCCACTGAACATATTCTGGTTTAGGAAGTATCCACATATGTATGAGAATTGACATAGTGTTTTTAAGCTACTTCTGTGACCATAATTCCTGTAAAATTGTATTTTCATGAAAGTATGGCATTCTTTTATAAATTTTAAATTTTTCTCCCTACTCCATCCCTCCTTTCATCTTACTGGCCTTCAAACCATTATGGCTGTGTCCCTACCAAGAGGTGATTTAATTTCCCTTGTTTTCTAATCACTTGAGGGTAAAGCATTCTTAGTGAGATGTTCAGAAAATGTGTTGCTGTGTCATATATTACTTCTGAGGGTTTAAAGAAGCTTGAGTGCACACTGAACATTGTTCTTTGATAAGTAGCAATTCTTTTACATGAGCTAAGTTGTGGTAACAGTCCTCAGTTGAGAAAGTTGTGGATGCAGCACATTTGTTATCATCCAGGTGGAGAGCTACAGCTTGTCAGTGTAGTTCTGGTCTTAAAGATTTTGTAATTCTGTTAAGTTTTTCTATTGCTTTCTAAGCTAATACACATTTTCCTTAGATGAATCTGATTTAAGAAAAACAGCAGTTTTCATGATCTCAAAATTGATGACTTTCCTCATGTGATTTCAGAGTGTGTGAGCAGCACAAAAAAAAAGATATTATGGAGAACAAATTTGAATTGGTCCACTACATTAGTATTGATTTTTTTGTCCTTTCAAGCTTCCCTGAATAAATGTGGAAGTAACTGCATGAAGCACAAACCAGAAACTACTGTCAGTGAAAGTGCACTACTTAGCAGTGGTCTGCTTATATTTAACACTTGTTTATATCCAGACAGCAATAAAATTGAATCAAGGCAAGTATTCAGTCCACCACAAAGCAAGGTCTTCAGCAAAAGCCTTTCATTTCTGGCTGTCAGATATGACCAGAGTATTGAAAATTGCTTGCTTTAACAGCATAAACATTTTTTTCTTTAATTTCATGAAAACAGTTTGCCTTAGATGACATCTAATGGAAAATTTTCTACAACCTCTTTCAAATACTGCTTCCCATGCAAATCCTTTTGCATTAACTGAGAATTGAAAATTTGCCAGAAACATTTAGAATCACTGCAAATGTGCTATTTTGAGATTTAATATATATGGAGGTAATGATTTTTTTCCTTCTTTAGGAAAAAAAAGCTTGAGTCTGTGATTTTCAAATCTGGAAGATACTTGTAGTCTTGCCCCTGTAAGTCCATGAAATTCTTAAATTATCACTCACCCAATACTGCTGTTTTTTTGGACTATAGATGTTATAATTAATATAGTAAATAATTTCTTGTATCTGAACAAAAAGTTTGGAATGACTAATTATTTTCTAATTTAATTTCATTCATCAGATGTTCTGTTATTCTAGAATACCTTTTCTGAAGTACCTTCCAGAAACATACCATAAATGTAGAAACACGTTAAAGAGGAATTAACTTTTACATTTACCTTCTCTAGTGGTAAACAGATGATTCCATCATCCATATTTTTGAGTTACTAATCTTCTTCATGGGTTTTAGAATCGTGTTGGGTGTCTGCAAGTACCAAAGAAATACCTCTGTTACAAGAAGTAGTTCTGGACTAACTGGATCTAGAATGTTATGTTCTGGAAGTAAATCTCATTTGTTACCTGTCTCATAATCAATGCCTCATCCCGTAAGGAACTGAAAAAGGCAACCAGGATAAACAACCATAAGAAGAGATGGTATGAGAAAGGGTTATAGGCAGTCAGATTTTATAGAGCTAAATATTTTTAATTTAGAAATACTTCTCACTATATCTTGTACTTCTTGTGTGAGGATTAGACTTAGAAATTTCTTGAGGAAAAATATTAGCTGCCTGAAGAGAAAACAGCCCCACAGAATATTGAAATTTTACTGTATGGACAGTAGGTGGATTTGTAAAGAGACTAAGAGCAAGTTGACTCATAAAATCCTCTATCAATTAATCATTTAAAGATATTTAAATCCTGAAACATGTATAAGCACTAAATTGTGGTATCTTATCCAAATCATTAATTTAGCAACTTTGCTTAGGTTAAGCCTGGTTTTGATGAACTGATTTAATATTGCAGTACATATATTTATAGCCATATTGCTCAGGCATCGCATTCAAATTTAAAATGATTTTCCAGACTTAAGAATGAAATACTAATGGAACTGTCCATAATATTACTGTAGAAACACTAGAGAGTCACTAATAAAGGATTTGGGAGATTCATATTAAAGAGTTAGACACTCTTCAGTTCAACTGAACTATAGGAAATTGCTTTGTTTGATTTTTTTTAATGCCCTAATTTCTCATGTATTTATCAAAGTAAACTGTAATTAGAAGGTAAGATAGCTACTAAAGGAGTTCGAAACATTTCTGGTGTACAAAAAGGATCTAACATCTAATATTAAGCAAATGCTAAATTAGCAAAAAATTTTCTAAAAGAATCCATGGCCATTTTAAGCATGTGATGACATTCATCGTTGTTACTTTTGGAAATTGTATTCTGTTCCACAGTAAGAGATGGGGGAAGATCTAGGACTGCAACTTTTGGTAGTTAGAAGAAAATTATGTTAGTTAAGGTCCAAAAGTTGGTCTCCCCTGATTTTTTCAGGAAGTTCAGATGAAACTGTACTATACCAAAACTGCAGTTCTGAAGAGAACTGAGTTTGTCAGAGCTACATAAGGGTGCTTCTCTGTTGCTCATTATTCAAGGGCTAAAGTTAGACTGTTCATGAGTTTCTTCTGCTGGATTTGAACAAGATACTACATACGGTGGAAAAGGTTCTTTCTAATAAATAGGTGTAACCCACAATACCTTGGCAGTCCTCCTGTAACAGAGTGTTCTGTGTGTATCTTTCACATTGCAAAATCCATTTGGAGCAGAGATCTTTCTCTGCTTGTCCTTGTGCTTTCCTTTTGAAGTGAGCAACAGGTGCGTGTGAAACTCAGCTCTCATTAAACATGATGCTTCTTTATTTACTTCGAACCCCCACCAATAAAAGCTTGAAGTCATACGCATCAAGCTAGTTTTTGAAGTTTGCACTTTGGTGTGTTGATAACTAGATAACAGATCACCTGGTGGGAGATTTTGATTGTTTGTCAAGGCCAATCAGGAGTCACTGGCAGAGAAAACACTTCAGAAAGTATTCTTAGTGTAGATATGGTCAAGTAATCACAAAGACCCTCTGAGATGAAAAGAGCCTCCATGCAGGGTACTGTATTTGTTAGCAGGCACAGAGAGAGTGCTTTTGCTATGACTCATCTACCTTTCTGGGACTGTCTTACTCAAAAAGATAAAGGTGGACTTATTCTTTGTTCTTACTTCGTTGATGGCAGGGTAAAAAATGCATTTTTAAATCATGTCTTCCAATATGATAATGGTGATACTCTAAGGAATGATCAGAAGAAGGAAGTAAAGATACTGCCTTCATTCTTAAAGCAAAGCAAAAAGATCATGGGCAGAGTGAACATAGAAGGAAGTCACTGCTTGCAGTTTTCTTCCATAACTGTTGAAAATTAAGGTAGGTCACCTTTGAGTGGAGAATACTTGCATTTTGGAGCTCCAGCCAAGGCTGCAGATCGGAGGCCTCACATTTATTGCTCCAAGGTCACAGGAATACAGAATTCTTTTCTTTCTAACCTGTGAACAGGTATGTTTTCTCCTGAAAGAAAAGTATTTCTTTGTGATCTTTGTTGTTTATTGAAATTTAAAGTAAAAGTTAATTAGGTTTATTATGATGATGCTGTGCTTTCGTTTTGTTTTGAACCTACTGTAAAACCAGCATTCTGCTTTCATCAGAAATTCAGTAGTTGGGCTGAATTTTAGCTCAGCTACTGCTTAATGAGATTTGATTACTATTGTGTAAGAAGCAAAACACTCATGAAAGATCAAGTGTCAACTTGTTTAAACACTGTAGAAACTTGAAAAAAAGACCACTGTCCCTATCTGACATAATTTTATGGTGAAGCACATGTTCCAGACAAATGCTGTTTTAAGTCTTCCAGGAATGTGTAGGGCGACAGTGAACTGACCCCCTCCATCATGGTTCTCAGATCACAGGTAGCATCATGAAAAGGAGGATGACTTCACTTCTGCCACGTTGCTGCAAGACTTTGTAAAGTCATGGGCAGAAAAGTTAGACATCATTATGGATCAAGCCTGGCTTGCTGGCAATTTTGGCAGCCCACATTCTACTGCTAGTGTGGATTTGTAGTGTCATGATCTAGACACAAATAAATAACATGTAGCAGAATTTGGGTGGATTTTTCCCCATCTGTCTTCATTATTTTATTGTTACTTTAGGCCACAGGTAAGCAATCAAAGCTTACAGTATTTTCTCCAGGACTGCTGCAGTGTGGGAAAGTTACATATGATTACTGAAGTCTAACTTTTTGTATTAAAAAAAGAGCAAGTAAAAGAAAGCTGTCATTGCCTTTAGCAATTATTTGTTTGAACTGTCCAGGTGAAAAATTGCCTAAAGACTTCATCTGTATTTGCAGATTATGGCAGCCAAAAGGTGAAGGTGCGAGGTGGAATATCTTAGACATTGTCACTGTTCCAATGTCTCTTTGCTGCTGAAGACAGTTTCTTTCCTTGGTGAAAAGACAGATGAAGTGGAAAAATCTATAAAGTGTTCTCTACGACAGTGTGACTTCTCATTAAAGGGGAGGTGGTGGTAGCAAACTATTTTTGAGTGCATAAACTCTATACTGCACTCTACTCTGTTAGAATTAGAAAAAGGAAGAATATGTGTGGATTTCAGTGGATTCCAAAAATTTTTTTTCCAGTTAGCCATTTTTCTCTGGCTTCTATATTAGTTTCAGAATTATTTGCATAATGTCATTTTGTCTGCTTGGTATAATAAAAATTAAATATAAGCAGAAACTTTAAATAACTTTTGTAGTAATTGTAAAATTTGGTTTGTTCAGAGTGTAAATTACCATATAAAGAAGGGAAATAGAATTGGGGAAAAAGTAACAGGGAGACAAAAAACTTGGACTACAAGAAAGATATTGTGAAAAGTGAATGCTTTGCATTTAGGTCAGCCTGTTTTAATTTAAACCTTGTGTCAAAATTCAACGTAATGAAATTCTGAAGTTGACTGTTTGGAACTAGAGAAACATTTTCGGTTACGTGGATTGACAAAACATTTGTGAAAAACAGTACGCAGACACTTAAAATAACTGGCTGTCCATTATTCCAGTTCTGTTATGTAATTTAATACATAACTGATGACAGCTGAAATCATCTTTTATCTCTAGAGCAATTTTACTACAAACACCATTAATACTTCTAGTTATCGTAGCAATAGACTTGATTTTTGCACTTTAGGTTCAGCTCTTGATGTGAAAATAGTTCATTTTTTTGTTCTCTGCTATCTATCAGCATGTATGTCAATCAAGCAGGTGATGAACATGTGCCTGTTAGGGGTTATTTTTAAGATCATCAACTCATTTCATGTAGGCTTCTAAACAGATGGTTTCTTTTGGTCCCCAGAAGGATAATGTGGATTTGAACTGCTGATATGAGTGTGAAAGAATCTGTTTATATCCACATACCTCCTCATTCTAACTTCCATCTATTAAAATTTTAAAGGCACAGATTTTATTCTGTATGAACGAAGCACATGCAAAAACACTGAATTGGATTAGTAAGTAATTAGTGAAATTTCCTTCAATTAAAACTGAACACACAAGCCTGCAGCCTTGCATATTGTGTGCATTCTTTAAAGCAAAGTAGGCACCAGAATAACTTGAGATGGAGCTGTGATATAAAATTCTGCAGCATATATTACTCAGATAATTTTTGAAAGTATTTTCTTTTTTACACCTTTCTTTTTCTGATGGTTCTTTTAAAGGTTTTCTAGGTTGCGTTTTTCAGTAGATTTTGTTGAGTTTCTCAACCATTTAGCAAATAAGGAAATAGATTTACATTCAGAACAGAAATATACTACCTAAATTATTTCTGGTAATGAAAATGGGATATGAGAGTAATCTCATGGATTTTTGGTGAGAAGGAGAAGCCTTTTCTTTCCATTATGAATGTTCTTGCTGTCCAATGACAAATTTAAGGTACACACTGTGGAACACATTTTTTGCCTCTCTCTTCATGAGTGATGTAATACACTTGAATTTTACATCTGCTGTTTGACTTGCTGTACCCCTGAAAAGCCATGGTCAGGATCTACACGCACTTAGCATATGTTGCTGGGTGCATGATAGCATAAAGACATCAGAGATAGATTTAAATCAGATCTTCTTGTGGAAAGTATTTAGTAAGGACCACAGAATGATGAGAAAGTACATATACCCTGAAACTGTGCAAAAGACAAATCCATTCAATTCAGTTAAAATGCATACTTCTAACACTAGCACTTACATAGGCAGCCCTTTGTGATGAAAAGTGCTGGTACTATGTCCGAGTCAAAATGGCTAGGCTGAGTGTACAAGGAAGGGATTGATCCATGGCTATATGCAGAATTAAATCTGTAGTGTGTTCAAGGTTAATTCTGGCAAGGAAAGAAGATTATACTTCTCTGTTGACAGGCTAATGTTTGGGAAGCTTACCAAACAAAAGTATTTCCATGTAGACCAAGTAAAAAATTACAAATTTAATCAATTTACTTAGCTAATCATACTAAAAGAAACCAAACCCATTTCTCCAGATATTGTATTTAATTACTGTTACTTTTACTGTTAGGACTTTAGTGGACACAAGAAAGCAAAATAAAATGTTTCTTAATCACACGTAGATACAGAAGAAACTATTTCTTATCATATCCAGAGCAACTTTAAATGGTCATTGTTTGCAGAAAACAAGCATCTCTTGTTATAAACCTCTCAATTTTTGGTATGAGAATTCCATATGGAATTAAATTGCTTATATGATAGTCACTTCTGTCTTGAATGTAATTTTCTAGTTTTTTCCAAGGAAAAAATGAAACAAAATTTGTAGTCTGTGTTTTAACAGGTTATAATCCTAATATTGAGAAAATGATCACATAGTTATCCTAAAAAAAGGAGAAAAAAATTGGTATGACATGATTAGTCTCATTATTTGGGATTTGTAGCTTCAGATTACATGGTGATAACAGCACAGGGTAGTTTTTCTTAACAAGCATTTCATCATTCTCAATTTAAGCAGAAATAAGGAGAGCACTCAAACTACTTGTGTTAAAGCATATCGTGGCATAAGAGGCTTCTGCAATAAAAGTGTTTCTATTGTGTGTTATGTATTTTAATAGTCAAATCAGCTGCACAAAGCAAATATGACAGTGGTCTGTATTCGTCTTAGTAGTACTTCTATCCATGGAATAGCAATCAGATACAATACTTTTATCACAGTGAGTAAGCCATTACTTGTGGAGGATTATGCATATCTATAAGGAAGGATTCAGCACCTGAACTTTTATTTTGTTTATTTTGTTTACTTGAATGTTAACTTAATGAATTATTATTGGTGCTCAGATGAAGATATCCAGACCTTGGTTACTGCATGAGGACAGAATATAAAGCTCTTTCTAGGAAGCTTTTCCACACTATACTACTGGAAGTTGTGGTTGACTGATGATACCTCACCTTTTACAGCTTTGAGGATCTCTTTAATTTTCCTATCACAGACTGTAACTACAAATGCTTTTCCCTTAGGTAGAGTTTCAATTTCTAACCAGAAAAAAAAAAAGTTTTAATTTGAAATCTTGAAGCAGGCAGAATTATTCTCTTATTACTTCTCCTTTTCTGTTCCTTTAGTAAGAATGCAGGAAGATACAAAAATGGAAACGTAGAAGATCAAAAGTCTTATAAAAGTTCATGCCTTTCTTTATTCTGTTTGGGTTGAGTGGAAAACAGGAATTTACTCCTTATTAAAACTCACTGTGCAGAAACAACAGGGTAAGAGTTCATGA
Source organism: Hirundo rustica (assembly GCF_015227805.2). Classification (NCBI taxonomy): domain Eukaryota; kingdom Metazoa; phylum Chordata; class Aves; order Passeriformes; family Hirundinidae; genus Hirundo; species Hirundo rustica. The sequence continues at coordinate 39,753,997 of NC_053453.1, forward strand.
GAGTTCACAGTTGTGGACTTTAACAAAGGCAGACATTTTCCAGTACATGGTATATGTATATGACTTACTCATCCATAGTTTCTTTCATGGTCAGTGAAGTAGGTTCTTCAGTAGAATATCTGCTCTTGATATCTACTTTAAGAGAAGGCTGTGCTCTGGAACTCAGCATGTTCATCCAGTACAGTCAATACCAATTCTGTAGTATATTGGCTCACATCAAAAATGAAGAAAGGTGAATTGTTGACTCATCTGTTGTGTATTTAAGTCCTTTTGACTTCTTTGAAAATAAAAATTTATTTACTCTAAGGCTTTATAAGAATAGGATTTAGCTTATTTGTCTTCATCCAATACAAAATTCTGTGGCTATTGCAGCCACTGACAGTTCAGAATGTGGGGTATAGTTTTTTGTGTACATGTACTTTGCTGTATATCCATAGTCCTAACTTGCTTCTAGCCAAGGTTACTTGTCTTGGTGCTTCCTCAGAAGCATAAGCTGTCATAATATGTCCACTGTTTATTTGCTTTTAAAATCTCGCTTCTATCCAGAAGTGGATATGCTTTAGAAATGAGCAAGTATCAGGAATATTATAATGAAATAAGTTGTCTAATTCCTTAGCATATTCAGATCATATTTTGACTTTTCATCTTCAGCAAAGATGAGAAAAAATTATTTCCTTCCTTCCTTCCTTCCTTCCTTCCTTCCTTCCTTCCTTCCTTCCTTCCTTCCTTCCTTCCTTCCTTCCTTCCTTCCTTCCTTCCTTCCTTCCTTCCTTCCTTCCTTCCTTCCTTCCTTCCTTCCTTCCTTCCTTCCTTCCTTCCTTCCTTCCTTCCTTCCTTCCTTCCTTCCTTCCTTCCTTCCTTCCTTCCTTCCTTCCTTCCTTCCTTCCTTCCTTCCTTCCTTCCTTCCTTCCTTCCTTCCTTCCTTCCTTCCTTCCTTCCTTCCTTCCTTCCTTCCTTCCTTCCTTCCTTCCTTCCTTCCTTCCTTCCGTCCTTCCTTCCTTCCTTTCCTTCCTTCCTTCCTCCTTCCTGCCATTCCTTCCTTCCTTCCTTCCTTCCTTCCTTCCTTCCTTCCTTCCTTCCTTCCTTCCTTCCTTCCTTCCTTCCTTCCCTCCCTCCCTCCCTCCCTCCCTCCCTCCCTCCCTCCCTCCCTCCCTCCCATTGATTCACCTCAGTCATCCCCAGGAAACACGTTTCTAATGGTGATCACCTCCTTTCCTCCACATCTGGCTCTATTCTTCTCTTTTTTTTTCATTTTCCTTTCTCAGGAGAATTCCACAGCTAAAGGGCTAAAGGGCTTCAGATATTCAATTTTATTTTTGACATACATAAGTAAATTTGACCTTACAGGCTAGACCTAGCTATCCAGCTTTTCCTGTCAGTCATCCTAAGGTTCACATTAGTGAAGCACTATTTTTGTTACAGGATGGAAGGAAGCAGGAGCTGGGGCTTCCTTAGTTAACTTTAAATTTAAATGATGACGTGTTAGTTGCTCATGCTTTCTGAATGTCAGTCTAGTCTAGTCTGACAAGTATCACTTGTCAGCATGGTAACTAAAAGAATATGCTGCTGCCTCCTGAGCAATTTGAGTACCTGAGGTGACCTCCAAACTTAACATTACTGCTTGTCTTTGGTTTAAATTTCTCTGTATGTCATTGTTAAGTACACTTCATTCTTCAGGATACTACAAGAAGCAGCATGGAGGTACTGCTTCTGTCAATAATTTTAGAGTATTGACAATTATAGTTGAGGATTTCTTTAAGCTCTCTGTCTTTTTACGAAATGTGTTCTCTTTTGTAAGCTAGTTCATTCCCATAAAAGACATGAACTAGACTTGAGAGTCTTTCCATTAATGAGTTTTCTGGGCTGTGCAGAATAGCTATTAAGATGAAAAAACTGTGACTTGGTACTGTTAAATTATATTTGTTACTACTCACAAGTGAACTCCCTTGCGGTAGCTGGAGTGAGCTTCTACAGCAGATGAAGAAAACAGAGCATGAGGCACACAGCAATTTTTCATTGTTATTACAGGTGACGCATCTAAACTGGCAGTATGCAGGCATAGGAAGGGCATATAAATTAGAAATAAGAATTTATTCAGACTTTTTGAAAAGCATCAACACAAGTAAGAAGAAGAATGAACTGCAGTGGGATGTGTGAATGAACATCTTCATCATCTTTATCTGGCTATCTTTCAATGCCAAAAATAAATTAAAAAAAAAAAACCTTACTGGAGAGAAAAGTAGTTTTGCACTTTTGTTCTGCTGCAATTCAAAAACCAAATATGACATTCATGGAAAATCTGTACGAACTTGTTGTTCCTGATATCATGTGCATATTACAGTAATTTTTAGTTTTGAAAAGAATGAAATTACTAGCAACCATTTCAAGGAAAACATTTTTCACAGTGGACTGGGTCTTTCTGTTCCTGGGATATTGTAAAAATCTGTGAAATTTCCTGCCATGTAAAGTTTCAGTAATATTAGATTAGAAGTTGCTGGGTGCTAAGAGCTACTGCTTTTTGCCATTGCATAGTCGACTCACTTGACACCCTTTCGGGTGTTTGACTGCCATGGTACAGGACTCCTAGCAAAACTGGGCAGCGGTGAATATATTCCTCACTTTCTTTAAACTACTTAATTCTATCTGAAATGAGGCTTCTGTAACACAAACACCTTGTGATATAAATGTGTCATTAGAGCAGAAATAGGTTTCTACAACGTTAGTCAATGGCATTTTCATTAATTTTCTTCATTGTAAATGAAGAAAAGGATTTTTACTCACCTTGTTGTTAACTTTGTACTATGTCAGGCACACAGTCATCATGTAGTGAACTGGTACAGTCACATCATCAAAGATACATCTGTTTCGATTAGCACTTCTATGTCCTGCAAAAGATTATAACCCTGTCATCTAAAGGGGTTGGGTTTTTACCCTGTTCTTAGTATACATGAAGGCAATTTCCCTCAGCTTGCTAGTTAGCCTACTGCTTGCTCCTGAAAAGGTTTTACTTTTCAGTATATCAGACCTAGACAACAAAGAAATGGTGGCCAAGAAAGTAGAAAAGTTTCCCCACTGCAAGTGTGAAAAAAGATATATTTTGTCACAGGTTGAAGCAATTTTCTTCCTTTCTGCAGTGTTGTCCTTTCCTCCTTTTCTCAAATGCAAGTATTTTTCCAAACAAAAGTTGAATTATCTTTGTTTACTGTCACAGTAGAACTTAAAAATCATAGTTTGGCTTGTAACTGCTTCTGATAACAGACGGGATATAAATTTGTTCAAGTAAACCTGAAAGTTTCACAGTAAGAGCAGTAGTAAAACGGCCTGATAAGATTAAATAATATCACACTGCTAAACAGTGAAAATGAATGAAAAAATGAAATAAGAATTGACAATTTCATCAGTTTTCTGAAAAACTTTTAAACTTGCCCTGATATAAGCAGGTCTTTTTCCTACCAGATACTTGAAGTGTATTGTCAGATGGGCTGTTTATATATGCAAAATATTTTTTGTCCATTTTGTTTGAAGAAGAACCATAATTTCTTTGGCACTGAAACAATATTGCATAATGTAAGCAATTAAAAATAATTGCAAAGGCTTGAAAGCTATGGTCTAGCATGTAAAGATCAAATTCTAAAGTTTTTGCTTCACTTTCCTTAGACAAAATTCCTACGTCTTTTACTGTAGTTTTCACTTTGCACTTTCTGACCTGAAGCACACACAGGACAAAATGAATAGAACAGATAATAACAGTCTGCCAAATCTGTATCTTTGATTGCATGTGGTTGTCAGTGGCCGAGGTAAGTGTTATGTGTAAATAGTGTGAGTATACTGTGTTGATGTGTAACTCTGTGTTCTGTGTTCTTGATTTACCTTGCCTGGATGCAGTGTCAATTCACCTCAAATATTCTGACCCAATGTGAATAAGTTCTTTTACAGGCAATATTGATTACTGCTGTGTATTTCTGAGACATCTGAAACTCACCTCATTAGTGCAGTGTTATGAGAATGTTCTGCCCCTTCTCCAACAGCTTTACTTTCTAAAACATTTATGCGCCTTTGCAACGCTGTGACACTTGTTTTTAACCAGTTTGTTTCCATAGATTAGATTTTGTTGCGCCACACCACACTCCTGGAGCATGGAGGAGATCAGACAGCAGGGCTGGCTTGACATTTTAATATGTGGAGCGTGAAGGTGAAAACTGCAGTCAGCAGTGCCAGTCAAATGGATTAATGCTGTTGCTGAAACTAGAAAAAAAAATTACTAGGGCAGGGTAAACTGATCATTTGCAGTATATTCTTTTAAATGATTGAACTCTCTCCTCATAATTTTATTGATTGGAGAAATAAGGACCGGGATTCATTTTGTCCAGTTGTAGATACCTATTAGTCGAGCCTGCAAGTTTGCAGTACAGATCTGAGCTGGTTTCACAGCCAGTGGATTGGCAATTAATCTTATTTTAATTCAACCTCTATTATAGGATAGGATGACTCATCTTCTGGGGGAGCTGTTTCTTGCTGTTGACTGTGAAGGAACATAGTGTCTGTCAATTAAATTAGGGCAGACAAACCTACCATGCAGTTTGCCGTGTACATCTCTTGAAATATAAGCCATATCTGAAACTCAAAGTGCTTAAGGGAAATGCAGAAGTAGTTCACAGAAATGGAAACAGGAAATCATTTGGTGGAGCTGTATGTGCATTGGTAGTGAATCAGATCTGCTTTAATGTTTATAGTTACAGATTTGATTTTTTTTATAGTTATCTGGTTTTCCCCAATAAACAGTGTATGTTGGGTTTTTTGTCAGGAGATAAAGAAGATATTTGTCTTCTTGTTAAGCAAATGGTTCAGTGAATGGGTCAAACACACTTTTGCTGCTTGGATGTATTTTAATTTGAAGAAGATGGCAGAGTATCTGAAAAGTGTGAAATTATTCTGCTTGATTATGACATATGAAACCCCTACATAGTGTAAACATTAACTCTTTGGGCCTTTTGCCATACCAAGCAGAGGTGTTGCTTTAGGAAAATAAATCTTAGAAGGAAAAATTACTAAAAATTTGATTGCATGTTTAATGAAGATTAGTACTTAGACATAGTGATCAATTTTGTAAAAACTTGTGCCCAAGAATTTATTTAGATAATATCCATTTAATGTGTTTTGTAGTGGAAGTTTTAAATAAAGACTATTTAAATTACCTTTAAAATGTTCATTTATAGATTTCAGTATAAGTAGTCTGGCTGCATTGTATGTGTAATATGACCTTATTCTTGGTTTTCATGGGAAGTGATTGCACTGGTTACTGCGAGGCTGTGAGCCTGAGGGGATGGCTTTGTGTCTATATGAGATCAATATCATAATTAAGATAATTAAGAGAAAAAAATTAACCTTTCAAAGTATTTTATGGGCAGTCGGGCTTCCCAAATCATTTGGTTTCTCAACTTTTTCTTCTCTGTGGAATTTGGTAAAGGAAGTTCATTAAATAATTTTTAAAAAACTATTAGGAATTGTATATGATGTGTGATAGCAGGAATAAAGACAAAGGCAGTATTGCTAGCACTCCATGAAATCAATCATAATTATAATTTGATTTTTGATTTTTTTTTCTCTTATGCCTTCTCAGAGTCATTTTACAATCTCTTTAATTTTAGTTGCTCTTCTCCTTTTGTTTAGTTATCCACGGATTTTTTTTCTGGACATTTTTCTCCTGCCCCTTTTCTGCCTTCTCTTTTAAATTTCCCAAACAGATTATATATCAAGGTGAACTTTTGAACTTAGTGTTCCTCAGCTGATTAGAAAATGGATATAATAGGGAATCTCATTTTTAACAATGATTTCATAAGACTAATTGAATAGCATCTTTCAGCTGGAGGTCCCAAAGTCCTTTGTAAATGTGAGCCAGCACTGTTATTGTTCAACAAATAATAGAAAAAGTGGAACAGATAAATTTAGGCATGCTCTTTGAAAAATGCTCACTTTTGAAGTAGGGTTCTGAGCTCTTTAGTCCCTCAAATTCTAGGTTGAGCTTTACCAAGGTAAGTGCCTTGAAGTTCCCCCTGTTGAGAGCTGTGGGAGCTCAATATGTCTGAAAAACAGGAAAGGAGGATGAGTAGAGAACAGTCACACATTTAGGGAGTGAGCAGATGAATTCAATACATGGGAAGTCTTCATCGCCCTGATTTGTCTTACCAGCCAACCTTTCCGTGGTACTGCTACCCTCAGATGCTTGACTATGACATTAGAATGATGTTTCAGACACTTCTCTTTAAAGTCTTCACCAAAGTAGTTTTCCTCAAGTCCCAACAAACTCAGGCACACATACCGACTTTTCTTTAAAAGCATAATGTAGAAAAGATCTTGTAGAGTTTGATGGATGTAAAAAAGAATATGGCTTATAACTGAACCTTAAACATTTCACTTTTCAGGAAAGAGATCTAGGTGATTTAATTAGGAAATCAGATAATGCTGTTATCTCTATTGCAGCTGTGATGATGCAATGCATTTTGGGTCCTATAAAAACTGGAAGTGATGCCTGTACCTATTCAGTTCAGCTTCTGTTGGGATCATTCAGAGGTTATTACATTTTAAGCTGAGCCAGAAACAGAGACAATTTTTGTATTATTTGTTCTGTAGTGCCACATAAAGTACAGTATGATTTTACAGTGCAAAGTATTTATAGCACCAATAAGGATGTCTGTCACTGAGTTCAGAGCACTCAGCCAGATTGCAATGCACCAGTTCCTATAAATCTACCATTTATCATGTTGTAATTTAAGAAATACATTTGTGTTCTTCCCTGGGTAGATATGCGTGTATAGAAATTACTAGTGCACGCACATCCAGACTATTTGCAGAAAACTTTATCTTCTGTGTTAGAGTGGAAATTTTGAAGTGATGGATAAGCAAGTCTTTTATATGTAAAAAGTTATTTAAATATTTTTGATTCTAAGAATTCTTGTCACTTGAAAAGAGAGAGAATTTACAAAAATAGTGGACAAGCTAAAAAATTCAGTAATTAAATCTTCTCTTTTCATCTAAGTACTCTTGTTGTTTTATGCATTTATTCATCATTTTTAGGTGACTTGTTCAATGTGAAAAACCTTTCATTAACTGCTGTTGCTTCCCTTGTCTCTAGCCAATATCTAATAGCGAGCAATTACTTTTCTTTCCAGGTCATTAGAGGAAATACACCCCTCTTTTAAACAGTATTTGGATGTGAAGGCATTAATGATTAGAGGATACTTTTAAAAATATGAGATGGTAAACAGGGGGTCTGACCTATGTTCAGTTCTCTTTCATGAGGCTGTCACAGGAAGCACTTTCTTGTAAAGAAGAGTATTGCAGATACTAGTAAACATTCTTTTTAAATTCATACATAATACATATTATGCCCTTGAATTGATCAGGTTTCTGGTGTACAGAATATACGTAGATTTCTTCTGTGTGCTATAGGCAGCAAATTTTAAGATACAGATTTGATTTTCCTATCCATATCTGGTTCTTTTTCACTTAGTATTTTATTTTTATGTGTTTACTTCTGTTTCTAGTACCTAGCAGTGAAAGAGCTCAAATACTAAAAAGGATATGTTTTAAGATTTACTCTACATACAAAAATAACCCTATCAAAAAGCCATTGTGACTAGAAAATACCTAGCCTGCTGATCTAATGCAGAATAAAAGCTAATTTCACCTGATTAAGAAACAGTTTCAAGGTGCATGTGTTCTATGTTGATTATTAGTGAATTTCCTGAGACAAACTTGAGTCTCAGTGTAACCTATAAGTATTTAGGGTAATCAGTCAAAGGAGATATATCCATAAGTAGAGATAAAACCTTTTTGTTGCTGTTAGTGAAAAGTAAAACCAATGGAAAATGGAAATATACTTTTATTTTATTTTATTTATTTTATTTAATTTTTCAGGATGATAGAAAACAGTATTGTATATGTTCAGGACTTTCTATCTAATTGTAGAGTGAGATCACACATCCATGTTTCTACCCCAGCATGTACTCACTTGAAGCTGTGTGCTTCCACAGGTTGTTTACTGTGATAGACACTCCTGCCCACCTCTGAAATGGTGCCTTGCCCTGCGATTTCTCTTCTCCAGAGTTCTTACCATAGATTCACTGTAGTCATTGTGGCTCAGCTCTGTCATAGTTTCTTACTGCAGAACTCTGACTTGCCCATTCTCAGCATATTCCTGTTGCTATATTAGTTAAATGGCTTTCAATTTGAAAAACATTCACATAAAAGTATTTGGGTTTAAGAAAATTTGATGGAATCTGTTTCAAGGTTTTAATTCTTTAATTAAAAAAAAATATTTGGGATTTCTCTAATTTTTTTTTCTCTCAATTTATTGCTGACGAATAAGTAAGGACATAACCGCTTTGAAAACTTTGTAACACATAGTTAACTTTTCATAAATTCCTGTTTCTTCCTATGCAAAAAGAAAAACAAGTTTTAAATATTTTAAGCCAATTAATATAAGATTAGATCTCACTAAAATATGAAAGGAGCAAGCTGTCATCTCTTTAGGTGTTAATCTCCTGGTAATAGTACTTCTTTTTTTACTTTTTTTTCACATTATATTCTTACTCAGTGTGAAATATTTCCCCCCCCCAGTCTGTCCTGGTGTGCTTTCAACTGCTACTGGTGATGTCTTAGGAAGGCTGACCTGAAACAGAGACTGGACAGAGCTAGAGAATAAAGTATTTATTGAAAGGCCTCCAGGATCCACCTTGGGCAAGACAGGAGCCTGACCAAGGCCGCACCCAGGGTGGTCACAAAGGAAAAGATGGCCAACTGGTCAAAAGATCTTACATTTTTATAAGTTTTGGTCCATTTGCATATTGGGGGTTAATTGTCCAATTACAGCTTCAGGCTGTGAGATCCCATCCTTCTTGTTCCTCCCTTCAGTCCACCATTGTCTATGCTTTTGGACTGAAAAGTTGTCTTTGGTCTTCAGCAGGAAAAGGAATTGTTTTGTCTACCTACTCTGTGAAGAGAGCTTACCAGCACTTAATATGAGGCTCAGAACTACATCCCTAGGCAGCAGAGAATCCGAAAACATGAAAGCTAAAACTTAAGGCATCACTGGCTGTGGCAATTTCTGAGAGTGTTTGGGGGCACCTTTCTGTAGAACATCCCTTCAAAGGAATGATGTGTCAGTCAAACCCAGGTGCAGGCAGGTGCACCTAGAAAAAGGTGTTTTCCCATTTGTTTGCCTCATCACTCACCATTGACAGTCTCATTGTGAGATTAAAATGTTAGCAGCTTAAAGTTCAAAAAGAGCACATCATCAGATGAATAGACTGGGAACTGGAATAGTTCCCTTGATCTTTATTTTCATATTGTTGCATATATAATCATATTGATTATATTTGTAAGTTTGCTGTTGTTAGTGGTCTGTCACTACATAATAACTAAGGGGAAAAAAAATTAAAGGCAGGCAGGCAGTATGATGTCTTGATATTGCCTGAACTATAGGTAGTTAAGAAATAGTTAATTCAAGCAGTTGAAATATTTTTGTCTTTGGATGGAATCAAAAAGTTAGAATATACAACTGTGTTGATATGTAAAGTTTTCACGTGCTCTGTGTTTGATTTCCAGGGAACACTGAGGTGGTGTGCTTAAAAATGTCTGTAGCAGAATAATGCTCTGTTCCTAAATATGCAGCTTTGCACTTGCATGCATAGGTCTAATGTGGCAACCAGGATAGAGGTCCCTTTTGCTGACAGTTTCAGTGAAAATTGAGGGATCTTAGGCTCCGTTAAAAATATTTTTGAGCATATAATTAACCTATTAAAACTGCTTTTTCTGTGGAATGATTTTTTATTTTTCCACTATTTCTAATAAATTACCATTTGTATTAAAAAAAATAAATACATGGATAATAACCTTACAATTCTTGCTGTGCATCCTAGATGTGGTATTAGTCTAAAGTTCTGCCTGTTAAATATCCCTACCACTTGTGAATGTCACCAATTCCATACAAAGGTAGTTAATTCCATGGTACTACATCTGTCTCTAGTATAAAAGCTTTATCGGGACTGTTCATGCATTTTGAATTTACAGACAGGAAAGGTGAATGGATTTTTATGCAAAGAGTTTATGTTTTTTAAGAAATTCTTTGCAGCTATGTATTACCAGGAGTTTATTGAGTTTAGAACTTTCTGTTGCCTCTGCAACCCTTTTACTTTGCATTTCTGAGTGTTAAAGGCCAAGTATGAGATATTTTGAACATTCTATGAAATTCACTTATTTGGCTGTAACTTTGTAATACATTTACTACCATTCTGCTAGGTAGAATTTCAAAGTATTTTCACTTTTTTTTAATAGATAATTAGGTGGGAGTTTAGGAAGGGTCTCGGGAAAAAAGAGTGTAATGTTTTGCAGATATAAAGTACTAACACAGAACTGTCTGAACTTCAGAGTTTTTGAGGAAGAGTTTCATGGATACTGATTTTTGTCCTGATGAGTCTTCAAATTACAATCTTTCCTCTCTCTTAAAAAATACCCTTAATTTTGGTTTTCTGTGGCTAATTCCTGCCACTTGCATGTTATCACTTCAAGATACATGTTTAAATACATGTTTAGAGTTTTCTAAGTTTGATCTACTTTGGCCCCATTATGTAGGATACTAAGCAATAATGGCTCAGCGAGCTTTTTAGAATTGAGGGCTTTCACTGATTGATTGATTGATTGATTGAGCCTGTGGCAGTTAAATAGGGGCTGAAGCCAGGAGTGTTCATGAATACTTTCGTTCTGTATGTGAGGATAAGCAGATTGCCATACTCATAGTGTATTGTGATTATGAAATTCTTTCTACTCCAGCAGTGACTAAAGCTACTAATGCTGGAAATCTTGAGTCAGTACATTGGGGTAAAAGGTAGCTAAGTGTTTTCAAAAGATTGACAGAAGAACTCTCTGGTTTTTTAATATTGATTTTCATTCTAACTTGGAGTACTGGGGATGTTCCAGAAGCTTGTGGGAGTAAAGGTCATACTAACATTTTTTTTTAAAATGGCTGAGATAACCTAGGTAATTATGAGCCTGTCAGTCTGACATGAGTCTCAGGCAAAATAATGGAAATGCAGGTGTGGGACTTGAATAATCGAGGATTGAACTCTACTGAGGCAAACAATACATTTTATAAGCTCAGACATTAAAATATAAGAAGGACAGCTCAAGTTACAGTATGAGGGGTGCTACACCGGAAAAGCATTTAGGTGCTCTAATGGTTAATAAATAATGGATATAGCTGAAGTTTTTAATCCAGAACAGTAGCCAGCTAGACTTAATGTAATCACAGAAGGTGATTACAGGGCAATATGGAATAAAACTAAGGAGATAATTTTATCTATCAGCTCTGTGCAGCTAGAGAATACAAAGCCTAATCTTGTTTCCCACGGTTCAGAAAAGATGCTGGAAACCTGATGTCCTTAAGAGCCACAATACTTGTTAGAAAATGTTCTGTATGGTGATATATTATCTCAATGAGTTTTACTCAATTTGCTTAGAAAACAAAATCATTACAGGAGGGCTTGAGATTAGTCTATAATTGTATATGTGGAGAACAGAAAACTGAAAACTGAAGGCTTAAAACCTAGCAGACAAACATATTAACAGATTAGCAATTGTAAGTAGGTGACTCATGCCATAAATAAAGAACCATGGTGGCACCTGAACACAGCAATGGTGAATTCTTTAAGGAAGGTAGTTTATAAATCAAAGTCGTGAATTTCTAAGACAGAATCTCTGCTACAAATAGGAATTTCTTCTGGGAAGTCCCATGCCCTTTGCAATACAGGAGGTCAGACTGCATAGTAGCAGTTGTCCCTTCTGGCTTTTTAATCTGCCTTGGGATGTCAGCAAAGCAGGTTTGTGTTGTGCTGACAGTAGGGTCTTGTTGAACTAGAACAGGCCTCTATAGACATTCAGTGGCCTAGGGGTAATACCTTCCAGTTTGATTCCTGATCATAAGAATAATAATGAAAAGTCATGTCATTTTAGCACTGACACTAAACACAGTATTTTTATTTCAGCACTTCACTTTCAGAGCCAAGAATAAGACAAATAAGAAATTTAAATCTAAGAAGGTCTGCTCAGTCATGAAGAAGGTTTTGCAAGTGTCAGCACCACCTTGTATACTGCTTGTTCCATTCCCTTTAGTTCAGTTTGCTGTGGGTAAATATCTCTACAGTTTTGCAGATGAGCCCCCATCAAACCTATCCACGTACTATCTCCACAAAATGACACCTGGTCATTTTGCAAAACTCATTTGACATTAGCTTCTCTGTGCAGTTATTAGCCCCTGGCTTTAGAATAAGATGTTTTCAGTCATTACTATTTACATTACTTCCAGAAATATTACTGTTAGGAGTTACTAGGATATAAAAATAATGTTGAAGGAGTTATGAAGAGCAAAACTGAGCACATTTTCTTCTCTCACAGATATATTTTGATTATTAGAACAAGCATAGTATAGTTGAAATTAAATACTTTTTTTCCTTTTTAGCCTATAAATATGCTTTTTCTTTAAAAATTAATTTTAAATAGTATGATGACAAGTATCTGCATAAATGTCTAAAAATACATGCATAATCATAGAAAAATAAAGAAATCATAGGAGCCCTAAGAACAAATCACATTTTATTGTTCATGGTACAGAGATTTGCAAACATTTTCTTTAAAGAGAGACTTCTACTGTTGCAGACCGCACGCGTGGATGGCAAATGCCGCAACCTTCCCCAAAAGCGCCTCCTTACATGAAGCCGCTTGGGAGTTGCACTGAAGGGTTTCAGCGACAGAAAGACCAATTTCAGTGGAGGGTACAGGGGAAGTGGGGGTGGAGCAGAGCATCAGAACCAATGGTCTGAGGGTACAGGGGCGGTACATGGGCAGGGTAGGGGATAACAACCAATAGAGGATGCTAGGGTCGATAGGTGGGGATATAGAAACCAATGAGGGTACAAGGAAGGGAGAACATTCTGGGGAATGAACACGTATGGAAAATGGGGGCTGAACAGAAGTGACATAAGCTTGCATCATTTTAATAAACCAATGGAGTCACAGCAGTTAGGAGATATTAACATGCTGCTGTAAGGATCCACAGGAGTGAAGCCTTTCTCACTATAAAATAAAAACACATCTCTTTACTTGCTCTGACCCCTCCAGGGTCAACATATGAAATCTTAGAGGCAGGTTCACCAGCCGCCACGTTCAACTACAGAATATATATAATTCCTTCATTTAAACAATACTCTTTCACTGTGGAGTTTATTTTGTTTAATATACCCTGTGAGAAAAATAGATATGTAGGTATGTGCAATGTAGTATTTGATTCTGCCTCTGTGTTTATACTGCAGTACTTTATAAATGAACCAGAATATATTGCAAGGTGTAAGGTAGTAATTTTTAGGAATTTTCTTTTGCCCTGTCTCCTTTTGCATCTTTGTAGGAATTCTAAGTGGTTAATAGAACATGATCTCAAAAAGGCTGTGGTGAGTAAATGTGCTCAAGTAATAAAATATTCAAGACTGTTTCAAATTTGTATGGACTTTTCCACTCACTTTCTTGGCTCTAAAGTAAGAAAGCATAGTTAAAGGACTGACAGTATTATTCTGTCATACTAATTAAAAGGTATTTGAGCAGTCTGCAGGTTACTGTTGGCCTTGAGGCAAGAAAATCCATCAGGTGAGCATGCTTAAATATCATTAATAGAATTTTACTTTTTATTTTCTGAGTTAATTTTTTTTGTGTAAAAACCTGCTACATTTAGGATTTTGCTTTTCTGGTGTTACTGGCATAATGCGAGCATTCTGGCTCTGGTGGCAGATCAAGACTCTGTTGAAGCTAAGAGTAGGTTGGAATGCCAGGGGGACTGTATGAATTCATGAATTCACCTGGTCATAGTGCCATCACATATGTGCAAGCTGGTGTGAGGTTTGCTCTGGCTGTTCTGCTGATACCAACAGGTGGGAGCTATATGAGAATGAGGAATGTGAAGAGGATTCACACTTGTCCACATCTGGTTGCTTTTCAGCTCTTTTATCCTCCTGCAGCAGGTGGACCTTATGCTTGGGCAGTTTCTGCATCAGTTATAAAAATTGCTTATGTAGATGTGTGAGAACACTAGCATCTTTGTCTACTTTGTGTGCTCTGTTTATGGAACATGATCTTAATAATGAAAGAGCACTGAAAGAAAGGATAACCTTAAAAGAACAGAAAACAAAAAGATAGTAATGTTTAAGAAGAAACTGTTCTGCTTAAAGATAATGCTTAAGAAGAAACTGTTCTGCAAACTCTTGAGTATTTTTACTGTCATTATTATTGCTAAATATTCCCTCCTTGATTTCAGGTTCTGCAGAAGACATATGTATAATTGCATATTTCAAACAATGATCACTGACTGGTTAAAAGAAAAATAAAAAAAAAAAAATAAAAAAAAAAAAAAAAAAAAAAAAAGGATAAACCACTATAAAAATAACTGTAGCATAGTAAAAAAATCACTTTTTACCCTAACCTAGTCTCTGAATAGCAAACAGATTTTCTGTGGCCCAAAATAGGATGGTGTCAAAATTGGATATATATTGCCTGAGGATGCAAGGCATTCTCCAGGTTCTTTAGCTCTGTTGGTGGTTCTTTTGTGAAGGAGATAGATAGATAAAAAATGCAAAGTAGCAGTATTTCTGATATTTTTTTCTTGATTCCATTTCCTGGTGGTTTTAGTTGAAAGAGAAGAGCTTAGCAGTTGACTGTTAAGATCAACAGTCACAGCTGCAGGTCTGGCATGGAAACTACAAAACCCAAGATGAGTTGCCTTAGTTGAATTGTTACAGAACACGTGGAGCTGTAGGATATGCTATGGGATCCTTCATTTTCTCTTCAGGTTCTTGGCATTTTTCATTGATGCTCACAAGGGCTCTGTCCATGTACCCTATGACCAAGAATTTAAGGGGATATAAATGGATATCTCAGATGTATAAAACCTATGAAAGAAAACTGTGTTTTCAATGTCTTATGATAGCTCCTGATAAAATACTGAAATCTTTGCCATAGACTATTGTTTGAAGCTACTGGAATGGTTGAGATATCTAATGTTCAGCAAATACAAAATCAGAACAGTGTTTTGGTTAATGACAGACTTAACCTGTGTAAGCACCGTACAAAAAGCCCTCCTTTGAGGCTCTCTGAGTCACAATGCTGTGGAGAGCCAAGTTCAATTGTGTCTATAACTGTTGTGGGGCAAATATGGTCAAGTGATCTCATCTCCAGTCTTCTCTACCTTTTCAGTCTGTAGGAGGTACTGAATGACTTCCTGACTCTGTGTGATATATATCTATAAATACATCGTACAGAGACTGCTTTGTTCACTTGAACTACAGAACACTTCACAAAAGAGGCCCCAATTCTTGTGGTATCTGTTCTGTGCAAATAATTAAGAAGTTCTTGAAGTTCTTAATCATATGGCTTCTTTGTATTAATTAATTTTTAAAATTAATTACTGTAGTCAGCTGCTTACTTTAAGTATTATTAAAAACTAGAACATTTGCGTAAAAGGCTGACTGAAGATAATAAAACGGAGCAGCAGAAGCA
The DNA here is from genome assembly GCF_015227805.2 of Hirundo rustica. NCBI lineage: Eukaryota > Metazoa > Chordata > Aves > Passeriformes > Hirundinidae > Hirundo > Hirundo rustica. The sequence continues at coordinate 39,769,591 of NC_053453.1, forward strand.
AAAAAGAAAACAGAAAAGGTTGAACACTGGAAACTGTGATCTGAATTACATTTTTGATTCACAATGGTAGATTTTTTGCTTGAGTGATAAGGAGAGTAATGCACCTGTGTAGACTGAAACAAATTTTTGACTGTGGTGTGAAAGGAAGTGCCCATCCCAGGGATGAGAAAGAACACACAGCTTTCCTTTCAAATTGAGTGGCAGACAGCAGCTAGCAGCCTGCTCTCTCACACGAAGAGGCCATGTTTGCCTTCTGCACTTCATCACTCCATGCCAAGTCCCAGCGCAGTGTCACTACTTCTTAGCTCACTGTAACCCGTGTCAGCGCAGCCCTGGGAGTGCATGGCTCTGTTCCACTTAGTATCTGGCTTCTCACAGCATTTCGCATTCCTTCCTGTCTGAATTAAAAGGGAAGAGACTTCATCGAGAGTGTATCTCATGTTTCTAGGCTGACAGGGCAATCCAAGCTGTTCATCAGTTCTCCTAAAAAGTGAGGTGGCATTGCTAAGAATACATACATCTAGAGAGCCCAAGTTAACTCTGCACAGGTGTCCATGGTGTAATGGGTGTGGGTGCTTTCAGGGCAGGAGCCAAGAATATACAAAATCCTAAGACCTTTTTTACAGCATTATATAATGTTTCCAGAACAACAACAAAAAAAGAGTATTTCATCATCCTTGCCTCTGTCGAATGTTTGCAAGCAGATACAGAAATTATTAGTGTTAGTTGATACTTGATGTTATTTGCCCGTTTATTTGTCCTTCATTGTTTCTGCCTGTAGCCTAACAGTTCCCTGCCACCAGCGTCAGCAGAATCTAGTTTCCCTGTGTGCTCACCAGTTCTCAAAACTCTGGGAATTCCTGTGAGCCAATACTTTTTACTAATCTAAGAAATAGATAAGGTAACAGAGGAAGATGGATAGTTTAGAGCTGTACTAATAAGTAGAATTATTTCATAGCAGGAACCCCTGAACATTGAGGAGACTGGAGAAAGTTTGTGAAATTGCATAGCCAGGAACAGAGAAAGGAATAAGGAGGAACGAGAGCAAAACACTCTTCCAGTACCAATAAGCCCTTAAATCAGGTCAGTTCCTTACAGCTCTCCCCCCTGCTCCTTTTGGTCATGTATATTCAAAACCATGGCCATTTCTCCATTATTTCAGCTTACCTCATGAAATACGTATTCTCTCAATTCAGCATCTCAATTTGCCCGTCCATCCATTTTCTTAAACCACAGAGCCTTTGCTTTGGGACTACCCCCTTAAACACTAGTGGTCGAGACAAGTACCCCAGTAGTCAATATATTTCCTTCTAGCAGTAATTAATTTTTTTGTACTTAAAACTGCATACCTGGCAAATTATAAAATCATTAACAACACACAGCTGTAGTTTTTACTAGAATTAAATTATTGTTCCTTGTTCTAGTGTTAGCTGTAGGATTGGTAGTTAGTACTTTTTTTTTAGGTTTGACCACAGGGTGAGTACTTTGCATGAAAATGACCTGTGCGTCATCACTAAAGGAACATGCTCAGTTTCCAGTTCTCTGCCGAGTCCTTACATTGCACTGTACTTTTCTACCCTTGTCTTGCATGCTTTGCTAGTCCTACAGCTTACATTATTTTTATCCCTATGCTTAGGATTGTGTAGTTTCCTGAAGAAAATCATTGGCTTTTTTCCATTGTAAAGTACCTTGTGTTTACTGCTTCTTGTGTTTGTGCATATTCATACCTATGCAAGAGTGTTCAATAAACATTCATATAAAATAAAAGTGAGCTTAAATATGACACAGAGAGACAAGTTTCAGAAGAGAATAAAACCAGCAAAAAATAGGCTGATGCTTTACCCCAGTATGAATAATGGGAAATTATGAATTTGCTGCAAGTCTATAATAAAATTGGTAATGTGGGAATTTTGTGTCTTTTTTATATTAAAATGGTAACATCTCCAAGTGTTATTACTTAAACAAAGTTGTGCATAAGAGACTTGTGGACTAAAATCAGATCTGGACTGATACTGTAGTAAATCTCTAGTATAGCTTTCTACTCCAACACAATTTTGCTTACTTATCAATGAATGTAATTTTACTTACAAGTGTCTAATATGTGTTACATTATTATATGGTAATGATATATTACCTTGCCAGTATAGTTCATTATGTTATACAGTCTGTATCATCAACTTTAAGTTAAACTTTAACTTAAAGTTAACTTTAAGCAGGACCCAGCTTAGCTAGAGATAGGGAATTAGCATAATGTTTCTTGGGGCATGCCCTTGAATGTGCTTGAGTAGCTGTCTTGTGTGAGACATGAGCAGCATTGTTTGCAGAAAAAAAAATTGTTTCGAACAGTATGCAGTAATCCTGAGTTGGTGTGCTTATTTTAAAACCCCAGGAAAGCTCTTCAGGATCATTTTTCAGTGAGTAGCAAGCAGCAGTGATGGGCAGGTTTGTCACCTGGGAAGTCGGTGCTAGGTCCCTTACAAAGCATTTTGGTAGAATTTCAAACAGGGTCCATATGAGAGGCCAGGTCAGAATCTAAGCTCAGATTGTGGCTGAAGATACCACCAAGGAATGAAAAGTGAACCAGAGGTCCTTCTTTTACTTCTGTATTGATGTGGAGGGCAGAGTGTGATGTGCTGAGGGAAGGCGTGAAATGTAAATCATCTCAATGTAAATTACCTAAATTTGGCTTTTTTTCCCCTGTAGTTGTATTTGTTTTCAGAAGATCATTTCAAATTTAAATAGAGATGCGACTGTCAATGCAATTGAATATTAAATGCTACCAAAAATCAACCTTGGTGTGACCAACCAAGAGAGACAGGCAGCATGAGTTTTTATTAATATCTTATTCCAGGGAACATTGTGCCACTTGCTAAGATGACTGGAACAAAATGTTGCTTTCTGGAACAAACTTAGAAATTGACATAATTGCAGTCAATCAAATACAGCAACATTAGTGAAACTTGGGTGAAAAATTCCACAGAAACATAGGAACATAACTATGTAACAATCTCCCATTATGGATCATTCAGCTCATGTGTAATCCCATTGTAAGGTTATTTTCATTCTCATCACACTTTTAATCAAGACTATTGTGAGAATTAGAATTCCATAGAAATGTCTGTGAACTGTTGCTTGAGGACTTTTTTTTTCAGTATTTTTTCTATCAATTAAATTTGATAATGTCTGCATCTACATACAGTGTAGCATATTTTAATATATTTACTTAGAGTAGCCACATTAGACATAGAAGGAAGTATAAAATGCTGTGGTTTTAGTATTTTCTCCTGTTTAACAGTCACGCCTGGCAGGAAAAGAAGAGCAGTTACCAGGTAAAACTTGCAAAAAAAAAAATTTTTACTTTTATATTTTTTTCTTACTGTAATGCAGAAACTATTTAGTGATTACGATTTTTCTTTTTTTAATGAAGAAAACATCTCTACCATTATAATCTTCTTGTGACCAGTAGCCTCAGACAGAAATTGAAACAATTTTCATTGTTGAACCTGTAGCCATCATTTTGGTTTTTTGTCTTGAAAGTCAAGAGGGCAAAACATCACTTAGCTTTATCTTTGTCCACAAAAAGGTGAACAAGAGCCATAAGAGCTGGGAAAACTGAAATGAATATGCTGAGAGAAAACACATTAAGGCTCAGGCTCAAAAGACATTTTTAAATCTAGATTCAGTAGATATTAGTAATTCCTAAATGCTTGTGTCAATATGGGTCATAGTAATCTAAGAGGAAAAATCTAAGAGGAAAAAATATGTAGTAATAGAGATTTTGACAATTGCTGTGGAACAAATGCTCGTCTCACCAACACCGTGAGAATCCAAAATGACTGTCTTGAATTAACTATTTGGGTTTTTCTCCTTAAGGTGCATAGGTTCAGTTTCCCATGGCACTCTAGTAAGTGTTATTGCATTGATTGCTTATTTTAATTACTCTTTGAAAAGAGTGCAGTGTTACAGAAAGTCATTCATGTATGGATGAATTTCTCATTCTCCACCGAATAATATGTAATATACTCTGATATATTTTTCTCTGAGTTGTATATGTATAAATCTGGATTTACTCTATTAAAATCAATGTCATATTTCACTTTATGAGTTTCAGTGGAATTTCTGATGGTAGAATGTGGCCTGAATGTTTTTAGATAAAAAATGTAAAAGGAGACTCTGGGATCAACATCTAGTATTTATATCCTCCTAATTTCCCTTGGTAAAATTAAGTAAAGAAAAACAGTGAAGGGTTTGTTTCCTTTAAGTGTCTACTTTCATGGCTGTTAAGCTGATTTTGCAAGCATTGAGACCCAGTAGAAGTGCATGTTTTGTTCTTTCTCTGTTGCACATAATTCTACAGAAAGTGTTTTCTTTTTTGTCCTGCAGAATGTTTCTCTCATTTGAAAGTTTATTTTTTATTTCTCTTATAATTTTGTTTGCCTGTTCATTGTTGCTGAATTATGAATTTGTTAAGGTTGGAAAAGACTGAGTTCCACCATTAACCTGGCATCACCATGTTCACCAGTAAATCGTGTCCTCAATCACCTCAATTGTGTCCTGGCACATCCACATTTTTGGAATGCTTCCAGGGTTGGTGATTCCACCTGTTCCCTGAGCAGCCTGTTCCAATCCTTTCAGTGAAGAAACTTTTTCCTACTCTCCAATCCAAACTTCCGCTGGCACACCTTGAGGCAGTTTCATCTTGTCCTGTCACTTGTTACATGGGAGAACATATTGACCCTCGCCTGGCTACAACCTCCCTGCAGCTAGTTGTACAAAGCAATGAGCTCCTTCTGTGACCCTCCTTTTCACCAGGATGAATATCTCAGAGAAGTCTTTCAGATAATTTCTTGTGTGGTGCACATCTCCTACCTCCAAATCAAAGTAGGTCAAATAATTTCCATCACTTTGTTCATTCTGTGATGAAACAAGAAGAATCCTTGCTTGTGGGAAAAGTCTGTATTAAAACAATAAATTTTATTTTATCTGATATCTGTTCTTGCCCATTCACTTTCATATGAATTGTGGTTTACTTTGGTCATATACTGTTGTTTGGTTGTAGCTTTGGTAATAAAACTGTGTGTGAAGTGGGTGCATCAGTGTAAAATTTCCAGTAAGGCATCCAGCAATTTCCACCATCTTACCAAATGGGACATCAATTTTTGTGCTGTGTCAGTCTGACCAAATGTAAAACAGATCCATCCATGAAAGTTCAGGGGGAACTTTTGCTCCTTGTTTGGAACTTTTGTAGTAAACACAGATTTTTTAAGATGGGTTCTGAGTTTTTATTAGGTATATTCTGTGTAAAATAAGCAAGCATACATTTATGTACATAGGTACATATGTATGTTTTTATTTGGTTTTTCTATATAGTTAGTTATTCTTTTGATTTCAAATATGAGAATTACAGCCACAATTTAATTTAGCCTTCTCAGATATCCATATGTAGTTTAAATATTTTGAGGCTCTAAGCTTGGTGATGTGAACACCGTGGCACCAAAAAAATTCAGGTACTACAGCCATGTATCACTAGTCTGCAGGAACTTCTTAGTATTGCTATAATTATTACTTTATTTTCTGTCTCATTTAGTCATTTAATCATCTCCCTAATGATTATGTATAGTATATTTTTCTCACTTCAAGACCATTAAATCTGAAACAAACTTATTTTGCATTTTGTAATACACCATATTGTTTTATATTGACAGATAAATTTGAAGAAAAGTATAGCAATGAAATTAATCCTTGAAATATTATTTAATCTTTTTGTATGGCTAAGCTGTAATAATTGACGTTATTATTAAAGCTTAATTTTTGGAACAGAGAGGGGAAATTGAGGAAAACAATAAATACTAAAGTAAAATATATCTGTCTTTGGCTTTTTTTTTATAAATGGCTAGATGACTATGAATTTTAAAATTTCTTTCCTCACTTAGAAAAATCAAAAGATGAGAGGGTTTTAAAATCTCTTTTGCAAGATCATAAGATCATTTGTTGGTTAAACTGAGTCATAAGAGCTTGTATCTAGCCTCTTTTTTTTTTTTTTTTTTTTTTTTTTAACTTAGAGGCAAGTCAAGCACGTTTAGATAAATGATGGAGAACCTGTTTGCTTATGACTGGTACGATTTTATATTAAAGAATAGCAACACCACTGTTATTCAAAATATGACATGCTGTCTAGTGAGATAATGAGAATCAATTGAATATATGCTAAACTTCATCATCTCAGATTCTTTTTTTTAAATAAATGATTTTTTTTTTTTTTTTTTAATATTTGAGGTTCAGATGTAAGGCAGTAGCATTCCCAAAAGCAATACAAGATATCAGCATTCTCTGTGTGCTGTGGAAAGGGCAAAAGGAAAAGTTCTTCATGTGGAAAGATCCATATGAAATTCCTTTTCTTGATGGGAGGAGGAGAGGGAGGAGGAGTTAAAATTAAATAATAAAGTGCAATTGGTTGGATCAGAAGGCTTGATGCATCTGGGTGCTGGAGAACATAAATCACTGCAGGTATAATTATGAAGGTAACTGCTATGCAGCATAAGTAGTACCAAAAAATGAAATAAAAAAATTGCAAAGGAAAAAAAATCACAAGCAGCCAAAAGACAAAAAGTTTGTGATAAATGGTTCATTTAGACCTGCAGTGCTGTGTGGGCAGACATAAACTGCAATCATAGCCATTTCAAAAATGAAAACATAAGAGAAAAGGAAATTGGACAGAAATGGCATGGAAATTACAGCCTTTGATCCATTTTTGAAGAACCTTTTATGAGACATCATCGTGAGTGGGCAGCAAATTCTTTCCAGTACTCCTCTTAAAGTACTTGTGAAAGCTTGGAGACCATGAGACTGAAATAAACATTTTAGCATGGATTGTGGGAATGTATCCCTCTCTGTTGACCTTTTTTGCTTTTATAGGCAGAGGAGAATTGCACTGAATGTTTAGTGTGATAATACAGAATATATAATATAGGCAATTACATAGAACACTGTTTAACACAGTGATATAGAAAGGAAGGTCTTTTCTCTAGTAGCATTAGGCTTTTATTGATTCCCTATAAAAATGTGGAACTGTAAGTCGGGATAGACTACATGTTTTTAAAGATTTGTTAGGCAGAAGCACAGGTGGGGTTTGCAGCTCTTGTAACTGTGAGGGCTCAGTTGATCTGGGCTAATTCCCTGTTTAAACTTGCTACAAGTTGTGTTGCTGGGGAAGGCTCTTTTTTTTTTTCCTTAATAACTCAACATTTTTAACCTTCTGAGTTATCCTGCTTCTTGAGAGAATTACAGTTTCTCAATGTGAAAATTCAGTGTACATATAGAGAAAAGATGTAAATTGTTAACATGAATAATACACTGTAATTGCCATAGTCCAGCTCTGCACTAGCTAAAATTAGATTGATCTCTGAGGCTATAAAACAAAGATGATCATAGACTGCTTGAATCGCTAACAAAATATCTGTAATGCTGTTGTAAAACATTAATGTTATGGATGTATTTGGCAGTACTCCTTATTAAATACCAGTAATTAAAATCAAAATACATTGGGTTAGCTATCTCATTCTGTAAAGCCTGCGTAATTAGCTTTCAGGTAATTGGTCAGATTAGTAACTGTACATAAAATGATTATTGTTGATGAGAAGAAATATGTTACTTCATGATTTGAAGGATCATGAATGCTGTCACGTCAAAGAATAAGTACACTATTTTACATTTCAGTAAACAACAGCTGGATTCTTCCAAGAGTGTTGCTTAAATCAGATTCAAGCTGCCAGAAGCAAAATCCCTATTTATTTTCTTATTTTATTTGACTTGACTGGGTTCTGTTTTCATTTACATTTTCTATCTGAACTTTTGAATTAGAAAACCTTTTTATTCAGCAGAATAAGTCAAGTTGGTTTTGAATTTGTGAAATTTAGGATCTCTTTTCATTTTTTGTAAACTTTTTGTATCATTATTTAGGTGGAAAATACTCTCCATTATATCCAGATAAAGATTATAGGGAACAGTAATTATTAAAAATGTTTATTCCTTCATAGCCTATTTGATTTTCTATTTCAGATTATTTGATTATTAAATGGGAGGTGGAGACAGAGCTGTATTTTGCTGTCGGGGTGCTGCTGTTATCATTATTAATAATTTATATATATATCATTTAATGTGTAGATGTTTTTCACATCTTAGGCAAATAAAAAATGTCATCCATGCCCTGCAGTGTTTGCAATCTAAAATTAGACGAAAGCGGTAACAGATGATAGCAGTCAGCTCTAGGAGTGGGAGTTTCAGAAGAATATGTTATTGTTTACCTGCTGTCCTTTTACCACTTCCTATTTGAAATGCTTTCTCTCAGCAGACTGCAGATGTGCTGAGGGTACACTGTGCCCCATCATCCAGACCATTAATGGAGGTGTTAAACAGGACCAGACCCAGTCTTGACTCCTGGGGTACAACCAGGAGTTAGCAGACTGTGTACCACTGATCACTGCCTTCTGTGCCTGGCTCTTTGGGCAGTCTTCAGTGCACCTCACTTGTCTAGCTCATCCTTCATCAGTTTCTCTATGAGCATTTTACAAGAGACAATGTTAAAAGCCTTACTGAAGTCAAAGTTGGCAATAGCCACTGCTGTGCTCTCATCTACGAAGCCAGGCATTTTATCATAGGAGGTCGTCAGGTTGGTTAAGCAAGATTTCCTCATGCTGACTACTCCCAGCTACCTTCTTGTCCTTTACGTGCCTGAAAATCATTTCCAGGAATATGTGTTCCATCACCTTTGCAGGCATAGAGGTGAGGCTGACAAGTTTGTAGTTCCTTGGGTCCTCCTTCCTGCCATTTTACAGTTTGAAGTGATATTTCCTTTCCTCCAGTCATTGTATGCTTCTCCCAGTTGTCACAGTGCTTCAAGATTATGAAGAGTAGCCTAGAAATGGCAGCAGGCAGCTCCCTCACCATTTTTGGGTGTGTGCCATCAGAGACAACAGTATTTCCTGGCCTGATCATCTTCCACCAAGTGTGGGAATACAGCTCTGAAGCAGGACTCAAAGTACTGCTGAACTCATTACAGAAGTAGATGTGCTAGAGGGCTACAAGCCCTGGCAAGTCAAGGCAAGACCCTGAAGAAGGAAGAGATCAAGGCGTATGTATGTATGTTTGTGTGCAAGCCAGTACAGGCCTGTACAAGTCTGTGCTAGCCCATAGTTAAGCAATGTTACTAAGAAAGATAGATATGGTTGTTATGTTTGAAAGGTATATTAACCAGCAGTGTCTTCAATAAAATTGGCTTCATGGAGACCCTGCCACGTCAATCGCCCAACAACAAAGAGTACGTTCTCTTGCTCCAGATTTTCCTATTGGTGTTGAAGGCCTGGCGTTGCTGAAGGCCAGTCTTGCTACTAGAGGCTTAGGTGAAGACAGTATCAAGTACCTCAGCCTTTATCATGCCCTCTCTTACTAGGTCTCTTGGCACACATAGCAGTAGGCTCACATTTTCCCTAGCCTTCATTTTGTCACTTGCATACTTATGGAAGTTTTTCTTGTTCTTTGCCAGGTTCAGTTCTAGGGTGGGCTTTCACTTTCCTAACTGTATCTCTCCATGTTCAGCCAGTATCTCTGTATTTCTTCCAGGTCTCTCCTCTCTGTTTTTGACCTCTGCATGCTTCATTTTTGTGGTTGAGTTTTGCTGGAAGCTCCTTTTTTATCCATGCATGCCTCCTGGCAATTTTTTCTGGCTTCCTGCTCACATGGGATAGAGCAGCTGTAGCTCCTGCAGAGCACAGTCTCAGCTCTCACAGTCTCTCCTTAGATGACAGATGCTCCAGTCCTTTTATGATCTTTATGTCTGTTTGATGGGAGCATTGCAGTATGTCCATGTCTCTCCTGAACTGGGAAGCACAGAATTGGGCATCACAGAACTGTACACAGTACTCCAGATATGGTCTCACCAGTGCTTTTTTTCAGGTGGTCATAACAAGACGTTGGATGTATTAAGGAGATGGTGATTAACATGTGACTCAGAAGGGTAAGAGAAGTAAAGTTTGCAAGAAAGAAAAGAGAATGAAAAAAATCAACCGGACGAGTTAACAGAGGAGAGTCAGTGGGGTAGAAAGCACAACTAATTGGAAGCAGCAATATAGAGCAGAAGGATGAGGTAAATATCTTGGGAAGGTGAGTAGGAAGGTGAGGAGAAGAGGAAGTAGCTAAAGCTTAATAAAAAGTTAATTGAAGGTAATAGGAATCTTTTATGTTTATTTCAGCAAATTCTTGTTAGGGAACAGCTTGTAGAAGTGGCAGATTGTTAAAAATAAGATACGCCCTGTCTAGACTTCAGATTTCCTAAGTTCAGCTATAACAAGTGCCTCTGTGACTTTGAACCTGATTTCTTGGATTGGTGGCTGACGATTTGCTTTGGTGCCTCAGTGGGATGTGCTTGGAAGAGTGACTGAGTCAGATATTTGCTGTTTTAGAAAGCTGTTTTCTAATTTGCAAGGGTGGTTCATTTAGTGGAGTAATCCTCTACCTGCTTGTGGCTGAAGTAGATTATATAAATGCTTCAAAGAATGAGAACATTACTATGTCTCTTCAGAACATAGAAGAGCTCTACAAAATGAAGACAGGACCAAATGGATATTTAAAGTTTCCATGTCCTCATAGAAAAAATGAAAGCCAGACTTCGATTAACTGTTTAATTTCTACACATTTTTATCCTAAGACACTGAACTGTTCAGAAACTTAAATGGTTCTAATAAGCATGAGATCTGAGCAGATTGATTTTATGAGAAAAGTATCACATATTTTGTGAGCCCTAAATTCTGGTCAGCTCACTTTTTATCCTTGCTTTCTGAGGAATTGGTTTTTTTTATTTTTCAAGCATTTCCCTACAACTTTTCTGTTACTTTTTATAATCAACTTGAGATTCAATACTAACGTGTAAAACACATGCCAGTGATGTAGCTGCTGCTGTAAACTTCTTCAACCACAAATCTCCAAAATGTGTTTGGATTCCCTTTAGAAATCTCCTTTTTAAGAAGTATTACTGCTGTGGACATCTGCAGGTAGCAAATGAATAACTTAAACAAAAATACAGCATGTCTGTGTTCGGGCTTTTTAGAAATGCTGTGATAAATACCTTTTTTAAAAATTCACCAATCTCTGCATAATCTTTGGTTTCCAAATTGGAAAAGCATATTCAGTATATATTTAAAATAAAAAAAAATCCAAAATTCTAAATTTAGAAATGCCATATGCTCTAGTATGCTTGGGAGTTTTTGGAATGTATCTGAACAAATGGCATGTAAGATCCCCTGTAAACTAGAGAAAGGATAAGAATGAATTCCATGGGCCAGGAACAAGTAAAATGCTTGGCAATATTCCCTTGGCTTCCTTTCCCTCAAATCAGGATTGTTGTTATACTATTTCTACTGAAACATAATTGCAATCCTGTAAGTACAGATAGCCACAGTATTTCCAGTGTAAAGGACTTTCTTCCAGAACAGAACTATATTAGCTGTAATAGGTGTCAGCATAACTATCTTACGATAACAAGTAATAGGTAAGCAGAAGAGGACTCACAGATGATAGATTGATAACTAAGGCAATAGTGTTCAACCAAGGATGTCATACACCTACATAGGATTATGTGGCAGTAGGGAATGAGTAGATTTCTTGGCCATTTCTCAGTTTCTCATATCTGGGGCTATATGGAAGCATTACAGCTCTTGAATACAAACTAGGGAATTGCTTTAGTGGTAGCTAAAACCTCATTGTGTTGTATTTGTTTTGTTTCGTTTTGAGTAGGTGATGGGATACTGGGGTGAAATCATTCTTTCCCATTCTTACTAGAGTATTGTTTTATGTCAAGGGCTCTTATCTTCCTTTCAAACTTCAAGAAGAAAGCATGAAAAATAGCTTTTATTACCATTCTGTGGTATTTGTAAGGATAGTGAAGGAATAGCTCATAAAAAGATGCTTCTCAACTTTTAACATACTGACTTTTTCATTACCATAGCAGGTGGTCATTTTCATATAAATGAAACTGGTAAAAAGCAACCTAGTTTTTCACATGGATCAAATTACAGTGAATGCTCCCAAACACCAAATGCATGGGGAAAAAAACCCTTCCTTTTCATTCTCTTTCTAACCAAATAAAATGAATCTTTTAAACTTTTATGTGTGTGTGTGTGTATATATATATATATGCATATACACACACATGTATAGATAAACTATGGTCTAAATGCAACAGTAAAATATAAAATACTAAACTTTATATTTTTCCATTTTTCTCCCTTGAGGTTGAAGCTATACATAAAATAATTTAAGCCAAAGGAAATTTACCTTTTCTGTTTATGTGTTTGTGAAATAGCTACAAGTTTCTTACAGAATTTTTTCCTCACTTAATATTCTCAAAAAACTCACTCACCTCCATCTATTTGGGCAATCATTACTTCAGTGCATGGCATCTTATAAACCTGACGGAGTTGAATTCATCTTATGTAATTTTAGATCTATAGAAGTCAGACATCATATAAATACACTAAAAAAAAGGTAAAATTTTGTAAATTTTCCTCTGTATGTGTCTTTTTTTAAATATGTTTTTCTTCCTAGTCTGCTGTTAGATCAGGCTTAGTATCTAAAATCAGGTGAGATAAATACCACTCTTTAGGTCCTCAGTGCTCTAAAAGGTCTGGTTAAAATATTAATTGATTTAAGGGCTATTGAAGCTGCATGAAAAAAGGCAACACACAGTAATAATTACTAATGATGTCACTATCATGTGTGTGTATTGCAAAAGTTCATGGTATTTTATGGGGTCCATAAAAGTTTAAATTAAATATTTCCAAGTAAAATGAAATTCATTTTGGAATAGTATGTAAAGGCTTGAGCAACATTTTAAATAATAATTCTTGAGCACAGCTTATGGGACAAGGAAATACATCTTATCTAAGAAGTACAGCTTTTAACTTGCATGCCACTAAGACCAAAGATGAAAATAAACATTGCTTATGGTGGGATTCCGTAACTAATGGCATTCAAAGAAGTTATTCCTCCCTGATTAACTTCAAAATACTTTATTTTTATATGCAAGTGGGAGCTATTTCTTGGTTCAGTGCCGTAGCTGCTATCTGCAAATCATTAGGTTCTGCTGTAGAGAAACATAAAATAACATGAAGAGTTTGCACAAAATTGGTCCGTTTAACTGGGGGTCCTTACAACTCTGGACATCTGTCTTTGTGTCCAGCAACCTGCTGACAGACAAAGGCAGTAATTCAAATTCTTGGTGTTACAGATCCTGTTAATCACAGCTGATGCAGGCTTCCTCTGTAAATCTGTTTATTGTAGCAAAGGATTCTATATAGATATGTATCTGTGGTGCTTTGGCAGAGGTGATTCCAGAGATTACCAAGATATGTACTAATTAGATTTCCGTTTCCTTCTCAAAAGCCTTGCAATTTAAATTACTTTGCTTAAAACTACTGAATTCTATCCTAAGCACACTTTCCAGGATACGAATGTTGGCATGCATAAAAAAAAGAGTTCATAATGACTTCGTGATTACTTCAAAATACAGTTTGTATTTTTTAAATTGCTGTTACTAAGCTCAGCTGTTGATGGAAAATACATGTGCATTGATTAGTTCAAGAACTGATAAGCTTATTAAATCAGGCACATTATTTTGGCATATAAATTATATTTTGGAAGAAAGGTTGTTGAGTTGTACATAAAAGCACTAATAGTGATTAGTGAAACAGTTTTTTTAATGAAAAGATATGGAAATTTATGATAAAAGGCAGCCAGAAGACATCTATCTTTAAAGAACTTAAGGACTGTGTTCTTTCCTCACCCTGTACCATTCTTATCCTCTAGATCCCTTTTTTTGCAGACATTCTGTTTGTACTGTTAGAAACACAAGATACTGCATCTGAGTCCTTCACACTGGCTCTAAATAAAGATTCTGCCGTTCAATGCCAGCTATCTGTGGGGTACGGATTTCCTCTCTTCAGAGGCTGGGTGAGCGTTTCAGTGTCTGATAGGGAGGATCAATAATACTCTATTTTGCCATTTGTCATTAAAAACAGAACATGAATATCTATTGTACTTTCCATTTAAATAAACTGTTTCCATTTAAATAAACTGTTACTTAATGTACAGAGATAACTGCAACTTTCTTCTACTCCCATAAAGATTTACTGAAAACAAAGCCATGGGCAGTTTTTGATAGGATGTTAACACCCTTTCAGATAATTCGTAATTAACATCTTTCAAACCTTCCTACAGAAGTGTAAAACAACATTAATTGTCACTGAAGTATCCATTATTTATATAAACTGTTTTATGAGTGGACATGTCTATAATAAAACTAATAGGAAAAGTGTCTTTTTTTATTTTTATGTTAATGTGCACTTTGTGTGAAATAGGCTGTTCAGATATGGCTCTAGATTTTCAGCAGATATTTAAGTCATTATAAATTGCAAATTTGGAAATGACTGCCAATTAAAAAATAAATTAATCTTTTATATGGACTGTCATTTCATGTCTGAAGAGCTGCTGGAGGGCTTTTTTCTGTTTTGAAAAAGCTCAGCATACTTGTTTTATCTAATAATTCCTACTGTGTGCAGAGGTTTTATTGTCATTGCATTGTTAAGGGGATTAAGTATTTATGGATGGTTATCTGTCTTCATCTAGACATGCATTCATATCTGGTATTTTCCTGCTTGCCTAGAAATTTCATTTCTTCCAATTTTCTACCTAAAATAGCAAATACCAGTTTCAATCCTGAAAAATATTTTTAGAACAATCACTGCTGTGATTCTTTGTAAATTCTTTTCCCTTTAGAAGTGGGTCTTTTGTTCACTCTGTCTTGTGAGTTCCAAGGCAAAGTTACTTTATTGAGCTTTCAGTGTCATTGAATTTGCATCTTAGGTCTTCTGCCAAGTCAGTGTTTCAGGACTGAAATTGTCATTGTTTTTCTTTGTTGTTGAAAAAAATGTTATGTTCAAAATATAAAGCCAAAGTCCTTTTTTTTTTTTTTTGTAGACTAAATCATTATCCTGACATTCTTGGCTGTTTTCACATGTGTAATAAATTCTGTGAGAACAGAGAAAGATAGGTTACAGTCCTAATGAATCCTGATTCTATTTTCTTGGTTTATTTCAGCAGTAATTTTTCCTGGTCTTTAACTGATAATTCCTTTTGGGAAGCTTTGTGTGTTATGACTCTCTAGGTTGATGCCATATTTAGACTGGCAAAAGGGTTAATGCTTCCAGTGTTGGCTCTTTTAATGGCAGGAAGCAAAATCTTTTATCCCTGATGAAATGGTGTCCTGCATTTCTGTATATATAAGAACTTCTTACACTCATTTTCCTCCATTTCACATTACTGTCTGGAGCAGTGACTATGGAAAAAGGCAGCATCACACCCTTGAGTTCTATCTAGTTGACTGTATTTTAATGTTGACTGTCTCGTTTAAACATTGAACCCATGTTTACCCCCCAGTTACAAAAAAGCTGTGCTGCGCTGCTGGGCATTATCGAAAACTGAACTATCAGAGACGTTGAAATGTGAGGGAGAGGAAATATTCTTGTGAGGAAAATGCATCAGGCAGCATTTTAAGATTTGTCTGTTTGACAGGGCTGCTGATTTTGCATATTTCTTTTTATCTTCTGACTTTATTATCAGTATAACAATTTTGTTTTATACTGGCATTTAGAGAGCTACAGATGGCAGCTTTTTTTTTTTTTCTTTTCTTTTTTCTTTTTTTTTTTTTTTTTTTCCCCAGAGATACTGGAATGGGAAATTTGGGACTAAGCTTTTCCATAATACTGTGTACAAGCCTGAAGAAGTCCTTTAATTTTTATGTCTTCCAGTTTCCCACATACAAACCTGAGCTAATGTTTCCCTGCTGCCATTTCCATGCTATTCTTCCAGTCCCCCTACAGCAAGTGAATACTTTGAATAGTTAGATAAAGGAGCTCCAAACATTTATATGTAGAGGCTTAGAATAGGATAATACTGCTAATGTAGAGTTTTACAGAGAGGGAACATTTGATATTTGTTTCTAACTTATTTATTGTACTTAGATGCAGTGCCAGTTGGAGAAAAAGTCTAACTTGGTTTGGCTCAGCATTTGGGTCGATATATCAGAATACGGAGTAATAAGGCCAAATTTAGCTGAGCCTCTGCTTACATGTAGTTGGACTAAAGCTCTTGGTGCAGCCACTTCTTGATTTGCTGGAGCAGATAAACATTTGACTATATGAGTTCACCTGCCGTAAATATCAATAATCAGAGCTGGCAAGTAAAATAAAGGAATAGAGCTGTTCTTCTGAGATAAAACCATTCTTGCCATAAAATGCAAAACATAATATGCAAATTCATTGTGAATTAAAAATATGTATTCCTCAGAAAAATCCTTACATTTGTTGTTGAAATTTTGCCTTAGTTTTGGTACACAACCAAAATAAACACCTGAAATTTCAAGAGGAATCACTAACTGCAAATGAGAAATTATGTAAGTTGTTGCCTTTAAAATACAAGTGTGAAAAGCCATTAAATCCACGTAAGAAAATCAAATATAAAAAAAAAAGACAATGAAAATGTTGAAAATATTTTGAGTGTCCTACAATACAGTAAAAGCCAGTTTATCCTTCCTCATGCCCTTTGAAAATCCAGCCCCTTCCCACAAAATGCACGTTTTTTCAGTTCTGCAGCTAGTATCTGCCAGTTGAAAACAGTCAGTGGGAATGTATGCGCTGGTTTGCGAGGGCTGAGGAAGCAGGAAGGGATTTCCAGACTGCAAAGTCACCCCAGCAGAGTGCCAGGGCATTTTACAGGGCTGTGGCAAATGCACTGACAGGTCTTTTGGGTTCTCGCACATTCCCGGTGCGTGTTCTAATCACTGGCTGTGGAAGCAGGGAGTGGAAATACTTCAAATTTTGCAAAAAAGGACTTTGAAGTTTGTCAAATTCATCCTGTTATGGAAGGGGAAAAAAATCAGTTTGAATTATTTTTATGTAAGGGGAGAATTGTTTTCCTGCTCAGAACTAGGCACTTTCAGATTATGGTCTCAAACACGTACAAACACACTTTCATGGTGTTTAACTGCAGGGTTTGGGTTGGAATCACTTCAGAGGAATATTTGAACATTCCCATTGGATATTTGAATTATACAGGATTAAGATTTTGTCTATAGGGTATATGCATTGATGTATTTTTACAGCCTAAGTTTTATCATAAGAATTACTGAAATACATCCTTTTTAAGAACTGCTAGATGTAAAAAGTACCTGCAAAATAAAAATTGTGCTGATGAATTTCTGTGAAATGTAACATGTTCCTCTCTTCATTAACAGAAGGAGCTGGGAGGAGTCTGTTAGAGCAGAGGGGTTAAAGGAGCATTAGAGCTGTGTCAGCTGTCGTTCCCCTCATGGCTTTGAACAGTTTATCCTCAGAGCCAACCCCCTGTAATCCTGAGCAAAACCTACAGCAGAAGGATTTGCTGTCTGAACAAAAATGACTGTGCTATCCTACCTATTTCTTACACTGTTGTCTGAAAATGTGTATCTGCTGTTGAATCCGTTCCTTATTGTCTAATTATATTGTCCAGTGAAACAACTAAAATATGGCAAGAGTAATTAACAAAATAAAACATTTTTTTTTCCCCTCAGCCTTCTGGGAGCATATACAGAGCCACAGGCTGTAGCTGACCCACTTCTTGATAAATCACAGCGTAACTAACACTGAGGCAGCTAATGCCATCTACTGACTAAAATAACACAATCACTGAGCTAGTCAGCCTCAAAAAGAGCTTGCAGAGCTGGTAGAATTAAAAATGATCAGAACATTATGTACACCTCTTTGATTAAATATAAGCTTGAGAAGTTAAACCAGGTTCTTCAGATATCAGGATTCATTTGTCTTAAGTTTGTTCTAAACAAGAAAACTAAAATAATCTGATGTTAGGAAAGCCTTTCAATAACCTGATTTTCAAAATTGCTGAGTACCTTCACCTCCATTGTCTTCAGAGAGGTATCTTCTCAGAATCTCTGAAAATCCATGGTGATGCTGGTTTGCTGAAGATATTTTGTATGCTGAATGTCTTTTGAAACAGTAAAAGAATTTCCTTTTCTCATCCCCAGTCATTGTAGCAGTGAGTTACACCTAAATGAGTTATAAAGCTGATATTTTTGATCTCAGGGGTGAGACTCAGCGTTTTATTTTTGTTCTCAATATGAAGACATGATCAGTGTTAGGTATGTCGCTGCTTTATGATACCTGCAAATAACCACTTAACTTAAAATGTCTCTTGCTGTGTTTATATTAACAATTAGATTGCTTCAATGCAATATGCAGAGAAATTTGCATTTGGAATAAGTGCCACATTTCATGCTAAAAATTATTTAGAGAGCAAAGTGGATTACCTATAAGATATCAGCAATCTCTATGTTAATAACTGAGAACATTCCCTCTAAATAATGAATAGCCACTCTGCACAGTAAAGCAAATCAGTGTGCTTCATTATGCTCTTAGATGGGGTGGTGTCACTTTTACTGGTGTAACTTCTGTGTGCGAAAATATTACCATTTCTGAGGCAAAATCCTACTGGTTGTGTGGAACTTGCTAGCTTCATAGGAAAAGATGGTGCCTTTCACCCAAAAAAATCGTGACTAGATTAAAGCACTGAATCACTATTTACTGTCCTTATCCTCCGTCCTTTTTTTGTACATTGAATATCCAAAGTTCACTTCTGAAACAGCTTTGCAGAAAATCTGTACATTTCCTCATATTCCGAAATGGAACTGCATTCTTTATTCATAGCATCTGAACCGCTGCTTCACTCTGTAGCTTTAATACAGAATCAGGTTAAAATTTTAAGGAACTTGCCACAGTTTATCCATTTTTATCACCTTTTTGAATGAAAAGGACCTTTAGTCATTTTGATGGAACAAGGAAAAGGAATACTGTGAAGGAGGTGTCATAATGTAGTAGGATATGGACTATTACATGGAATCAAATATTTATAGTTGATATTGTTCAGGTCATCTTCTACAGCATCTTTAATTAAAAGAATAAGTTTAATTAATAGAATTTGTTCACATGTTCCACTTCCACATAATTTTACCTTTCTGGGCCAGATTAATTTTCATTCCACTTTATGAAATCTGCGTGACATACTACCAAGTAGTCTTCATTCCTGACTTTAAGTAGCATTTCCCAGACCACCTGCTACATCAAAGCAGAATAATTCTTAGTTTGACCAAAGTCCCTCCATGGTCTAATTACTTGCTCTGTTAAATTTATTCTAATATCTGTCATAAAGAAATCTAGTATGAAGTCCTTATATAATATTTAACATTTTAGAAGATGTCTTCCACTACTTCTGTGTGGGTTTCTTTCCCTTAAGTCTGTTATATAGTAATCTCCTTACAATTCTCAATTTTACTACAGATTTTTTTGTCTGGTTTGTTTTTATTGCACAGTCACTATAGATGAGAACGATTCCAGAAGACATGTAAATTTCTATTAAAACATTTTGTGCACATTGTTAAGATTTTTTCACTCCTTGAGATTTACTTACTTTTAAAATTTTAATTATGTGTTTTGGACCCCAGCATAATCATGTTGATTAGTGGAGTAATAGCAATTGTAAAACTTTTTTTCATAGCTTTAAATTGGCTTTGTTTTGTTTTCAAAATGCTATGGATTGTACTGTTTCAGAGGTGTTTACAAAAAAGCAACACAGTCTTGTGTTGGGTTTCCCTTTCTATGAGCAGTCAACCTCTTTTGCCGATTTTGGATTAAGATCTCCAATGCCTGTGAATAAGTAAGGATAAGTAAGATTTGTGTAAGCCTGCCTCCAATTACAAAGTGATTGCGATTTGTCTAGAATATACTAGTTAACTGAAAAATACTTTTTTAATGTATCATTATTATTTAAATGCTCATATATTTTATTATTATGTGATATTTATGGCAGTTCCAAAATTCTGTATTTGTTGTCTTTAGGATGAGTTTTCTTGTTTTCAGTTACGTTCCATGGACCCAAAGAAAATTTCTGTAGATTTTACTGCTTGTTTCCTTCCTTTTATGTTTGGACCTATTCTTTTAGAGATTAGCATTTGTTTTGAGGCTTGATAAAGAAATATGTCTCTCTACATATATAAATCATAATTTCATATATTTTAACCAAGATACTTTACTATATTGAAGTTTTCCTAAGCAAAAACATTTTTGGATACAAATGTACAATATTCTTATTGCTCTTGTGTGAAGGTAAAGAAGTGTTGTCTAATTTTTTCTACGGGGAACATGAAGTTTTGACTTTTTGGCACAGGTGAGATTTTTTTTCCCGCATTGGTTTACTTAAAAACAATAGAATGGAGATAGGAGTAGGGTTTTATTTGTTGATCTGGTTATATTGTTGTTTTCTTTTTTTGGAAAATAATTTGGATTCCCTTTTCAAATTATTAATTTTCAGAACCTTTTCTGGTCCTCACAGAGGACATATAGCAGAAAATACAGAAGTTCATTGCAGCATTACACGTGGTAGACAGCTAGTGCTGTTGTTTGCTGTATCTAGGAATTTTCAGACAGCTCCATTACAAATTGAATAGAATGTACAAGCATGGGTGCTTCATTTGCTGTTATAAACTGGGGTGCTGGTTTTGGGAAAAAATGCTTAACATTGTGTGATAATGGCCAACTGTGAAGGATGAATAAAGATTACATAAAGAGAATTCATAAAGAAGTTGTATTTATAAATACAACATGAAAACCCATTTAAAATTGCCTCATAAAATCTGATGGTTTTAAATGAACCTTTGTGCCGAACAAGCCAATCTCCTTGGTTTCTAGAGGCGTGGATTAGAGGAGGATTACTTAGTGGCTAGGAGGCAAAGACCAGAAAGTGGGTCACCAGGGATCTTACTAGCTAATGGGCAGAATCCAGCAGAAATTCCCCAGTCACTCTGACAGAGCAGAAGCCTTGAATGGGAATGGGAAAGTTACCCATCCCTCAGAGCTGTCCTGCTCTCTCTGCTTCTCGTGCTTGCAAGATAGTGCCTGGGTGGTGCTTTCTGGCAAAAAGTAAAAATAATTATTTCTCTTTCTCCTATATAATATATAAATAGGTAAGCCAGCATATTCAATAATACTGTGCAATAGTGTGTGAAGCAGAGTGACACAGAGTCCCCAGGCGGGTGCAAAGGAGAGCCGCTTTATTGCAAAAACCAGGCCCTTTTAAGCAGTTAGCCCATTATCAGCTACATAGCTTTAAATCATAACAAACATAATTCGACCAACCACCATACACCACAATGTGAACATGTGGTGCTTACATAACTTGTTTTTCTACATCTAATTCAGCTGAGTCACTTTCCCATAGTTCTTTTCTCCTTAGCCAAAGTAACAGGCCTTGAGCCATGATTTCACAAGGCCTTCCTTTTGTAAAGTTTTACCTATATGCAATGCAATAGGAGGGATCAAAACAAGACTTCTCACTGGTTAAACTGAAGGATTGGTAGCATGTGTTCTAAGCATGGTGATTAAAACACCTAGACCACCTGAAAGAACCTCAGCATTGTGAATTTTTTATTTATTCATTCCTTGCAATTTTTACTTTACCTCTTGTGGCTTTTCATAGGACTTGTGACTCACTCTTTTGTTGAGTTTTTCCATCTTCCATATTTTAAATTTTCTCGTAGAATGTTCTCTCACTTTGTTCTCCTTTTGCTTTCCTGTTCTCTCTCCTGAAATACACTCAACAATCACTCTCTGTCTGTCACCTTCATCTATGGCTATTTTACTTCCTCTGGCTTTTTAATTTCTTTATCCTATGGTTTTATCCCTTGATATTTACCCCTTTCAGGATTCCCTTCTCTTTACCACCCAGGCAGTTCTAGATTAGCATTTTCCTTGCAGATTGGTCTGCTTCCCATCATCAGTAGTACTGAATTTCCTCTGCAGTAGGAGGAATGGGAGTGGGCAGATGCTGTTTCTGTCCTGAGATGGCATCACCTGTGAAGAGGAAAAGGAAACCTGCATCTGAAATCAGCCCAGACTTTTTATCTAAAAATTTTCTATACATTTGCTCATTCATAGGATGTTGCCCAGCTGACACAGACTGAGTTCTTTTAACATAGAAACAGTGAAGTAAACTTGCACAACTCTATGGATCAGTCATTCTTAAGAATAGCAGTTTTCAGAAGCTTTGTTCTTTCCTCTGTGCTTGTTTTTCAGTGTAATTTGGATAGCATATTTAAGGTTATCCACGCATTCCAGTAAGATGTTATGCTCCAGAAAATGAGTACTTCACTTTTAGACTACACCTGTAACAGTCTCCAGTCTGTAACACCAGTGCATGACCCTATTTTCTATGTCATTGTCACTAGGCTGCCCATAATTATATTGATATACTTGAAGATTCCCTGTATGTAAAAGACTAAAGTGCTGCATCATAATTTGCTACTATGTTTTCCCTTCCGTTTACATTTCTTAAAATGCCTTGGAATTTTGTCACAGTGCCTTCATCCATATGCATGATATGTCTCTGCAAAAGACAGAACTCCTTATTTTTAGAACTTATGAAAAATGCATCCAAACTTCAAAGATGAATTAGAAATCAAGACTTCTGATAAGATATTTTGGATATCAAATCATATGAGACCTCTAGAATGTAGACAATAAAAACACTACTGTTAATGTGTCTTTAGAGAGAGAAACTTTGCATAAATTCTGAGAAATTTTCTTAATGTTTGGGAGATGGGAAATACAAAACATAAGCTAAAATGACAAATTTGATGCCTACAGTTTGTAGCCTGTGATAGTTTTAATATGATTGCATAGTTTTTTTGTGCCACACCACAAAAGATGTGAAGTATCCTAAAGTAGTCAGTGTTCTATGTATCAGAATTCACTGAAACACAAACCAAAAGAAAATTCAATGTGCTGCCATGATTTTAAATTTCTGTCAACATTATGTGTTGATATAAATAAATTTTAGCATTCAAGTGCTTTATTAATACATATATAATAAATGTTCCATTATTATACCCTCTGGTGGTAATACTTGCTCTGTTAGCAGATGAAAATCCACTAGGAGTTTTTATAAAGTTGTAAGTTTTTATTAACTCTCAACTCTCACAGATGTACAGATCTAAAATCTTTACAAATTAATGTCTTTTATTAGGAATTTAAGATGTAAATTAAATACCACAGGCCATTGCTAATCTATTCTTACTAAATTTTGCAGTATTTTGTGTTACAAATATTTTGTCTGACTTCTCAAAAAACCTCAAAAACAAACTGCAGTTTCTGTTGTGAAACCTGTTTTATGTTTATAGGTTTATGACTGAAATAATGGCCTACTTAGAGCTATTAGTACAAAACCAAAAAATACTGAATAGAAATTATTCTTAATTTTGAAACATAAGCATCTTGATATGAACAAATACAAATACCAGAATTTCATACTCAAAGGTAGAATTTGTAAGCAGTTTTAGTCTTATTCTCCTGGTACCTTTAGGTCTTACATGTTATTTTCCTGTTTTCAAGGGAACAATTTGAGGTTGTTAAATTTGTGAGGGCTGTAAGATCTTTGAACTATGTCCAATGCTTACAGCTTTTGGAATTAATTTTCACCAGTTTGCTCTTTCAGTGATTATGTAGTATGTCACAGAAAGTGTCTCTTCTGTGCTAGGAAATTGAACACACCAAAAAAGCACTGCTGTGCAGTTTACAAGCTGTACAGCATTACAAAAATGTTAGAATAGATTCTGCTTCCTTTTTTTTTTCACCATAGATGGATTTTCTTGGTTAAAAACTGTTCTTCTCTGCATTGGGCAGACACTGTTTGCCTGCCCAGAACTCTGCTCAGTTACAAAATCTGAATTTTAACTAAAGTATGTATTTTATTCTTACGGTTCTTATAGCTGCTCCCAGAACAAGGAAGATGATTACTTCATACAATAAGAATCTCATTTTTAACTACTTATATTCTCTTTAAACAGCAGAGCATTTCAATGAAGTCTACTGAAAGCAAAACAAATTTGCTACAATCTGCAGTTTAAGATGTACTCAGAAAAGACTGTCTTCAGGCATTGAAAACAAGGACTTGTGATTAATATTGAGTGGCTAATGTGTGAAGAGATTATTTTCAAACATTGACTCTTTCTTTTTCCTTTGATTTATCCCTGTCTTACTCAATAAAAATAAACAAAACCAACCAAACAAAAAATTCCACACCAGGCAATAAAAGTTGAAAATTTCTTTTGCAGGAAGGTATAATAGGCAGGAACAGACAAGAAACTGTGACTAGCCTTGAATATACCAGGCACTAGATGGTGACACTTAAAATTGCTTCAAAGCAGTATGCAGTGCATTACTGTAGGGTGGAACAAACAGTTATTCTGGCATCAGAAGTGAATTGGGTTGTTTAAATTCTCGGCTTCTTGAACATAATAGCCATTTTAGTATAATTAAATGAAGATGAGTTGGATGACTATTTCTTTCCCATGTTTACAGGAACTAACCATGATTCATGGTTTGTGTATAAAGAATGCAATAAAAATGTAGGTCCTGGAATATGGCCAAGTGCTGTTTATACAGAATTATAGAAATTTACTATACTAAATTAAATCTATATTCCATCTAGTATATTATAGGTTAGTACCCATCCAATGTAGTATATAGTGGCTGGCAGTATTTAGAATCAAATGCTTCACACTGGCATGCAAGAAATCCTTAACCAGTTTGTTGTGTAGTAATCTGTCCTGGGAAGTTACTTCCAATCCTTTACTGCTGACAGTTTTATAAGTGGACAAAGGAATGAGACTTTGAGAATGAGAATGAAGGTTGTGAAAGTGGCTTTAAAGAGAGTGGGAGAAGACTGTTCAGGTCATGTTATAATTCTCTTCCCAAAGGACACATCCAGTACATTCTGTTTACACAAAATTCTTTCACTCTCATGTCCCTGGATAGAGAGGTTCTTGTGTATTCCTAGTACATAATCTAAGAAACTTTTTGGAATATAAACCTGAAAGAGTTTACACAGATCTGTATTAACAGAAGTTAAAAATCATCCCTGATCCCCTTTCTCAAGATCCGGTTTCCTTTTACCTTTTCAGTGCTAGTTTCCATTAGAACTGGTGGGCTCAAAGTATAGTCAATTAAGTTATGTACGGCATCATGAGGATGCAAAACACAATTAGATTAACAGGCTTGCTGAAAACAGTCCATTGTGTTCTATGGTATTGTAATGTCTTTTCTTACACAAGTCTTTTTACAGTCCTGTGTTCCAACGAAAGCCATTTAAAATTAAAATATCCTACAGTCCTAAGCATTTGCAACTTATGAAAAGAGACCTGAGAATAATTGGTTGTTATTCACTCCAACTATACTAAATTAATGTGTTTCCTTCTGCTGAAGTGCTGAGCAGTTAATGTTGTACTCTGCAAACTGAGCCCCTTCCTTAGCCCATTTAGATACACACAGAGTGTATCAGGATCTGTGCATGCATTCAAGCAGTTATTCTTCCTGCACCAGAAATACCATTCTTCGTTCCTTTTCGTTGTTGTTGTGGTTGTTGTTCTAAAAGTAAAGTCTCTGCATCACGGACTGTCTGACGAGTGTGGCTGAACAGCATGACTGTTCTGTCACTGCTGAACTGCTGACCCATTAGCACCACGAGTGTAGGAAGAAGAAGTGCTGAAGAGGAGGCACATTTGCTGGGTGCAGTTACACCATCTTCTGAAATTGGGCAATACCGGCTGACAAAAACCATTTCTATCAAAATAACAACATAGTTTAGAAGTCCTGCTGACATGTCTACTCTGCAGAGATCTGCTGACATAACTATAGCCTCAGTTAGATAAGCGAAAATGAATAAAAAGAACAGAGGCAGGAAGGGAGAGGTGATGAGACGAAGGGGAGTTAAAAGTAAAGAAGAGTTTTGCTGCATAGCAGGAGAATTATGAAGGTGTAGGAGGACATTTTTCAAAGGCATGAATAGCTAAATCTATTAAGATTGCACAGTGACTGCAGAGATAGAGATACAGATAGAGGGGAAGAATATAGACAACAGAAAATTTCTAAGAGAAGGGATCTAAAGAGATAGAATAAAGTTAGTTAATGAAGCAGAGAAATGTGATTCTTAGGATAACATGAGTCACACACCAGGATGAGGAAGATGAGAGTGAAAAAACTGCCATGAACAAGGGGAAGGGGATAAAACCACCAAATAAGTAGAAGAAAACCCAAATGTTAATGCAGGTTGTGCTGGGATATCAGGTGATAAAAAGTGAGTGTACGTATCTAACCTCTCCTGCGTGTAGATGCTCCTTCAATTCACCACAGTGTTCTAGTTCTGATATCCAGACTGAAGGCCTGTAAAAACATGTCAGTGAGGCTGCACATAAAGGTATAAATGCAGCCCTAAAAACCTTTTAGGGTAGTCAGTATAATTCAACATAATTCACAACCTTTATGATTGATCAGATGCTCATTTCACAGCAGGTGTCACTTACCCATTTTGTTCCAGGATGGTTTGTCACAAGGAGTGTGAGAAGGCTTTGACAAAAAGAAGCCAAGTTCAAATTTGCCTGCTAGAAATAATTATATAGAGAATAAATAAATGTATCTAACTGTCATGTTTGTAATTCCTGCTGTAAATACTGGGCAGTAGTTGCCTTTTGTAAGCAGAATATAGATACTTAAGACTCCAGTATCCATTTCTTTCCCTTCTGTCTTACAAGTGGTTTTGTAACAAGGCAATGACAAGATTCATAATCTACTACTGCTAGTTCTAAAATTAGCTGGAAAGTGACTGTACTGTAAATCTAAAAGTTCTTGATCTGAGCATTGCAAAGGACCCAGTAAAATATATAATGAGCATATAACTACAGGTTCTTGTTACGCTAGATAAAAAGGTAGAAATATAAAGGCTCCAGGAGTGTCTTTTGAGAGTTTCAGATGATAACTTCAGTGTTCTCTTCGCACAGCTGTAATGAAGTTCCCTCCGTAGTCAGTTCTGACCAGAGGACTTCGTGCTATAGGGCAGTTCTTAGCTGTGCTGTCTCACCTTGTAGATCCCCGCTTTTAATTGAGTCCTCTCTATCAGCAGAAAAAGCTGCTGTGTTGAGCTGTTCCCATGTCACAGGCAACGTGGAAGTGTTGTGCCATCACAGTCTGCTTGGTGGAACTACACTAAGGGGCTACGACACCTCCCTGAGCTTGATTGCTTAAACTGTCCCCTGCTGATGATAAACTCATGGGAGTGGAATGTGGGATAGGCAAACATCTAGTGAAGCAATCACCGGGCTTTGGTCAGGAGTCTGCAAACAGAAAGAGTAAGAGTGCTTCAGCCCTCCTGAGTCTTTCCATCTTTTTATACTAAAGGTACAGCCTTCAGTTTGTTCCCATTAATAGCATCCACTGATAAGACAATGCCTGGCTGATATTGAAGCTCTATGCTCTTTAACATTTCTTCTGCAAGAGCCAACAGTGTTTCAGGGAGATGGCACTCTCCACTTGGGAGAGAGCCACCTGCCACTATATTTTCTTCTCTCCCAGTGGTGTATTTTGGCAGTAAATTTCCTTTGCAGCTGTGACTACAGTTCGCATTTGGAGAGTATTGGTTTAGAAAGAGAAGGCATTTAACAGAGACAACAATTATTGTTTTCAAATGGTTGTAAAGGTGGTGAAAATTCCAGATACGGCTTACGCCTGTGGATAAAAAACAAATATCATTCCTTGCCATGAATGCTGCTTCTCTCTCCTACTGTGACAACTGATAATGGCTGAAACACAGTTGCTGCGTTAGCTCGGATCTTAGTAGGTAGGGGCTTTTGGTGGGAACTTCTCAACTTGCCTCCAGGCTTGTTAAATTCTTCAATGAAAAGTGAACTGGATGTGTACAGCATGGAAGCTGTACTTGTTCCTAAGTTCTGAGGAGATGCCTTGGCTTCTTTTTATGTGGGTGTTTTATGAAGTTAAAGCTGTTAGGTTTTTTGTAAAGGGCAGAAAACAAGAAAAATATGCTATTTAATGTGTGATAAAAGAATCAGATAATATTTCCATTTACAAACTTGTCTTTGTTTTCTAGGTTTAAAAAAAATTAATTACTCTATTTGCTTTTTGTCATCAAAAATATGAACAGAGTGAACTTCAAAACTGTGTTGAACTAAGGTTTTATCTCTTTTTTTGCTAGCTTTTGCTAATAAATAAACAAGAATTGCAGGCTTGTAATTAGAGGTTTAGTAGTTGCTGTTTAGTTCAAAATTACCTTGAAGTGGTATTCTGCTTTTCATCTTTCTTTTCTCTTTGCTTGTGTAAATTCCAGCCAGGGCTAATTCCCATTTTTTTCTCTAAGGGCTTTGTTGAAGTGAAGGCAAAACTTTGACTTTCCTCTCTTCATATTTATGATAATCTTCTTCTTGTCACATTCTTAACACTTTACCACATCCATTTTCATTCCATTGTGAATGTCCCTTGTGCTTTAAATTTTCTGCTTTTACCTCACTGTGCTTAAACTATCCATTCTATTCTGCTCTGTTTTCATTGAGAACTAGCACTTAGCAACTAGATAACCGCCTTGTTACTGAAGATTTCTTCTTTTCACACACTATAATACATCTTTTCTGTTCCAAAGAGATTTTTGGAGCTCATCAAATGCCCCTACTGCAGAACAATGCATCCGTGTGCTTTCTCTCAAACAGCTTTTCTCCTCACAGAACTTTGAAATGCTGACTTATTTATTACTTTCTTCTAAAGATAAAGCAAACAGTTTCATCAATCATGTTGAATTATTTTGTTCTCATTTTTTATAATGTAGGTGTAATCTCTGGAAAGCTCTTAGCGGTAAGTTTTCTTGAAGAAGACAAGTTTTTCTTTAATAATTAGTTCTGCATTCATTATAGAGGACCAAGCTCTTGCAAGTAGTGCTGGCATTATTTGAGTCCAGTCCTGTGTTTACATGCTTTCATGAAGACAAAATGCCCATGTCACAAAGCAGAAACACGTGTACTGAAAGGAGCTTAAAGGTCATACTAGCCTCCCTACACCCCCCTTCTGTTTGGCTCAGTACCATCATCCTTTTCCAGAGCAATTCACTTTGATTTAGAGATTGCAGAGGGGAAAAAAAAACAAACCACCAAACAACTAACCAGCTACCAGAAGGTGTAAGTGAAGTTAAAATTACTACTTGTGAAGTTAAAATTATTCTGGCCACTTCTCTTGAGCAGTAGAAGGCATGAACCTCTTGCTGTGCATCATCCTCTGTGCAGGCCAAGTTCACTAGCCAAACAGTGGGTAGCACATGACCTCAGAAGATGTGTACCCTTAGTGCTGAAACTCTCCCCTGTCTTAAGTCTCCTCTGTCATACCCAGAATGCCACAGATCACATAATACCAAAAGTCATATTTTTCAGCTAAAAGTTGCATAGTTTTACACTAGCTATGGTGATCTAAAAAAAAGTGGGAACTGAAAACATAACTGTCTTCACTCTGTGACAACAGATAATCTTACTTTCCAATGCAAATATGATCAGTAAGGTTTTTCATTTCTGTGTTAAATGGATCATGGTTATAGATTAGGGATGTTGACCAATAAATGATTATAATTCCATATCTGAATATAGAGGTTTACACTAAATAAAATAGGGGAGAAATAGGAGACAACAAAAAACCAAAGCATTGTCACAAAAGTTGAAGCATTCAATAAAACAACATGACCATCAAGAAAATAAGAACTGAAACATAACAGATTGTTTTTTAAATTATATCAATAAATGTCTATACAAAGTGGAACTCGTAGGTTCACTCATGTTCATTTGTTTATTCAAAACTTGTTTCTTTCTCCATGAATGTTAATTGTATAGCACTTAGTGTATGCTCAGCCCTTCTTCTGATGTCTCAGTTGGACAATTAACTCAGTCAGCTAAATCTACAGGAAAACTTAGGATGTGTGACAACATGCTCCAAGGTGTTTAGCTCTTAGAGACTTAACTGCAAGAGCGGTATCTACTGGGCCATGTTAAAAATAACATTCCTGTAACCGTCCTGTAACCAGTGAGCTGTTCAGAGTCTTCCAAGTGTAATTACCTGTAGGTTAAGTAAAATTTGCTCAAGTTTTCATCCACAAACTTGAAAAACTGAATTATCCTATTTAAACACTTTTGATGAACAGAACTTTCCCCCGAACATGTAGTGAATCAGTGGTTTGAAACAAAGAGCACTGTACTGGGTCAGAAGAAGGAACTGTCCAGAACAAAATTGGGAAAGCCAACAATAGCAATAAATCAGCCTTGCCTATTAAGTAGGATTTCTAGCTCCCTCAGGTTGTTTTGGCAATAGCACTAACCTTAGTTGCCGTCCTGCAGCAGTAAGTGGCTAATGAGGCAGAATGATCTATCAATCACTGCCTCAGTCAGAATGCTGCTGCAGACTGTTGTCCATATCTAGGGTAAATCTATCCCTCAGTCTAAAAGGGCATGATGCTCTGGGATCTGCCATCCTGGAAGAGGCATGCAGAAGGGCTGCTTTCAGAATTCAGCCCAAGCATCTCAGTTGGCCTCAGTCCACCAAGTTTCTTTCAAACCAGTGCAGAACCTCCAGATGGAGGTGAGGAATATTCATGATGCAGAAGGGCCATGCTGTCAGGCAGAGACGCCGGACTGCTTTTGTCATCCTATTTATGAAAGCAGAGCAAATTGAGGTTGTGGGTTAGATTAGAGAATTCCTGATGCTGTGCTTATAAATACCCATGCTCCTTCCATCCTTGAACTGTCACAGCTTCAAAGTGAGCTTCCTGTACAATATCTGGAAATGGTGAGTACCTCAAGATGGGTTGCTCAGCAGTGAGCATGCTGAGTGAGAAGCTGTCTAGTCAGCTGGGTGTGCTAAAACCAGAAGTGACTCATAAATCTTCCTTCTCCTCTGAACTGTCTCCAATACCTTCTTAGAGGTGATGCCTGAAGACAGGCATGCAAGTCCTCTTTTACAAAAGCTGAACAGTGATGACTCTTCCGTTGAAGAGCAGCACTGGGCGCTGGGTATGCAAAACCCAGGTGATGGGAACTCGCTCATTGAAGATAACCTTAGGCTTAGTCTGTCATCAGTCCGAGGGAATTCAAAGCTTTATTATACAAGCTTTCTCTGGTCTACAGAAGAGAGGGGAATATGACCACACCAAGCATTTCCGCATGCAAAAAAACCCTGAAAGTTTTCAACCTATGAAAATCCCTAAATTACCATTTATCCTTAACTTGATTTCAACAGCAGCAACAAAACCAAGTAGTTTTCTTTTTTATTTCAGTTTGTTACTTCCTCATCCTTATTCTGGAGTTCTGTTCTCTAGTATTGTTCATACATGAGCTGGATACAACATTTTTTAGTTGGAATCCTTGCTAAACTGTTCATCTGAAGAAATTATTGCAGAACAGGCAATAGTTGTACTAATGGCAGAAATCAATGCTTATACTGCTTTATGAACGGCTTCATTTTAAGGTTATCAGTTATTAGAAAAACTTCAGATATGTGTAACGGCATCTTTTTAAAAGGTGTCTTTCCAAAACACTGTAGGGAATGCATGTTTATTAATCTCAAATTAGGATTTTTTGATTTCTTTCTTTCTATAGAAAAATGTTTCAAGTTGGAAATTAAATGTCATGTAATTGATTGTTAATTTTCCCTCCTGCTGTGTGCAGAAGGCTATTGGATGATGGAGTATCATTCTCAACAGGTGGAAAAAGTATCAGTCATTATGGGACAATTAGTTTCAATTTTCACCATTTCACTTCCATGTTCTGATAAGATTGTCTTAAAAATCTATATATAGTAATTAACCATAAATATCAAATAACTTTTTATAGAGAATATTTTAACTTAAACACCAAATCTAAGTGTAGATGCTTCCTGTGTCCCCATATTCTTCTTTCCTGTACTGGTAACATTCAAGAAACAGTAATTTTCATGTAGCTGCAATTAACAGAACCTGTCACAATCAGTCAGCTTCTGTTCATAGTTTTGCATCATTGTTCCTGATTTCAGTACTGCTATGATGTGGTTGAAGAAAATGCTGAAAAATATTTTTGATAGCATCACAACTTTAGAAAATTGTGTATTTCACTGCAGCCCCACCCCCCCTGTCCCCCATCTGTTCACAAGAAAAGTCTTGGACTCAAACTGCTGTTGTTTGCTTTCTTGCAATAATAATTGTGTATAATTATTGCACACTGGGGAGGAATGTACCTATGATATATATTTAGAGAAAGATGTCTTTGTGCACACGTGGGTAGTTTACACATCTGATTGAGATCTGTGTGATGACTACTGACATTTTTTAAAACTAGAATGAATGTAGCTGAAAAGTCTGAATCTTGATCACACAGAATTTGATCTACAAAATTCACTCACGTGGTATTTTTCCCATTAGTACACTTGGGTGATGCATCTAAAGCTTTAATGCCAACTATTTACATTTTTCTAAATGCCACAAATACAATTTTATCATAGGATCTGAAAAGCTAGCTGAGTTGTTGCTTTTTCCCACCTACCACCAAGTGATGTAGCCCACATTTCATTAGCTTACTGTGTGATCTGTACTAAGTTCTCAAAGGTCTTTGAATCTTCGTTCAGATATTTCAGTTTCATCATTCGTGATGCACATAAGGAATACAATCTTACAGCATTCTCCTTGCTTTCTTAGCTTTATGATACTGCAGATGCAATGGTGAAAAAATACTCGATGATGAAGTTAAATGTGCTACTCATTAAATTCAGCATATATGACTGAATATAGTAGAGAGCAGATACTTTTCAGGAAGAAGGTGCCATAGTCAGTTGTCAGAATCACAATCTTAGGTGCCAATTACCTCACAACCTAAGTCCAAGACTGAACTAATGTGAGAAGTAGCCCTGAACTGTACATCTCAGCTCCCCATGTTTTGTTCCTTAGGGCATGTACCTAATTAATCTGCTAGCCCCATGGTTACTGACTGCAGAAATTGGGACATATAAGAAATACTAATAAGAGAAAATTCAGAGGGGGAATAGTGAATTTAAGACTGTGCCAAAGGAAGAATATTAATAACATTTCTCTGTATTATTTTACAATTTCTTTTATGGGGTTCCTTATGAATTTTACTATGTCACAGTTAACTCTATGGCACTTCACTAGTTTATGGGCTTTATTAGAGCCATTGATTGGACAAGAGCCACATATGGGAATATAAATTGATTTTATGCAATGTACACAACAAAAAAATCATTGATATAAAGGGCTTCATTATTTGTAAGATTACTCTAAAATTATTTTGGAACAGCAAGAACACTCTGTGGACTGCATTAGAATTTTATGCTTAAACTCAGTGGAACACTAATTTTTTATATAAATTCTTTTGTCTTACACTGCTGTATAAAGGAAGTATAGAAGTAAATACGAGGGGAGTAGAAACAGATTGCAGCTTCAGGAAATGAGATGCAAGTGTGAAAGATGACAGAATGATCATGTGGGAGGAAATTACTGTAGTTTCTTTCTTTCCCTTATTTCTATTAATAACTAGCTATTATCAAGGAGTTGAGACATTTTAAAGCAGCAGTTGCTGTTGTAGACGAAGATGGAGGGTATAAATTATACATATTGGGAAACTTTGACAGGTAACCTCACTGCTGCTGAAACATGACAATAACATCAACATCCAGAGTCACGGGACTGTCTCTATCCCCATTACTTCTAAATATCAAAGGAAATACATGATTAAGAAATACCATATACTTGGGGTTATAATAAAACATGGTCAGGCATTTATATAAGGGACTCACCACTCTTGACTTACTTTGCAATATGACCTAAACAGAGATGTTTCTCTGTAGCTGCTGTGAATTCTCTGGTTCTCATGTGCTCTTCTGTATTGTGGGAGCAGAAGCTTGAAGTGCAGTGAAAAAAAATACGGCTTTTAGCTGTAAAGAAAATAGTGTCAGCTTCACCATTCTCGGTTAAATTAATTGTAGTCTTATCAACAGCTTAAGGGAGGAGTCTGAAAATACCATCTTGCATAATTTGGTCCTGCAAAATATAGTGATTAGCTATTCATAGATTACATATCAGACTCCGGTGCTTCCTGAAAATTTGAGACAAAGTTTCTCCTCCACAGGCTTTAGTGTAAGATATTTCAGAGCCTTATACTTCTGCCATCTTTAATAGATGGGTGAGCAGGGAGCTGAAAGAGAAGCATGAAGTTTGTGCTGTGGACTGAAGAATTTGTCTTTCTTCAGTGTTCACAGCATCCATATCCCTCCCAAAAATTCACAGGTGATTTGCTGTCCCTGGACAAATTGTTTTCTATGACATTATATAGTTAGTTTTGAAACATGCTTAGACATTAAATGCTTTATTATAATAATTTCAATTAAATAAAATGTTTTTATCATATGATAAAAACAGAGAACTGCAAACTATTCTATGCTTATTCTTCATATTTTCTGGATTTATCAGATATACTAAAAAAGTGAATTAGGCTAAGAAGAATATGCAGAGACTTGGCTATTATTTTGATACAACTCATACTCAAATCATAGGTTTTCAGTGTGAATGTTAGACTGGAAATCTGAGAATATTTCACTTTCTCATGAGAATTAATTTATATTTGGCCATCAAGTTACTGTCTTTCAGATGTTTTTCTAAAAATATTTGTTCCTCTTTTAAGTAAATTCTGGAGGCTAATATAGAGCTCATGTCTAATAGTGGGAAGATTTGTTGCCTGGTCCAGGAATGTGCTGTAGATAACAGTCAGCCTTGCTGTTGGCCCTCAAAACTAAAGTTTTTGCTAAGTGTCAAAAAATAGTTCTGCCAAGCTCTCCTCTTTACTGCTTTGGGGTTGCATCACTTCTGCCTGATTTGGTATGAGACTGCTGTTCTTCCCCCACACTTGCTTAAACTTGAGCTCAGATGTCTCCTCCTCCATGTGTTGGGGTCCTCATTACTCCTGGCTCACCCCCTCATGGTTCTGTTTCTGTCTGCAGCGCTGTGCTCCTCCAGTCTGCTCCAGCACAAGTGATACTTCTTTGTCAGGACATACAGGCATGGGCATTACAAAAACTGACCAATAAAGTAGGCTTTGGAGAAAAGATTTAGGTGCTTTATCTTGTTTATTCAGTTTGTTCAGCCAATGAAAGTATTGGTGTGGTGTTAGTAGCTAGCATTGGAAAGCAGCGTTAATGAGCTGATGTATATACAGATGGTGTCTGGAAAGTGTCAGTTCATGTTACACAAACGGCAGCAGAGGTGTCTCTTTTCCACTGAAAGAGATGCAGGGATCACTCTGGGGCCGGCAAGAATGTTGCTGGGACATTTCTTGTGCCTTGGTAAAAGCATAGAGAGGATACTTGAATTCCCTCACCAAGGTTCTTCATCAGAACTTTTTCTACCCCCGTGAACTGTTGGCCTTTCATGTACCTTCTCTAAAGCAGTACTAAATCTGGATTGCATTGTAAACCTTTGCAGTAGTCATGAAAGGCTGTTTTGATACATCTTTACCATGACCTTCCATTCTTCTAAAAAGGTACTTACAGTCCCATCTTCATAAAAGGCCAGGAAAGTCTCTTTTTTGAGCTTGTCTTTTAAACTGTCCTTTACTGAAGATACAAAGATAACCTATTTCATTAGTAGGAAGATGAATGAGTTAAAAATGTATTATTAACATTCCAGAATACTTAAATCTAAGGAGACATCCCTTATTGCAGATACCTTTAAACATTCTGTTAATGATCCCATCTTCTGATGAATTAATTTCATCAAAAACACTCAAATAGGATGAAGTATATTTTCAGCTCAGTGCAAACCTTTCTCTGGGAATACTGCATACTTACCCTGGGTATACCATCACTGAACACTAATAGCTGCTTTCTCTTTCTGTGCTCAGGTGCTGTAAACAAAAATGATCAAGGGTCACAACTGTGTGATTTTTCTTCTTTCTTGGATAAGTTTTGCTATTACATTACATCCATTACATTGGATGTAACTGCTGAACTGAACATGTTTTGTATGCTGAAAAGATAAGCTTTCCAGGAAATATCATTTAACCATATAGATCCCAATGTACATCTTGAGTCAATAGCTCTACTACAGTTGCAGCATTAAACATTGAAAGAATGATGACAATTACTTCTGAAAACTTAAACAACTACTCATGGCAACACTATAGTTGTATGCTTTTAATAGTTTCATTAATTTTAATGCTTAGTTTGGCAAAAAAAAGAGGCAGTAAAATAAAAGGACTTCTCAGAAAATTTCTCCTTGGGAGGAAATTATTTGGTCAACATGGGATGTCTGACCTGTTTATTGTCTCACTGCTTGCATTTTGGATTCAGCAGGTAAGAGGAGAAATGAGCAAATTGTCTGAAATCCACCATGTAGAAAGACTGTTGCTGATTTTACACCTAAAAGGTTATGTATTTAGCAGGTGCTATGGTACACCTACTGTAATTTAACCACATAGAAACACACCAATTAACTTTGCTGCCCTTTGCTGTTTTATTATTTTCAACTTTTTTGTAAGGGTATCATAATTCTCCCCATGATTTTCCAAAAGGTGATACACTGTTCTTGAGTTTTGCTCATTCCAAAAAATCCCCCTTTTCTGTGAATCACTGTGGACATCCCACTGAGTTCTCATAAATTTTCTGACTATTCAGTATATTTTTTAAAAAGTTTAAATTTGCCATGAGATTAGTCTTCCCAAGTTGTTCACATCCTAATTTGCATATGCCAGAAAGTTTGCAGACTGTTGCCCTTTGAACACATTCTTTCAATTCTGATTTCCAGAATCTATTCAATGCTCTGTATTTGTCCATGTCTGAAGTTTTACACCTCTTTGTGCCTTTCCTCAGAGACATCACTGCTTTACAATTTTCTTAAGAGCTGCTTTCCAATGGGACTCTCCCCATCAGGATCCCTAGCAGCACATGCTAAGGCAGTCAGCCAACACTTCGTACCTCTGTAACAAAATCCCTTGCATCTTACAAATCTCCAGTGTGTATGTGTGTATTTCTCAAATGCTTCATTTGCGGAGGAAATTTTGTTGAAATTATGTAGAAGTTTGAGCTGATAATTCGTGTTTGTCAGAGTTATTCTGGCACAGGAAACAGTAAAGCTCTAAATGCCTGGTCTCCTCAAGGGTTCAACTGGATTTTCAGTATTTTACATAGATACTTTTAAATAGAGACAAGGATTACTTTGACGATTTCCATGTGTTTGTCCATAGTTTCATTTTACGTCTTATAATGATTATATGGCACTACTGGGCAGTGAATGGGCAGTGGTATGCCAGAGAATTGACATGGTCAGGAAATACAGTCTATGCTACATTTTATAGAAGAATGTAAGTTTAATAGTACTTTTATTAGAATTACAAATGTACCCTTATTTACGACTGGACACTGCACGTGAAATACTAAATGTTTCATACACAGGACTATAAATATTGTAGTGAACATTGAACTGAAAATCATAGTTGAGGGGAATGACATTTCATTTTTTAACTTAAAAGAAATTTTTACTTGGAACTACCATTTCATAAATGGCAGATCATCTGCTAGTGATTTGTAGATCTTTACCTTCAGCAATGCACTGCAGCATTCAAGTAACCCCTTTTTTTTAAAAAAGGCCAGTTTAATTATTCTGTATTCTGCAGTCTCTAATACTACCACAGTGTTTTATACCATTTTTGTGGAAAGCTGCAGCATTACAGTTACAAAAGCCATACTATAAGTAAGTGGGCATGTGCTCTTTGAAGAAAGCTTTTTCTGAGTCAAGATTCTTTTTCAGCCCCTTCACACCTTTTTAAAATATCAGGACTGTGTCATTGGCATGTAAAGGTCAAAGATTCTGTGGCAAGCCTCACACCGTTTGTGCATGCCTCATTAGACATAGTGACCTCTAACTGCACTGGGAATCTACTGAGGATTGTTCCTGGAGATCACAGTCTGCTTTGTTGAATTTTCCTCCTTTTAAGTAAATCAGAGTGTAATGCCTCAAAATTGTTCTTTGAATGTATTTTCCTGAAATTTCCTGAAATAATTAAGCAATGTATTATAATTAAGGAATTTAATTTTGATTAAATTATGATATACAGCTTTCCTTTTGATTTAACTGATATTCATTGACAAAATGCTATAACATAAAACAGCACGAGTGTTTAAGGCTTATGACTCTGCATGTTTTGTTTCATAGTATTTGGCATTCATCAGAGCATATGGAAGTCTCTTAGTGTGGAATAGCTGGCATGTTACTTCATATTACCCAAATTATGTACTAGTTGGGGTTTTTTGTTGTTTTTTGAGGCATTTGGGGAAATACAGATATCTCGGGCTTGAGCCAGATTAATGAATATTAACTGGAATCTTTCCGTCAACATTGATCTGCTTTTGATAGTGAACTGCTCCCATGTTGTTGCAGAGAAATAGTTAAGACCACATGCTTATGAAATTTTTACGGAGCTGTATTGTGTACACATTCTGTGTCAACATGATTTTATATTAGTGATGGGACTTGTGGGCAAGGACAGAAGTGGTGGGCAGGCAGGGAATGCCACTTCATCCACTGCTGCATCAATAAAATTGCTACAAAATATTTACCAAGTTGAGCAAGACCAACCTCCTATTTTGTTGAAATGTTTTTCATCATACATACTGCTGTATTGGAGAATGGCTTTTGTGTTCCAGACTACACTTGTGTGCAAACCCCTGTTCAATGATAGAAATGGTGAGGATGGTTTCAAAGTTTATTCTGCCTGCAGTTAGGTCTGCACCTGCAGGTCTTCGTGACTACAGACTCATAGAACGGAAGTTGAAGGACAAAAAGCCAATTCTCCTCTTGATTTAGTGGTTTGAGCACTCTTAGCAATATCCATGAAAACAATAATGTAAAACAAGAAAGGTCATGATTCATCATATTGCATGCAGTCAGGTGCTCCTATTCCCCTTCAGTTTTGATGTGTTGTGTTTTATTCCTATGTTGATGTTTAAATTTCTCAGGAAAAGCTCAAAGGCCAAATGTCTTTTGGCACTGAGAACAATTGTACACTCAGTACTGTAATGAATGTTTGTTATTTTTCAAGCTATTCTCCCTCTGTTTTCTGAAATTATTCAGGTCAGGTATATTTATGATGCAGCAGAAAATCAGAACAATGTTTTCAAAACCTGAGTAAACATTTCAGCTAGCCTTCCTGTGTTGCTGACATTTCTTTCGTATTTTCTCATCTTCATCCCTCTAGCCCCAAATTCTTTGCTGTATGACTGTGGTAGGCTGACCCTGGCTGGGTGCCAGGTTTGCAGCAAACATGCTCTATCCCTCCCCTCTGCAGCTGGACAATGGAGGGAAAATACAACCCAAAAAAAGCCAGCTTTAGCTGCCTTTGATGAATCTGTTGATTTTTATCCCCAGTTTTGTCTCTTTTAAAGGGATGAAGATGAATAAAAAGAATATTAGGGACCACCAAAGAAAAGGACCACCAGCCCAGTGTCTTTCCAGTGCGGATCGCTGGGAACATGGCTCACCAGTTCTCTGCCCAATGTGGGTCCTCTGAAGCAGGACTAACTTGGAGCACTGCACAAAGCTCTTCCTGCACCTGAGGCACTCTTAGGCCTTCCCTTACTGGTGTCTCCGTTGGTGTCTGCTCAAGTGAGAGCTCCTGGACAAGCTCTTCCCACAAGCGGGACATTTGTAGGGCCATTCCCTGGTTTGGATCCTCAGGTGGTGGATCAGGTGGGAGCTTAGATCCAAAGATCTTTGGAGCAACCAAAGATCAAGAGAAGGACAGGGAGACATCAGTCACCCATTGCTGGCACAGTCAAAACAGACTTGAATTAGGGAAATCGGCTTAATTTATTGCTGATCAGAGCAGAGTATGATATTGAGAAATGAAACCAAATCTTGAAACAGCTTCCCTACCCCCTCCCTTCTTCCAGGGCTTAATTTCACTCTGGATTTCCTCAGCAGTGCAGGGAATGGGAAATGGTGGTTGCAGTCAGTCTATCACACATTGTCTCTGCCCTCCCTCCTCCTCAGGGGCAGGACTCCTCACACTCTTTCTCTGCTCCAATGTGGGGTCCCTCCCACAGGAGACAGTAACCCACAAACTTCTCTAATCTGAGTCCTTCTCATGGGGTGTAGTTCTTCACAAACTGCTCCAGCATGGTCCCTCCCTCAGGGTGCAGTCCTTCAGGAACACACTGCTCCAGCAAACTGTTCTGCCAGTAAACCTGCTCAGGGTGGGCTCCTCTCTCCATGGGGCCACAGGTCCTGCCAGGACCCTGCTCCAGCACAGGTTTCCCACAGGGTCACAACCCCCTTCAGGCTGACAAATGTGTGGGGTCCTCCACAGGCTGCAGTTGGATCTCTGTTCCTCCATGGACATCCACAGACTGGGTAGTCCCATCCTGCCTCACCACGGGCTGCACCACGGGCTGCAGGGAAATTCTGCTCCAGTGCCTGGAGCACCTCCTGTCTCTCCTTCTGCCCTGCCCGTGGTGTCTGCAGGGCTGTTCCTTTCACATACTCTCACTCCTCTTTCCCAGTAGCTGTTGTCCAGTAGTATTTTCCCTTCTTAAATCTGTTATCCCAGAAGTGCTGCTACCATTGCTTATGGCTTAGCCTTGGTCAGCAGTAAGTCCATCCTGGAGTGGTCTGGAATTGGCTATGTGGGACATGGGAGAGGCTTCTGGCAGCTTCTCACAGATGCAAGCCAGTAGCCACTCCACTACTGACACCTGGACATGCACACCCAATAGAGTAATATACACTCAAATAAAGGTTTTCCAAAATGCCTATTAAACAACATGAAATTAAAAATAGGCTGATGTGGGATTATGCTTGTGACAGCATCATAAATATCTATCAAAATGGCTGGTTTTAGACTCCCTACAGATGTTGTATTTTCATGAATACATAAAGATATCTGAATAATTAAAGAGAATGTTGTCAGTAGCAAGTGTCACACAAAATAAAGGAAAGGAAGGAAAATTGTCTTCACTTAGTGAAGATAAAAATGTATGCAAATCAATGTCTATTTAATACACAGTTTTAAATGGGAAACAATAGGTTATTACTTTGACAGGAAATCACAAAGTGTTTTTATTATGTCCTTATCACCTAATTTACTTAATATATAGAAACTCTGTCCATGATCCACAACTCCGTAATTCTCACAGAAAAATAATTATGTAAGTACATTGAAATTTGCACATAGGGAGCATTTATTACCCATTTTGCTTATACTTTCAAACTGAAGAGCAAATGTAAATCTGTATGAGATTTTTACTGGAATTTTGAGGTTTCAAATTTAGTATTTCCAAAATGCAAACCATTGGAAAAGTGCTCTAAGCAATAAAATTATTCTAGCTGAAATTCACCCTGCAAAATACTTTTCTCTCTTGTCTAATAAATATTTTATGAAGAACCTGAAACTCTATGTAAATGCAGTCATATTTACCCAGTAAGCATGAGAAATAAGTGAT
Source organism: Hirundo rustica (assembly GCF_015227805.2). Classification (NCBI taxonomy): domain Eukaryota; kingdom Metazoa; phylum Chordata; class Aves; order Passeriformes; family Hirundinidae; genus Hirundo; species Hirundo rustica. The sequence continues at coordinate 39,811,086 of NC_053453.1, forward strand.
ATTCTGCCTATTTATTCATTTATTGATGAGAGATACATTTCAATTATATTACCTTTTGGTTTTTTGTTGTGTTTGTTTTTTTATTCCAACAGCTTACCCAGGAGTTAAAATGGTGAGTGAAAGTCATCATGAGGCCCTGGCAGCACCGCCAGCAACCACAGTAGCAGCAGCCCCTCCAAGTAATGTCACCGAGCCAGCCAGTCCGGGAGGAGGGGGAGGAAAAGAAGATGCATTTTCTAAGCTAAAAGAGAAGTTCATGAATGAACTGAACAAAATTCCTCGTAAGTAAAACTTGATTGATGAAGAAGCTTCTCTTTGCAGACTAGATTTAATTTAACATTTTCTTCTTTGACATTTATTTAGACAGCATACTAAATGTTTTCTAGTCAAAGCTGGAAAAATCACAAGATTAAACTGATTTTGTAAATTCCTCAAAGTTAACTGAAGTAGAAAAATATTGAGTCCAACTCAAATTTAATTTATGTCTATTATTCATATATCAGATTAGTTTGCTGATTTTTACTGATTAATTACTGCTGTAATTAACTAGAGAACTTCACTGTGGCTGTGGGACCTATAAGTAAAAGGTTTCCTATCAGTAACACTTAAGGTTTCATGTTTATGACAGATGTGTGTGGCCATATTGCCTTATAGCAATATTTGGCCAGAACTCACTCATATTGAGAAAACTTTGGATCTTTGGAGATTAGAAAATGTAGAAAGAGATGTGAAAATTGAGTTTTAACAAGAAAATAGCTAATACATCTGTAATGTATGAAGACAGCTGTGCTTTTCCCACTAGTTATTCTAGTAGATCAGCCACTGAATGCTGTGCACAAGTTCATGTACCTATGCCAAAAACTTAAAAGTATAAATGTATATTTCTGTGATGTTAATGGAGCTACGGTCAGCAATGTTCTTTTGGTCTTTGGTGCTGGAAAGTATTGACTCAAAGTTAAGGCCTCAATTTGTTCACATTAAAAAAAAAAATACAAGCATTAACTTTGTGCTGTTGTTTATGATAATACTGGGGTTCTTGAATATGATATGTTTTACTAGACATACCTTGGTATCAAATATAGGACTAATTCAATATTGTGAATGGCATTTCATATAATACAGAAAGAATCCTTTTTAACAGAAAATTACCAAATGCTACCTGCAGATCATTTTGGCACTTTTATAGAGAAGGTGAAGGCTTTGTGTGTGTGTTTTAGTAGCAAGCATTAGAGAGTCCTCCAATCTTTAATAACTTCTTCTTTGCAAGAAAAAGTAAATGTACAATATTTCCAGGGAAGTATTTTAACATATGTAAGAATTCTCATTTTTAGAAGGCTATCCTTTGTGTAAAGAAATGTTCTGTGACTGATAAAGTCAGATAACAAATTAGACTATTAATCAATTTTTATTTTTTTTTATCTCTAAATGGATCTTGGCAATATGGCAGATGCAGACAAAGCGAACAGCTTTGTTCTGTCACTCAGAATTCCCACTTGCAAGAATTAAGGTTTTATAGAGGTAAGAAGTTCACATGCCATTATTTTGGTGATCAATGCAGTCCAGTGCAGACCATACTGAAATGAAATTGATGATGTCATGGAAAAACAAAACTGAATATCATGCAGTCATGTTGTCCTGGAGAAATGAACCTAAGGTAACCACAAATCCCATGCCAGTTGTCTGCCCTTATTATAGAGGCTGCAGATATTGGATCTTCCCAGGATTTCTATCAAATGCTGGGGCTATTCAGTATTGCGTTCTGCTATACTGAAGGGGGGGTTGCCATTTCAAGAAGAAACCTGAAAGTTCAGAGGGGCAAGGGACTTGTGTGGAGGCATTTTTGAAATACTAAATATAAATTAGTGCCATTGACATGTTTGAGCATTTTATATTCCAAATAACTTTCTTTTGACCATTTTCCTCAATAATAAACCCTACAAGAATGGACCACATTACAACAGGTCTGCATGCATTTTTAATTTATAAACTAACAACATAAATGCAAATCAAGTAAGTTTAATTAGGCTGTCTACAAAATATTGGGAACAGGAGGGCAGAGGAGACCTAATTTCCCTGTTGGAAGATTATAGCATTTTCTCATGAGTTGTTTAGTTTATACTAGTGGGAAGTTGTCAACGTGATGTTTTCAGCCTATTCCAAAAAAAATTTAATTGTGGTAGAAAAGTTCTCAGGACTTACCTCTTACAGCTGGCTGCAAGTTTTTTTAGAATCTCTCTTAAAACAGAGCAGTATGTAAATTAGTACAAACCAAATTAATTGTATAGTGCCTTTCTGGGAAAGGGAAAAGGGAAATTCCTTTGGGGAATTTCTTGCTGTGTGAGAGAGAAGAAATATGGTGCATGGGCCCCACTGGGACAGCACAGATGCTTGGAAGTCTAAGAACACTCCCAAGACCATGGACCAGGTCTTTCCTCCAGTAGATTCAAACTGAAGACCTGATTTGAGTCTTTGAGAGGGACAAGTCTCTTTTTTAATTCATGCACTTTATCATTTTTACTTCCAAAGTTCTCGTGTTCATCCCCACATGATAGGAAAAGACTTTGAAATATCATTGTTTATTATGAGAGGACCTTTTTCCAGTGCTTTGTTTTTTTATGTGGGAGATAAATAATTAAATGTTTCAGTTGCCTCTGCCTAAGATGTCTGCAGATGGAAAAAAAGCCATCATGATTTAGTGGATGTATACATATTATGATAGAGTGTTGTAAAAAAGCTCACCTGCAATCAACTTGGTTTGAGTGCTAAAAAGGCCAAGCCATAGTCGGGCCTAATTTATGTAGTCTTCCCTTTTGTTTTATCTTAGAAGTTATATAGTATCAAGTCATGCTTATATTAAAAAAAAAAAAAAAAAATTACAATATTCTAATCAGGGAATACATGATAACAAAAATAAAGGTGCATCAAACTACATCCAACTGAATAAATACCGTTCCTTCCACGTAGTTTATAATAGAAGATTCATTTTTTTTAATACTATGTTTTGTAGAACACACAGATGTAAGAAGGTAAATACTCTAGACATACCAGCTAACTAAAAATATCAGAATTCCCATTAAAACTTCACTTTGCAAAACCACAAGATGCAAATCAATTTAAAATAATACAATTTAAATTATACTGGTGTTTTCTTCTGTGGTGTATTCACAAGACAAGTCCTACTTTAAAAAAGAGATTAATTTAACAGAAGGAAGAAATAAAAGTTCCAAGAAAAAGAGAGGACTTATTTGTATCAGTATACATTTATTTCAAGAACAGTGCGGTGTGTAAACCAGGTTAAAATTTTTATTGGTACAAGCAGAAAATCTGGAGGTTTTTTTCTTGATTTGTATCTCTTTAAAATAGAACATACACCACATTTTGTGACAGGAGAATGTAGGTTTCCAAAAGCACAGAAACCATTCAGAATGGCAATGTCCTAACATACATTTCACTCTGGATAAAGCAAGTGGGATGATTTTATTACAATGAGTCATACAATTAAAGTGCAAGAACCCAGTAAGTTACTGAGGTATAACTGTGAGGCTTTTTTTTTTCTGTGTTACGTAAATCCCTGCATTTTGGTTGTGAGTGACTGTTTTGCATAATCACAGTACAGTTGTTTTTCCAGAACTGAACTGTGTATAAATGTCACTCTAACTTAATTGATTCTTGTACTTTCAATCCCTATTAATCTTTAATCTGCAGAATTTTTAATCTGTTTGCCAGAAGGTGAAAAAAGGCACCATCTCTGCTTTTACATTTTGCATTTTAAATATGGTAAATCCAACAACTGAAAAAAGGGGAGAAACAGAGCAGATAAAACATCACTTACTCTTCTGAAAACAAAATGCATTAAAAGATTTTATAATACAAATTAGTTCTTTCCTTCTTCCTTCTCAGTTCTTTTACATCTGGATCTTTGTCTACCGGCTAGGAAAATATCTGCCATACATTTACAGTAAGTGTGTTGTGACAAGACTGTGGTAATGGCAGCAACAGCTTTTGGATGGAGACTTTAAATATCAAGATACTGATACTAACCATACACGAATAAAAATGGATATAAGTTACTATTAGTTTACTTAATAATTTTAAAATCAAAGTGATGTTGATGTGTTTTCTAATGGCACATTCCTGTATGAACAGGAGACCTCATTCTGCCAGTAAACAAGACAGCAAAAAAACAATAAAATTCCAGCATACATCTGATTGAATAGTGATGTGCTGTTAATGCTCATGGTAAAATCTGGAACAGCTATGATAACTGATTGCATTGAATCCAGGATAGTGTCATTACTTCTATAGTAAGAAGATACTGCGTTATTTCCAATGCTCTTTGCTGTCTTACATTGTAATTATATAAAAAGCTACATTTCTATATAAACCATATTCTGAAATATATGGCTGGCTTACCACTCCCTTTGGCCTCAGTAGCTGGTGCTCAAAAGCCCTGAATTTGATTCATCTTGTACAACTGAATGATAATCCCCCAAAACCAGAAGCTCAAATCTCTGTGATAATTCAGGCTAAAACTTGATGTTCTGTGCAGACTTGTTTCACATTCTGTTTGCAGAGAAAGTTTTATTTCTCTCTCCTTGTACTTGCGAATACCTGTTAAAACAGAATGGGACTGGAGGCTGTAGAGAGAACTGTAACAAAAAATGTAAAATTAACCGTAAAACTTGGGTCTGGTTTAATTCTAAATTATATCTTACTAAGCTGACTACCAAGTTGTAGATATATTTGTGTAATTTAGCAAATAAAGTGATCCTAGATTTATATATTTAGCCATTTAAGTCAAAATTTCAGCATTCAGCACACTTCTCATAATTTCTTTCTCCCTGCTGGTCTCTGTTATTTTGCCTTTCTGCCTTTCTTGATTGACCAGATGAGGTGCATGAAGAGTGCTTATTGCCCTCTATAAATGACAGTAAAGTTAATTTCTTAATTTTTCATTGTATGTGGCATCAAGATTATCAGGGAGTTATTACTAGATTATGTCTCTTATTAAAAAATTGAGGATTTTGTTCATGGAGTCTTTCTGAAACTTAATTTTTTTAAGCTGACAGCTTGATCATTTGCAGAAAATTAATTCATTAGGCTTCTCCTAATGGTTCCTGGAGCACAGGTGTCACTCGTACAGGGAAGAGATGGCACATTATTTTCTAAGTTTGTAAGAAAGATACAAAATGCTGACAATAGAATTCTTTCAGATTTAGAAACTGGATTAATATTATAGGCATACCATAAAATCAGAATAAAGTTTGCAGCAATAGGCTGCAAAAAAAAAAAAAAAGTTGTATTTTCTCAGCACATGCCAATGTTAGTCATTGCCTAATATCTTAGGTTAGCCAGAAAACAATTGAGTTTCTGCCTCACAGATCCTCTTGAGTAGTAGCTGACTGCCTGTAGAAATGAGGACTATGTATACATATGTTTATATGTGTACACACATAGATTTATCAAAACAATTAGCAGACTTCTCAGCTTAGGAACAGTCGGACATTGGCAAAGTCCATTTAGGTATCTTGGCAAGGAGTGTTTGTATTGAGAGATTCAGAGAAGATAAAGAAGTTTCTTGATATTCAGGGAAGTCTGAAGAACAGTGCTGGAGGAAGTGGGACGGCATGAATTCAAGTCTTCTTGTTTTCCTGTCATAAATCATTCTCAGCTACTCGTGCCAAGCAAATACATTCAGCTTTACATTGCAGAAGAAACAGGGAAAATCAGAAATAAGGGTTTATTTTGGAACATAGAAGTACAAGACAGAGCTATTACAGTACAATATTAGATAGGGAAAAAAACCCCACTATTTCTAAATATAGAAATTTAAATGCAAATATCAGATTACTTTGTTTTCTCCCTGAACCCCCCAGTCCCAGAGTCTAGATGAGAACCTAATCTTTTTTTTTTTTAATGTTAAATGAATGTTCTAGATCTCCTGGTGATAGAGAAAGGCTTAAAAATACTGCCCACACACATCCAGAAGATACAAATATTGTGAGACAAAAACAGTTCAACTCTGTTACTTTATAAACTTGTAATACGAAAGTGATTATTTCTAGAGGTCCAGCATATTTTCATTGCTTTAAATGAGGAATTTTGATAAGACAGCTTTTAAATTCCAGATGTCTAAATAGATACCAAAGGATGGAAGAATGGAAGTAAAAACTCATGAAGCAGATGAAAATCCTTGTCTGGAAGGAATAGTGTGTGGTCTGAGATCCCTCTGAGTTATACTCCATCAACATTTTACTGATTGATTCTGTCATGCAGAAATTATTTTTTTACATTGTTACAGTTTACAATCCATGAGTTATTTTCATATGCCTTCGGATAGGCTCCCCTTAACATATCCTCTTCTTAAACTTTTGGGTTCATGACAGCTGCCAGTTTGATCCTCATACAGGACTGAGTGAGGAACCTCAGGCTGTTAGAAGTACAGGCTGCTCTAGCATGACCTAGAAGTGCTGCTGCTGCAGACTGGATCTGGATCAAGCACTGCAAGCACACATGCTTTCCAGGAGGTTACATAGAATCATTAAATGGTTTTGGTTGGCTCCTCCAATCAAAACAAACTCCACCCATGCATCTGGTGCACTTATGTCCGAAGCAGTTCCCTATTCCTATGATGCCTTGGGAAGGCTGACCTTGAACTGAGATGGGACAGAGCTAAAGAATAAAGTAGGTATTTATTGAAAGGCCTTTAGGGTACACCTTGGGCAGGACAAGAGCCTGACGAGGGCTACACCCAAGGTGCACTAAGAATGGTCACCAAATGGATGACTGGTCACAAAGTCTTACCTTTTTATAAGTTTTGATCCATTTGCATTTTGGGGTTTAATTGTCAAATTACAGCTTCAGGTTGTGAGGTCTCATCCTTCTTGTTTTCTCTCTTCAGTCCACCGTTGTTTGTGCTTTTGGGCCTGAAACTTGTACTTGTTTTCCCTGGTTGCCATCTGGGAAAGGATTTGTTTCATCTACCTACTCTGTGAATAGAGCTTACTAGCACTTAATATGAGGCTCAGAACTACACCCCTAGGGAGCACAGAATCTGAAAACATGAAAGCTAAAACTTAAAGCATCCTCTACACTGGCCATTATCTTGGCTCCTTGGACAAGCCAAGGAGAAAAGGAGAAATCAGAAGAGCAGACTCCTACAGCTTAAACCAGAGCAGCAGCTGCAGCACTCTCCATCCCCAGCACAGGGAGAGTGTGTCACAGGCTAAAACCATGTCCTCCTCTGCATCACCTTGAGAATGCATTGTCCTTCCAGAAAGGAAAGGCTGTCTCAAAGGCAGTAGCACACTGTGAAGGTAACCTCAGTGTCAAACAGAATTATATATTATTGATTGCATGTGTCTGGAGCACCCTTTTCAGCAACAGCAGTTGGTTTTGAATTGTATAATCTGAAAGAAAAGGAAGAAGAGTCAAGTTCTCCTATAAAACACATGATGCTGAAAACATTTCAGCAAAATATAAGAAAACAAAAAACCACATTTAGATTAACTTTTAAAGCCAAGGGGATGAAATCCGTAGCAAAAATAGGGGTGAGCACCTACCTTTGATTTGATGATGGTGTTTTAACAAGGGGTGTCAGACTACCCCCAGGGTCTCCTCTAGCATATCACTGTGATTATTTTATATGTTAGAACTATTCCTGTAGGTATTTTATTGCACTATAGATATGTCAGGTTGTGCCAGTGCCTTATAAATTGAGTAGAGGATTCAATTTACAAGCAGAAAACTGAATATGGTTGCTGGCTTACTTTCGGTTCTGGGAATGTATCTTAAAATTTCATTACTTTGTGTGAGAGAAAGTGTACTAAAATTGCGTTTACATGCATAAAAGAAACACAATCTTTGTTAGCCTTTTCCAAACTTACCTGCATATAAAGTGCCTACAGAATTACACATTATCTGTTACAATTGTTTTGTAATCTTGCTGTAAAAATAAGAGTTCATGGAACAATTGTTCTGAATTTAAAACTGAGAATATATTTAAAGATTGATTCTCAGAAATATATGGCATAAGATATAAGAGGCACCTGTGACTGTGGTTAGTGGATTTTCTTTTAAAAAGTATGGTTTAAATGCACAGTGAAAATATAGGAATTACTGTTAAGATTTATGTTCCGTCCTTACTTCAGCTGCTTGTGCCTAGGCACTGTGGCAAGCTCGAAGATATTCTCTGGTATTTTTATGAGAACCAAGAGTAGAAAATGCCATTGTTATTCTGAGAATCAATGTAAGTTGGCACAGCTGAAGAACAGAATGCCATTTTTGTTGTTATTGTCAACTATTCTACTTAGAACTGGATGAATTTGCTGCTGAGAATTGTCAAAACTAAAGCTTTTTCTGAGGGGTTACAAATATATAATACCCTCCTTACTTTGGTTAATATGGGGGTTTTTTAAGTGTTTAACTTTTTTCAAAATACCCAAGAATGCCTTTACTGATACATGAATTAAAATACCTGGTCATCAGTGCCATATGCCAAGATGGGTGAAAAACTAAGACACTGACCACGAAAAGGAACTCTCAGGAATACTGTAGGCACACAGCATCCTTTCATGCATTCATTTTATCTTTCTTAGTCTTGGCTTTTATGTCAAGCAAGCTCTTGAATGGTTCTAGATCTGAACATCACTACTGCTTCCAGAACACGCAGCCACTCTGCAAGAGCTGTGGAAGGGGCCTCAAATATTCATCCTTGAATAGGCCTTTAGTCCATTAGGCCATATTCTTGGTATTGGGAGGACTTTGCTCTCCATAGAAGGAAGCTGTGGTGCTGAACTTGAATGACTGCCTCATGAAGGCTGAATTCCAGCTGGCAGCTGAATAAGCCATCTGCCTACTCCTGTGCAGATTTCAGAATCTGAATCTACTCTTAATTACCAACTTCAGCGAGAGCTCCCTAATTTGCTCACAGCCCCTATATCTTGTGGGGGTATGTTTCAGTACTGTAGCTGGCACTGCTTTCCTACTGCAGTGAGCCATCAAAATGAAAGATGAAGTTCATAATTTCAGATGAGAAAGGCATTTCCACCCACATCTTAAAAAGAAATTATTAGGCTTTCTACACTTAGCTTTTAAGAATCAGACTCTAGAAGTTGAATTTACAAATATGAGTTTAATGCATTGTCCCTCTTCAGAATGACATAGAAACAGGAGGCCCAGGTTTATCCAGAAGGAAAAACTGGTCTATGCAATACACCACAAACTTTGATATCTAGAAAGACCTCTAGGTTAAGCCCTTTTAACAGAGATTCATAGCCTTAAAACACTTTCTCTGAGCTTAGAGACCCGATTTCTCTCACTTGGAGAGTGATTGTTTCAATCTCTTCTAGCAATCTACAATCTGATGAAGAGTACTCACTGGACTAGAGGCCTGGTTGAAGGATAGCATATGCATTTTGCCATGAAATGCCTTTGGACAAAATGAGCAAATAACACCAGGTGTTTAAGGCTCCTTGCACTTAAATGCTTCACACAAGGTTACAGAATGACAACATGAATCCCGCATTTCTTTTTTAGCTGCTCCTGTGGGAAAGGCAGATCCAAGTTTTCCAGCTTCATCCCTTGGTTTCCTTTAGTCTCAGGAAGAGAAACTAATTACAACAATCTCTTCTCTATTCAGTTAATGCATCAACAGAAGTGTTTAAACGGTGCAACATCCTTGATTTTCAACAGTTCATTTTTGTTAGGAACCTACTGACAGCTGGGCTTTGATTCTGCAGAGGGCACAAATCTGTCCAACACCACTACTACAGCTCAGGAAACTGTGTATGATTTTGCAATGATAATGACAAGAAGTATTTTATTCTGTTGAACCAAATATTTATCCTGGTAATTCCTGTTAGAAAAACAACAGAAAATGTATCCTCTTTAAAAACAACCAACCAAATGCCTAAATTGTGTCCCTATTACATAAAATAATTTGTGATACCAAATCCCTAAAGGCATATAGCAAAGCTAGCTGAACCCTGCAGTGCAGCACAACTGCAAATTGGTGAACCAATTTTTTTCTTGTTTTCCAGTCTTTTTTCTTGACTGACCTGCACCTCTCCTGTAGATAACTTAAAAGACAATAGGATTGCATTCTTACTTGATAGAGCCAGCCAGTAAGTGTAGCATGGGTATGCAGGCTGAGTCCAGGTATTGAAATGCTAACAGCAGGTTTTAGAATCCCAAAAGGTTTAGTCCAGTAAAGTATAAATGTGTACTGACCTTTAAGCTCCTGAATGGTGCATCGAATTAAATTTGTTACACAGAAGTGGTTTAGAGGATCAAAACATTTCTAATGCATCCTGTAATTTACCTGATGAAGTGCTACATTGATTCTTATTTTAATGTAAATTATTTTCACTTTTGCTATGGTTATTTTAGAATAAAATATTTATTTTATTAAAAGTTTATAACTCTACAAGTAATGTAATTTTAGAGACATATCACACACACCTATAGTGGTAGCAGCAAATTTCTTTTCAGACCTTCATAAATACCAGTGTAATTCTTTTACCTTCCATTTGATTTTAGTGGGCTGCTTGCTGAGAATGGTACCCCCTTTTCACATGGCCTATTATCACACATTTTCATGATTGTTGTCAAAAAAGGAGCATTTAGAGCAGTTGTTTAGTTTAAATTATCAGTAGAGTGCTACTTTGCGATCATTTGGGAAGGGGACACACACACTGAAATTTTCCAATGGAAGCCGTTGGAAGAATGTAATTACCTCACTTGGGACTTGAGCCAACCCAGCAAACATCCAATTTCCACAGATGTGATTGAGGTTGTTTCCATTTAGTTTAATGAGAGTTGGATGGGGCTGTAAAGCATTACAATCCTTTAAGGAAAATCCCAGGGGATCTCTCATCACCAAAAAAGCTGCAGATGTTCGTTTTATGTTTCCCCCGAAGTACAGCAGCCTTTTCATCAGCATACCACTGCTGTTCCCCAGCATTACTGGCTCAGGGGGAAGCAGGCCACCATGGTACCACTTTCTGTGCCTGAGAGGGATCCAGGATACTGGCAGATGATGTTGTTTAGCTTTCTTCTGCGTTTAGGTCATCCATGAGTGTTCAGTTGCTCAGTTCAGTTCTTTGGTGGATGTACTGGAGTGCTGCAGCAATGAGCAGGGAGTGGATGTGATGCTTCACTAATTCCTCCCTCCTTTCAGCACTCAGAACCATTTCAAAGTCAGCATCACACTGTTACAGGGTTCAAGATTTTTTTTCACTGACTGGACCTCAGCAGTGCTTTGGTCCTTGCAGATAAAATTAAAGGATTGCCTCCAACGATACTGATAGTGCCTCTGTTTGGGAAGCCTTCTGTAATCTTCCCCCTGGTATCAGGGGAGTCAAAGTGCTGGGAGCATACTTTGTATCAGAACTATATGCTAAGATGGATCACTTTTCATAGATTGGCAGATGTTTCACTGCCTATTTGTTTCAAAGTTGATTTTACTTTGGTTTGGTTTTTGTAAGAGGTAAAGACAAGCTGTAGTATATTACATCAACATAGGACTAAAATAAATAAATATTGTTGGGGTGTGGCCTTACCATCCTGTTCCCAGACATAACTTAACAGACCTGAATTGTCAAGTTGTTTTATTACGGAAGTTTGTTATTTATACAGCATTGTCATAGTGAGAGTTGGGAGCCAGTAGCAGACTGAAGTGTCAGCGAGAACTCCTGATACAGCAAAGCAATGCTGATATTCCCTGCTTCCCCACAATATTTTATGAGGCAAAGAAAATAAAGGGTTTGTACTGACATTTTGGGAGTAGAGGACTGAGAGGTATAAAATATCTCTGTTCCTGTCCTGATGCTAGGTGAATGTAAAATTGCCTTTTCTAAAAAAAAAGTAAAAATCAGTGATATCTCCAAGAAGGTGCAGCATTTGCTTCCACCAGACAGGTGACCATTAATGACAGTCACTGTATGTCTTCTCAATCTCCACATCAATATGTCTGATACTCTGAAAATTACTATTGCAGAGCATGTTGACAGGATGTATGACTTGTAAGTATTAGAGGTCATGTCTGTGGTCTGAAAGTAAATGATAACCAATTTGTGACTTACATCTCCAGTTCTTCTCAGTCTCTTTCCTCTACTGCCTCTTTTCCTTCCTTTTTCCTGGTTCACTCATCACACAGCATCTTCTCATCTCATTTACACCTCCTCCCTCTCCAGAAAAAAACCCGAGTTTTGCCTGTGACTTCTGTAGAGAGTACCACAGGAGGAAGAAGGAGAATTAAAGCCTCTGAAATGTTTTTTGACATATGGCTGAGAGGCTTAAGGCTTCCTGACAATACTAGTCCCTGCTCTCTTTTCTAGTCTGTATGCCATAGGATACTTTGGATGAAAAAGAATAAATGTAAACCAATATTTGTCTACTTCTCCCTCTAGTTCACACAAAGCTTGCTAAGAAGGACTGGAAAGCTTTCAGCTAACATTGTAGCAAAGCAAACTGAATACTGATGTGTATTTTTTTAGTAGCTTCAGGACTAATGTACAGAAGTTAAAAATAAATGTACAGAAGTTATAAGGAAAGGGCTAGCTGTTTTTTTGCTTGAGACTAGGAGGGTTCCTGTAAGGGGTAGTTTTTTATTCCTTGAATATGCTGAATGTTCCTGCACTGAACCATGATCTAGAAATCTCACATCCCTGCTCAAGCATTTTCTAACTGCTGCTATGTGTGCTTTCTTGGACAAGAAACATTTTCAGAAGGAGAGACAGAAAGTGTGTTGTGTATGACCCTGTGGCAGTCAGCAAAATCTTGTGTAACCTCAGATAAGGATCAACAATTGAGACAAGCCAGGATAAATTGCAGCATTGCCAAGTTGTGAGAGAAGCCAAAGCAAAATTGGTTGCAGTGCTGGCTCACAGGAGTTTGTTCCTGGGCAGGAACTGGCTCAACTTGAAGACATGTGAGGCCAATTAAATAACTCTTAGCCACTTGTGAGGGGCATGTCTGTCAGAGCCTGCTTTCATGAAGGGATAAAAAGACTGTTGATCAAAAAATACAGTCTTCATGTTTGCCATAGTTAAAGTACTATGACTTTTCTTTTGGGGTGGTATTTTGATCTCTTCAGTGGTTGAGTTTTTGGAAACCACTGCCGAGATACCAGATCTCTGAGCCATTGGCAGTGAGGTAAATGGCATTTAGTTTTGCCCCAGGGAAGGATTTATTCTTTCATCGAGTGTCACCTCTACCATGATGTGCCTGAATAAATATAACTAGCTTTGCTTACATTAGTGGTCTCTCCTGGGACAACACTGCCTGTATGAATTATTTATGATTTGAGATGGGTTGAATACTAGTTAAAACAGAAAAAAATACTACCTCCCAGAAGCACTGCCTATTGCGGGTGACAGAGACAAAAACTTAATCTTTATTGAAGGACTATTTTCGCCATAACAATAAAATTTATCAGCTTCTCTTTACCTCTGCCAACTGCACTTTCCATGTAGTATAGTGTTCCTGTATGCAGGCACAACTTTGGCTCTGAAACTCCACTGAAAAGGAATGTTAATGAGGACTTCCTTTCCCTCAGCTCAAGGACAGGCACCTCATCACCTAGCTGATCCAGGAGTTTGTGACAAGTCGGATTAGAAAGAGTCATCTCAAAATAAACAGAAGTCATCTTCTGGTTTCTGAAAACCCATTGAGATTTCACCCAACAAACCCTAATTTTGCTACATTGTAGAGAAATGTGCTAATGTCAGCAGTCAGAAAGTAAGACAAAATTTGCAGATTTTTTTCTGAGATAATTTTGGCAAGATGATATTATTTTGCTTCATTCCTTAGTTATTAAAATTATTTAAAAGGCAGCACAAGGTTAAGATTCACATTTTATTGTGTGGTGCTCACCAATATAGTTGACTTAAACTCTAGAAGTAAGAAGCCTTACATCAGATGCTCTATGTTGTTTTTAAAAAGAATCTCTATCTTGCTGTATCTTGTTTCTTTGCTGTTTTTTACCATATATAAATTACCTTTCTATATTTGTGGTGGCTTAAAACTCTGTGCTGATTTAAAGACAATTTACAGTTGCTGAGCCCATGATAAAGCCTTCATATATTATAAAATGATTTATCTTATGAATACTGTACATTGAGTGAACACAAGAGAAATGTGAGATCAAAGTAATACGAGAAAGATAATAAAGATAATAAAAAAGAATAAATAAAGATAATAAATAAAAATAATAAATAATTACTAATTAGTAAACTAAGTAATGCATTAAAAGAGTAAAAAAGAAAATGCAGTGTCCTTACTATGATATAGTTACAGCCACATGTATGTACCACATTCCAAAAGCTCCAAATTGTGCTGAAATCAAAATATATTAAAAAATATTAAAATATATAAATATATATATATTAAAAAAATAGAATGTATTTTAAAATAATAAAGTATTTGACAGTTCATTTTTCATTCCTTAGGCTATGTGATATCATGATAAAATCACCAAATCACAGAATCGTTTAGGTTGGAAAAGACCTTTAAGATCATCAAGTCCAACCTTTGACCAATCTCCATCTTGTCAACTAAACCACAGCACTAAGTGCCAGGTTGTTTCTTAAAGATTTCCATGAGTGATGACTCCACCGCCTCCCTGGGCAGCCCCTTCCAATGTTTGAAAACCCTTTAGTGAAGAAATTCTTCCTGATGTCCTGAACCTCCCCTGGCTCAGCTTGAAGCCATTTCCTCTTGCCCTGTTCTGGTAATCTGGGAGAACAGGCCAACCTTCACCTGGCTACAGCTTCCTTTCAGGTGGTTGTAGAGAGTGATAGGGTCTCTCCTGAGCCTTCTGTCCTCCAGAGTGAACAACCCCAGCTCTCGCAACCACTCCTCACAAGACTTGTGTTTCAGACCCTTCAGCAGCCTTGTTGCCCTTCTCTCCAGCATCTCAATGTCTTACTTGACTTGAAGCAAGGGACTCAAAAAAGAATGCAGTTCTTTAGGTGTGGCCTCACTGGTACAATACATCAAGGTACATTATGAAATATATCAAGAAGATCTAGATCTGAATAAAATTTCCCTCGTATAAAGTTAAACACCTTTTATTTTCAACTTTACTTCATGTAGGAGAAGAAAAACCTCTTTATTTTAGAAGTGTCTGTTACCCTGAGGCTTTTTAGTGAAGTGCATGGTGCTGCTAACCTTCAATGCACATATTCACAGAGGGGAAAATTCATTCTGTTGCATGGGCCTCTGTGACAACTTGTGCAACACAAACCTCACCTTAATGCAGGCTTTGTGTTATGAAAAGTGCCTTTTGCAAGCTTCTAAAATGGAGTAAATTTCACACTGGGTCGTAGAAAAATACCATGAAAATTACTATTTGATTACCAATTTCAGTCTGAAAATTAATTATGACTTAGCAAAGTATCCCTTTTCTATAAATCACCATACTTATCTTTCCTAGGTTAAAGGAATGCTCTCACCAACATGCAGTGCTTTTTCCCTGTGTATTAGTAAGTTTTCCTCAAGACATAATCCTACAAACATTGTTCAGCATAGTTTTGCTGAAATTAATGTAACTGTTTCTAACTGAAAGGACTCAAATTGCAGCTCTACTTACCAGGCAGCAAAGAAGATTACTTTAATGGGCCATTTTGGAGACTTTTTATCATTTATGATTTCTGTTTCCTAACAGAGCCCTCTATGTATGTTTTTTCAAACAGCAAACTCAATTTTCACTATGGGATTTACTTGTCATATCTATTGGTCTTTTACTTGTAGGTTATATTTTCATCCCTGGAGCTAGTGGGACTACAGTGGGGCTGAAGAGGGAAAGGGAAATGCCAAGTGCTGTCTCCAATTTTATTTTGTAATAGGAATAGTTGCTAAGGCACTGCCAGGAGATGAGGAAGAACGTGGTGTGCATCTTAGCCTAAACAAGTTTAAACCCATGTATCTCACCCCACAGAGAAGAGAGAGAGCCTATAGCCTGAAGGTTAGACTGCATGGAGAATGCATTACTCATCTGTCTCACTGAGGGTGGCACAGAAATCCCTCATGGTAGAGCCAGGGACTCAGAAACACTGTTCTGTGGGAGAAGTGGCTTAGCCTCTGGCTGATAAAGGGTAAAAAGCTCACTGGGTAGGGTTCCAGCTGAGGAAAGAGAAGTCTTCAGAGCTCTACTCTTAAGCCTGTCTTCATTTTTCATACAGTGAATATTTCATCTAAAATGGTGGGAAGACTCAATTTGCTGACGTCTAGGAGAGTGTCATATCCACAGTATAGTTTTTGCATGCTCTCATTCCATTTATCTGTTCTAACACAAAGTGCGGCCTAATATGGAGAATTGTCCAGGAATACAGAGCCATGCCTATCCCACAGAGTGAAGGACATATTGGAATTCAAAATTCTATGGATATTAATATGGATATTTAACATTTTAGTAATCTGGTGAGCCTTGAAAAAGGATTAAAGAGGAAAAACTATGAGATCTGGCGAGTCTCTTTACTGTGCATGGATTCAGATTCCTACCAAGCACCATACATTTCTCTCTTTGGCTTTCAACAAACATAGTTACTTTAGGTTGTAATAGGTCAAGACAGTTCTCTATTATCTATAATATTATCTATTTCTCTAAGGGGGAATGAAGAGTATTTTTTCCTATTAGAATACCTTATAGAAGTCTGTTGTGATGACAATTTCTTTTCATCGGGATTTGTCCTCCTTTGACCTTCTTTCCTGTGGCTATAGCTGGTTTACACATTTTAAGAGAGTTTTCCAACATGAGATTTCTTACCTGAATTTTTTGAGAAGGGAAGACATTATTTTACTACCTTGTTGCCATTTTAGATTTCAGTGCTAGAACAGCTTATGTCAGAATTTCAGTTGAGAGCATTAAGTTTTCTTACTGAATAAAATGTCTGTGGAATGTTTATTTGGCAGGGGAAAAAATATTTTAAAAGGAATCACTAGACAAGAGAAAGTTTTGATGTTGCCTGATTTTGCTGTGAACAACTCATATCAGTAATGTAACATATTTGCAAAAGTATTTTTTGTAGAATTCTTATTAATAAGTGAAGCTAAAGGATGACTTATGGCCTCACCCTTTTTTCTTTTTTCCAGCTTTATCATTTTGCGTAATGAAAGGACATTGCCTCCATGTGGCATCCATTGCTGTTGTATCTATGGATACACTATCACTGCCTCTCTGAGTGAACAATTCCAAAGCAGCCATGGAGAATTTATTTGCTGATTACTCACCTGGTATTAAAGTGGTTCCAAATGAAGTGAAATGGCAGACACACTGGCTCTTGGAAGCTCTGTCCAACTATAAAAGAAATTCTGTGTGTTCTCTGCAGTGCTCAAGCAGCTTTGCAGATGCACCATATTTAATTAGATTAGTTTTAATTAGACTGCAGATGCAAAGTTGCATCTGTTTATCACTGTTAGTCTTTTTTGAAGCACTTTCAGCCAATAACAAACCACTGTCTAATTTGCATTAATTTAAATGTGTTAACATTTTGCTTGCTGGAATAATCATTATGGAAGAACATATATATAACTTAAAGATAAATCTGTTTTTGTCCTGTGGCACCATATGTAGAAAATGAAGTAGCCTAAGAGACAATCATGCAAGGAAAGAGAAAAAGGAAAATGTGCTGAAGAATTAATTCACTCTTAAATAAATCTTTCTGAGATTCCATTTATACTTATTTAAATTCCTTCAGAGCACTTAGTTTCCAAGACTATCCTTGCAAGCTTTGGACTTTATTGATTGCTCATTTACCATTAATGTTTATTTTCTTTATCATCTTTTTATTTTAATTTCTTCATGCTTCACAGAGCCCATTTTCTTTTGCTGCTTTTCCCTTTATGTTTCAAGTTTAACTCAGTTCTGAGGAGGTGGAGGATTTATTGTTCATTACTGGTGGTGCTATAGGTTTGAAAGAATAATTGATCAACTGTTGCAAAGTTCTTATTAAGAGAGAGCTTTTTTAGTTAATGGCAGAGTACTTGCCAGAGGAATTGGAAACCTGGGACAGAAAACTCACTGTACAGAAGTCATCAGAAACATACCCTTGATTTCAGCAGAATGACTTTTAATTCCAGGAGTGATTATTTTTCCTAGGCATTCCCTGGCAGTCCTTTCTAATTTTTCTATTTCTGGCCAAACCAGAGGTTAATCACTTCAAATCCATTAAAAATGTATTTATATAGAGACAGTAGCTAGAACTCTGCTGTGTGCTTCTAATGTTAAGATTTGATGATTTTTTTTCCGAATCTCTTTGATGAGCAGCAAGAATCAAGAAGAATAGGGTTTAATTAAATTATTTTAGGCAGGATCAACTCTTGAAAATGAGAGGATGCAGTGGCTTTTAAACAGAAGTAAGAAAATGTGTTTGTCAAGAGCAGCTGCTAAAGTTGGCTGTAAATGCTGGAGCAAAATACCACTAGAGTGAAAAAATTATTTTGTAATTAAATGTATGCCAGTCTCAGGAGAGGAGTGTACACAGGGTGTGGTGTTAAATTCATTGCTCTCGAGGTTTAGTGGCATTGTTTGTGATCTTTAAGCCTGCTGGCTTCCTGTTTTTAAAAGCAGAATAACGCTATTCTCTGAGGATGCAACTAACAAATCATTCAGAAAGCAATTGAAAGATTAAGCAGTGAATATGGAGTGGTGTCAACCAGAGGACTGTAGATTCAAGTCTAGTACAGAACTTTAGAGTCAGACCCTGATGAATGTTTTCTGTGGCAAAATCAAACAAGAATGTCTAATAATTGACTTTCAGACCTACCATGCGGTTCCATTTCCTATTCTCTTCCCAATTAGAAGAAGAATCTGACATTTCGGCATTGAGTTTCAATGTGCTTTTACAGAAATGCTTCACTTAGTGCAAAAAGTCTGGTCTGGATGTACTTGTAGGATCAGTCTGCTGAGCGCAGTCAGGGTCGATAGGATGGAGGAAAGGATGCTCCTTCTGTGAACTGAGCTCACAGTACAACTAGATCCCATAAGGGATGTAAGTGCCCAGAATGTGTCTGCTTTTCATTTGAGCAGCAGAAGGCAAAACTGACACCTAATGCAGATAATCAAAGGTGGATTCTGGTACTGAGAGGGGGGATTTATTTATTTATTTATTTATATCATATCCAGGAAGAGTGTCTGACATAATTTGAGAAAACCTTGCCACCTGCATTTAGTATTACACAGCTGGCCTTCAGACTTAGCACAAGTGGGAGTCATGGGGTCTCAGAACAATAAAAAGCCTCCCAGGCTAGCTGTCCAGCAGCAAGGCAGGTGCAGGGATTTAAAACGGAGGTCTTTCATCTGAAATCCCTACATGTCTCAGAGCAGCAGACTGCTTCACCTGTCTACTTAACAGTAGGGAATTAAAATATCCTTTTGAAGGGCAGATGCCTACAGACCTTGTTTTCAGTGAGTAACGGTAGGAGTAAAACAAGGCTGGGTCTTCTGATACAAAACTGGTAGCACAGCTACCTCAGAGAATACCGTTATGCTTCTGGAGTGTTCCTCCAGGAAGGGGAGGGACTTAGATTAAATTCCTTCATCCAGCCGGAAGCTTTAATTTATGACAGCACTTCTAACTCATGCTATAAGAATGGCATTGTGTAGGAAATATTCAAACTATAGGCCAAAACCAGAGAGGAGAGCAGATTTCTGGTTCCCATTATCAACATTGCTGAATTTTAGAATCAGCAGCAATCACCTAATAAAATGCAGGAAGAAAAGTCTTCTTTTTCATGTTTCTTCTGCTGTCCTTCGCATAGTCATACTTGACCCTCTACTTTTTTTTTTTTTTTTTTTTTTTTTTTTTTTTTTTTTTTTTTTTAAGGGTGATCAAAATAGTAAGTGAGATTTTTAGGGAGAGTCCACTTCAGCTCTCTGAAGTGACACACTGATAGTTGTTTTCACTTGACAAGTTCACCAAAAAAGTAGTGGTACAAACTAGCTCTATTAATCCACACTGTGCAAGAACATGTTGTGCCGTCCTTCAGGATGATGTGTGAGCTGTAAAACAGTCTTTCCCAGGCTTCTTTCAGGTCCCCATCATCTGAATGAGAAACTAGAACTATCACTTCGGGTTACATCTATAACAATTATAACACACTCTCATGGCCCAGCTGAATATAAGGCCTGACTAGAGCTCATGTAAACTAACTATTTAGGCTAATTAGCAGAAGGCTAAAGCACAATATGAAAGAAAACATATTCCAGGCATGCTGAATTACGAACTTCTAACATTGCTAGGTAGGCAAAGTGAGAAGTAGAGCAGCAGTGAGGAGTGTGTTATACATATACCTTGCAGAAGTAAAGATGGACTAAAAAAGAAACTGTATCATGTAGAAAATGTGTATTAAGGCTCAAATGCAGTCTGCAGCTTTGTCTTTTCACAGATCTAAAATGCTGTATCTGTACATCAACCATATAATACTGGGGCAATTTCAGTGTACTAACATGAGATTTAAAGACCTCTATGCATAAAGGTGTCCTTGGTTCCTTCAGCAAACTTACCACTTTTCCAAGAAATGCAGATTCACTGGTCTTGTACAGGTATCTTTTAATGCCCCTCAGAAACAGTTTAAATTTTCTTGGGTTTGCTTCCCGAGATTCATGTGGTTTTAGAGTCTTTTTGCCTTTTGCAAAGCCCTGAGTCAGACGCAAGAAAGGGACGGACTCTTCAGGTTTTGATTTTCAAGGTTGCGCGCTCTGTTTATTGTTTCTTATCTTACAATTCTTTCTGTGCCCAACTAAGATCTGTGCAGCTGCTCGGGCATCTGACGACTCCCCCAGCACTGGGCTGTCACTGCCTCTTATACTAATTGTTACGTACTCTTTATCATTATTTGCCAATACCTATCACTTATACTAAACAGGTCATCTATACTTTGACCCAATCTCCTTAAACTACTTTGTGCCATCGTCACTACAGAAAATGGAGTGAGGGAAGAAGAAAGAAGAAGCAAGAGACAATGCCCAAAATCCTCCATCTTGCTCCCATCTACTTCCTTATTAAAAACCCAAAACCACTGTTTTTCACCCTGTGATAAGCTAAACTACTATCTTTCACACTCTGTGGCCTTTAATTCATCTTGCAGTGTAGGAAGCCTCTCCCATGGACTGAGATCAAAGCCAGTGTCTTCCTGGGCTCTGTGCCAGGGTCCCTGACCCCCCTGTCCAGGTCCCAGACCCTTCTGCCCAGGTCTCTGTCCTTCCAGGCAACCAAAGGCCCTGGACTCCAACAAAATTTCTTCCAGACTGAACAAGTAAGACAAATTTGAATGACCCGCATTTGCACTGAGTGTTTTGGAGAGAATTGTGACCTTACAGTGGTACAAAATTTCAGCTCTTATATTTATGGAGATCACAAAAAAAGCCATGGAGTTCTTGTTTTAAAAGGGACAGTCTTCCTTTTTATGGAACATGACTCCAGATTTTATTAGATCGATTAATGAGGTCAAATGATGCTTTTAGACTGGTAGCTAATGTAAACTAAATCGATTTATCACTTTAGCAGTGGTTCCTGCAACGGTGTTAATGATCATTACAGTATTTATGGCTATCCACTCAGAGATGGTGCTTTTTGTGCAAAAAGACACAAGTTAGTAGTCAATCATCATCATCCTCATCATAATTGTGCTGTTAAATGAGCTTCTGAAAAAGAAAAGCAACATGGCTATTAACCTTAACCATTCCTTGAAGACAGATTTTTTTCTGACAAAGGGCACTGCTGATAAAAGCTTGCAACCTTGATGGCTTCTTGCAAAATAAAGGAGGTCAAAATACAAGACAAGGGCCCAACCCATGTTTAAATTCTTTGCTTCAGTCTTTTAAAATGAAACTGAGTACATAAAAAGAGAAGGAAAGGTCACAGCCTGCTCTTTTATTAAATAGCAGGTGAAAACATATTGTCTAAGGGATTTGAGTTGTATACAGTCTGTGAATAACCAGATTAAATTTCATTTTTCTGTATTAGCAGTATAAGTGTCTAATAACGTGCAGATTTTGCAAAATTGTGAGTTTATATGTATTCTTATATACATCATAGAGATAGCTGTGTGCTGATGGAACAGAGCAGCAGCTGCAAAAGCTGTTGTGTGCATTCGTGCCAATGGCGTTTTCTTGGCAAGTTTATCTTGGCAGGGAAGAAGCAAAGGGATTTGTCTTCTGTGGTGCTTTTTTGAGGCAGAGATGAGGTGTGATGCAACAATGGGTTTGTCTTTACATCCCAGCACTGGGGTGAGGCTTGGGATACCTGGTCTGTTGGTACCTATTCTCTCAAAATTTGCAAAACTGGTATAAATATCCCCAGCAGCACCTCTGCTTATTAAGGTAGAGGTTGTGAAAAGATTTTAGTTTGAATGGCTGGGGCACCAGCCTGGACCATCGAGTCCTTGAACACACACCCTCAGGCAGTCTGGTAGACCATACTGCAGAACAGATGGCCCAGCCAGGCACACACCATAAACCAGGGCAGCAGAGCCCACAGCATTATGACCCCAGTCTCATGAACCAGTGTCATGTCCATGAGCTTAGCAGAGTGTCTGCCAGGAATTTGCTCTGGCATATCCCTGCATGATCAATTATGTTGATATACAATCTGATGTCCCTTGGAAAAATACATACATACAGCCATGACCAGCCTTGTTTAATTCTGCTGCAGTGAGCCAAGCCATCGTGAGGTGGAACAGCTCAGTTGCTGCTCTGGCACCCCGCTCTCCCTCTTTCTATGGCTAATACATGGTCTGAGCTCTTGCCTATGTATGGTGCACTTCAGGCATTGCTGGCCATGCACCAAGGTCACAATTACCTGGCAGTCCTAGCACCCACTTGCATTCAGATTTGAGAGGACACTGAACCAGAAATGATGACCCCCAAGGACATGTCTGTGGCTCTTGCTAGTTGCACCTGCAACAGTGGCGCTTAAGTATTATAGGACCAGTGTTGGTATTACAGACAGCCCGTAAATAAAAATGATGAACTGTGTGTGATGTTTCAGTCATGGTGACTAGCTACAGGGAATTTAATCTCACACTGAAGGTTCAGTGTGAAAGTGCTTGCCATAAAACCATTTCTGCAGAAATATAGAGAAGACTACATAGTCTTATCTGGGGCAAACTACAAGTGCTTCAATAGCACAATCAGCTGAGGCACTGTCCTGGTTTGGGGATAAATTTGGGAGAAAACCCCTGTAGAGGATCCCTCTAAGGAAGCAAACCCAAGTGGCCCCTCCCTCCAACCGGTCCGGTAAAAAAACCTCTTTGGAGAAAAGTGGAAGAAACTATTTTACTAAACAAATGAAGTGCATACAAGTATAAAGAATGAATAATATGAAACAATAAAACCTCTCCTTCTGAAGTGAGATGGCAAATTGAGAAAGTCCTTGCCGTGGGTATAGCTCATCTCTCTCTCAGTCTCTCCTCAGTCCCAGTCCCTCCGGCACTGCTGGAAAATGCCGAGGTCCAGGCCCCGGTGGGCCGCAGGTGCAGCCCCCAGTGCTCCCCTGGGTTTTCAGTCCAGAGCAGGTTTAAACAGTTCCAAGAAAAAGGAAAAAAAAACAGTCCAGGGAACTTCTCTGCCCCAGCTAGCTGAAACTAACTAAAAGCAAAAACAAGATCTCTGTCCTGCAGTCTCTCCAAGCCTCCGCCGAACACGCTGTCCGCAGCAGAATGTGGAGGAGTCAGGCAGTTTTCTCAAAACAAACTCCGCGCTTCTCCTTGCTCTTAGAACCAGTCTTAAAGGCACAGAACTCAATATACAGCACAAACAGAACAGACGATTGGGGATGCAAGCATCATAAAGTTACCCTAGGACAGGCACTTCTTTTTGAGAGTCCTGGCAAAGACAGCTGCTTTGTTTCCTGTGTCCTTTGTTTCAGGGCCCAGCCATAGCCATAAGCTTGGCCAAGCTGTCTGGGTGGGCTCCCTCCAGAAAGAGGGCATTCATGTCCTAGGATGATCTTGTTGAGAAGATAGAAGGGCTGTTTAGCAAGGGCCATGCACAGGGGAATTTATGATGTGCTTGGACACACTGGATCTGGCAGTGGGCATGTCTGGTGCATTCTTGAAGGCTGATGGTTGGGCAACGGCACAGCTCTTACAGGCAGTCAGACCAAAATGGGCATGTGCCCGCCACACAGGCTTGGGACTTTTCACTGAAAAGCCTCTCAGGCAAGATTGTCCTTTTATTTAATCTGTGTGCAGTGCCTGATATGGTGAGGCATTTTTCTGAGTCAGTGCCTTTAGGCACTACCCACACACAAATGAATGTTTATTAAAAATGATAATATTTAATGAATCTTGTTCAAAGTTTTAGCTCTACATTTAAAATAGAAGATTGAAGAATGCAGCTTTTTGGTTGATTTTACTGAGCAAACACTACTGCACAGTGGAAGAAATAGGTTTTTGTGATACATTCTTGTCACAGAAAGAAATATGGCTTCTTATATGGTCAATTGCTGCCTATGTACTGCAGTTGTACTAACATTATTCTCTCTGAAAGAAGGAGATTTGTTTTACTTTGCTCCTTGATTGTTTTTATAATTGATTTATCAGTACTACAGCCTTGCAATTAATTTTTGGTAAATCATTCTGGACACTGAAGATATTAAAAAGGTGCCCACCCTATTAAAAATTGGCCTTTCTCACTGTTTACTATAGTTAAGTATGTGAATACTTCCTGTTGAACCAATTTGAAAAAAAAGAAAAACTCCAACAAAGGCTTTTACATCTGAAAATATTAATAAATTTTTGAAATTAACTCCTCCCAAAATCCTTAACTGCAGAATACATCTGTTTCTTTAATGAGCAAAGGGTGCATACAACGCATATATATATATATATATATATATATATATATATATACACACACACACACACACACATATATATATATATATATATATATATATATAAACATTCTAGGCTGTAGAAGAGTCTTTTTAATCTGTCTTTATCTTACCTTTCAGAGGTAGAAAGAAACAAGCACATCACAGGCCTTTTTCAAGACCTGGATAAAAACAGACATAAGAACCTGCTTAGTATCTGTTCAAAGTAATTACTATAGCTCTCCTGGGCTGTGTAATGGCTAGAGGCAAAAGATACAGTTCTAAAGGAAAGGCTGTCATACCTTTATGAAGATGATTTGATTGTTTACAAAATAGAAGTACGTTACATTTTTACATTTAACCTGATTTCACATGGAGAGGCAGTAAATTTCACTGAGAATTTCACCAGATTTTTTAATGAAGTGGGAAATGGAAATCTGAACTGGCAACAAGGCTAAGGAACAGCAGACTTGTTTCAATGGTCAGGGTAGCTGGTTTGGTATGTACAAAGAGGGAATTCTGTTTACTCTGTGGTATCCCATAATTCAGTGCTTCATCTGAGTGTATGGATTCTGGTTACAGTATTACTGTCTGCATA
This sequence comes from Hirundo rustica, assembly GCF_015227805.2. Classification (NCBI taxonomy): domain Eukaryota; kingdom Metazoa; phylum Chordata; class Aves; order Passeriformes; family Hirundinidae; genus Hirundo; species Hirundo rustica. The sequence continues at coordinate 39,836,502 of NC_053453.1, forward strand.
ATAAAATGGCAATCAGGAATCAGGAAAGAAAAAAGATGGTTTCTAAAGCTTCAAAGCTTTAAGTAAGAAGTAGACCCTGAGGTCAGGGTAGCAGGGAGGAGGTGCTCCAGGCACTGGAGCAGAGATTCTCCTGCAGGCTGTGGTGCAGCTCGTGGTGAGGCAGGATGTGACCCTGCAGCCCCTGGAAGTCCACAGGTACGCAGATTTCCACCTGCAGCCCATGGAGGACCTCACACTGGAGCAAGTGAAGCCTGAAGGAGGTTGTGACCCCATGGGAAGCCCGGGCTTCAGCAGGCTCCTGGCAGGACTTGTGGCCCTGTGGGGAATGAAGCCCAACTGAGCAGATTTGCTGACAGAACAGATGATCCCATGGAGGACCCACACCAGAGCAGCGAGTTCCTGAAGACCTGCACCCTGAGGGAGGGTCCTACACTGGAGCAGTTTGTGAACAACTGCAGCCTGTGAGAAGCATGCATATTGGAGAAGGTTGTAGAGGACTGTCTCCATGGCAGGGACCTCATGCTGAAGCAAGGGAAAAGTGTGAGGAGACCTCCCCCTCCAGGAGTGGGAAGGAGGGGCAGAGATGTGTGATAGACCAACTGCAAACCCCATTCTCTGTCCCCCTGCATCACTGAGGAGGAGGTAAAGAATGTTAGGAGAAATGTTGATTCCAGGAAGAAAGGAGGGGTGGAGCTGATGCCTTAAGTTCTAGCTTTCATGTTTTTCAGATTCCGAGCTGCCTAGGGATGTAGTTCTGAGCCTCATATTAAGTGCTGGTAAGCTCTCTTCACAGAGTAGGTAGACAAAACAATTCCTTTTCCTGCTGCAGACCAAGGACAGCTTTCAGGCCTAAAGCATAGACAATGGTGGACTGGAGGGAGGAACAAGGAGGATGGGACCTCACAACCTGAAGCTGTAATTGGACAATTAAACCCCAGTATGCAAATGGACCAAAACTTATAAAAAAGACCTCATGACCGGTCAGCCATTTTTGTGACCATTCTTAGTCCACCTTAGGTGTAGCCCTGGTCAGGCCCAGCCCTGCCCTGCCCAAGGTGGATCCTGGAGGCCTTTCAACAAATACCTACTTTATCCTCTAGCTCTTTCCAGTCTCTGTTTCAGGTCAGCCTTCCCAAGGTGTTTTAATATTTGGTTTTATTTCTCACACCTTACTTGATTGGCAATAAATTAAGCTCACTTTCCCAAGCTGAGTCTGTTTTACAACAGTAATGTGTGAGTGATCTTTCCATGTCCTTATCTTGACCCAGGACCTTCAATGGTATTCACTTTCTTCTGCCCAGCTGAGAAGAGAGGGATAGAGCAGCTTTGGCAGGCACGTAGAATCTATCCAGAGTTAATGCACCACAGTAGCAGAGCAGGACAAATGAAACTCAAGTCTCTGTGCTACAGATCTGTAATGATAAAATTAAGTTTTAAGGTCTCAAAGGCTTCTGCAAGGCTGGAACATTTTCAGAGCAACGCATGTCATTACATTCTCTGTGATACAGTAAGTACTCTACAGATAGTAACTTCTTCACACCCAGGAAAGAAGTACCGTGTTCCTGTCCTCAGTAGCAGCACTCTTCTGTATGAAACATCCATGAAGAAAATCTGACAGTGGTCCTCTGATTTGCTGCTTGGGAATAAGCAGAAATAGATGCCCTAAGGGCTGAGCAAGGCTCTTGGCACTGCAGTAGATGAGGTGCCAATGAGATGTGTTGGAAAGATTATAACCTTAAGGGGCCTGATGCTAGAATGCAGGGCACCTCTGATGTGTGCGTGTTTGTGCTGTCTTACATAGCACACGATGCTGATGATTTTGTGTGCTGAAGGGGTTCCTTCTGGCTGTGAGTTTGTGTTGCCTCTGTGCTACCAGGGCCCCAAGCAGTGTGCATGCACCCCAGGGTGGCGCTGGGGGTGCCTCCTCTGGTGGTATCCAAGGTTGCCACTGCACCCCAGGCCCTTGCTTGCACCATGTGCACAACATCCTCTAGCCCTTAGCTCCCTGTACTTGTGTGTGGATACCTAGGACCTGCAGTTGACATGAATTTTGCTGCTCTGATGCTCCCACACTGTTTTCTGTGTTCTAACCAAAGTAATTTTATTTTGTATGTATGAGTGTTTCCCCCTGTGAAGTTCAGATACCTATCTTCTTTATAAGACACTTCATGATCTACTGGTGAAAATTGCTATATATTTGAGAATTTTAGTTAATATTAAATACCATAAATAAATAAAACTGGTTTTTACTTTCACTGAGAAATTGATGTACTACTCCAGTGTTTGTTATCCTTTAATAGTAGCTATTGTCCTTTAAATCCTAAGTCATTGTGTAATAACATCCTGTGTTAAGATTGCATATGTTAACAGAACATTGGCAAACACACAGAGTTTCTATAAATTTACCTTGTCAGAATTCATAAATCTGTTCCTCTTTTAAAGGACTTTACCCCTATATAGTATTTTATTAAAAAGGTATGCGAATTAGCTCTTTCTTCCTAGACAGTGGAGTTATACTTAATGTGGGAATTTATAATATTCATGTGTAGTACTCATGACTAATTCTAAAATGCAAGAAATGTGATTCCACTTTCAAACACTGAAATACATGACTGACTGTCATGTTCTCAGGACAAACCTGGAAAATGTGATACAATCTATGCAAATGTTCAAAAACTGAAAAGGAGTATAAGACTAGTGGTCTTACTGCATACGATGAAATCAAAGATGTATAGGCAAGAAAGAATAAACAAGAAAATCAAACATACATAAGCATAATTCATTTTTCCCATCAGTTTCATTGGTTTTGAGGCTTAGTCTCTTGATTTTTGAGTCTTGGGATTGGTATGACTGGGGTATTTTTGTCCCTTTGAAACTTCCAGTTCCAAATCAGATTTTTTTGTACTGTTCTTTTTTTCCTACCGTCTGTCAGTTGAAGTTAGAGGTCCAATATATTGTGAATATCACAAGAAAAGTGAAAGGTGTTTTTGATGCCTTGAGAGGCTGCCTTGAACATCGGCTATACAGTGCTAAAGGGATAAAGTAGGTATTTATTAAAATGGCCTTTTAAGAACACACCTTGGGCAGTGCAAGAGCCTGGTTGTGGCTACACCCAAGATGGATGATGGATCACATGTTTTCACTCTTATATAAGTTTTGGTCCATTTACATATTGGGGTCAATTGTCCAATTACAGCTTCAGGCTATGAAATCCCATCCTCCCAGTTTGCTCTCCCCAGTTTGCTGTTGCTCCCAGTTATGCATAGATCGTTGTTAAATAAGACTTTTTGGGAATTAAAACTGATAGAAGAACTGAAGAGTTGTTTATACTTTTTGAGCCTGAAGCTGCAACAGTGTCCTTGGCTCTCAGGCTGGAAAAGGATTGTTTTGTCTAACTAAACTGTGAAGAGAACTTACTAACACTTTATATGAAGCTCAGAGTTATATACTAAAGCAGTACAGAATCTGGAAAATATGAAAGCTAAAACTTAAGGCATCACTTTAACCACAAAGTAGAATTGTTCACATGATGCAAAGCAGTCATCTTAGACTTCTACATATTTGTTTGTCATAGTTGAATAGTAACCTCGTGGATTATTTTACCCCTTCTCAAGGAAGTATTTGACCTCAGCTGTTGTTAGAATATAGAATTTTTGAAAAGTATTCAGCACACCTCTGCCTTCCAGGTATGGTTGCAGGCTCAGCCTTCTTCATCTTTCCCAGCTGCTCAGGGTTCCCCAGCACTGTCTCTGGCAATTTTCTAAATCCTGAACTTATTTCTTATTTTAAAAGTTTTATGGCAACAGACGTATGAACCGATAAGAGTAATCATTCTAAAAATATTATCTCAGAGAATCACAGAATAAACTAGGTTGGAAAAGACCTTTGAGATCACTGAGTCTGACCTGTGACCCAACATTAACTTATCAGCTAAACCATGGCATTGAGTGCCTCATCAAATCTTCTTTAAACACCTCCAGGGATGGTGACTCAGCCACCTCCCTGTGCAGCCCATTCCAATTCTGAACCACTCTTTCTGTGAAGAATTTTTTTCCAATATCTAGCCTTAACTTCCCCTAGTGCAGCTTGAGGCTGTGTCTTCTCATCCTGTCATCTGGGAGAAGAGACCAACCCTCGCCTAGTACAACCACCCTACTGGATTAGAAAACATCTTTCACCGAAGTCATTCCTTTCCCTACACAGTTTTCTGTATGAAGTGACATAGAAGTTTTACTGGAAAGGGGAGCTGTTTTATTTGTCACATTGGCCAGGGTTATAGTCATTCCCAAGGGACATGCTATGCAGCAGGAAGCTGGGCTGCTAGTTCCTCCTCTGGGTCATTGTGTGCCAGGTGCAGTGTATCATCTTTCACAGAGGGCAGTGGAAGAGATTGCTGTGTTTGCTGGAGGAAGTGGGAAGCAGGAGCAGGCAGGTGGGCTGAGCACTGTGAAAGGGTAAGAGAAGAGCTGTCATCCCTGTAGAAGAATGGCACTTCAAGCTGGGAAGAGCAACCAGATGCCAGAGACCACAGGAAGGACCTGAGGAGACAATTGGCCACCAAAGAGGTGGTGCCTTGGGTGAGCTGAAAACGAGCCCAAGAGAGCAGCTGTGAGTGATAGTGACAGAGCCGGAAAAGTGCAGGGCTGTGCCAATTGCCTTCTGCTCTTATTCTGTCTCATTTTGATTGGGGGTGGAGGAGAATGTGGAAATTAACAGAGGAGTTGTTTTCATTGTAATATTTATACAGATGAAACCTGACATTGCCTTTGCAACCTCTGTGAGGTATTTCTTTTAAAGACATCTCAGCAGCTTTACTTCTCTCTCTGGGTGCTTCACCAACCTGTCTCATCTGGACTCTCCCATCTTGCTTTCTCTTGTTTTCTCCGCCATGTGTCTCCAGAGACAAGGGGCAGAGGAACTGATGAAACTGAGCAGTGAGGAACTGGAGGAGAGATGGAGCAAAACACATTAAAGAGGGAGAGGAACACAGACAAATAGTTGTACTCTGCTGGAAGAACATACAGTGTTGGGTAATTTTGTCTTACTTTGACAGAACACATCTCATGCTGTAAAAGGTGAATTAATACCAGCAGTAATAAACATAAATGACTTGCAAATTACAACAGTAGATGTGATTTTTCCCTCAGGTAAATATCTTAGTTTTTTATGCATTTTGACTTCCAGATTTTGAGCATACAGTAAGCACATCATATTCTCAAACAGCCCAAGCACCTTGGCTAAATTTGTAGCTATATCAAGGATTAAGGTTAAATTCAGTGTGGATTTATTTCCAGAGAATGGAATGTTCATTCATAGAGATTTTGCATAATTTTGCATTATAAATGTCTAAAAAGCTATAGGCAGGGATATATTCAGTCAGTGAACTCAACTGATCAGTGCACTTCCGCGGACTTATTTTTTGTGGATATCTTTCACTGTCACAACATACCTCTTTAGCAGAGTTAAGGCTTCAATAACTTCTGTAAACTATTCACAGAGAGAATCTTATGCAACTGCACAGGCTCAAAAAATAAAAGGGAGAAATATGAGCATGAGTGCATTCATTAAGTTATATAGTAATGATTCTTTCTAGTGATGGGTCAAAGGTAGCAGCATGAACTTTAACCAGAAAAAAAAAGTTGCAGTAAATGTAAGAAAGTAAAAGTAGTATTTTGCAAACATGCTATTGAAACAAGCGGTCACACATAAAGAGTGTCTGGGATGGAAATGCTGCGGTATAAGCCTGAATGCTGGTATTTAAATCATCAGTATATGCAAGCATGTATTTTCAGTTTTTGTCTTTCATGGGTCATTTTACCATGTACCAGTATTTTCTTTTCTTTGTGTTGATCATCTTTGTATTCCTTCTGCTATGGTAGTGGTATCTTTTACCTGGGTCCTTGCTTTCAGACATTTTCTATAAGTAACTTCTAATAAATGTCAAATTGATTTCCAGAACAGGGTCCCTGGGGAATTTCTGTACAGAAAGTCTGAATATGGCTATATATGAAATTTGGTCCCTGATTAGAAGCTGTAAGTGCAAAAAGCTAAGATAAAACTGTAGTTTAATAAACTAAAACTGCCAGTGCACCCATGTTCAGGCTACCAGAGCTTTAGATTACAGCAGTGTGCTTCACTTACAGCTATTTGGCAGTTGCAGCTTTCCGTTAGGTATCATGCCCCCTCTGAAACACAGATTATTAGTATCTATCAATTCCAACATGCTATGGGCCTCTTTTGCAGGATAGTATGGAAGCTGCCATCACCTGATAGTCCTTTGCTGTAACAGTTTAAATGGGGCTGCAAATTACTTAATTTGGAATTTTAGGTGAACAGTATTTTTGGTATGGGAGTCTTCACTTTTTAATTCAGCTCTTCTCTTCAGTTCTTCATTGACTTCCCTCTGTGTTCCAAGTTAGTAAAGTGTCCTCTGACATTGTACTCAGAAGGGGAAGAAAATCATTAGTATTAAAGATTTTATTCTCTTTCCCAGACTGCAGCATTTTGATGCTGTTACACGTTTTGTGACTTCCCCCTAAAAGTCTTTCTTCTGCCATAAAATGTCCTCCAAGGTATTTGATAATTTTAGATCATCTAATGGAAATGTCAGTTTTAGACCCAAGGCCTGTACCTCTCCAAGTATTTTGTTTAAAGCCAAGTAAGGATGTCGTTATATAAAGGACAAAATTTGTAGGTCTTAAATTGAATAACTCAGTAATACATCCTTCTCTTTGAATCTAGCATGCTCAAAGGACCAAGATTTAATGACAGGTTGGGACACAAGCTGTATGTAGTGCATCTCAGTAGAAACAAGTCAGTGAAATTAAGCAGTCAGTCCTGAGGACTCAAGGCTTGTAGGAGCAGTGCTTTGGATTAGGTTCACTCTCATGGGCAAATTGCCTTTTGCAGTTGGAGCATCACTAGGTGACCTCTGGGAATATAAATTCCCACTCTGTCCCTTGTGTCCTCACAGATCGCTGCGGAACACGAATACAAGCATGATCTGTGGGTATGGTCTGGAGATAAGCCTTGCAAACAGACTCCTAAATCCAAGCTAAAATGATCATCTAAGAGCATCACAGTTGCTTCATTTGTGAAATGTATCAAGTGCATCAAATGACCACAATATGCACACAACTCTGGCTGGCATTAGTGGAAGGAGATAAGAGAGCTCGCACTTAGTTGCATCCACCTCTGACTGTTGTTCAGCATGAGTGAAGTATGCAAAATTTGTACCCAAAATGCCTTGGTTTGACAAATTCCTAGAGCTTACTCCTTTCAGTGCCCTGCTATTGCCCAGGAGTAAGCCATGCATTTCTTTTTCTCTGCATTCTCCTTTTACAAATAGGCTTGATTCCTGAATTTCTGACTGCAGTCCTAGAGCATACTCTGGACTGGATCGATAACGCTAATTCAATACCTTATTTACTAACTGATACTCAGCAAATCCCCTCTTATAGATTTGTCTTTAAGAGCTTTGTAGAATCACTAGACCCAGTAGACGTTCATAACAGCTTCTTCAAAATAAGTATTCTGTATTTTCCCAGAGGAGTAGAACAAAGAAAATAGCACTGAAACACCAGAAAGTTTACACACATATTAATTATCCTTAAACCAATAGCTTTTGCTTGGTCGGGTAGGTGTATTGCTTGTTTCAAAGCACCCCCTTGTGCAGGTAGTCGGTAAGACAAGTTGTACAAGAAGCTTCTGGCTTCCTGACGCATTGATCCCTGGGTCAAGATCTTAATTTTCCAAGTCACCCACCCTGCTTAATCTGCCACAGAGGTCTTTTGTCCAGTGGTTCCTATCCAGAGACCTCCTGAGGTTTCAAACTGCTGAGCCTGGTTAACCTGGTATAATATGGATGGAGGTAGTCTTCAAACTGCAGGTTCCCACTGTTGTCCACTGGTAAAATATAATTCTTTGAAAATCTGGTATAAGCATGAAGTTAATTAATATGGATATTCAAAATGAGCCGCTGCATAAACATAAATTTCTTACTCTGTTGATAAGATTTTTATAGATACTAGTCACAATTGGTAAACAGCAGCCTGAAAAAGAAAAGGCTGCAGACTTGACTCTTCCAAATTGGTTAGTGACTTCAGTTTGTCCACCTAAAGATGACTTTATAGAAAAGTAGCTTTTGAAACCTTGTCTTTTTCTGAATTTAAGGCTCCTCTGGCAGCATCATAAATTGGGGAGCACAGGTAGAAAAACTGTCAAAGTCTTTAGTAATTCTGAAAATTTTTGTCAATATTATATAATGTGATTAATATTTTAAAATATTTGTATCATGCTTTTGAAAGGAAACAAACATTTCTTCAACGCCAATGATAACTATGTTTCACTTGTCTTAAATATATTATTTACATGCATTGATTAGGCCATCTCAGTCAACAACAATGAGCCATTCAAATGAGCCATTTCCTTGACAGAGATAGTACACTTCTTTTGGGAAAAATAATCCATTCCTTTTTGTTTTTTCAAGCTTGAATTTTGCAGTGATTTTGTAAATGTCTGGATTTTGTGCTGCCCCTTTTTTTTTTTCAGTGCTTATGCTTTGTTTAATAGAAAAAGGAAGCATATTTTCTCTGAAGAAATAAGTAAGGAATTCTGCATAACTCTTGGCATCCCAGATATTAGTTCAGTTATCATTTAATTGCATCACAAGAGCTGTTGGGTGAAATTAAATTACAAACAGATGAGAGCAGACAACACATTGAAAAAAAGAAGCTGAGGTATCTGCAAGTGTTTCAAATGTTCTCCAAGGTACCCTACATTGCTCACGCTCCAGAGAACCAAGGCAGCAGTGCCAGAATACCACCTGATACAACGCTTCCACCACAAAGGCACTTGAATTCGCTGCCTACACAAGCTTTTTCACCTGCAGGATGCACATGTGTTTATCCTATTAATGTCTACATTCCCTGTGTCCTCAACCCATTGATTCTCAGAGTTAACTGGATGTGTTCCTCTTTTCTTACCTCACAGCGTGGCATCCTGCTGGCAGAACCCCATGCCATAGTCTTGCTGCTCCCCATATTCATGCTTCAGGCACTGCTGACAAATCAGTGAAACAAAAAAGCTGATAAATTTGCCACATCATTAATTTCCTTTTGGCATAACTCCTGTGGATTATTTTAGATACAATGTTTTGTAAATGCTGTTTCAGGTGCTAACAGACTAAGTACACATGTGGAGTTTAGAACTTGGGTAGAGCACATAGTTCTTGTGAAAGGTCATGAGTTTACATTTTTGAGTGCTGGGTGAAAACAATGTGGAAGAGTCAGTTGTGCTACAAAATGGTACTTCACCAGATTTGAAGATAAAATTAAGTACTAATGCATGAAATACAGATTATAAATTGTGATAAGTGCAGATCTAATGCAACTTTAACTGCAGATTTCTGCTACTGACTTCATAAAATACATCCCATAAACAGCTGTTAGCCTCTTCACCATTTGTCTCTGACCTTTCATTCGTCTAGTAGTCAGTTTTCATTTGTTCTACATATGGTACAGCTTTCCTTTTATAGCAGTTGCATTTAATGAACAATTGGAGGCACAAAAATATTACAGATATTATTGTTTAACTATTCTCCTGCATTTTATCTGTCATTAGGGTTGTTTGAATAAAAGTTAGAAAATATGTTCATTAAATACAGAGTAAGGAAGGTGTAGATGCTCTGTCATCTTCCTGAACTGGTGATTTGTAGTGGAAGTTCCAGTGATTATGCCTTGCACTCCTCTTAGCTTCTTAGGCAATTAATTTTCTCTCTATTTATACTGTCCATTCCCTTTTGTGATTCACTGACATCAACATGTCAAATTTGATTCGCTTTTTGGCTTTGCTCTATAGCTCTGTATCATATTAGAGACATTTACGTAATGCACTGAGTATCTTGCAGACAAACTGAGTGCATTTCAAGATTTTTAGAAAATGACAAGATTTAAGATTTTGTCAGGTGTTCTGCTTAAATGTGGGAATCAGTGGTCGTTAAAGCTGATTTGTGTGAAGATAATTGCCTTCTGGAGTACTTGTGTTTAAGTGTCATCTGAATTGTTTTCTTTCCAAAAATCCTGATCTTTAACAAGAATATTTTATGCTAGTAAGTGTTCTCTCTTATTTATTCATGCTTCAGCCATATCCTGCATCCTGAACTTAATGAAAAAGTGTAACACAATCTTTTGTTTATAGGAGGGTGTAGGTGAGAATATAGCTTGTGTTAAGGGCATTTTGCCAAATAGGGCAAATGCCTGTGGATTGGACAGCCCTTTGTCCTTGATCGGTCTTCACTGGTGACCTTGACCTGCAGCTATAGCGAGGAATCTGTGAATCTGTCAAGTACAGTAGTGGGCAAAGGAAAAGGGCTGTTCATTAGAACTGACTGCTTGGATTGGATACTGTTCCAGAAAAGGGAAATTTCCAGTCAGTTCCACCCGATTCAGCCACAATGCCAGGTGGGTTGGTGAGATGATTAAATAAAGAAACGAGTAATTGCTTAAATGTGCTGAGCATTTTTTACAGATTGCACAGTGTAAATATTTTGGATGTACTGTTTTCAGATGGTTAATGAATCAAAATAGCTGCAAGTGAGTTTGATATGTGTCACCAGGCTTGTGTGTATATATATATATATATAGATGTGTTAAATGGGCATTGTATGGGAAAATGCTCAGTTGGGAGAAATATATAAATGATGGCAGGATATTTTAGAAAGGTTCTCAGGTATTTTTGCAAGTTATTTTCATTGAAAAAGGCTTAGCTGTGAGAGAAATGTGCTTGTTTCTAAATTTAACCCTGCTAACAATTTACCACCTTCTTTTTGTGTGTGTATCTTTTTCTCTTCCAGTGCCACCTTGGGCCTTAATAGCCATAGCCATAGTTGCAGTCCTATTAATCCTCACCTGCTGCTTTTGTCTCTGTAAGAAATGCTTGTTCAAAAAGAAGAACAAGAAGAAGGGAAAGGAGAAGGGAGGGAAGAATGCTATTAACATGAAAGATGTTAAAGATTTAGGGAAAAGTATGAAAGACCAGGTAAAGTACCTCTCCATTTATTTAAATTCTGGGTTGCATTTGAAAGTTTCTGTTTGATGTGTCTAGAAAAAGCTGTGCTTGTTGTCTCAGTAGTGGCTCTGTGAAGAGTGAACTGATTGACAGCATCTTCTCAGTGGTATCACGTGGGATGAACCTGGGTGTGGCATCACTGATGAAGCAGCCAGCCAATTTCCCTGCTCTGCTAAAAAAACATGAGCAGGCATATAATGATTCATCCTTAAAGGGGTGAGTTTATCACAGGTATCCTGCTTGCTTCAAAAATGGAGCAATTGTGTGCAATTTTCACTGTACTTTTTTCAGCACCCAGTACAGTGTTTGTATATCTTGCTAACAGTATTTCTGAGATTACATGATAAAGAAAAGTAGTTGTGAACTCTAAATTTCTTTTTACACAAAAGTTCAGCTGAGAAGGAAACAATAGTATAGAGGAAAAAATGAGAGTTGGAAACAAGGGGGAATAATGAAAAGGGAAAACCACAGGGACATTCAACACAGTGATATTTGGAGTATTCATTTGTGCTAGAGAGGAGAAGATTAAAGATAACAGGCTACACTTGGAGCTGTAAGGCAACAGAGTAACTTGGAGAAAAGAATTAATATAATGCCCTTTGAGAACAGCATCATTGTCATAAGGGCAGAAAAGCTTGTCCTCCAGATCTGCTTGGTGGAAGAGAAACGGAGGTTGCAGTACTAAATACTATGGGCCACAGACTCGACTAATACCTTCCTGAGAGAAAACAAAGCTTTTTATTCACGAGATTTTAGTATTGCCCTTCCTGGAGCAAACTGTTGGGAATAAGCAGCAGAATGAGGAAATAAACACGAAATATCTATTTGTCCTCAAAGCTCAGAGATTTCCTAAGATAAGAAGACAAAGGGCTAGATTTTTCAAAAAGGACAGACTGAAGAAACTTAGATAATTGCTTTGCAAACCCTCGTAAGTAGGAGCAAATAACTTTAAAGATATTGCATAGTCAAGTCCGTGTTCCCAAGACTCCTGGGGAAATTAAGCTAGAGCAGTACAGGAGTGATTACCCAGTCAAAAAGGGAGGATAAAAGCACGTTCAGGAATAAGGAGATGATTCCACAAGTTGGGATCTAGCATAGAATAAAGCTGAGCTGAAGGCAGGTTGACCAGAAATACAAGTCAAAGCTGGGAACCCGAGAACTAGGGCCAGCTGGTCAGGGACAAGATCCAAGAAGAGAATCTTAAAGCACAGTAGCTAAAGAGGCACATGGACCAGTCCAGAACAAGTGGTGAAGTGCCACAGCTCAGTGATGGAACAGCCTCCAGTGCTTCATCAGCCAGTCTTAAGAGTCATGGAACAGGTTAGCATGCTTTTCCAGGCGTGTAGGATGTAGTAGGGGAAGAGTAAAATCGCGACAGTGGGTGAGGAAGCCTTACAACTTCAGTGACCGGCTGAAATAGATCACATGAGAAGGGTCAGAAAGGAGCTCAGATAAGGGGAGGAGAATAATAAGTGCAGAGCTATCCAAGCTATTTCCAGATTCAGTTTCAGAGACAAGAGGACAAAGACCAAATTCTGGAGACCCTTACATCCTCATTGGAAGTGGAGTACTTTGGATACTGCACTGGTCCACAGTTTTAGCCTTGGTTTCTCCTGGAGAGACAATGCTTCGTGTGCCATACCAGTGTACTGGAGTGTGTGATGCCAGCGCAAGACAAATTTACGCCTTAAAAAAAATCCTCAGTACACAAAATCACTAATGTAGATGGAGGTATTCCAAGGTTAGAAAGATTAGTGAAACTGACCTCAAAAAGCATCAGAGCAGAAATTTTGGGTTCTCCCTTGAAGAAGATATTATGCTGGGTTTTTTTCTCTGTATGATGAATGTGAAACAAGCTCCTTCTCTTAAAACACTTTGATTTAGCATTGATCCTGTATTTGATTTATAGACTTTGTTCTGAGGTACTAAGAAATTGTGAGCTATTTCCCCCTCAATGTATGGAAAATCAGATCATCCGTTGTTGGGTTATCCTGGGCTCCTGTTAGCTAGCTTCTCCCATTGAACCCAGAATAATTTGGAAGAACTGCTTTGATTATGCTGATAGAAAAATTTTTTGAGAACTTTTTAATGTCCTACTAATGATAACAAACATAATACTTTGTCACAGGATAAATAATGTGCAATTTGTTGATTGATATTTATGTGGAATTTGTTCCATATCATGTAAGGCCTTTGTTGTATTTACAATGTATTATTAAGTGTTTTTAATTATAGTCATTAGGACCTGGATAAATGACCATAGATTATTGGAAAATAACTATTTCAAATGCAAAATTACATTATTTTATTAATATTGAATTCCATTTGTATCTTTTTAATGGGAAAAATTGATATAAAGCTGAATCTTCCATCTTTTGTCAACAAAAAGAGCTCAGACTTTGAAGTGTTGCACAGATAAGTATTTTACAATGATTCAATTCAAAACACTTGGTATAGTTATTTCAACCTGCATTTGCCTGGATATTCTGGGATTAAGTAACATGTTTCGTTTTACACAGTTAAACCTAAGGAGCGTAGTTGATGTAGATGTTGGACCTTTAATAAGTAGATCACCACCTCTCCAGCCACCTCTCCTCATTGTCTGGGATTTCAAACCAAGTCTAAAAGGTTCTTAAATTAGCACCTTAATTTATTTCTAGAATTCTGACAGTGTACAGATTTTAAGTCCTTGGCGTTCAGTAGCTTTTGCTAACTTTGATTCCTAATGCAACATTTTGGCTGACATTTTTTTCTATATGATGCGTTCTTTATTTTAACAGTTAATCTTGACTTACCAGTGCAGGTTTTAAAATACCTAGCTTAACTCAAGGCAGTGCTAAATGTAGCGTATTTCAGTTAAGAGAATTGAAGCACTTTAGAGGCCCTGGCATAAAACAGAATGCCTTTTAGCTCTTCAAAGAAGCAAATTGCTAAAAATGTAATTGAAGAGTAAGATGTAAATCTAATGCCATTATAAAGAGCAACATAAAGTACTACTGTTGTCAAAAACTGAAAAAACTACTTCAGATTGTTAGGCCTGAAACTGAAAGTGCTAATTACTTCTGCCTTCAGTTAAGAGCGCATAATAGCAGTCGCTAGTCATGTGGCATCTTGTAGGATCTTAGTTCCCTAGGCACATGAAGTTGAAAGAGAGGGCCGTTCAGTAAATTGAAAGCAACAGCTCCTGGAAATATAATTTTTATCTTAGTCTGGATTTTTTTGTTGAGGAGAACTTCTGAACTACTTTTATTCATGCCCATCCATGCCAAATCATTGTAGAGCCATGTAACTTGGCATAGTTGAAGATCTTTTTTGACATAGACACAGTGAGCTCAAAAGTCACACATGAGAGGTAGATACTACAGGAAGAGGAATAAATATTTTGTCTCTTTTGGAATATTTGTGCTTCAAAATATCCTCTTTCCTAAACACCACTTCAAAAGAGAAGTTGTCTTTATATGAAGATTATCAAAAAATGTAGCTGAGGTAGAATTGGAGATGAGCTGAAAATAAGGTTAGGTTTTCAGTTTTGAGACGCATTTCCATTGAAAGCAAGGCTTACTTTTTCAAGTCAAGTATACAGCTGTACCATGGACCACTGGGAGAATTAGATTCCTTCTTGGGAAGGCAAAATTGTTAATGAATGTACAACTGTAAAAAAGGTCATTTCTCCATGTTTTTTACTAATGTCTGTGTGTGAATGTTTTAATTTTTATTTCTTCCTCCTATGTCCTCCTTGTCTATGTTGTGTCTCATGACTGTTCTGGATTGTCACTTGCGGTAGGTTTATTTTGCTATTTGGACGCACCTAGATTTAAGCTCTCATGCATAGTCTCCTGACAGCTCTGTCTCCTTAGCAGAGATGGACAAGTAGTAGCTTTGATACACACATCAAGAGGCTGAACAAAATTGATTGGGTATTTTTTGGCTGGATATATATTTAGGGGGAGGCTGGAGGAGGGTGGAAGAAAAGAGGTTGTCGTTCTTTCTACAGTTAAAATATTAAATCAAACTGTACCAGAAAGCTCAAGTTTAAAATTGATCGGCACATAAAAATAACTTGATAATTTTATTTACTTTTTGTATAAATATCACCATATCAAAAGTAGACAGAATCAATTTGATTTTTAATGTCTTAGTTTCTAAGCATTGCTAAAATGACTGCTATCTCATAAAACTTGCTGTGGGCTCTCACACCATCTCAGTACAGTGCTCAGGTATTAAATTCTTAGTGTTCTATGCCAAAGTTTTTTAAGTGGTCTTAGTACAGATTTCTTTTGGTGCAACCTAGTGACAACTGGCACTAGTGTGTTTGTGAGATCTTCCCGTTATGGTTTCCATCTTCATAACTTGCAATCTCTACTAATGCCCCTGGTGGCTCCCACTAATTTTTTTCTTTGAGGGGAAAAAACAGCCCTGAAGACTCTGCTTCAGAGATGGTGTAATAGCTTCAGTTTATTAATGCATTGGTACAGCAAAATTCTTTATTAAGCTCAGCCTGTGGGCTAAGAAGAGGAATAGAAATAATCATTTCAGTCATGAACAGCAGCACTGAGAACTTACTAAAACTTAGCCCTATTACTTGGAGAATAATTGTTGTGGTCTGAACATTTTATTAGGTCACAAAGCATTTATAGAAAATGAGATCTAATAGTTCAGTCCTTTTCTCATTGCATCAGGCTAAAACACAGTAACTAGTGATGAATTTCTGGCTTACAATATGTGTGTTAAGTGAAACAGGAGATTTGGTATTAGGTGTATGTACTACAGCCTGGAGTATGAGTAGTATATTCTTGGCTCTGCTACTGACTTACTGTTTCCTACAGTCAGCCACGTGACTTCTCTGGGTTTTTTCCCTTTACACAGGCCTTCCTTTTACATTGGGGTTATGCACTAACTTAATCAGAATATTCTGATTAATTTTCCTCTCTGAATATCTGGTGTTATAATGTGACATGACAGTGAGAGTTACAATTGCACCCAGCCAAACTTAAACACACATTTTCTTTTTTTTTTTTTTTAGATTCATTCACCTTATGATTCTAGCTGTTGATCATCAAACACCCTTGGCCTCATGTAGACAAAATAGTGATGGAACTAGTTTTTTACTGTTAGGTGCCCTGAAATATTTCATTGACCTGTCAGCATGATGACAATAGCCCAGATTAAGTCAGGATAATCCACCCTGTCATCTAGAGAGCCTGGATTTCATTTGAAGCAACTCAAGCCTTTATTGCCAGAAAAAAATCCAAGAGGATCTTTCTGAGGGACAGAAACTCTGTTGCTGGCAGTGGTGTTTTCTTCAATATTTGGTTATCTGCTTGTTTTCCCAGTTGAATGCCTAGAGAATAGGCATTAATTCCACAGTGCTGCCTATTTTGGTGTCAGCTTGCCAGTTCCTGTTTGTTGTCATCTTTAGCCCATGGTGGCATTAATGCTCACTGTGGCTTATCCACAATGCAGTGAGACATCCTAGTTCACACTCAGAAAGATGATGTGCTCCACAGCCACTACAGTGGAGAGGGTTAGTCAGAAACAATGGGGACGAGTCTTCGTAGAAAACAAGCCCAATAAGTTTACTGTATCAGTCAAAATGGATTGATTCAGTCCTGTCTGTACGTTAATTCAATCTCAGCCTTGACCGGTTGTCCTGCTTTTTCACCTACCTCAAAGACAACTGTGCAGTGTGCATAAAACTTACTGAAAAATGTGAATAACCTTTATGGAGATATAATGTTATAGATGAGTGTTTGTGTTCTACAAATAGGTTTCCTGTAAAACTCTTTCAAAATTTAGGTTTATATTAGGCTACAGAAGCCTGAAAATATGGCAGACTGGACTTATTTACATTCCTGTCTCTTTCTCTCAGTCACTTCCAACAAAACATAGGAGCTTGCTTTGCATGCTTCCTGAGTTTGTTTTCCTCTTTTGTTAAACTACTTTTTTCTGTAAAGTAATTAATTTGTTACCTCTGTTGTTACCTACTGTACTGTTAGGGTGGTACAAAGATGCAGATCCTACTCATTCTCTTACGTATCTTGTTTTTTAAATGGAAGGTCTTATCACTGGAAGCTTCCATTTTCAAGGACATTTTTTGAATTTTCTTGATTAACAGATCAAATTTGGAGTTCTTTATTCAGGACCAGAGTCTGCAAGTTCCTAATGGAGTGGCATTTAGGAAGTGTGCAATTAGTCCTTAAATTGTGTGACTTGAATCAGACTCTCAAGACATTTACCTATATCCACAGACTATATGGAGAGCTAAACTCCTACACTATGTCTGAAGTTAGTGACTATGCATAACCTACAAGAACAGTCGTTCATATTAATGAGGTATACATTTTAAAATAATTAAAATAAAGACTAAATATTTGGGAATATTTAATTGTTTTCTTTTTAAGCAAGGGTATTTACTCTTTACAAATTGATAAATAATGAATGTGAATAGCAAACAGCCTTCAAACATGACAATATCAGGTACTTCATAAAGTCCTATTTAGAAGATAGTCAGAGGATTATCTTATCTCTTTTTAAGGAACTAAGCCAGTAAAACAGGTCTGTGCCAACTTTTTCCTCCATAGATCAAAGTGACACTCAGTAAATGATGTCTGGCTATATTTAGGTTCATTTTCACTATCAAATTCATGTAGTCCTAATTATATAGCATGACAGATTTTTCAAACAGAAATAAATGTAGTACTCTGAGTGGTCCTCTCTGGTCAAGGAGCCAGCTCTGTCCCAAAGCATGCTTCCATCTGGCCCACTGCCATTCATTTGGGGAGGATGAAGAACAACTGACGGAGCAGCATGCGCTGGCCAAGCAGCCTAAAGCTGCCTCCCACTCACAGCCTGCTGCTCAATGCAAGCAAGCACTGCCTGCCATATGGCAAGTGGGGGCAGAGCACAGCAGCATGCTTGCAGGAGTGCCTGCTACTTTTAGTTCACACACATGGGCCCTGCTTTCAAAGCAGAGCCCTGACCCAGAGGATGAACTTCCAAAATAGGCTTCCAGGTTGAGATCACCTTCATCTTTTTTCAGCCTATAAACCCTGGCTATAGGTATTTATAAAACATCAAAACCAGGCTGATATATGAGCTTAACAGCTCCAACTTAAATGAATGTATTAATATTTTACACTGAACACCTTCAGCATTTTCTGTATTTTTCTGTTGCACCAGATTAAGCTGGTATTTTAGTACCCAAAAAATTCAGCAAGCTCTTAAGCTCAACATGGTGACCCCATGTCACAGAGCTCCTAAAGAAAGAAAACCTACCTTCTGAATAACCCAAGACCATTTAAAATCTGGATAACAAGCAAGGAAGTAATCAAGCAAGTCAAGGCATCACATGCTGAACCTAGCAGGGTTTTTCTCATTGTGTGCATCAGCGTGGCCCACTGCTGGTATGTGAGGCCAACATTCTTACAGCAGTAGTGGCAAAGTAGATTTCACAATGACCAAAGCCTGGCGCAGCCACTGGAAACCCAGGCGCAACATGCTCTTTAAATTAATTCATGGAGAGAAAGCAGATGCTGAATGAATGAAATGTTGTCTTTCCTTCTGAGGGACTCTGATAGAGAACATGTTACAATTGCAGTCTTGTCTGCTTTGTGATAGGGAACCAGACAGGAATTTTTAAAGGATTTTGTTTTCCCTTGGGATGAAAATTGGCCAGATCAGAATTATGGTGTTCTTGAGTGAGAAAGTTGATATTGATAAGAGTTGCACTGTTAGTGGAAAATCAGTCATTTCTAGATGTAGAGGAAAAATTGCCTTTCCAATAAATTCATTTTTGGACATGGCACAGAATATTCTTGCTACAAAATCTAACTGTTTCCTTTTTTCAGCTCACCAGGCATTGCACAAGCCTGAGGACTGGGCATCATTTAAACATTAAAACAATATTTCTTTCACCATTCCAAAATAAATTAGGGAGGGGCAGGTAGAGATAGAAATTGGGATAGCAGCATGCACCATGCAGCAAACAAACTTACAGGCTGCAGTCAGTGCTTCCCAATGTCTCCTTCTTGCTTAATGATAACTTGTTTCCTTAAAAGTGAAGCTGTAGGCCACCCCATAAACAGGAGGAACCCTAAAAACTCTGTTAATAAAAGCATTTCTTTATATACAAAAGGGAAAGACACTTTGCATTTTAAATTATTTGCAGCATGAGCTAGTCATTAACAAGACATGACTCAGTCATGATTGTGGCCTCTGCCTTGCAGTACAGAGGCAAGCAAGTACACTTGCTGCCCCAGCACCTTTGTTACATGAGTCTCCTACTACTTTGCTTTCCTGAAGCTTCTGCACACATGGAATCTGGAGGCAACCAGCATAGTTTGGGGTGGGATTAAAGTTGTTTTAAGCTCCAAAATCTTGTTTGTGGTTGATAGTAATGGGGCAAACCTAGTGAGAAAGTGCAGGGGTTTTGATGGAACTGAGCTGAAAGCAAGGGATGTTTGCAGTGTTCAGGATGCAGTGTCACCAGAGAGAGGCTTTTGTCAGCTAGGGAAATGAGAAGGAGAAAAAAAAACAGGAAGTGTAAAAACCCACTACAGGGTGTGGAGTTTCAAAAGAATTGAAAATTAAGCATTTTCTTTAGCAACTCAGAAGAAAGAGGAGGCTGCAAAACCACTCTTAATAACATTATGGAAGTGAAGGTGCAACCAGCAGATTGAACAGTGGATCTCAAGTTGCTGTAATTTAGCTCTTTTTGTTGTAAGAACCACTGCAGAGTTGTGATTCTGATTTCAGTAGACACAGATGTATCACCTTGAAATGTTTGTACTAGATTAACGCTTTCTTGGTGCATTCTTACACCTATAAGCAGGTGTAGGAATAAAAATAAGCCTGCTTTTCAGATACTTAAACACATTTAAGAGGACACAGATGTTTCATTGTTGTGTGTTTCTGCATACGTAATGCAGAAATGAAGAAAATGCTTGAGAAAAATTCATGGTCATCTCAAATTAGAAAAGATAAATCCAGTCTCCAGCACAATGCAATTATGCATTTTTTTGTTACATATTTCACAGAAAAAACATTTAAAATGTCATGAAGTTAAAGAAAATGTTAGAGAAAACAAGGCTTATATTCCTCTGCATCTAAATCCAGTCTTTCTGGCTGAAGTTGAAAAGGCTTGATGAAAAAGCTTGCTTATAATTAAAAATATTTTATTGTTTTTAAAACAAATAAGATATAGCTGCTTATTTTAATTGATTGTAGCAATGCAACAGTAAGATTCAATCCAGTGTGATGCAGTATGCTATAAATGGAGGGTTGTAGTGGTATTCCATTAAATATTGATCTTTCAGAGAATCTCAATACAAAATTAAAATCCCTGTGGGGTGTTTTAAGTACTTTGAAGCAAACCAATTCTTCTTCCTCTTTGGAACTCAGCAGTTAAATCAAGTATGAGAAACCTTGGTGCTTCTTTTGACCCAGCTTCTTTCTGAAACATAACATTCTGATTTGAAAGCAAATTCCTCTCTTAACAGTAAAAACGATTATTTAAAGACTGCTGTAGAGATGATAATTTGTCTTTTTTTTTCCTCCTGCCAGTGCCACAGATTTGTCCATATCTAAACACTTTTTCTTTCCTAGTGATTTTCTTAGTGATTCAGTGTTTTTGAGTCAAGGTCAAAAAGAATGATGTAGCTTCTCAGCTGATATCAGTAATGTACAATGTTTTCCAGCTCTCATGGAAATAGCCTTCATCTTTCCAGTAGGCTTCTCATAACCTTGGAGACAAGTTTCTTACATTTCTTACACTGCATACAGTGTTGTAGAGGTTTTAGTATTTTTTTTTTTTTTTTTCTGTGGGAGAGACAGATTAGGAGAAAAAGCAAAGCAGGCTTAAGCTTAAAAATGAACAAAAATAGTTTTATTAACACACATTAAAAGAATGGGGGAAAAAAAAGAAAACTTAAACTAAAACAAAATGAAACTTTAAAACACTCTTCCATCCCCTTACAACCTATTAACTTTCTTATTGAACAATATTGAAAGACACAACTTGTGATTTTCAGTCAGTTTCAGTATTTAAACATAATCATTCATTACTTTAGGAGAAGAGTCTCTCAGGTTTTTTTTATGGAGATGTTTGCTACAAGACGCAATAGTCTAGTGGCTTTTATTGGCACATATCTGCAACCGCCCAAAGTTTTTGCAGACTGTGATGTTCTATTAGTAAGGCTCCTCTGTGTATCTGGGGTACTGTTTATGAATACTTCTTCTAGTCAAAAATCATCTTTGTCTCAAAGGCTGAGACCTCCTTTTGACCCAGGAGCGGGGGCTTTAAAGTTCTCAATTAAATCTCAATCATACCAGTCCTCAATTTTGATCAGAATTAGCATTCTCCCCAACAGCACTAAGATGCTACAAAGAGCAGTCCATTTCTCCATAATTTACCTTAGAGAAGTCCAGTTAAAAACATCCACTTCTTCAAACCTATTCCAATATTATTAGTTCTTTCACTTCTAATCCACTGACTTTATTTGGTGTCTGTTCTACATACCCTCTGTTTTCCTTCTCTCTTTCAAGGAGGAATTGTGCTTTAAAAGTTACATGTTGCTAGGAAAGGGTTAAATCTGCCCAGGCCTGCAAGGGCCATGTGCAGGCTCCGGGCTGCAGGGCTGAAGAAATGCAAAGCTGTGCTGATGGGGAAGGCCAGTGGATGTTTTCTTTTCCACTGCTGGGTCTCATCCAGGGCAGGTCAGCTCAGAGTTGTTAGGAAGCTGCAGGCTTTCTTTCTCTGCTGCCAGTGGCTATTATGCCAGGCCATGGCTTGGCCTCCTCTGCCGGGGCCCCAGGCACGTGGCCAGCACTGCCGAGCTGCAGCCACCCCTTCTCTCCCGCTGGCAGCTGGGGGAAGGGGGCTTAGCCGGCCCGGGCCACTCCCCGTGTGGGCAGCGGCTCCCAGAGGCCTGGCTGGGCCTGGCTCGGCTGCCCAAGGACAGCAAGGCCTGAGCTGGGCCCTCCTCTGCTGCCCCACCGATGTTACCTCATGGCTGACCCAGAAGCGAGAGAGAGATCTGCTGAAGAGGAGAGTTTTAAATGTCCTTTCCAAAATCGCATTGGCATCCTTATTGGTCAAACTAGCTGCCAATATCTTGGCTAGCTTTCTGATAGGTCCCTGTCCTTTCCCTGCCTCCTCCCCACCCCCCCAAAGCAACTCTAAGGTCCTGGCAGGGAAAAACATAAGTGTTTTCTGCCTGCAGTTCAAAACTGCCTTGCAAGAGAGATGTTACCTTCCCATTATTTCTTCTGTAGTCACAGTAAGAACTTTTTTCACATGAGCTACCCACAGCTCTGTCATCTGGACTGAATAGCTTTGCAGAAGAGAATGTAGTTTTCCCAGAGAAAGTATGGATATACAACTATTGCCTTGATGGTCTGTTTACAAATTCCTCTTACTTGGAAATTTGCATATAAGGTTCTTTTTGCGTTCTCACTTTTCTCCCTGGGGAATGTCCATAGGATATTTCCTATCAAATAAAATCCAGGTCAAATGTCGATGGAAAAGCGGAAAGTCCAGTACTTGTCCCAGGAACAATAATATACTGGAGCTGTATATCATACTTTTATCATGGAGTCCTCTTTTAGGACCATACTGGGATGATTCAGAGGAGTGGATCTTGGGAGTTAACTTCCCACTCTGACTTACTATTTCCTATTGTCTCCAGGCTCAGATAAACCTGGTTGCTTCAGACAGATGGAGTTCACATCATTTTTTATGATCACAAAACCTTAAGCTTACTTTTATTACCAAAAGCAAGTGTTTGGCATAATCACATCACTCTATATCCTGAAAATCCCACGTATGGTCTGCTAGAGAGCCTATCAGTTTTCAAGTGTCACACTTCTTGTACTAACAAAAATATTGTGCTATAGTCAGGGAACTTACTAAGAGCTCAGTGATAAAATGTCTCAAACTAAATTTCATTTCAGGCAGTTCAGCCCTTCCAAATAGAAGGGGGTTAGTTTAAAAAATACTACTCTTCCAGTCTCACAGGTGTTTCTATCCATTACTGACCCTTCCCACCGATCTCATCCAGGTACAGTGTAATTTATGTTTCTAGTAGAGAGTCCATTCTTCACTAACATTCAGGTATTTACCTGAGACCCAGCTCGTCAGCTCACAAAAATCAAAGCTGTTGGATTGGTCTCATTTGAGCTATGCCAACAGAATTTCTAGCTAATTTCAAAGGTAGAGAAATAATTGCTTAGTGTCATGCAGTTGTGAGTCTGACCTTTTGAATTTAGATCTGGCTTCTGGAAAAGAACAATTTCTGCTTCAGAGATTAATCTTCCTTGTCTCCAAACCCACACATCTTTTATGTGGTCCTCACTGTGTTCAAGGCTGAGTGAGAATGTTAATGCTTTCATGTTTCTTCTTTCCCTAGTCACTCTCAGAGTATATAGCTACTCTCTAGTCTTGCTACCTTTTCAGAGAGCTCCAGCAGCAACCTATTGTTAAGAAATGCTGTAGGTTTCCTACAACACAAGAAAACACAATTGCAGAAAAATTACATTGCAACAAAGAATACATCTTATTCTGGCACTTTGTCTGTGCAAGTAGAAGCTTCATATAGAGAGAAATTTCAGATAGGGTTCTTACAGACAAGTATACTGTTTACTCTAGCATCAAATAACAATTCTGGATGAATGCTCAGTATTGATTCTTTATTTTCACACTCTTAACTTTACTTTCACATTTTCCACATTTTTTCACTATTTGCCTCATCATTTTTGTCTATTTTTCAATTCTTACCCAAGAAAGAATCTGCTGGAATTAGATCTACATAGTTAATTAAGGTTCATATGCTTTAATAATTGTATGGATTATCTTTTACACAGTGAAAATACTTCTGCTTTCTGGTACAGGAAAAAAAATACATCATTTAGTATTTTAATTATGTATAAAATCTAAGATAAAAAATATGTTTTATGCAATAGACAAAGCTTGTAAACAATTCTGTATTTCTTTATTTTTGTGTTTCTCTCTAAGCAAACTAAAATTGACTTACAATCAATTTGGTTCAGCCAAGCTTTATTGCGAGAATGAATAAAAGGAAATTGGTCTCGGGAGGGAGGGAAAAGGAGGAACATGCATTTGCTAATGGCATGGTGGAAACTTTGCTTCCATATTCATTATAAAAAAACATGAAAAATGTTTGGCATATGATTGTAGAAAGAGCTCATCCACAGCACATGCTCTTTATCACAGTAGTCCTACAGAAATGTGTTGCCAAATGCAAACAATGCACAGCATGTACAACCAGGTTTGACATTGCCACGATTCTTAAGTTGAATGAATGCGTGACTTTGCTTATTTAATAGCATGTTTGCCTCCTCGTGCTTCTTTAAGAGCCATTCTGATCCCAGAAGTACTATTTTTTCACATCGAGATGATATTTTGTTTCTACTTACAGGTTTTATTACAATCCTTGCTTGTTATAGTCCAAGGAGCTTTCTTCCTACTTCCATTGCTTGCTTGCTGATTTATAACATGTTATTGAGCAATTCAGAAAGTAGAGAGATAAATGAAAACTGCATATTTGAATTTCTTCTGTTTTGCTTGCTTTTAATGGCTCTAAAATAGATTTGAGGATCATGTCTATTTTAAACTGTTATTTAACTGTTTGCCTGTTTTATGAATGTTACGTTTCTTCTTTCTAGGCTCTTAAGGATGATGATGCTGAGACTGGGCTGACTGATGGGGAAGAGAAGGAAGAAGCTAAAGAAGTTGAGAAGCTAGGGAAAATACAATATTCTTTGGATTACGACTTCCAGAACAATCAGGTTTGAAACAACCAACCTGTAGCATTTCTTTTCTGTGCGTGCAAGTGGAGAATGAAGTAATACATTTAGTTAAAGTAGATATTTCTGAAATCCTCACTACTTGCATGGAATAAAGGGAGAAAATAAGACAGAAAATTCATTACAGAGGTACTACTAAATTGGCATTGAATGCACTTGGACTTTATATTACACCTTTAATCAAAAACTGAAGATACAGTTTTATCTAATGATTATTAATAACTTAAATTGAAGCATCACCAGCCAGTGTCAAGCCACATAAATTACAGAGTTTGCATGCAGTCACTAAAATGTAGATTCAGCCTTCAAGTATTTAAAATGTAAGCAAACACAAATGGGAGGACAAATAGAGGGACGTAAAGGTAAGTTGATTCACCGGGTCTTTTAGAAGGTTGGTAAGATTGCTTTCTCTCACTTGACCTCAAGTGTGCACTTTGTTGTAATAACTAACTGCATTGGGTTCTGTTGCTCTCCATGGAAGTACACTTCCTAAAATTCTAGTCTGGAATAAAAGGTCAAATAAAAAGATCTGCACTCAAATAAACCAGGAAGGTCGGACAAGAATTTAAGGACTGATACTCCTTCAGTACTCTGCTCTGAAGCTGGTAAGACTAAACTTTGGCATACTTACCAAGTTTCCAGAATTAATAGACACTATAATGTGTAGACCTAGAACTGACCAACTTAACAGGTCTGGCCACATGCTGAACTAGCTCATATTTTATTCCGCTCTCTGGCTTCTTTGCCATGAATCAGTTTTTTCAATTAAACCAATTCACAGCCTTACATTAAAATTCACAGTGCTTTTTTCTAGCCCAAAGCATACCAACTCATCTGAGTTCTTCACTTCTACTGTGTATCTTTCTGTTCACTTGAGAACACATATCCTGCACTTAATTTTTTGACAACTTCAGTCAAAATCACATAATTCTTTCCTATTTAGGGAAAGAAATTACTGCGGAAAGTAATTCCCAGTTAATTCCTATTCATCACCTGAACTGCCTTCCACATGTACTTGTGGTAAATTCCACATTCATATTCTTTATTTGATGCTGTTCATAGAGCATGGTACTCTTGTACATGTACTCTTGTTGCAAGTCAAAGATAGTAAGAGAAATTAATAAAAATTTCTCTATTAGCAGGAACATATTTATACACAGCTATGACCTGGCATAATAAATAGTTTTTGCCTGTATTTTCAACAGTCTTCTGACAACTGGTGCTTGTTTTACAATGCAAGAGCTAAAAAGAGTTCTGAAGCTTTTCAAGAGACTGTTGTTAAAGGAGCTTTTCCTCAACTCCAGAGCAAATTGCCTGGCCATGTGATGAGTCACACTGATCCCCCTTGAAATCAGTATGAAGTGTAGACCCTTCAGAAGCAGAAGATTTAAAGAGGGGGAAAGGAAAAGCTGCAAATGTGTTCTGAAAAATGGATTTCAGTTTTCTTAGACTATGAAAACAAATTTTCTGTGTGTATTTTATTAAAGGGAATGTTGATTTTGTGAACCATATTTTACAAAGGAATATAGGATGGAAGAGCCACTAATCTGTAAATTAACTGAGTTGGGGATTTCCATTTTGTTTTGCTGCTCTAAACTATGTTGCAGCTTAAAATTTGTCAAAGGAGAGATGATGTAAAAGAGGAGTAGGAGAGGGGATTCAGTTAGGTTAGTATAGTGCAATGGCATGAAACTACAGTCCCAGAATTTGGCTAATATATTGCATAGGGTTAAGAATACAGGATGTCCAATGAAGTCTCCGGAGCTCTGTGCTTTAGTTTTAGAGAGAGACATGTAAAGGGTAATCGAATTGCTTTTCCACTCTGTTAGCTAACAGTCATAGAATTGTTTTTCACTCTTTGATGTGAAAAACTTGATGTAGATCCTTAGGCTATTCATGCATTTATGAACTGTTATGTATCTAGAATAAAAATAAGATGCAAAAGAAGAAGTGTTTCATACAGCAAAAGGAAAATGTTTCATGGAACTTTAAAGTCCAAACAGTGGGAAAGCATGCAGGCCATATTGTGAATTTAAAACTGTCCAACTTTTAAGTCCAGTTTTGAGGAGTCTCTTAGAATCCAGAAGTTTCTTTCACAGATTGACTATATTGTTCTATATTCCAATTGTTTGAGTTCCTGTTTCCAATTTTAAATAATTCATCCATGAGAGAAGCAAATATATTGTGATTGAAGCACTGATTTAGAAGAAAATAATCTCAGATTTCATTCCCAGTTCCTAATATCTTCAACATGACCTTGAAGAAACACTTCAACGTTTACTTTAGTTTTTGATCTATGAAGCAAGATTAAAAATATTATCTTTTTCTCTGGTCCACTGTGCTGATGAGGCCTCATATAGTCTGGGGTGTCTAGATGACATGACACGATATAACATGACATAACACAGCATAAGCCTTCACTTATAACACATAAAAAACAGCCAAGACATTTACAAGTTCCATCTGTGCTTCAGTCTTCAGTCTTATCTTTAAAGTGTATAAGAGATTTAAAAATGTAATTTTTCTGTTTTACAATGAGATTACAAATTATTATTAGGATTTCGTTACCAATGTTTCATTTTCATGAGATATTTTTTGAAAATGCTGTCATTTGTTTACTGCCTGGGCTCATTCATGTACAGAGCAAGAGAACATAAATATAAGGAAGACTGCAAGATTCATTTGTTTTCAATAAAGCGCTGCCTGAGGATTTGCATTTGATTTTTTCACCTTTTGTATTTGGTTGGGGGAAGGTTATGTGTTGGGGATTTAGAATACAAAAATTTTGTAGTCAAAATTAGACATTCTTGATTGTTTAATAATGTGATTTCTATTCATGGTGCTCAGCATAGAAAAAATAATGCACAAGAGGAGAGAGCAATTGAAAGTTATTTGATTGCAGTCTTTAAAAGGATGAAGTCTGTATTTAGCTGTAATCAGCTGCCCTTTGAAAACCTCTTTTCTGCTTTAAAACAGCCTTTGTACAGTCTGCATCTGCTATAATTGGTTTTCTAAAGTCAATAATGTTGCTTCATTTGCTTTCCTTAAGTGGGGGGGAAAGTGGGGGAAGTATAGTTTCTCCTAGACCAGAAATAGAGTCTGCATTTGCATTCCTCTGTTACATTATTTTTATAAATATCTATTTGAAATTTCATTCTCCTGTTTTTCTCTCTTTTCAGCTTCTGGTTGGGATTATTCAAGCAGCTGAGCTGCCTGCACTAGATATGGGTGGTACATCTGATCCTTATGTGAAAGTCTTCCTGCTGCCTGATAAGAAGAAGAAATATGAGACAAAAGTCCACAGAAAGACCCTTAACCCTGTCTTCAATGAGCAATTTACATTCAAGGTAGTTTTTTTATAATTATTGATAGTACTTTGTGTCTCATGCTTGGCTATGAATTTAGATAACTGCAGCAAAATGATTTTCCATGTTGTATAAAGCTGTGATAGTCAATCTTGCTATAATGCAGGGTCAGATAGGTTTAAAAGGCACAGTTTGATTTTAGGCACATAGATTATCCTCATAGATGACAATCTGATCCATATTTTATGTCTGGATAAAACATACAAGAAATTCAGAGAATAGTGACACTTTGACAAATGTCATGCCAATTTCACTAGACCAACATTTTCTTTAAATATCTTCATAGTCTGATTTATGAAATTCAGGATAATGTTTCCTGAAATATAAATTAAAACTCAAGGGAAGTAAATGAGTGAAGGACAATATTGCAGATTAATCTCATTAGACTTTGTCATAGCAGTTCTTTGCCATGCTGCTTTATCTATGAGAAGAAATTGGGTCTCAGGTTTAATAAAATATGAATTAAATAAATGTAGGTAAGCCTTACATTGAAATACTTAAATCATTCCAATAGTGTTTTTCTAAAACTGTAGCCAAATTCAAGCCCCAGTTAAATAGAATAAAGGAATACTGTACAGCATGTTTCACAGGACTTCTCCTTATATACATTCCTCTGCTGTTACTTCAGGCCTTTCTCTTTGTGCCCAATCTTATAATGACAGCTACAGACTGAAAACAGGAACAGTGAAAGACTCAGGCTATGAAATCATTCAATGAGAAAGATATCCCTGTAGGCCACTACTACTACTGCATATATAAGCTTATTTTTTCCTTGAAGATGTTCATAAAAGTAATCTTTTGTGGGGAGTTATTTCTTTCTCGAGCTTTCCTAGGAGAGTATTTAAAAGGAAACAGAGTTCTAAATTACATATTCCCATGCAGCTCACAAAAGCAAAGAGGAAAACAAATAATGCTGTCATCTAAGATGAAGACACAAGTTATAAATCAGATCAGCCACTTCTGGACTATAACGTCCACTTGTTGTAAGTCACAACTTTAGGCTCCAGAAAATACTTTGTGTTCCATGCCAGACCTGACAGAGTGTTTAGGTGCATCTCAATATGGTACTGATCATCCCCTGTGGTCTGTGGTCTGCACTTGAGAGAAAATCAGCAGAGCATGCCAAGTACTGTCATTGTTCTGAGCACTTTGTTCTGAGCTGCAGTGGCCATTTAACTGGAACTGCAGCTATAATAGCAACTTCCGTGGGAACTGTTGACAGTATCTCATTTATTTGTGCAGAGCTTTGCTCCCATGACCCACTTCAGGTGGTACACAGCTTCTCTTGGCATCCTTCCCATCTCTCTGGCAATGCTGCTCACCAGGCAGCCCAGGCCTGTGCTGTTGCCTTCTCACAGGGCCCAGCTGTGAGCTGCCTGCCTTCCTCCCAAAGTACGGCTAATGGGAATGAGTTGACTTGTGTTTCTGCTGTATTGCATCTTGAGCCCTGAACCTTAGTCCTTCCCTTTTTCATTTCTGTTTCCCAGATATCCATGGTGCTGTTCCAGGGTGCAAGTGTTTGTCAGACTGCAGCTGTCTGAATTGTATACCCACACTGCAGTGCCAAAAGGAACTGAGAAATCCTAGCTGCTCTGCACCAGCCTGGCAAAGGGGGGTGTTTCTCCTCAAATCCAAAGTGGGACAGAGTTTATGTCTAGAGGAGTGACATGTCTGTGCCAGAAAAACGCTCCTGTATATAGGTCCTTTAGCAAGGTCTCACTTGGCTTTAAGTCAAGAGACTGATTATGTCTGAGCAGAAAGCAGGGAGAGGAGCAACCCTTCACGAGAGCTGAGGCCATCCATGATAGTCCAGAACAAAGGTGGAGACTGAGGCTATGTTAGAGGTTATAAATAAAGGAAGCTCTTAGAAAGGGAGGTAGCTAAAATAAGCTTTACTGAGGTCAAGTACAGAAAAGTAAATAATGATGAATGTAGTCTTTGTATTCCAAGTGACCAGGATCCATTAAGTGGTATTGTAAACTAACAGAGAAATAAACTTTAGAACATTTTTCTTCTCCTGTTTTTGAGGCTGTTTAAAACTAAAACTAACATTATTTAGAATTTTTCCTTTCGCATACATTTGCTCTTTCTAGCTTTTTAGAAGCTACAGATAATTTAGAGAATAAAAAATAGATTTTGCTGTAGTATTTACTAAGATATACAACCATGTACCACTGAAACTATTTGACTTGATAATGGAAGCTAGATCTGGCTCTTAACTTGATAAGTTCATTTTAAATGTTATATAAGATGTTATGTAAAGGGAAAATTACTAGTTATTAGTAAGTATTTTAATAAGCAGTTGGAAGCTGAACAGTAAGGCAGCAGTCCTAGGGTTTAAGCGGACAAGAACATAGAGGTTAACAAGGCCAATGGTAATGCCACACTTTCACTTTCTAATTAATAATGAAGTATTTACTGAATTCCATGGAAACCATTTATATTTGCAGAATACATTCAGATTGACCAAGTGTTCACATAAGTCCAAACAATTCCTAAATCCGACCTTTTCAGACAGCCACTCAGGTGTAGCATACCTGAGCTGCATGTCTCCATCTTAATATTAAAAATGTGACTTATAAACACCCAAACCACAGCATCTGTCTGAACCACATGAGAACAGCTGGAGAATTAGTCAGAACTTGGCCTTCTGCCACCACAATTTTTAGTTACACATTGTGACTTATAAAGCACCTTAGTGTCTAACGTGTGAAAGGTGTAGTACTGAAAAATATGCCTTGGTAATTAATAGGTATTGGTACTGTAAGAGACCTATCCAGTATCTAATTACTTTGTGTCATATATAGTAAGCTAGTGCTGGTTTTTTCATCAGTCTGGGAGCTAGCCATCTCTTAGTGATGACAGGTGATTTATTGAGGGAAAAACACCATTGTGTGAAAAGTTCATGTTTCCTCAGTGCAAGTAATTTGGCTTCTTATTCCAGTTTCATCACCCACAAAATGATTTGAAGTAGAATGAGAAAAACCCAGGAGTGATGAGTGAGCTGCCACATTGTTCTATTGAGTGCCAGAGTCTTGTCTCAAGAAATACTGCATCTGGTGACTCTGAAACAGATACACCTCATCATTTTCTCAGCAGTTCAATTTACCTGAGATGACAGCTGGTAAACCAAAGAAATAGTTTTGCATTGTAGTGGATCAATCTTTATTGTCTCAGATGCAGAGTTTGTCATTTTCTTGTGTTTGCAGGTGCCATACTCTGAGCTGGGTGGAAAAACTTTAGTGATGGCAGTTTATGACTTTGATCGTTTCTCCAAACATGATATCATTGGGGAATATAAAGTTGCAATGAACACAGTGGACTTCGGTCATGTCACTGAGGAGTGGAGGGACTTGCAAAGTGCCGAGAAAGAAGAGGTAAGAAAATTCAGACTTTTTTTCCTCCCAGAGCACTTTTATCCTCACCTAGAGAAACAGATAAGCTAGCAATAGGGTGGGGTTTTTTGTTTTGTTTTTTTTTTTTTTGCGAGACAGCTCCCATCTGTTATCAGCCTTTTTCAGATTTACTTTGCCTGATAAATTTTTGATAAGCCTCTTTTCCAATACTCACTGAATGTGACATTCTCCTCTGTTAAATCAATCAATCTTTTTGATACTTTATGCAACATATTAAAAATGTTTTCATGAGTTTGACATTTTCTTGAATTGGTGCATTTTGGACATGTAGAATTTGTATTTGTATTATAAGTGTTGTGCATTTAGGTGTCTTGGTGGTTCTCAGGGTTTGCATCTCAAGACATCTTACTGTGCATGCTGATGATGGTAGGGTTTCACTGAAATACCTTACAGTTTTACTGAACTGCTATGCAATAATATGCCATGATTAGAATTATGAATTTTATAAAAACCTTGGAATGGCATCTTACTCAAATATTTATCACCTTTTTTATTTTCCTCTCATTGTCGATGTCCCTTGAATTCATTATTTATTAGGTATAGTACTACATGTACACAAGACACTTCTTGGAAATATTTCATCACCAGGTTGTACATCCTGTGAGATTAATCCTATTGATACATCCAACTTTTTGCTTACTGTAAGACAATTTTGTATTCATTCTTACATTATTTTCCCTTTTGATTGATAGACAG
Organism: Hirundo rustica; assembly: GCF_015227805.2. Lineage (NCBI taxonomy): Eukaryota > Metazoa > Chordata > Aves > Passeriformes > Hirundinidae > Hirundo > Hirundo rustica. The sequence goes on from NC_053453.1 coordinate 39,868,867, forward strand.
TACTTGCCCACTCAGAGTGCATAGCATGCTTTAATTCTCTGGTGGGAAGAGAAGTAATCGTGCATCTGTTTCTCATCATCTAATTCAGCTAATAAAGTGCTTTGAATTCAAATCTTAGTTTCTGTAATTAAAGGGACAATCTCTGAATGAAATCTTTCTTTCTCACAATGGATGAAAAACGTGAATATTGATTTAGACTAAAAGTGGTAAAAAGAGCAGCACATGCAAAGCCATGCAGCCTTCTTAGATTTTCAAAACTGGTAGATTTCAGTCTTGCCTTTTTGAATGTTTGTTTTAAAGACTGTATTTTCAGATGGCTTTTTTCAACTGTTTATTGATTTGAAAGCCACTGCCACATTGAGACTGTTCTGCATGGCATTATTTCATAGTGGCAATATTTGCAGGGCTCTCTTTCTGCAGGTGACATCAATGCCATGCTACATGGGATATTTTTCTTCCACTCTTAGAGTTAAATATGAAAATGAAAAAAAGATAAAGGAAGTTTGTAGTTCAAGGGGCCTGTTTGTTTAAGCACTCAGCATACTAGAAAGCTGAAAATGTGAAATTGGAGTGTATTAATCCTTCCAAATTTTATTAATTTACACATGGGTCTTTTATTACACTACTATGTGTGATTTCCAAGTGTTTCATGCTTTTCTGTTTCAAAATACATAAAATAAGCCAAACACTACGTGAAAAGGAATTATCACTTTGCCTTTGTAATATAACTTGAAGTTTTTAGAACATAAACAATGGTATTCCTATATGCAGCTTACAGATAACATGTTGCAGATTAGTGTGGGGTTTCATCTGCCTTATTGCATAGAAAGTTGCTTCTTAAGTGCTCTAGCTAGCATCCACAGTAAGATCTGATGCAGTCGCTTGGTTGCTTTCATAAAATTCATACTCTCTAAGTACAATATGATTAAAAGCTTGCTTGAAACAGATATTGAGCATGTGAGCTACTTCCAGAAATGCATTCTGACTTGGAAAATACTATTTATTAAAACAGAAGGAGGTAATTAAAATAAATAATTCTGGAAGTATTTGGATATTAAAAGAGTATTGCTAGAGCTTTGAATAGTTTGCTGTAGAGATGAAATCTAAGTTGCCCTTGCCTTTCTTCAAATTTCAAGTACTGTTTATGCGGAAAAAAACACTGTTATTTTTATACTGTTTTGATGAAACCTTTTTGAAGTTGCCACCAAGGCATGGCCATTTTGTTTCTAAGGAGCTAGGCAATATGATGATATGAAAGCAACATGAAAACCTGTGCTTACACCAACTCCTTAAATATTTTTTCATACTACAGGAGATCTCATGTTTTATTTTTGCATCTCAATGCTCAAGCATGCAAGGTATACAATCAATATGGAAAATTATCCTATATTGGGGCATATGGAGACATTTCAATCTTAGTTTCCTATATGCTATGTGTAGCTGATTTGTAACAGCTCATAAGGTTGAAAACCTCTCAAACTTATGGAACCTCTACTTCTGTCATATATATGTTGAGCCAGATTCAAATTGCTTGGCCCAATTTGGAAGAGAAATCTCTGCCAAGAGCCAGGAGAGGTGCATCTGTCACCAGTTTGGGAGTTGTGTTTCACATGAAATGTCATTCTTATTCCATATTTGATTCACGTACCCTACCATCTTCAATGTTCCAGTCTCTGCTCCACAGCAAAGATTCCAAGAAAATTCTAGTGTGTTTTAAGTAATAAGTAGGGATGGGAGAGATTGTATCTGCATAAAGGGATTGTCATCTGACACAGCAGATACAGCTGCAACCAAGAAGTACCCTGGTTTCAGAATTAGCAAAGACAGTACTGTGTGTATGAAGGCTAACACAATTTACCTATATCAGATGTGTAGCCTGTATCAGATGTGTAGACACATGTTTGTCTCTTGGTAGTGATCATGAACATGATATGGTGGTCTGGCTTACTAAAATAGCAAATTAAAACCTAAACAGCTGGCTTTCATACAAAAAATTATGAAAAATGTAATTCTATTGCTACCTAAATATGTTTTGCAGACTATTACATGTTGTAATTGTGTAATGAACTTGTCCTTGAAAAGCACATCTGCAGGAGATTTGCAGTATTTGAAGAATGACAGGCTTTATTTCCTTTCTTGCCCTTACAGTACTTAGGCAAGTTTGTCAGTTCTCAGCAACCTAGTGCTAATTATAAGTCTAAATATGTTTGAAATTAAGTATAAGTTGCCAAAGTATCCTTAATGTTTTAATTTTGACCCCTAGACAAGATGTATATCGAAGTGGCATTTATCAGTGGTATGTCAGTGGCAGTTGTCACCAGTCACTTTAAAAGATCTAGGTGGCATCAGTCAAAGTGAATATAAAAATCTCAGTTTTAGTTTATGTCAAATACAGTTGATGCGCATCACAGAATTACAATTTAATTCCCACTTCAGTCATAGGGGGCAAAACAGTTTTACAAGCAGTTACTCTTCTTTTTGCTCATAAAGCTCCACTGTACATTCTGTCCTTTCTTCTAAATGTGCTTAAAATTGAAGACAGATGATGAAGGTTTAATGAAATAATGTAAGCTCTATCTCTCACAGCCTAGCCATTTGAATGGCATCTCTCTGACACTGCATTCTCTTCTGGGAAAGGTCTTATTAATATATTTATGTTGGTGAAGTACTTTGAAGGTACAAGCCTTTGTATGAGCATTTGTTATGACTGTGAGAGGGCTTTGAGAATGTGCAATGACTGCTAAATATTGAGGAGGCCACTACTAATGAGCTGCATGTCTTGTATCCTTTTTCCTTGGCTTCTTTTAGATCTGCTAACCTTGTGTCTAGTAGCCCTACAGTCTCATTTGACTGAGAATGTGGGAGGGAGGAGTGGTAGATATTGAAAGATTATTCACTTTTACCAAGTCTGACACATAGTGGTTTGGGCACAGAGTGTTAAAAAGCAGATCACAAGAGTTTGCTCCTCTCTGTCACCTACCAGATGTCATTGCTATTAACTTTACATGAGTACACATGCATCCAATATCTGTTATCACTCCAGTACAGCAGGCCAGACAGACCTCTTCTTTGCTCACAGTGGTGTGAGTCATACTGAGAGTCATCTTCTGAATACTTCAGGTGATTTCCCTCCAGACATTTTGTTATATTGGCACTTAAATTGAAAACCTGTTGTAGCAAACATGCCAAGAAATTTTAGGGAATATAAGGAAAAGCAGAAACAATTATTTCCCTTGAAAGCAGTGGAGAAGCAGAGCATTTTATTGTAAGCAGAAGGATCTTTGTTGACCTGACAGTATCCACCACCAAGAGTTCTGCAGATCTTTCACAACTGCCATCACATGAGACTCTCTGCATTATCTGATCAGGCATCCACCATGGTTAGGTTACATGATGGATGAACGCTCATACCACAATGGGTGATGATGGGTATATTTTATACAAGGCTCCTATGTGATGCACAAGCCCAAGCAGGAGAGATGCACAATGCCGCCTTGGAAATGGGTAAGAGGCAAGCATTCTGCAGCTGGAGAGTCAAAAGCAGTTCTGTGAACCCTGACTGTGCTGTTCCTGAGGATTGATCTTTCCTTCCTTATCCAAAAGTAGAAGGCAAAGGAAGGAGGTGGAAAAGTGGGCCTGAAACACGTGTATTTAACACCTTGGTATACTTCATAGAAGTTAGAAAGTGTGAAAAAGTGAGCCACCCAGCTTATGACTCTCTGGAACTGAAATTTGCAGAGATCTAAAAAAGGACATTTTTACAGAAGTCACTGTCAAATTACAGCAGCAAATCACTGTTATTTTCTGTTATAGTTACATGAGCAGTGGACAGATGATCTAATAGGCCTTTCCCATCTCTGGTAATAACAATTAGTTCTTTTACAGCTTTGTAGAGAGCACAGTGCTTTGCAAAAGAAAGTGTCATTATCCCTATGGAGATGCTGTCAGAGTGTCAGACAAATTTTAAAATGCGAGGTTTCCTTTATTTAGCTGCATGTTATATTGGAACACTATGTTTTCTTCATGGTGTTTACATCTTCTCAAGTTCACTTCTTACAACAAATTAAAACTTTAAAATGTTAAATCTAAGGAGGTTTTAATTTTCAGGTTTTGTGAAGAGCTTATGCAGTAAACAGAGGTTATTGAATTGCCTGTTCAACATTGTACATGCAGCATCTGTCCTGCCTCTGAATTTCCTACTGAGACAGGGAACAAAACAGGTTCTGAAGTTTGAGAATAAGCAAGCCTGCTTTAAAATACTTCAGCAGTTAATTAGGGGCTTTTTAATCTTGAAATTGAAGATGCTAAAATGATTTTAAAGGTAAAACAATATGATTCAAGTAGAGCTCTAAGGGTACTGTATTTCACTTCCTTAATGTATGCATTCCTTTTCTCATCTTTCATACTCAAAGTGCTGACGATCCCACTATATACCTTTGTTGAGTATTCTCTTTCTTAACTCCTTCTCTAGAAGAGACACCTTAGGAGGTCAGAGACATTCTTGTGTTATAATAAAAAGAATGTAATTGGCTTACTTGAAATCAAAATGGAACTTGTCTCTATTCATCAAAAATTGTCTGGCTTTACAGATATTAAATTCAAATACAGAGGACAGTATAAAAGAAGGAGAAGCTCAGTGATAGTGTTAAATTCAGGCTCTTCTGGGGCCTTTCTGTTCCTGGACAGTATTCATTCTGAGATCAGAAAAACACCTACTGCTTATAAGCCAAAAACATTCCTATTACTACTTTCCTTCCATGTGCAGAAGGGCATCTTGAGGCTGAAACAGTAGACCCTACACTTGGTACTAAGCAGCTAATGACACTTAATACACAAAATAGTAATAATATTTGTTTCAGACAAAGTATATTGCTAAGGACCTTGTAGAAAATTACAAGGCCAGAGGAAGGAATAGTAGGCAATTCCCAGCCTCCACGTATTAATATATGTGGGATAATAATGTGGGATTTTATTGCTCAAGCATAAGATATTTTCAAGTAAAAACACATAGCGACATACAATGGCAATTGGAAAGCAGTGTTCTGAACAGTGTTTTTGTAGAGTTTTGAGGAAGCTACTGAGAGGGATCAAACTCATCTGAAGCTAGAGTATAAAGAGATATTTTGGATGGAAACTACAGAAAGAATTCCAGGAGATACAGATTTAATTGTGGAGTACTCCGAAGTCTAAAGCACTGTATTCTGGAAGAGATTGCAAATGGGTCTTTAGGACCAGCTAATGAATGTGAAAGGGCCACAGAATGTGCTAAATCTGGAAGTGTTCAGCATTGTTCTCCTACTAGACTTTTATGTACTTTTTTTTCTGACTTCCAGCATCATTGAATGCATGATCCAGAGGCAGAAATGGCCTCACTAGGATTCTAGGCAGAAGCTTTGTGGTAGTACATACCTTATTTCCGTAGTACATACCTTATTTCCCTTCCTCCCCTACATTTCCAAACCAACAGTGACTAAAATTATTATCTGATTGCTGTTATAAACTGGGATCAGGAGCTAAGGGAAGCTGTAAAACAGCTGTGTCAAAATACATTGTCATTAGAAGGACCTTCAGAACAGAGAGCAGCATTTTTACAGTCATGAGGGAAGAGCAGATCTCGCAAAGATGACAACAGCATTTTCACTAGAAGGCTGAGGAGGAGTTGTATGCTACTCCAGTCTCTTTGCTTTGTTGTGCCCACTCCACGTAGAACTAGAAAATTTTGGGTTGCAAAAACATCAGAGAAAGATGTATTTTTGAAAGGGGGAGACAAAGGTTTAGAAATAGTGGTCCAAGAAAGAAAGGGATATGCAATTTTCTTAATTTTTTTTCATCTATCATCTTTTAAACAGTGATTTAAACCATGTCAGAGATTACCATAGTAACCATTTAACCTCTTTTCAGAGCTTGTTGTGTTTCCTTTTAGTTCAACAATGAGCTTAAACTGGTATCTGAAGCACTTTGCATTGTACCCGTGACAGAATTAGCACAAAATGCCCCAATCACAGTTAAAATCCAGAGCTGTTTTTCAAGTTCAGTGGTATTAGACTTTTATTTAGTTTATGCTAATGTTTCAGGAAGTATACCAGCTCTTATTTCTAGGCTAAATGGATGACAGACAGAGGTAACTCAGTCCTACGATTTCCTGTTCAGTTGTATCATGTGAGTCAGCCTTCCACCAAAGGCCAAAGAAATCCCTTGCAGTGGCTGATGTGCTGTTAGGGTGTTACAGGTAATGCAGCAGGGTGAGTTTTGTGCACTTGTCCTTCTCTCCTATTCCTTTTCTGTGGCCTTCTGCAGTTTACTTTGTTATTATCATAACCAGAGAAGCACTCAGGGGCTGTCTGGCTCACTCACTCACTAGAGGGATGGAGGGGTACTGTAGTTGTTTTGTCCCTTCCATTATAGCAGACTTAGTACGACAGAGTACCATTTTTTTTCTGTAGAGGCCTGGAGTATGATCACTGCGACAAAATTACTACTGCTGTCTCATTAGAGCAGAGCACTATGAGCTACCATCATCAGTGCACAGATGAAATCCATTTCCCGTCTCTTTTTGGATCCAGATGTCTTCTGTATGTGCTTTTGCTGGCCTAAAGCTAGAGTAAAACATATACCTGAAACTGAATCCAGTGACATGGAAGTCAAGATGTTTTCCCTGACAATTATGTCTGCAATCACAATTATAGAAATAATGTCAGAGACAGAAGTTTCCTAACTAGTAGCGAGAGAGTTGAAAAGTGGTGTTACTGCTGCTTGGTCAGCCACATGTATTTGCCTACAACAGAATGAAATTAGGAGGTACTTCAATGTCCACTTACACTGATAAAGGCAACTGAATTTGGGAACCTTTCTCTGTACCTTTCTCCACTTGTGGCTGACCTTGAGTTCAAATCTCTTCTTCTTAGCCAAAGAGCTTGCCATGAAATTCTGACTCAAGTAATTCCCTGTACAATTACCATTATGTGGAGTTTACAACTTGCTTTTGATGCCACTGGTGTAGAATGTGGCACTGCAGCTTCTATGGCTGAGAACTTCAGACAGCTCCTGAGCTTCCCATCAGATGCTACTTAAATTATTTCTGGTTATCTGGAATCTAGTTATTTTACCTCTGTTTTTCCATATCTTCTTCAGTAGATATCATCAACAACCTCTTATTGATGAGTGGAGCCTTGGCTTCAAAACTGGCAGCAGCTCATTTTCGTGGGAGTGCCCTGTGGTCTGCAGCTGACATCCCCTGTCTGTTAATGCCCAGCCCAGATTTAGGAGTGGATTATGATGAAAGTGGTTTTACTCACTCAGATTTGCACATTAATTATCAGGACAAACCTTAATTTTCTGTGATGTTTTAGAGCAGACAAGTTTTCTATGACATGTGGGTCATTTATATTAGCTAACATTAATTTTTTTCTTTCATAAAAACGTCTCCCATTTCAAAAAACCTTTGCTTTGTTTAGAAATAATGCTATTTCCTATCAATTCATTTAGACATTTCTCTAAATTAGGTGGTATTATTTGCCCTAAATCTGGAGGACTCCTAGGTCTTCAAGGAACATTTCAGAGTCTCTGTAATCGAGCTCAATCTAGGAAACAGGCAGCTTCTTGGAGCTAATCGTGTTCTGCCAGTACCAGTCTTTGAGGAAGGTGGCACAAGGAAACCCCCTTACAAGCTTGAAAGTTAGACCTTGTTTGGTTCTGGAGCAAGGAACTAGAAACTGTCTGATTCTCAGTCCTCAGCAATGTTTGTTATAGTAGCTTTGCACCTCCACTGGAAATCTCTTAGAGGGTTGTCGCAGTGTCCCTCAAGCGCTGGTGAAGCGCAGCCCCAGGCTAGCTCAGCCTTACACTGCGGCAAGCACGCAAAAGGGTCGGGGTGGCAGGCAGAGCAAGCCACCTCCTCCCCGTGGGAACTTGGTTCCCCCTCGCAGCGACGGGCACAGGATCTCGCAGGACCACGGCAGCAGGAAAAGAGCCGACTCTTCAGAACAGGGTGGCAAGATGACTTTATTGGAAGGGCAGCGAGCACGGAGCTCTGCCTCGGCCGACTGCTGCTCGGAGAGAGCCCCGAACAGAGCCGTGCACAATCTTTTATTCGGGGGAGGATTTAGGGGTGGCGACAACGGGTCAGCCAATAGGGAAATAGGGGGGTGTAACAAGGGGTGTAAACTACAAAACAGAGAACCAGTCACAGAACAGGGGTGGGGGATTCCCCGGGACCCCTCCAATCACTCGACGCCCCTCCTGGACCTTTCCAGAATCCAGGGAAGGGCCCCGAAGTGATGGACGGGGCGCCCAAGGAGGGACAGAGAGGATTGACAATGGGGAGTAAAGGGGGAGGAATGATTGACACATAACGAACAGAACATTCTAGCTCATAAACAAGTTAAAACCACTTACAACATAGGGGGGTACAGGGAACGAACCATTATATAACTTCATATTAAAATTCAACCTAAAATCAGAACAATAAACAGGCAAAACTAATTTCACACCGCCACAGAGGGTCTTTAAGCCCACAGAATGTGAAAGTTTCTGATTTTAAGATGTAAGTAGATGGAGAAAATAACATATCCTTTTATGGCTTCAGCACTACTCCATCTCTTAAAAATGTGTTCTTCACTTGTTCTTGTATGTTTCTGGATTCTGCTCTGTTGCTGATTCTTGTTATGCTCTTCTTCAATAGCTTCAAGCAATTTAATACTTGATGCTTGCTCTTCTCTACAGTACTTGCTCACTGTAATCAAGTCATGTCCAATCCTCTTCAGAGAGCTGCAGAAATTATTGTTTCGTGGTTTTCAAAATCAGGTTTTCATTTTTCCAGTAAGAGTCATGACTTTTTGCTGTCTTTGTAGTTTTCAGCATTTGAAAAAAACCTGTACACAAGAACTGTGTGCAGCATGCTTTATTTCTTTGCCAGGCAGACAAGGTCACCTCATCAACCAAGGTCAACTTCTGGTGATGTCTACTGTTGATTCTTTTGCACAACATTACACTAGCTGTTCATGGTCTGTAGATTATGACCCTGAATCCTCAGCAGGAGGTATTGCCTTGTAAGATACCTTTCCTAATTCAGAAGATACTTACAAAAACAGTTTTGAGTTCTTTGTCTCAGAATGTAGAAAATTTGCTTTTGGTCGAAAGAAAATGTCCTCTTTGTGACTGGTTACAGGTAATTGGTTAAGCACTTTTTTTCTAACCAACCTGTTGCATTACTTTTTACTATTATGATAGTTTATATATCACCTGCTTCCTTTGGCAGCAAAATGTCTTCCCTACCTAAAAAACAGCAGTAGAGCTTGAATTAAAAAAAAAAAAAAAAAAAAAAGTGCAAGTTTCCTTTATCAAGCAGATTTTCAATCTTACCAAAGAGGGAATCTGGTTTTAGTTGAAAAGACTATTTTTTTTTTCCCATAAAACAACATGACTACACATTCATAATATTTTATATCCTTTCAATCAACATTATTACAAACTTTTGTAAATTCTTATTTTGTTTCATCTGGGTTTGATAAAAGACAAATGAATGATAGATACCACCTTCATCCTATCTGGTGTTTTTTAAGGAAGACAAGTATAGCGTTAGCACTGTTTCAGCCTTATTTCCCTTTTGGTCTAAGATTTATTAAAAAGGAACATCATTGAGCCAGAGACCTTATGATAAGTACAGTCCTCTTTCCTAGGTTTTTAGATAATTGCAATGAACTCTTTCTTTTTACTGAAGAAATTAATACAATTGAGTGTGTGGTTCTGATTGCTACAAATGACCATTGATAAGCTGCCTTGTCTTCCTAAAGACTTTTTCAAAGTGAAATAGGAGAAGTAGAGTAAGAAAAAGAGGAACATGCCGATATGTATTTATCCAACACTTGAATATCTTTCAGTATTTCATAAAAATAAATGTTTGAATGTTTCGTTTAAGAAGTGGATATAAGCCTGGTAAGGGTGATTCAGTAGATTTGAATATGTAGCACTAGTTTGAAGGACTCATTCTTGAACTGAACACAAATATTTAACATGCTGAACTTAAGACATACAATGTAAGGCATTGTACTAGGAGACATCTGTTAGTTCCTTCATTTAAAGTAGAATCAAAGACAAAAATACTGAAATTATCTGAGAGAGTATTTTACATATTTCTGACTTTCCTTAAACTAGGGGGCACTAGAACAAGAGCTTTTCTGAGCTTTGCAGCTTGCCTCTTTTCCAGCTGCATATCCTTTAACCCACCTCACGTTTAGGCAGTTCTGATGCTCTGGAAAAACCGTCAGTACAAAAATCAGTAAAAGAGGACAATGTGAGAAAATTTTCCAAATTAAAAACAGTAATACAGAAAGGGACTTCTAGTCCTATCTGTGCTTGTAGCACAAAAGCAGTGAATGGAAAAAACAGACAACATTGGCTTGGGTGAAATTCTACATGAAAGAAACTCTTCACCTTGATAAATTACAGGTGGAGAACTGTCTTGTTATAAGTTTTCACCTATCATCTGTCAACTTAGATCAGATGTCTGTGGTTTTCCCATTAGGAAATCCAGTTCCTTTTCGTTTTGCTGTGCTGGTCCTTGGTGTGCAGCCCATTTCAGGTCACTGCTGCAGTGCAGGGAGAATCCTTGCTTTTCTGTGTGACTAAGTTGTCTTTGTGTGAAAATAAAGGCACAAGCTGGTTTTGGTACAAAATTGTGTTGGGTGCTGCCCTGGATGTTAGAGAACAAGGTAAGAAAATTTCTGTAAGTGTAAAGGAACACAGTGTCTTAACAAAGATGGATCCTCAGATTCTTGCCCAGTTCAGGGAAACCATTCAGCATGTGGCGGGTCATCATACATTCTGTTTGGCCTGCTTGTAGCTAGCCAGAAAGCTTCTAGTTTTAAAACAATGCCAGTATGTATTGCCTCTTTCCTGTTTGCCAGTTCAAAAGATTTTGGAGAAGGCTACTCTGTTGCATGGAGTTTGTGATGGGGATCATGAAAGGGAGCTGGAGGTAGTGCTAGGGGATATTATGGAGGAACATGAAAGCTGAACTGGCACTGCAGCAAGCAAAAGGGGAGAGAAAGGACATCAGTCAACATTTATTTAATGTCTTAGTAGTAGGTCTTATTGTCTTAGTAGTTTGGTGAAGTTTCAGGAAAGGGAAGAAGATGGCTGCCTGTGAAGGTAATCCATGAATTCCATGGAATTTCTCTTTATGGCTTTTGCAGAACAAATAGAAACATAATACTATATGGCTTCAGTAATGGAGGCACTGATTTTGCCTGATAGTCTTTCCCTGGTGCCGATGAATCTCAGCAGTAGTTACCAGCAGCCATAGATGATTACATAGTCATTCCATCATACCAATCATTCCCACTTTTACTGGTTTGTTCAAATCAGCTTGTTCTGTCTTGGGGTAATCAATAATGTATGGTTGCTGTATCAAGGACTCTTTTCATGACAGGTTTTTCCTACCCTACCACATGCAGTCAGACATCTTACAAGTAAGAAATTGATAACTATTTTGATTCTTAATTGTAGTTCTTTACTGACTACTGATCCTATATATTTTTGGATGTATGCTGTAACTCCAGTTCATAGTCTAAAGCTTTTAATTCAATCACTTTTGGAAACTAAAGGCCCACTTGGTAGCAGACACTACATTAACTGGGCATTAAGATGCTCATACCTAATACAGGAAATTTCAAATCAAGCAAGGGAACTGTAGTGTGTCTTCCTATTACCCTATCACAAGAGGACAGTGACTTTCTGTAGAGTGACTGCAGTGCATATATAATATTCTAATAATTAGAGAAAAGCTTTGTGATTTGACTTCTCACAATGTCTGATACACCAAGAAAAAATATGTTCAAATGTATTACATTTCCTTTCAATGTTGTACTTAAACTACTCACTAGAAGACTAGCCTTGTAACTATAGTTAATAAGTTTTCCATGCTGTCAAAAGTAATAATATTAGTATGCCATTCAGTTAAATTAATTTTGTTTTGTGCACTGGTCTGCATAGACATGAGTGACATTTAGAAATATGATCAGGCAGGAGCTGAGGAGAAGCCAAGTGGGAAAACAGAGGGACATGCAATCATTAAAGCAGAGCAGCCAGCTGCAAGTATTTCTGGGCAGGCAAAGAGTTACAGAAAATCAGGCCATGATGTTCAGCCATATATTATTCTTTTCATTCATTCTTTCCTTTTTCATTTATTCAAGAAATTAATTTTCTTCTTGTTTAATTAAGAACTTGGTACGTTTGGTAGCATGATCTCTTGTCTGGAAATCAAAGAGTGCAGTTTGGCTGATCTTTGATTTCAGCCGCTTTTTCCGCCAAAGCATTTCTCATTTTGCAAGAGGCATCTGATTGTGATGCTTTTATACTGATGACTGTGAAGTGTCATTTTCTGTTAATAATAACAGTGTTTTCTCTTTCCATTTTCTCTGCTTTTTAGAAAGCAGTAATTGCAGTACTCTCTCTAAATAGTTAAAAATGTAATAAGCAGACTAAAAGGAGGAAGCTGACAAAACATAGTTTGTTAATTTTTTTATAACATTGGCTGGTTCAAATTTATTGCCCAAATTGCTTTTGAGTCCAATTTACCATTATGTTAGGGAATATTACACAGTTATGGCAGTTAAAAGAAAAGCAATCCACTGTTTTTATATATATATTGCACTAAGAGGACAGAGGTGTGTAATGAATCTCTGTTTCAAGTAGTGCTGTTCAGAAGGGGCTTGTGGGAAGGGAGGAAAAAGAAGTAGATATTTTTCTTTCAAGAGAAATATCCTGATAGGACTGTTACCTTTAAGCCAAAGTAAAAAGTGTTGCTGGTATAAAAAAGTTGTATCACAATGAGTCAGAGTAGGACTGTGGTGGGGAAGTCAGTCAAAAGGAATATACAATTAAACCCTTTCTTTTGGCTCTTTCTCACTTATACTTTATAGCATGACTGTATGCCTACAGATGCTACCTCCCAATACCTTTAATGAATTCACTTCATTTGAAAGATTATTCCCTACCTGCTGTAGAGCTTCTCCCTTTTAAAACTTGCCTCATGGACCTTTATTTCTATTTCTGTTTTCTCTTCACCTAATATGTCTCTTTTCCATCTCTTCTTTATCCTGTTGTCACTGCTAGTCCCTTTTCTACAGGGTCCAAAGTGAGCCCTCTGGATCTTCACCTTGGGAATTCTTTCTTCCAAAGTCTCATGCTATAACCCATTTCCCTTTACTGCTTGATTTACTTGTTAGATGTCTTGTAACTGCACAGACATTGTCAGGGGTTTCCTTTTGAGGCCAATGTGCACATTAGAAGAGGGTGTAATCTATGAAGACTCTTCTAAGAAAAGAAAAAGTTAAACAGGAGATACTTTTGATCAGACATTCTGTACTTTCGTTTTGTGAGACAAAACACAGACTGATCATAGAGTAAGGAATCACGCAGTAGGGCATTTGTCTGTTCATATTTTATTGTTTTAAAATATTTTCTTTAAAGTTGCAGTAGGTACAGTCATGAAGATGGTTCTGCCTTCTCTCCAGAGGCTTTTAGCACCTGTTTACTTCCAGCTTGGCTGCTGTGTTCATGGGCATGAAATTCTTTCAGACAACAAAGGAATTACTCTGCTTGTCAGATTAATGGTATAGTTGTTAAAGCCCTTAGGTTTATTTTGACTGGATGTATAGATAACATTTTGCAAGTCTGAAACAGGTGCTTCTGCAATAAGCTTTTTGCCCGAAAGGATTGGGAGAACTCTGCCTCTCCTATGCGCTCTTGGTATTTTATCCTAAAAGCAGTGCACAAACTTTGGGATACAGCAGTGTGTATACATTTTCATGTGACAGTTTCCAAAGTGCCATAAGGGCTGACATGTTAGCTCCAGCTTTTCTTCCCCTTTCTTATCTTTCCCTGCTTCACCATCTATTTCTAGCCAGCTTCTACAAATTGAGTTCTAGGAGCTTCTTGCTCACTTCCCACTCCTTTGCCTAGTAGTGGCAGAATCATCTTCATATTGTGGGGTCATCTGGGCCCTGATTTGCAAATATAAGAGAAAAAGTCTTTCTTTCTTACTTTCTTGATTATACCTATTGCAGGTTTGAAATGTTCTGCTTTGTTCTTTAACCATGTATTTATCAAAAATGCAGTGCCTTTGGAACTAGTAACGTCAGACAGCTGTGGAAGCAATAAAATTTTGTGTTTAAAGAAAAAAATGGGTGGTCAGCAAACCAGTATTGCCCTTCCCCAGTGTGATCCCTGTTTGCTCTATGGGGGTGGAGGGGCAATGCTTTTATAATTCTAGATCCCAGCTGTGTGTATAGGTTGCTAGTTCTACCCACTTGCTACTGTGGCTTAATTGAAGTTGGGACCAGTCTATGTCATCAATTTCTGCATCCATGTGGTTCTGTCACTAGTATTATTGTGGCTCTTTTTGAGGCTTAGTGTATTCATGCCTTACACGGCAAGAAAAGGAATTTGTTGGATATGAGATCTCCATGTGCAGACAACATGTGGTGGCCTTAAAACTGTTTGAAGCCCATCAGTGTGGGAATTGGGATTCAAGATTCTGCCACTACAGTTTACCTGGTGTCTTGGTTTGGAAAGACAGGTATCTGCTAGGGAAAGCTTCTCCCCTTAGAATGGAGAATGTAAACCCCCTCCCTCCAAATTATTATAATTTTGAGATTAAGGGCTTTCAGGCAAAGATATGGGAATAGGAATAGCAGGGGTTTTTTTACTAGGAATATTTAAAATTGTCGCAGTGTCCTTCTCGGAGCAGTGGCTCCATCCACCCAAGCTAGCTCTGACACTGCGATCAGTCAGGGAGCGCTCCTCTGAATTTTGGGAACCAGAGGAGCAGCTAAGGGGGTTTTCCCCTTATCAGAGGAGAGACCACACCGAAGACGGAGGAAGGAGTTGGACTCAGCTGGCGGGCAAAGTCCAGGGTGTTTATTCAGTCCCACCTGGGGACAGCCAAACCTCAGGGAAGCTGCTCCAGCTGAGCGGCCTCGGGCACTGAGCTCCAGGATTAAATGCAGGGGAGGGACGAAGGGGGGAGACAAACCAACATCCAATGAGGGACAAGGTGGGAGTGGAACAGGGTTGGAGGGACATTTAAAGAAACCAATGAGAATATAAAGGGAGGAACCTCCTCGGCTCCTGCCCTATCACTCAATGCCCGTACCTGAACTCTCTAGAAGCCAGGCGGAACAATCGAATGACAGACAGGGCCCATAGGAGGGGGCTGGGAGGGATATCGGAGAATTGACAGGGAAGGGGGGCAGGGACAAACCTTAGAACATAACATTTCTTAGGAGAACAGGGGAGTGCAGAACAAACCATTACAACAAAAATAAATAACATAAAATGCAATATGTAAATAAATAACACAGAGCACAACACAACAAGAATATAAATGTAGTAGTACCAAAAAAAAAAAAAAAATCCTAGAAACCCTGACAGTCAGAAATATGACCTGACACCTTGTTGGTCAGGGTGTTGGAAGCAGTCTAAATAAATCCTCCTGGAGTAACAGATGTAGTTTTGTTGGAGGGAAGATGATCCTGTAGAAGGTCTAGTGGTGGTGAGATGGGTCTGATCTTCATGTGGAATCCAGTGGAAAATAGGCTCTTACTGTGCTGAATTTCAGCTTTTATCTAGGTAGGAATCCTTGGCTCCTCCCACTGGATGGAGCATCTCACAGTGGAATTATGTAATGTTGTTGTGAGCATTAATGGCCCATTAACAGAAGATATCCCCCTGGGGGGAGGATGGGTGGTGGAAGAGATAAGGAACATTGATCCACCTGGTTTTAACAGAAGGCAACCTACCCCTTTTCCCCGGAGTTAAAAGAGAAAACACCTCTTTAACTGGTTTCAAAAGATTGGTAATAGAATACATACTTTTGGTTATATATTGCAACCCAAGACATTTGGGTTTCCCGAATTTGAAAGACACTAATTTAGCTCGTAACCCACATTTGTCGCTTCCCTGTTTTCTCCACAGTTTTAAAACATTTTGGTTGCTGTTGAAACTATACAGTGAACATTACAAATTTTCGTTGTAAAATGTTAGAGTAAGATGGTATTATTTTGGGCCTTTGCCCATAAATTGCATCATATTGTGTTTCTTTCAGGCTTATGCAAATATTCACAATCAAAATCAGATATCAAAGTTGGAAACCAACCTCACTGTGTTTATATTCTTCCTATACTGATTGATTTTTAGTCTTATATCCAATTAGGGAAAAGCATATGGTGCTGTGGCTTGTTGTGTTGGTATTGTTTTACTAAGAGAACTGCAAGCATCAACTTTCTCATAATATCTTTTACAAAAACTGTAGAGGATGTTTATATTAATGAGATAGATATGTCTGTTAGAGATTCTTCAGTTCAAATGAGAGTAATCTGAATAAAAATCATTTTTCTCTGTAGCTCATTAGGAGAATGAACCATCAAGGTAAACGTGATTTGTGACAAATAGGAGAAGAAGCACAGAACAAGCAGGAGCTACTTGAGTCATCTCTAAAAAGTCCAGGTTCTCAACAGTATTTCAAATAGCCTTTTGTAAGTTGCAGAAGTGTTAGCAGCACTGTCTCTGTCATTTATGTTCTACTCCATTGCATCCTCTTTAAAAGTAATGAAGTTATGAAGTTGCTTAGAAGGAGAGAATCTTTTGATTGGTGTATAAGCATTATACATCAATAGGTTAATGACTATGAACCTCCCAGCTGGAAGTTTCTAACACTAACTTACCGTTTCCATCAAAGTAATTTACTAACATAAATTATTTATACACAGGCCTGAAAGAAATTAATAATAACAATAAGGTACCTCCATGGGATAATCACCATTCCAGCAGCGCTCATCTGTACTGTGTAGCCCTGCAGGGGGTTGTAATTATCTGGTGCAAACCACACCTCTAGTGATTGGGGGTTTTTGCTTCATTGCAGTGCTGCCACTTCCAGTGTTTTACCTGAAAAACACCTTTTGAATTTTTTAAAAAAAAAAAAAAAAAAAAAAAAAAAAGGTGTGGCAGTCATTCAAAGAGAAAAGGTTACAATGCAGTTGATAGAGATTTTCATACCAACAAAAAGAGTAGTAAACTTGATTCTGGAGACATTTAATGAGGTGCCTACATTTTTTCTTCAGGTTATTCACTGGAATTAGCTCATTATCCGCTCCCATTTCCCATGGCTTCCTGGTGATCCATGGAAAACTGGCTATTTGCATGATACTGCCTTCTTTGTGTTTCCTGAAGCTAAAACTACATTAAAGAGGCTAAAAAAGCACTAAACACCCTCTAAAAATTACTCTTCTGTCTAGACAATTGCAGTATTTGCACAGTAACATAACATGATTACAAATGGAGAAATGCTGGTGAGAAGTGATGGTCTCGATGGCGATAGTCATTGAGTGTAAAGTACTTCTGTGAGCTACTGCTGAAGCACTCAGATCAGAACCAACAATCCTAACATTATTTTATGCTTTCTAAACACACTCTTGTCTCAACACAAGATAAAAAAAAAAAAAAAAGCACCACCAAACATTTTTTTTTTAAAAAAATCAAATATTTGAAACAAACACTTTAAAACCCTTACAAATATCCACTGAAAGGAGCAATTAGAAGCATGGTGTTGATTTAAAAAGGTAAAAAAGTTCCTGTGCTGCTACAACTAAAGCTCTGCCTAATGAATCTGGAGGTGAGACAGCGCCCTTGAATATTGAGCAATATGTGGGTACAAAAATCTCTAAGATGGAGGGACTAAAATATGCTTTCATATATACCTTGTTTCAGTCTTCTCAGACCTCCATGAATCCACAGGTAAATTTAAGCCACAATGTAATAAAGTAGTGACTGTGGAGAGCATCAGGTGGCTGGGTGACTTGTGATCATGATAACACAAATCAATAAGCAATTGATTTCTTTCATTCTGAGCAACCTGCAAGAGATAGATCAACTTCACTGTTACCCAGCCAATATGGACTTGCAAATATCAGGTGAACAGGAACATGTTTTGCTGTTACTGTGCCATTTGAAGCTCAGATAAAGCCAGGCATGAGCTATGTAGATTGCATGGCTGAAGTCCAAATTTTCGTAATCTGAATCTGTGCTGGGATTTAGGATAATATATTAAGTCAGGGAGGAATAGTAAATTCTTTCATGGTAGTGCAGTCCATGTTCTGAAAGACATCTGGGGTTGTTCTAGATGTAATTGTTTTTTATATTTGTGTCATTCCTTTTGAACAAGGTAATAACAGCATTCTAGCCCTTCTGGGTCAGACAGAGGTCTCCTCCTCAGCTACTCACTTTGCAACATGAAGAGTCCTAATCTGCTCACATGTTCCTTCTGCAGTAACTGTGTCATATCCTTGCTTATTCCTGCTGCTTTTCTTGGAATCTGTCCCAATTCTACCATATCCTTTTGAGGTGAGGAGGACACCATGAGTTTTCAAGATCCTGGCACAAGTGCATTCTTATTGCTTTTATCTTCTTATTGCCAGAATCGGGATTAACCCAGTGTTCCAACGCATTCTGACAGCATTTTTATACAATACACACATTTAACACCACGAGCTATTTTGTTTGTTCTGTCTGAGCATATCTTAACTACATGTAACTGTGCTCGTTCTGTGTGTTTCCTGACCACTGGTGATTGCTGAGATGATGTCTGGCAGGGAGCTATCTATTAGTATCCCTGGATTTCAGTCCCAACTTGAAATAATCAGTTTGAAATCTGTCACTTTATGGGTAAAGTCCTTTGCACGGGGACTGTCTATTATGTAGGAAATATCCACTACATCCATGAGCATGTGAGCAAGTTGCTCTCAGTTGTGTCTAAAAAAACACAGGAGATATGATCATAGAAATGTACTTTACTGTCAGAATAAATTGTGGAAGTATACATACGCCATAAGAACTAATGCCTTTAAAAGAGAAGCATGACTGTCTGAATTTTTTTATTGGTCTGCTTGGTGTAAGCTCATCCTTCTTGTCTCAAAAACATCCTTGTTAGCCTCCCTAGAGATACCATGGGCCTTGAAGGAAAGGAGGAAAGCAGCTTGGATCATCCAACTCATCATTTCTAAGCAATATCCTTCCACTCTCATCTGCAAGTTCCTATCTCTTATTCATCCTTTTAAAACAAAGTTCTTGTAATTCTGAACATCATTCAGCTTTTTCCTCTTTGCCAAGACTGTTAGGCAAATATTAAGCGATGAATAGCAAAAGGCTGCATTTGGCAGGATCTTAGATGATGGGCTGGAAGGCAAAACCAAATCCTTTCAGCTATTCCTTATGTGAGGAGGGATGTACTGTGTCCTTTCATGGTCTCTATCTCTCTTTTTTTTTTTTTTTTTTCCTCTTTTGACAGATAGGAGATAAGTATTTTTTTATATTGAATATTTTGTGCTATGTGTGTTTTTTGTACTTCCTGCTTTTGTGACAAAGTGTGATGAGAAAGCTCCATATTACTGTTTCACAGAAGCAGCCTAGTATCTGTGTGTGCCTGTTTCTTAACAGATTTCCACTGAAATGTAGTCTGAAGAAAATATAAAAATTCCTGGCTTAGTTTAAAGACCAAACAGTACTTGTGGGACCCCTGTTGTCAGAAGTGAAATTGTGAGAAGTATCACTTACTTTCTGGCCGGCACATATCTGGTCATTTGGTTCTATATAGGATAGTTGCTGCAACAGACTTGAGGTTATCAATCCAGATTTATCCAGATTTAATCTGGACAATTTGTGGTAGTTTTCTCAATATTGTTCATTTGAATGTTTTCTTTAGCAGTACAAGTTGGAGATGTAATCCTGCTAATTTTCTGCGAGGCTTTCAAAATTGCATTTTCTAAATGGTAAAAAAAATCATTAAAGTAAAGCATCATGTCTTGTTTGCTTTCACAGCAAGAAAAGCTGGGTGATATCTGCTTCTCCCTCCGTTATGTGCCTACTGCTGGCAAACTGACTGTTGTCATTCTGGAGGCAAAGAACCTGAAGAAGATGGATGTCGGTGGACTATCAGGTATGTGTGTGAAAATCTACTTGAAGATTTTGTGGGCTTCTAAAGGCAGAAAATCAACTCATTTTCTGTTGGAGGTCTCTTGGCTGAGAATGTAAGGGTTTGTGTTTTCTTGAAAGTTGGAGCATGACTGAGTATATCAGAACTAATTCTAGGTTAAAAAAAAAAAAAATCACAATGCATAGCATTCCACTCCGAGACAAGGTCTGAAGTGTTACACAATCAGATGACAGTGCAAGCTCTCTGTACTTTCCTTCTCTCCTGTTGCCTAGAGATACATACAGACTATTCAGGCAAGAGAAAAAAACTGACTGCAATTCCTATTGTCTGTTTAATCTCACAAAATATGAGCATTTCACTGCAGTGTTGCAGATAATAGGTAACAGAGGAACTCACCACAGGTTGCCATACTGACTGCTGCTTGAGGTGCTAGAAAGATTGTTTCTGCATTTGAAGGGCTCAGGTGTGATTGCTTACATGTGCGGAGTTAGAGGTGCTCTGCATTTGCATGCACACCAGAAATAAAAATGGCAGTCTTGTGAGCATGGTAGGCGGTGAGGCTGATACATCCAACATGCTCAGTACCTGCCAAGAGCCCTGGTAGCCTTTTCATGGGGTGAGGCTGTGCACACTGTGTGTGACAGGGATGTGCCATCTCTGAGGGACGCTGCAATCAGCACAGTGGCACCTGGGTTGTGTCCCAGCAACCTGGTGCAGCTCCCTGTGCATTTCTGTTTTCTGCTGTGTCTGGAATTTGGGCACAAGTTACTGTCTAAATTGCCAAGTAGTTGAGACTAAATTAAATAACAAGATGCTTTATGAGGTGAGGTCTTTCCAGGAGAATTTTGGTTTGTATGCCTTCTGTTAAGAAGAAACAGTTGCTGCCCACCATTGAGAATGAGGCTATTTCCAGCACAGTTCTAGGACTGAAAACTTTTACAGCTGCTACTAACACATAGATGATGTAATTGCTTATTTTGATTTACCAAGT
Source organism: Hirundo rustica (assembly GCF_015227805.2). Taxonomy (NCBI): domain Eukaryota; kingdom Metazoa; phylum Chordata; class Aves; order Passeriformes; family Hirundinidae; genus Hirundo; species Hirundo rustica. The sequence continues at coordinate 39,889,845 of NC_053453.1, forward strand.
GACAAAAAAAAAAAAAAAAAAAAGTGTTTTGCTTGTATTTTTTTTATAATCTTAGCACAAGGGACTAGCTATGTGCAAAATAAACAAAAATGGGAACTTACTGAATGAGGAGAAACAAAGTCTTCTATCAAAAACCAGTTATTTTTTGGTTTTTGTTTTCCTTGCATCTAAAGTCATCCACTGCACAGCAACAGACATAAAAGTAAAGGACATACAAGTGTTGTTGTAGTCATTACTCAATAAAGCCTAGCCTTTTCTTGTTCACAATGGACACACCACTAATAGTTTCCCTAACGCTCACAATGAACAATTGCAAATTAATGTTCATAAGCACATTTAGTCCCAATGGTTTCCTAATGAAAGATTAGATTCTCCTAATGACAAAGCGTGGGGATTTTTGACCGAGGATTAGCTCTGACAGCCAGAGCATCTATATTTTTTTCCAAACTTTGTGAGAAATATGGTGGATAATGGGGACTTAGCTTATAAGAAGTGAAAGAGAGAGGCAGGGGAAGCACTAATGAACTGAAGAGCTTCTACAAACTTCAGATGGAAATTACAGTACATTTTGTTGGAAATAACTATGCGGAAATGAATGAACTTAATCTTCTCCATGTTCTGAGACACAAAGAGGACATTTAAATTTCTAGGGAGAGAGAGTTTTTGTTCTTTTTTAGGGCCGTGCCAAACCTGAAACATCATGTTCTCTTGGAGACAAACAAACCCAATGGGATACCATAGTTGTAGCAGTAGTTCAACAGTCACTGACAGTGATAAGTGGCAGTTACTCTGGTATTCCTGAGACAGTAATTATAGATGAAATAATGTTGGTTTAAAGTGGATCCAGTATCTTTCATTAGGGAATTTATCTTTTGAATAAATTATGCAGGAACAACTTTGGAAATCAAGCTGAGATTCTGTTGTCATTATTCACACTAAATAATACCTAGTCTCTAAGTGCTAATGAAGGTGACAGGATTTTATCTTGATTAGCAAATATTTTCCCCTAGTTTGTTTACTTTCTCTAGATACTAAAATGGCTTTTCATATTCTAAAACCAAAAATTTTGCATGACAGTGGAGGTGGGAAAAGATTAGCAATCAAATGTGAAATCAAACTGAATGTTACCTATGTATTCAACAGTACAGTTAACAAGAGGCGAAAATGCTGTAGTTGACACAGATGGGGAAAACAAATCTTAGCAGTTTGTCAAAAATAGGCAAAAAGTAACTCTTTTATTGTTGTTTTGAGTTTGAGATATATCTTTTAGTTGTTCTTTCCTGTTTTTGAGAAGATGCTGGAAAAGCAGAATGCAGACATTTGGAAAGGGTTCTGCTTTTCTCTTGCACCCATCCTTTATGCCTCTATGAAGCTTACTTGCCTCACAGACAGAAGGAGCAAGCCCCTTGCTCCTGCAGAGAGAGCACTGACAAGCATTCACAGCACAGTGGTGGGCAACTTTGTGGCTTCCTTCTGGCTGCTTCTGGCTGCATCTCGAGTATTACTGCTGCTAGTAAATATCTACTGTGCCTTTGCACCTCAACTATGTGGGAGGTATCAGCATTTACATTATCTTTTGTCCCAATACAAAGAATCAGTCGCTGTGGCTCAGTAGTCATCTGAACCTCTACTACTCTATATAAATTTATTAAATCCATAATTTTGGTTAATTGGGCTTAAATACATGCTTGATTTTCTTTTAATATGTATATTTATGTTATGCAGATAGAGAGAGCCCTGTTACAAAAGTACCCAAAGCAAAAGAGATTGAAGTATATTGAGAACGCTACGTTTCCTAGCATTTTTACAGGGCCTCAGCTGGTAAACCTTAATCCTACTAGTCAACATCTATATCATACTTAATGGTATGTATGTTTATATGGCTATTTAAAAAAAAAAAAAAAAAAAAAAAAAAAAAAAAAAAAAACAACTTTATGAAAGCATTTATCACCATAAATTTCATTAGCAGTCAAAAACCTAGCATAAATTACTTTGGCGGCAGATAATAAAAACAACAAACTAATAATCAAATTCATTAGACTTACTGTAACAAAACCATATCACCCATCTGAGCAATCAGCTCCCAGGTCTTAAACTTAATTTCAACATCAGTCTGTGACTAGAGCAAACCTTGGCTCAGACACTGAAACTATTTAGTCTGAGCTCATCAAGTCACTGTAACAAGTGGAAATTACTACTTCTAGTGAGCAAGGGCCTCTGGCAAACAATTATGTATATTCTAAAATGGCATTGTAATTATTTAAATTATATTCAAATGCATTGCTAATGAATCTGACATCTGGAAGGTGATCTGTAGGAATTAAGGATACAAAGCAATTATTTTTGTTTATCTGAACTTGGTGGTCTTGGGTGGCTTTATAAGCATGCTTCACCTAAAATGAGACTTAGAAGCTTAGGTCTTACAGGGAACTTAGACTTCCAAGTTACTCCATTGATTTTGTTTTGTTTTCATTTTGTTTAGGTGATTTGCAGAATTGGAAGATTTCAAAGCCATTTTATGGTTTAATCTCTCCAAACAGTCTTTAGAGACATAATCCAGCTAATTCCTTGATAAGGGCACAATGCAGCTCACCAATGCCATTCAGTTCACAATGGTTGTCTGTTAGTTACGGTACTTTATTAGGGTTATGATCCCTTCTGCTCCAGAAAAGGACAGGAATTATCTGCAGCTCCCCTGTGAGATATTCATTTAAATCAAAGTAATACTGATTTCAGATACAGATTTAAATAATTATGAAACTTTATTCTAAATTCATTTTAATCTTATTTGTAGTTGTAATTTTAACTTATTTTCTGAAGTGAAATTTGTTGTGTAACCCTCAGTTCACTTGAGTAGTAGCTAAATGTGATCTGTGAGATAAATATGGTGCTTCTTTTTACTACACAGGAAAATTTGAAATACATACACACATTTGCACAAGCAGTTCTGTAGATTTCCATATATTTAGTCATACCCTCCATTTGTATTCAGTTTTGTTCCTAATATAAAATAAAAACTTTATTTTCAACTTCCATCAGCTTTCTCTGGCTAAGCCAATAGTTGAAATAAATTACCCAAATACCTTGAAAAGCATTTTCCTTCTAAACCTTCAGGAGTGGCTGGGGCTGACTCTTAAACAGACTATTGTTATAAGGTGTTTGGCCACTTAAGCCCTTCAGCTTAAGTGCCTTATTTTGGGTTTGATTTGGGTTTTTTAAGAACTTCAGGAGCTCTGTATATTACGGTGAAATACTGGTTCTTTCAAGAAGTCACCTTTTAGCAGCTGATAGTAAGTGTAAGCCTTAACACATCCTGTCATCTTTTCAGGATTAATTTCAGTACAGTTTTTTCCCTCTAAAAATCTTTAAAAGCTAATGTGCTTTTGTTCTCTTTGCATGATTTTAGTATGCTTAGCTTTTAGTGAATATGTTTACCAGGGATATATCCTGGAAGCAAGCAATATACCCTCCCCTCCTGTCCTCAGCACTGCTGTCTCTCACCACTCCCCAGTTTCAATGGGGAGTAGATGCCTTAGCTGGCATGGGCTCAGGTATTGCCTTAAGAACTGTTGCCAAGTAACAGATACTGTATCAGACCCTAAATTGTACGCTTTAGTGCAAATTAATGCTTAGAAATAACTTCAGAGAGAATAGAATTGTCATTGGATCCCTTCTGCAGAAAGCTGCCCATATAGTTGTGAAAAGAAAGAAGCCCGTAATCAGGCCCATTATGTGTGGAAGCTGATCTCAATATTTATGAGTTATAAATAGAAAATACACAGCACCCCTTTGTACCTGCCAAGTAAATGGTTCTATAGCAGGAATACACCTAGTTTCCTACAATTCAGAAGATTGCATTCAAATTCAAAAGGCTTGGTTTAATGTCTTAGAAAAGAATTGAGAAATTAAAAATCATTTAGACACCAGGTCTTTGAAGACCAAGTGAATGCTCATTATGCAATCAGAGCATTCACTTTAATAATTTCCTGAAAACATAAACCTTAAAAGCTGGCTAACAGGAGTACAATATTATGTAAAGAAATATACATTTAATGTCATGGTCTTGCTATAAGCTGTATTGTAAACATAACTCAGCAAGTATTAAGGGAAGAGAAAACAGCCTTATTAAAAAATGAAAGTAAAAATAAACAACAAACCAACACCACCACTGTATTTTCAACTAGTCTAATCCTAAGGAATCCAGCAGAGATCAGTACCAACAAATATTTTAAGATCTCTACTTAGCGTAGAGGATTTAACATCATTTAACATCTTAGTCTCTCTACTACACCAGCAGAACTTCCAGATGGCTGCAGCAGTGCATCTCTCACACTCACAAAGCGGTAGCGCAGCATTGCACTAAATTCATTGTGGGCTCCTACAGTGGTGATGGTGTCAGTCAGCAAATCTCCATCCCATTAAAACCTCTCTCTCCTACCTGAAAGAACATTCTTGTTGATGACATCTTCCATGACACTGGACAGTAGGTGGGGGATTGCCTGAAGTCGTCCTTCCTCAATAGTTAATTAAGGTATTAGGGATTTGTTTCTTCTAATCCCAACTCCAGATTTTGACATCAAGCCATCTTCTTACTCTACTTTAAAGCTGGAGAAGGAAGCGCCAAAATCAACATCTGTTTCAAAGTACAATGTATTCATCATGGTAGCTGTATTAAAAGATACACAAACTCTCATATTTCAGGGCATTTTGGAAAGTCTTAAGAGAAAATTGTCAGGTAATCGTCCATTTTGTAGTGAGTCCACAATTTCCACTGCATCATAGGCTACAGCTGTTGCACACAACAATATATTGTATTAGATGAACAGTTAAATTTGTTGATTCATACAGATAAGCCGAGTCAAACTGTTCTGCTCCTTTATTTCTCCTGTGCTTAAGATGAGGAAAACAAGACCACGCTTTCTGATTGTCAGAGAAGTTGTACAAAACCTGTGGACATTGCTGTGCGAAACCTTAGGGCAATCACTGTGCTGAAAAAATGCTTTGGCTCAATAGCTGTATGAATAGCTTCTTGATTTCAGAAAGGGAAGGTTATTTCATGTAGACACTAACCAAAGGCACGGGTGGTCAGCACCCAGCTGGCTGGACTCTGCCAGTCAATACTCATCATTTTCTGGCATTTCTATTTATATTCTCCTACTTCCCTTCCCCAAAACAGAGAATATGAAGACTTCTTGGTCTTTTATTTCAATAGCCACGTCCAAACGATGGATTTTGTGTTTGTATGCCTGTTTCTTCCTGATTAAATTATAGTAAGTTTTTATTTGGTTGTGCAGTCCCAAAGCAAGTGTAAAAATGTGTGGGTTAATCATCTCATCTTCATATAAGTAATTAATCCTTTAGGTTTTCAAGTTCCTCAAGAATTTCATAGCAATGTGAGAGGCTGTAAAATGGATGTTAAAATACTTTAGATAGATTCTAGAATCCTCAGGGAAATTAGTCAGTTCTTGTACAAGTAAATTTAATTTCTTTTTACTCTCTGAAAATTGCAGCCTACATTTATTTTTTTTTTAATGGGTTTTAAGAAAAAAAAAGAAATTAAAAGAGAAAATATCTTTTTCATCTTTATAAATACAGTTTAGAAAAGTGTCTAAATGTGCAGAGAAAGTAAGGAGGGTATAAATTAGGCTATTTCCTTTTCTTAAGTGTAAAATTATACAGGTTTTTAAGACAGCATGATGAACGTTAGCGCTATTGATGCAGTTGAGTTTTGATTAAGTTTGTGGCACTGTCTGAAGAGCTAGAAACTGTTTTAAAGTTTTTACATTACTTTAAATCCCACCTGCATCTTTTGTTTGTTTAATCCCATGTGGGTAGAAAAATTACTAGTTTTGTGGTTGCTTGTTATAGACCTCCTTCCTCTGTTTCCAGTGTGTAACTCCTTTACGTGCACATATCAATGGAAAGAAACATTTCACAAATCAGACCCTTGATCCTGGATTACTCCTGAAGGGAGCAGGGGATGTATGCAAAGAAGGGAACTGCACATTTCCTCTAGTACACTGCTGAAAATATCTGCGAAAGCATGTGCTTCAGCGTAAGAAGAGATAAGAAAGCAGGTGTTTGTAGTTCTTGGTCTGCATCATTACTTTACATAAATCCTTTATGCCTTTATTTGGCAAGTGAGGCTCTCTAATGACAGCTGCGAGATGCTGTTTGGCAAAATGAAAAGGAAGCTTTCCCCTTGCCAGTTCCAAAGTTTATTTTCCAAAACCTTTCTAACTACAGGTGAAAGTCAAGTCCTTCCCTTTCTTCTATTGATGCAGAAAGGTCCCATTACCCTTCTTGAGGTAACGGAAGAGACATACAGTCTTGTTGCTGAGATTGGGATGCCAACATTCAGTTTTTCTCATTGTGCCTTTTGTCTCTCTGAGTAGAGTGATACGAATCTCAATGGGATTCTCTTTCTAAATATTTTACTCCTCACTCTCACTTCCATGATGATATCCATGAGGTGGGAAAGCCAGCATTTGAGCCCTGTCTTTCCCCTTCCAGAACAGGTCATGCTGTTTTAGAGCCACTTTGTTCTGTTTGAGACAATCATGGGCTGGGGCCAGTTTGGTTTGCTGGAGTTTACCTGCCAACAAGGTGAAAAAACAAAGCCCAGAAATGCTACTTTTCCCAAGAAGGAATTATGTGGGTGGAAGTGAAAATTATCTGGTTTTCATTCCTGGCTATCATTTTTGTCCATTTGTTTATTAGCTGTGAAAGTCAACACAGTCCCTTCTTTGTGAGGGTTGTCTTTAGCATGATAAACATGTATGTGACACTTCTGTGAAATCTGCAGATGTGTTGAAGGGGAAGATTAGGCTGGGTATGAGGGAGGGATCTACACAAGTAACCCCTTTACTTAGCTACTGATTTAAGATAGTGAAGGTGCTAAACAATTATTTTACAAAGCTGAAGAGAGGAATCTGGGTTTTTAAGTCCCTTAACACTATGATTAGTTTTGAAGCCAAAACTGGGGTTTCTTTCTCTGTTATACCAGCTTTGTTGATAAGATGGAGCCAGCTGTGTTTGTCTCAACTCATGCACCTATCACCGACATAATAAAGTAGTAAAATAGGTAATATGGAAGGAACAACTCGTGACATTTTGTGGTTATTAGTGCAGTAATTCTAGTCCTCCCATGTTTCTGAAGTTATTTTTTTTCTGTCTTCTTGATGAATATGCTATTGCTCATTCCCTGCATGAATGCCTTTCAATACTGCTGAGCTGTCTTCAAATTTACAAATAGCAACATTTTTTACTCTATTTAAATCAAACTAAATTCTGTGCAGGGGCTTCTTGCTGCCTCCCATAAAATCAGATGTTAATGAAATAATTAATGAATAATAAAATATATAACTCTAGTTAAGGAAAGACAAAAATAAAGATAACATCTGTCCAGCATGTGTACTGACAGACAAAACCTTCTTTATTTGACTGCAAACTTCAAATGTTATGTAACACAATTGACCAATGTGAAATGGATAACAGATAGAAATTTTCTTACCAAATATGCCTAAAAATAAATCTGTCATAAAGAATCGCATCCACTGCAAAGTTCCTCTATTTTCTACCTCTTTTGTTAAAGCAGAACACAGGATTTATGAGATCTGATTTTGTGAACTTCTTCACAATATAATTGCTCATGTCTGAATTTGTCAAAAATCAAATAGAGATATACATTACAAAGCTATGCATGATCTTATATTAGGCAGATCCAAATTTTAATTCCTGTCCTGTAAGTATGAGCATTTGGGGATCCAAATATAATCGCTGCAGCATCTTTGTAGGAACAGCTTCAAGTCAGAGAAGTAAGGGGTTCTGTTTAATCTCAGCTGTCAAGCCCAATTCAGGGGATCTCCTTCTTGAGATTCCCAGGGGTATCACAGAATGCTTTACATATACAGGTTTGCGGGTTAAATCCACCTTTCCAGTGAAGTGAATATGATAATATCCTGATTGAACCCTAGTGAGAAAAAAGCATCCTAAATTCTTTTTGAGCCTCTTCAGAAGTCCTTGCAGTACAGCTGGCTCCAGGGCCAGTCTCATTCCAGTGCTGTCGTTAGGGGATGCACTCTTGCAGTAAGTCCCAGGAAGCCGAGTTGAAGTACTCAGCTGTATCGGTTGTTTCTCATCAGCAAACTATCACGTGCTTATCAACATCTGAGGGATGCTAAAAGTGGCGATTATGAGAGCTTGTAACAAAAAGGGTTTTTTAAGTTCAGAAGCCCTGACTATGTGGGATGTGAAGAAATGCTTGTGTAAGGATGTGACAGCATCAGCAAGTCTTGTGCTGCAAATTGTTTCAGCTGGTTGGAAGCTAGATTGAAAAAAAAAACCAAAAAAAACAAACCAGAGGCGAAATATTTAATTAAAAAGAAGTTCATGTTACTTTAGAAATAAGGTGTTTGGGATCTGGATCTGGAAAGCTGTGGGAGCAAAGGTGTTTCTCAGAGAGGTTTTACTGGGGCAAAGCAAGCTTAAAGGGTGTTAGGCCAAGCTGCTTCCTGGATGGTGGTGGAAATCAGGGACTGGCTCAGCTGTTCCTAGAGATTATTTGTATTGCCCCGCTGCTGAGGAACATCTGCTTCAGGAAGTTACTATCTGTATTCTGGTCAGGAAACCAGCACTTGATAAAAATAATATTTTACTCCGCTACTCTGCTCAGTTTTTGTGTCTGGTAGTCCCTGTGGCACAGCAAGTGAGTGATTTCCTACATTGATTGAGTTTCTTTACATTAATTAGTCAAGAAATAGACTCAAGTATGAGAGAGATGTTGCTTTTTGTCTAATCTGGAGATTGATTACATTTCTTTGATCAAGGTTTTAGTTCGTCACACAACAAACTGAAGTTGTATAAGAGAATCCACAACAAAGCATTGACAGTCATTTGTTTATAAATGAATTACTCAGACTAAGCACATCTTTCACAAACACCAAGGCACACTTTCCTTTGTGTAACTAATACATCTGTGATATTATGAAGTACCCATTGCTGTAGAGCCTAGGTATTATGGTCCTCATCTTCAGGTTCCATGAGGTAGAAGAGGATATGACCTGATGGCTTTTCAGCCTTGAGGGAAGTTTTGCACTGGTGGAATGTTCTATTACATTAGGAGTTGGCAAAATTCCAAAGCCAGCAGTAGTCCTCTGGTAATTTTTGGTAGTTTTGTGAGCAATGGAATTGTAAGGCCTGATTTCCATTAATTTCAGAGTGTAACTGGGTATTCTGATGTCTAATAAAATATGTGCTTCAACTGAAACTTTTTTCCACAGTTTGAACATCCTTAGTATCTCTTTCACCTGTTTTCTGGTGTGTAATAAGAGGTGAGACCATCTTAGAGCTTTCACCTCATACAGGGATACTTAGTAGCCTTTTTGGTATTCCATTTGGCTGCCTGCTTTCAGAAAACTTACAGGAATTTAATGTCTTCAAGAGGCCTGTGATCCTGGTCAATATGCTAAAAAGGTATGGAAAGGGGGCAGTCAGTCACCAGGCTGGTAATTGCACTCAAAGATGACAAAATTATTGCCTGCACTGCGTTTCCTTGGGAACTAAGGAAAAAAATGTATATTGTTTTATTGCAAATCCAGAGACAAACATGCTTTGATTCATATTTAAATCTGTTCTCATTTTCTTGCCATGTGGTGGGTTTTCTTTTTCTTTTTGATCTCTCTATAAAGGAAATTATTTTTTTTTTCTTTTTTAATCTAGATCGCTGCTCCAATCATTCCAGTTATCTAAATCACTCCATTACTTCTTCTCCTGACTCTGAATATAATATCTTAAGGTATACCCTGATTTTAGGAACGAGGTTTTGTCTGTGTTGGCTGCCAGTATCTTTCTTCAGCAAAGAGCTTGGTCCCCAAACGTTCTATTGTTGTGCAAGGTTTGCTTTATGCAGAGCATTTGCAGGATAAGCACTTTAGCTTTCCTTGTTTACATTCTGCTTGCTGTATTTTCTCTTTGTTTACAATTCCAGCACACTTGAATCCTGATAGGTTAAATGGAAGGGAAGACAGACATCAGACAGTTGGTGCCTGACCCATCTAGCACACTCCTCTTGCTTTCAGAACAGCCCAGTCATTTTTCACTGGTACTTTGAGGTGCATTCAAATGTGCCTTGGCATCTGTCCAGCCCTGCATAATATCAAGCAGAGAACATCCTGTCTGAGACAACAGATTGTTAGTTCAATTATAGTCCTGAAATTGAGTTAAAATTCCGTGAAAGAGGCTTCAAAATTGAAGGACCCTATGGGAATGTTGTGGGGTTTTTGTTCATTTGACTTATAGCAATCAGCCATACTAAAAGAGATACATTGTATAAGTGCATGTTCTGTGTGCTGTTTCTGGTTGTTTATGTTGTATTTGATAACAAAGTGAAGTAAGTAAATTGATAGCACTGCCATCTATAGATAAAACAAAGGTCTTGTGCTAAGCTTGATAAGGAAAGTGGATGAGCTTGGATTTCTTGTCTAAAATACTGTTAGCAGTTTTTTATTACAACAAGAAAGAAGAACTCTGAGCTGCTTCTGAATATGATTAATAACAATTTCTCATTAATAGTGACCAAATTTTATGTTACCAGGGTTTCTGAAGTGTGACATGGTAATTAAATAATCCTTCAGTATCTTTGGGTCAGACTCATTTACAAGCACTCAGGACCACTGCAGGTCTTACTGGACTGAGAAGTATATCTTTCTAATCAGGGTTGTGTCTGGCATATTGAAAAGACTGGTAGCCTTCCTGTAACTCATTTCAGTCAATTTTTTCTACTAAAGGGAAGGTGGTGCAGTTTTTCTGGCAGAGATCCAAGCATCCATATAGTGCATTACTGTTCTGTATTAATTCTAGTGTTGTTTCATTGAAAATAGCATTCTGGTCAGATGCAAAATGTTCATGCCCAGTTTTTTATTTTTACCCTTGTTTTCCTCTATTGATTTTTATTTATCCTCAGCAGCACAAAGGACAGCTTCTCCATCTGCCAGTTTTATCTCTCCCCATACACTGGGTGTTTATTTTCCCTCTTGTTTCTCAAACTGCATACATATCTGAAGAACTGAAAACTGGCTGTCACACATGGAGTTAGTTTCTGCCATTTCACAACATCCCAATAAGGCATATTTTCATATTGTCCACTGAATTTTCATTAGGTGAAGTTTCTGTTTTATTATGTAAAGGGAGATAGAACTCAGATTTTGGATGTTCAAATGCTTTTTGTTTAAACATTTCATGGCCACTTAATTAGTAAAGGCTTTGGCTATTTCTGGAGTGCTCTGTGTTGACTGGTTTGTGCATAAATGAATGTCACCTTTTTGCTCCTAGGAAACAAGACACATTACCTATGTGAGTTTTATTTCTTGTCAACAATTTATATGTGAATTTTATATGGGCGTAATAAACTAGTTTGAATAGCACATATTCCTAAGCGTTCTGCAAGACACAGTAAAGAGAAAAAATGCAGCATTTAGTGTCTCACAAACTAATCAGAAGAAGTAAGGCATAAAAGAAACAGTGTATCACTTAATGACTTAATCATATTTGTATGATAAAGATAGTGGACAAGATGAGAAAAATCCCTAAATAATGATCATGAAAAGTATTCGAGAAAAATTGCATGCGAGCTGCCAGGAAGGCAAAAATTTGGGCTTCATTAAAAGATGCAGAGAGTTGCCATCTGTGCATCTCCAAAGACTGGGCACACTGACACAGTCACATCACAATTTAGACCATGTTACATAAAACACAAACCATTGTAGAAAAGCACACAGTAAATGCACATGCAGCTTGGCTTTTCCTCTCCAAAGTCCTCCTTTAGTAAACTGAAGCATTAAAGTTGGTTCAGCTGCGTATTTTCAAACTTTGCATCAACAGCATGTGCTGATATCAGACCTCCAGCTCTGGTGTTGTAGCCATGAAGCTCAATAGATAACATACTAATCAGTTAAAGGCAATGAAGGGCAAGACAGGACTTACCAAAATGAGCAAAAAGCTTCTGCTATTATTTTTATTTGAAATAAGGAACTCTGATGGGTGACAGTATTTCAGATTAGCTGTGTACTTTTGAAAATCCCATCCATACTTAGGCTTTTAAACACATTTCCAACTATACTTTTATCAGCTTTTCCTGGTTCAGTCAGAAAGACCAAATTTTCATGAAACAGCAGTTCAGGGCCAAGTTTTAATAAACTGGAAGGCAGAAGGTTGGTTTCTTGGTTATATTAAACTCTTTTGCACAGCCCTCACAACACAGAAAAGCTGTTCATGGTTTTTTTTCAGTGAATTAGAGGCCTTAAATTCAAAAAATAGTTTCTAATACTCAAGGTTTAGTAGGTATTTTAGGGCTTAAGTTAATGCTTACCTGAGTCTCTTGGATATGCAGTTAATAGGAAGATGAGAGAGGGCATGGGAATTTAACCCTCTGTCAAGTGACTTGAATAACCAAATTTGAAAAGGAGCACTCAGAAGAAAAATATGCATATTTCTCATTCCCTTGAGCCCTTTCATCCAAAAGCTGATTCTGAGATGTCAATGAGCCATATGATAAAAGTATTTTAAGGAGAGTTTAGACTAGTACACTTCAGTTTCTAAAGTATAACAGAAGGAAAAACTCTTTTTGTCTGAGAAGTACCTCTAGCATTTCTCAGGGAGTCTGTAAATGTTAGTATTCCAAATGGCTCTGCAAATGCAGTTGCATAAAGCAATGGAGATATGGGTGGCATGGAAATGTGACTAATTTAGTAGTAGTTTCTCCTCTGAACCTTTGAAGAGATCTTACTTTCTGGTACCCACTTTGGAGTATGCTTTGTGGGTGGGCTTTAATTCAGAACTTCCTAACATAAAAAGCTTGTATGATCCCAGAGAAGTGAAACTTCGTAGATTGAAGACCTTTATCTGTCCTCATTCACCTAAGTGTCCTAACCAGTGCTTTGCTAAGTCAAGACATATCCTGCCAGATGCCCTTGTCACAGGCACTTTCTTATTTCCTTGTGTGTAGATTTGAGAAGAGGGTTTAATTTCGTGGTCACTGGCCAAGACTATATCTTGGTAAGACAGGAAATGCTCAGAAAAGGTGGAGTATTAAATTACCTCATATTGAGTAGAAATAGGACTGGGGTTACTGCTTTCCTGGTGCATGTTCTCATGTTCTGCTCCTGAAAACCTAGTCTTCATAATGACCACCTCTGTTTGCAGGGACAGCTACTTTTTTTTTTTTTTTTTTTTTTTTTTTTTTGGCTGAGCATGCCAAGGCTGGTCTCTGTGCAGAGCTGGTCCACCTCTCAGTTTGTCTCTGTGCTAAGGACAAGCTGAGCCAGCCAGTGTATATCCCAGAGGGGTCTAAAGTGTGCACTTTTCCATATCCCTAAATGTTTAGGAAAGTGAGGGGACCTCCACACATTAGGTGACTGAGTGGATATGTTCTGTGGGAGATGCAGTGGTGTGTTGTTTGACACTTAAGAAAAATAGTTTCCAGAAAAACAGCTATGTCTTCTCGCATGTATATGTAAGGTGTTTTTACATTTACTCTTTTTGGTACCCAGAGTTTGCCAGTGTAGTTCTGAATGCTACTTTGAGCCTTAAAGTTGACTCTCCACTGATTTACTAGTTCCTTGGGTTTTGGCCATATGTAAAGGTCTTGAGCTAAGTTTGACCTTGGAGAGCATTTCTTTCTGCCTTTATTTGAACTCTTATTTCCAGTGTGGAGCAGGGCTGCCCCCTGTTGTAGAGCCAATGTCCAGCTAAGAGGGACTTCTTGTGTGCTCATGTAGCAGTAATAGCAATAGTAAGCCTTGAATTTCCTTGGGTTTACCGCCTTTCATCTGTGCTCAGATACCTTTCTTTTCTGGGACTCTTGTGTATTATTTGTATCATGGCTCTACTTAAGATCTCCAGTCAGTCTGATTATGTTCATGTCCCGAAAAACTTAATAATAAAAGTCACATAGCAGAATTCTAAATATTTTTTTTCTTTGTGCCATCACCTGAGCATCATCAGGAATATAGTGGGCAAACAGGAAATGGTAAATTCTCCTTATCAAATGCATAGAGGCAAGTATTTTCTCAGGGAGGTTAAGTTGCTTACAATCACTGCTAGCAGCATGCAAGCCTGGAGAACCAGCAGCCAACACAGCTTAAAAACTCACAGCTGAAAATCTGCTCCTCAGGTTTTTATATTAACAGAAATTGAGGTATGTGATTTCCAAGTTCAAATTTGAAATAATTTTTTTTTTAAGGTTATCCTTCATACTCAGTCTCAGTGACTAAATGCAGGAGCATCTGTAGATTTCAAAGAAAATTTTGGTACATCTGTAGCTGAAACTGTCTCAAATTTCCATTGAATCAGATAATTCTTAACAGATATCCTTGAAGATGATAAGAGGATCAATGCTGTCTGCAAGTTCAAAGAAGCATGAAAATAGCTTGATGAGAAGCAGCTTCATTATAATGCAAAAAACCAGCACCCCAACCATTCCTGTAGTGCATGTGCAAGAGTTTGAGTAATTTGAATACAGGATTCCTGATAATTTCTGCCATGTATAAGACCCAAAATGATTACCTGTAGAGTAAATGGACCTGCTCATCATGCAGGTCTTTGTAGATATAATGCATACAACTATTCAGAAGATGTAATAGTTGTAGTTGAAATACTAAGTCTAAAACACAAGGGTTAGGATGGATGGTTAAGCTTTAAATTCACTTGGAAGCAGCTGATTTTAAGTTGCCATGGCAAAGGATTTTCAGACAATGAGAAGCTTTTACATTAATATCTTTGTAAGCCTTGTTGTGATAGAATTGTCTCTGAAGAGCAGTCTTTTTCTTGCTCCTGCTGACACACACAGTTATAAATTCATCAAGTAATTATATAGTTCTGTAATGACTTTTTGGATTTCTTCTTTTGCCACTGATTTGTAGATTCCATTTCTGTTAGATTTTTATAATAGAGGACTGAATTAATCAACATTTTGTTATTAAAAAAAATTCAATATATCCCTTGTATTTGCAAAAAATACTAGAGTATGGAAATTACAATGGTTTTTCATTGTGTTAGTCCATTAATTTTGAACAACGACTGAATAAAACCTGTCTGAATAAAGCCACTTTTCTTTGACAACTTAGTTGATTTGGGCTTTTTTGTGTTTTCTGGCTAACATGGCTAGAGTTTTTTGGAGCATATATTTTGCAGTAAGTTTCTATAGTCCTCTTATCTTCCTCCTTAGTGGCCAAAATATAGGTCTGAAAAAGCATGTCCTATCTCAGCTCAGGGTGAGATAGGAAGCTTATCAGTAGGGGAAAATTGTAGGGAGTTTTTCAGGGTCATTGTTTCAATTTTGGGAGGAGAGAGCTTAGTGTCCACTCTCCTCAAGACAGCTTAGACTTGCTTGGTTGCTGCTGGTTCACTTTAATGTTGCTCTCCTGCCAAACAGGAGCAGAACAAGGGTCTGTTTCAGTGGTTAGCCAGCCCTGGTTGGCCACTCGTGTGCACCTGGAGTCTCAGTGCACAGAAAACCAGAGGCCAGGATTTGTATTCCCATTAATCTTGGCCAGCTGCCCAGCAGCTCCCAGCTGATGCAGATGGTGCTGGTAGCACATTCTGTGTGTCAGGGGCTGGGAACCAGTAATAGCAGCCTCTTCACTGCCACCTCCCACTGGCTACCTGTGGGTTTGGGTGCTTTGGAGGCACACTTTCTAAGATGTCACTTTTCCTGCCAGCTGCAGAGACAGGATGCAAAATGGGAGGTTTACAGGAGGAGAGTTTTCCAAGGAGGGCTTTGAGGAAACCAGCTCTGAGTCTCTAGCAGCACTGAAACTCTGACATTCATGCCCAGTGGCACTTTGTCATATTAAAATTGAATGGGCTTCAGGACATAAAGTGAGATGTATTTGTTCTGGCACACTTTTAATTAAGGTTTTCATCAAATTCTTTTTACTTTAATTTTTATTTGACATTGGCCCTTCCGTCTTTGAGATTCTGTAAGTCTGAAAAGGTTTCAGATAGGGCTTCAATTGCAGCCTTTCAATGTAATTATTAGTTGTGTATTACATGGGAATGAAGCTGGCTCTTTTACGGTAGCATAGTACTAACACTTCATATTCTGCTGCTATGCTAATGCGCAGGACTGGGATCCACATCACAGTGCATTGCCTCCATTCTCTGTACTACAACACAGTCTATTTACTCAGTTTATTGGCAGCTGCAGCACACAAGTAATTGGGGCCTGTAAAGGCTCTGTGGGTATAAATTTAGCACTAGATTTTAGTCTTAGGAGTGCCAGTAACAACGTGCAAACCTAAATGCCAGTAACAACATACAAACATATTAAAGGCCAAACAGATTGATTGGATTACATAAAGAGATTGATCAGATTAATCTCAAATCCATGTATTTTTAGACTTATATTATTAGTTATACAGAACATGGGGTCAACCGATGTGAGTGTGTGGAGGAGAATCTTTGTACATCAGTCTAAGTTGTTACTGTTGACTCTTTGACATCAGCCAAAATATTTAAGTTGAGTAAAATGAATGATCCAGGAAATCTTTAGAGATTAATGATATATTTGAAGGTCCCTTAAATAAAATAGCCCAAAGTTACAAAAGAAGGCAAAATTATGTTGGGAGAAGATTTAGTAATAAGTTGGGGGGGTGAGATATGAAATTAAGGATGCTGAGTAGTGGGTGGGGATAAGCTCATTTTATGTAACAAGGTAATTTAAAAAGTGAAATACAAAAATAGCTGGAAAACTGAAAAATAACTGCATTGCAGCTTTCACAGCTCTTCACACATGTTCGCAGCTCTTCTAAAGAACTTGAAGTCTATGATTTGAAGCAGCAATGAGGAACTATTCACCTGCTACACGAGCACACCAGGGCTTAAATTCTTCAATCTTTCTCCCATCATGGAACAGAAAATACGCTCACCACATAACTGAAGAGCTGGTGTCCCCTGCCTGTTGGTTCACACACTGTGAACAGAAAATGTTACAGTCATAGAGTGGATGTGTTTGTAGCCTGGCAATAAGAGGGGCTCTGTAACCCCACAGAAAAGTGAATTATAAGAAGGACAGCATGAGGTTCTTGCAGCCCTTGGCCTTCCTTCTCTCCCAGAGGGCATGTAGAGAAGACCTTACAGTCCAAGCTGCTGAGCTGTGGATTTATGGGAGGGTTCAATCCCCACGCTCCCTAAACTGCAGAATGGCTTTCTAGCTTTCTGGTTCATTTTTATTCTGCGAAGCCACGGTCCTGACTAAAGACCTTGGCTTGTTTGAGCTGTAAATGTTGGAGTTGCTATTGATCTGGGTAAGCAAGATGGCCATTTATTTTGGGGAGGGTGTCCTTTGCCTTAGCATTAGCGTAGGTTTAAAATAACTATTTAATTTCAAGAGTAGGTAGTGTCATGACTTTTTGAAGTTGTGTGTGTTGGGTTTGCATTTTCCAGGAGAAATTGGTTTCAGTCCTTTCTGTTTGCTATAGAAACACAACAGTAATTTCTGCCGAACTGCTTTTCGGAGGTAGGCAGCTGTGAATCATCCAGTAGCTGCAAGGGGCATCAGCCAAACATGTCCTTAGTGAAATAACTAGAAAATTTTTTCAAACTTTGCAGTTGCCTCAAATGTCACTGAATCACACAAGAGATACCTAAGGAAACTTTCACTGGCAGAATGGTGTTTTGGTCTGTTATATGTACCTGAGAATACATCACACAAGTAATAGGAACAGTACTGTGAAGTTGATGTTTCATTATTTATATGATTAATCATGCAATATGTATGACTTTTCAGAAAATACATATAGTGGCACAGCTGTTGTTGTAGTAAGAATGGAAGGGACCATAAAAGAGTAATAGCTATGACAGATGAAAATGTGAGCAGAGATGTGAGTTCCAGTTTGTTATGCTCACTGTTTTGGTCAGTAATCTATAGCATACAAATATTTCTGTAGTAAATAAAATACCGCTTTTCTATTATCATGCAAATCCCTTGTGTGGGAGTAATCTCTTGCAGGAGCGGTGCTGAGCAGGTGTGTCATCCTCTCTCATTCCCACACGGCTCCCAAATCAGAATAATTTGTGCTTCTTATAACCAAGACATCCTGGAAAAAATTAACAAACATTCCCCTTGTACAATATTAAATTAGCATTCTGCATCATCTGTGGCCAATCCCAGAAAACATTTGCATCTTTATGAGATCAGCATACATATACATCAAATTATTAAGCATGAATATAGAGGTTTTTTGTTAAGTGACAGTCTTTTAGTTTGTTAAGTATTGATGGTATTTAAGCTGAACAACTGGAAATTTCTGACTTACAAGTATTTAAAAAATCAAACCTGTGACTATACTTCCCATCTATTCTGTCTAGTTGCATATTTTATGGAAACTTGTGCAACCATTTTTGTAATGCTTTTTGCACATTTTCCTCTTTTCCTCCTTTTTAGGGCTTCCCCAATAATGATGCCAGTTTATACACATTTCAATTACTTTGGCTGAATACTTTTTTTATCACTTTATTTAATGCCTTGTGGATGAAAGAAAACAATTTTTTTGCATAAAACTACTTTTATTTTGAAGAACTGTGTCCACCTTTTATCATGCTAGTTTAACATACCCCAGTGTGCCAGTACCACCACAGAATTGGAACAGTAAAAATATCGTGTTTAACAGTAACTTCTATCATGTTTATTCTGCTTTCGTGGCATGTGTTAAAGAAGTGCATCACTATCTGATACATTTACGTAACATTCTCATGGCTTGCACAGACAATAATTTTATAATTTTGTTTGTATAAAGGGTGTTTAATACCAAAATTCTGAAATAGTGTTTGGCTGTTCTCCTTCTCCAGCTGACTCTTATTCTCATTAAGTGATTTATGGTCAGTCTGAAATATAGATATTGCATGCCTAACTTGAATTAAGCTCTGAGAGCTGCGAATAAATGCTTTTGTTGGAGTGCAGAATAAAAGCATTTTGTTTTCGTTATAAAAAACACAAAACCTGTGATGTGATAGTACTTGGCATTATTCTGACAGTTAAGTCTATGATTCTTCAGTGCAGTGATCATGTTATTGTATATTTGTGCACAGTAGTCTTGGTCATGGATCAGGTTCCAACTCAAACAGTTCATGATGGCTGTGTTGTGAATGCTAGCCTCCAGCTGTGAGTAAATTCTGACTTCTGTGTCATGTAAATATTGCTGTGCTAGTCAAGTATCCATCAGATGAAAAAAGGCAGTATGGATTTTTGTGTTTGCTTTTGTTCAGTCTTAAAATATATGCAATCCCTCTCTGGAATGGTATCACTCTCAAAATGAGCCTGTAAGGAAACTTTTGCACATCAGTTTAAATAGAGCATTGTTCCAGCTAATCATACACTGCAAAAGAAGGATCTTGAAAGTTAGGGAAAACATCTTTTCCCGTCCTATATAAGAAAAACTTGAGAGCTTGGTGCCAATAATTTAAAAAAAAAAAAAAAAAAAAAAAAAAAAAAAAAAAAAAAAAACACACAGACAGACAACAGCATAACAAAAAAGGAAAAAATCACAGATCGTGAGGTCTAACATTGATCAAGAACATGGCCAACAGCTACAATGGACTCTTCTCATTATTTTCTGTCTATGGGTAAAATTTCCAACAGAAGAAAAAGATACTCTCTTTAAGAATTATTACAACCTTAAGCTCCATGTATAGAGAATAAGAATTTCATATTACTAGGTGACCAAGAGAAAGGAGATTAGGAAATAGCTGAAAATTATTTTTGTTAATACTGCTCTGCTTGTGCCTAGCAGATCCTTGACTGCCCACCTGAGGGGGCAAAACGTGTTAGTAAATGCAAGGAAACAACCTGAGTCTGTGTGGCGGATAGCTGGAGGTAGGAGCCAGGGTCACAGAGTACCAGAAGAACTGAGATAACAACAGTTTTTGGACTAATGTTCTCTTCCACTGAGAACTAAGGAGCATTTTAACCATTCTGAAAATATCATCATGTTCTGCTTCACCTAAGCATTTTAAATGGTTACAAAAATGCTCATTTTGCTGTAACCAGTCTATTATGGAAGTGTAGAAAACAATCACAGGGGGTTTTTTGTTTGTTTTTGCTAAGGACAAGGGCTCTTTTGAATATTTTGATAAAGTTCAATTTCAGCAAGCTTAAGTATTTTCTTAAGTCTCAAAGATAAATTAAACTATTTTGTAGAACATATTAATTTAGCATGTTATGATCACAATTGTATGATCATTTGTTCTGAAAAATGACATGCCAAGAAAATTACATCAGTATAAAATCCAGCTCATATATTAGCAGATTTCTTTATAAAAATAGTGATATAAATTTTTTTTCCTCAACAGTAAACAGGCAGAGTGCATTTCTCTGTGCATAGAGATATGTGCATTTGCAGTATATCTTATATATTGTAGGAGATACACATCCATGGGCTCTATCATTTTGGAAAGCACTGCCTTCTTACGGACTTGAAGCTGTTGCTGTAAGGGCCTGAAAAGTGTGTGCAGCATCTGTCATGCCTAATATGCATGAGCAGTAGATTGCAAAAAAAGAGGTTACAGTCTCAACAGTAAATTCCTTCCCTGGTGCAAGGTAAGGTGTGGTTTTTAGATGCTGGAAGGGGACATGGACTGTCCTCCTCAAGTGAGAAAGAAGGAACAAGTATAGATTAATTCATGTGTAAATGAAAACAGTACATTCCTAACATGTATTTATGTTGATGTTTAGATCTGAACAAGACAAATTCTCATGAGGGGAAAAACACTTTTCTTTTGTCCTTGGTCCTTAAATTGAACTTCAGATTGCAAGATGGAAAAATGAGGGAATTGGTCTAGGAGTGAACATGAACCTGATTTTCTAGTTCAACAAAAGACTTGTTCAATCATGTTGGTGTGTGTGAAAGATCACATAGAGTGCTACTGGACTGTAAAGGCATGGCTCTATACAAATTCAGCACAGGTGTAAACTATTTAGCCAAATGCAAAGCACGGTGACCAGGTCTACAACAAAGGTAATGTCATTATTTTGAGCAACCAAGTATATCACATCATTCATTCAACGAGTGATCCCAATATTTTAGATGTTGGGTGGTGTGTTTAGGGTTGACTTTTCAAATTGCATCAAGTATGCCTTTCCACTCCCTGGTCTTGGTATGTCCAGTGGACCTGACTATTGACAGGCAAACTAATTCAAAAATAAATTGAGTGGTCACTAGGGCTTTTATCAAAGAGGAAAATATTATCACTGTTTCACTTAGATTATGAAGATGAGAGCAGATAAACAGGGAACAAAAAAAAACAAAAAACAAAACAAAACAAAACAAAACAAAAACACAAAAAAAACCCCAAACAAACAAACAAACAAACAAACAAACACACAAAAAAAAGGAAAAAAGTGTGTCAGAATTATCCTAATGTAGCAGGTAGTTGTTCTGGTCTGGTGGATATACTGTGCTGCAATATCTGAAGCAGTGCCCCTGTTGTGATTCATTATCACTATATAGCACGACTGGAATTAATAACAAAAGACAATCATAGACTGATGATAGAAATCCTGGTGTTCCTACGTGGTTTTATAACTAAGTGGCTAAATAACTGTTTTTTGGAGATAATTCCATTATAGAGATAACAAAAGTAACCTTTACAGATAAGTAGTTACATAATTTAGTCTGGTAGGGCATTATTGGCCTAATTCTCTGCTTATCTGAACAGATAAAATTTCACCAACGATGACGATGATGTTCCCATTTATTCTAGAAGGGAGCTGGGCACAGTTTTAAATTGTCTAATGTTGTCTGAAGTGCCTCCTTGTCTTTGCCTTGTTAGAATCAGTTTCTCACCGGGGTTGTTTCAAAGGCAGCTTCGGGCAGCACAGCTGGTTTTTGTGGCCTGGGGACTGAGTGTGGCATCGGGACATAGCAGGGTGCTGGCTGGCATCTAAGTATGTAACACAGCGTGGTCCTTATTCTTCTTTTGTAGGAGAGTGCCACATAATTTTCACTGATCAGTGGTCTTTGTCTCTTGAGCACTAGCTGAGGAATTGTGTTTCTACAACCATAAACGCTGTAATTGTGCCTGCCTTTACTTTATGTGTGTCATGCAGAGCTGTTACTCAAAAATCCCACTGACTCACCTCATGTACTCTGCCCATGTGCCCGGTCTGCCATAACTCAGTCTGCAACAGACTTTGCCAATTCCTATTTCTCAGGTTATCTAAGGTTTTTGTATGCAGCATTTTTAGTTGACAATAAATCCAACTGAGATGCCTTGTTTGTGCAAAACACAGTTACTTTATTGTGCCAGAGGAGGACTGTTAAACATTGACTTTACTTTCATTACAGGAAAGAAAAGCGCAAAATTCTCTGAGGCACATGATGTTACTCTTGTGGATAGTGCTGTGCAGGGCCAGGAGCTGGACTCGATGATCCTTGAGGGTCCCTTCCAACTCAGCGTATTCTGTGATTCTGTGAAAATAACAATGTTTATAGATCTCTTTAAGAAATCAAGGCGACAGTTTAGAAAAAGGGCTAGCTTTAGACTCCTCTGAGTTCCTCAAAGCTCTGACTTCCTTGAAACGCCATATTACCAAGGTTTCTACTCATAGGAATAAACACAGATGGAAGGATTTTCAAATTCTATGTTTGGAGAGGGTAAACTCCATTTGGAACAGGGTGGGAGGATTTCCTCATTCCTAGGGGAGTCCTTTCTACAATAGGTTAGCAGCTACTACAGCATAACCATGCCCAAATTATTCCACTCCTCTAAGTAACAAAAACATGCATTGGAGAAGGCACATCAACCTCTTCCAGGTAAACTCCTTAGCTATTAGGTTCGATGCTCCTTTCTCACTGTTGTCTTGAGAACCTGGTTTGTTTATTTGTTTGTTTGGGAGGTGTTTGTTTTGTAAGAAAAGGCAAAAGAGGCCAATTCCTTGATCCCTTTAAATGATGAAAAAAAATACGATGCAAAGACTAGCTATCTCACCTCTTGCAAGTTTTTAAGAAACACCACATTTGAAACCAGTCAGCTGGTTTTATTGGCCCTGGGCCTGGACATGCGTTTCTGTATTTGATTAATTCTACTAGGGCTTAAATCATATTTTCATCTTGTACTTTGGAAAACCTATAGAAGTACCACAGAGATAGAGAGAACCTTTGCAGTGCTTCTTCTGAATAAAATTTTGAAAAAGTTACTGCATTCAGCAAGTAAAAAAAGTTACCTTCTTTAAAGGAAGCATATTATATTCTGTATCACCATTGTACCAAGCTGAATCTATGGTGACATGAGTAGCTTGTAATAACTGTGAATACTTCTGTAAAATCTTACTTAATGTAATGTTGCTCAATGAAAAATTTTTTCTCAATTAGTAAAACAATTTTTTGTATTCTGCAAATAGCTGTGTTTCTGTGCTATTTTCAGTTCTTAGCATGAAACGGTGAAAATTATGTCATGTGTGAATGCTACCACATAAGCAGAAACTTTCAGACTCCTTACATGAAGAAAGACTATCACTTCCAGATGTAGCTATTAGGAGGTTTTTGAGTTTGCTGGATTTCTTTAAATTCTATTCTATCAAAGCCCCTCAGAGCAATTGGGACAGTTGATAATATAAAGTAATAAGAGAGTCATTCCACAAGATTTAATAGGAAAGTATCTTAGAGCATATGAGCTAATGGACCAGGCTGAAGTCCATAAATCTGTTTTGTTATATTTCTAAAAGATCCTCTTTAGTTTGGCCAGAAGATACTATCTTTGTGAAGTAATAATGTGGCGAAATAGAGTATATGCATGCTAAAGAATAGACTGACTGGTCAGTGTTGCCTCTTTTCTTTTACATGTACGAACAAAATTTAATGAAAAATAAACAAAGGAGCCTGTCTACTGAATTCTGGAAGGAAATGCCTTCATTCAGGTTGCAGCCATGGCAACAATCCATGGAATTCAAATGTCCCGTGCTGTGAATCAATTCAATAAAATGATGATCTGGCTATTTACTGCTCCCTGAAAGTCTCCCTTATAAAGATTGATTCAATTTTATAGAGCACAATATAAACAGGTATTAGATACTTACCTTCTGCAGTTAGAACATAAAGATAAAGCAGGAGAAACATGATTAGCACGCTCTAAGTTATTAATCCACGTTAATAAAACAGGGCAAGAAACCTGGTGTTTGTAGTTCAGCATAAAAAATGCAGATTTTTCATAGGTACTGCACATCTGCGTGAGGTGTACTAGATTAATCAGGAATTTTGGGGTAATAGTTAAACTGCAGACAAAGCTTTTCCCATGCTTCTTCTCCGTGTCCCTTTCTAAACAGCAGAGAAGGACAGAATCTTTCTGAGTGATCCACAAGAGGAGCATAACCCAGGGGCTGCTCACCTCATGACTCTGTGAGACCACCTGCTTGAGGAGCTACATGTCATGCACTGAGTCAGTGCTGTCTTGTGTCTATTCCTTTTGCTTGCCACCCTTCTTTCACACTTGCCTGAGTTCAGAGGTTGATTTTTCAACAAAACTAAAGCAAAATAGACAAGCAGCATCTGAGAATTGTGTGGCACAGCTATTTTGCTGTGGAAACTGCAGGGAGAGTTTTTGTGTCCAGTACTTCAAAATTGTACTTATGTCTGATTAGTCTTCTGAATTGCTTTATTTTCTCTCCAGGAAGAAACCTAAATAATAAAAAGAGCTTTCTACTGCAATTAAAGCTGGAAGAGGACTATAGAAAATTTAGTGATAAATCTCCCAACAGTAAAAACAGTGTAACACAGATTGCAGTAGCTAGAAAAATATTTACCAAAATGGTGGCAACACGAGTGAGTTCAGACCTAACAGACAGTTAACCAGTACAGTTCTGGTTGGGTTTCCAGTCTGTTTTGATGTTTTCTTCAGTTCAGTATGTTAGTCATGCCACTATATGAGGAGGACACCATGAATTTTCTGAATATTATTTTTATTGATCCTGATTTCACTCAGTTCTGAAAATTTCCTGGGAAAAATGTCAAGCAAAACTACATATAAAAGCCCTTCTCAATTATTATTTTAAAGCTTTTATCACTGCAAGTTGACAATGGTTGCAGTGGGAAATAATACATAAAGAAAAGGTCACAAGCAGCTCAGTTTTAGAGCATGCTGTTGGTAAAGAGGGGATAGTAGTGATATTGCCAAACCTAGGTTCCCAGATTTTTGCTCTTGACTTAAAAATAAATATACTTTTAAGTGTCTTCATTAAATAAATTACTTTTTACTTGAAGCCTTGGATTCAATGGGTTCAAACTTTTTTTTTCTAGCCATGAGAGTTAGAGAAGTTATTTTTTTATTTGAAATGCAAACTGCAAATCCCTGATGGTAACATAATGCTGAGAAACTAAAGCTTCAAGAAATATACTCAATATCTCAGGGATTGTGATAAAATCACAAGTGTTGGCTGCAGTGAATATTCTTAAAGTTTGCGTACAATGATTTTGCAGTCTCACTTCTCAACTGCTACAGTACTTCCAGGAGCTGGTTACTGGCTTGACTATCAATCAATGCCAGAATTCTTCAGTGGGTTACGTCTGGTCAGTAAATAGACTGATGCCTTTCAGTAATGTCAAGATTCTGATCCATACTGAAAAAGAAGATGGATGCAAAAGCAAACATAACCCCAGGAATCATAATCAAGTGGAAAGGTTTTAAAAATAGATTCTTATATATATAGAAGTTTCAAATTTAAGAGTATAGCATTTTATATGATTGCTATGCAGACATCTTGGCACATAGTTTGGGGCTGTACTCTGATGTTTAATATCAGCCTTTACCTCTGACTACTGTTTGCTCATGCCATGGTGCATGAGCAAGAGGCTGTAAGAAGAGGATTCTGCCTGCGTTTTGCTGGAAGCCCGTAATATTAAGATCAGCTGCAACTTGGATGAAGAACCTCAGGACAAAACACTTTCACTCTCATTGAAGTAACAATTCCTTTAAATTGCCTTTGCCTTCTGATAGATACACCTTTTTACACCTTTTATTTTACACCTTATTATTGAAGGCAGCTAAAACTCTCCCAAAGCTGGTGTATAAGGTGATTAAGAACATCCAAAAATATTTGGACTGTTGTGGCAATGTAGTAGAAAATAAGTTATCATTCAAAGTGTCCCCAGCAATTTTTCCCTAAAATGTGTTAGATTTCTGGATAATAATAACAACCTTTTTGAGGGCACCCTGCTTTCCTTCTTCAGGAGATCAGCCATTCTTCAAAGCATAGAAGTTTTAGCTAAAAGTTTCTAAGGTTCCTAATACTGTATTCTGGCCTAGTCGATAACTGCAAATGATAAAAGGTTTTCTCTCAGCCTTTGTGTTGTCTGGCTGCATTGGAAACTGAACGAAGATATATGAGATGACACAGCAGGCTTTTTAATCCTTTAGAAATGGTTGGCAAAGTCACCTCTTTACTTACAGAAAGTATAACATATAAAGCTGGAGTATAGGGTTTGGGTTTTTTTTTTTTAAGTGTGTGTCAATTCTTTTTGTAATCTACTGTATTTTCACAGTCAGGGGTTGGGTGAAGGACAGTACTTTAACATACTGAGACATGTTTATGGCAAGTTCAAAAGCTTATGAAACAAAGGTGCTGATAATTGAAGGAGAAGCAGGAAAACAAAGAACCTTTGAAAGGCTTCTGAGGGTTTTGCTTAGAGCCCTGCCTGGAATTTGCTATGGTTAGAATGACATGCTAGGAAATGGTAGGGATGCTAGGAAAAATAAATCTGAAATGCTGCATAACACTGAGTAACATGTTGTAGTCAAATTTATATGAGAGGTCACTTTAAAGCTTGAAAGACACTTTAAGCCATTCTTTTGTGAAAACCTAATTGAGATACCAAATGTGTGACAGTAAGACCCAGAGCTGATCTTCTATCAGCTTCTATCAGGTTTGAGGAAAAGTTGATTGACAGAAATTTTTCGCAGTATGAAAGGTCTGTTTTTCACACCTTTTCACTGCTTTTCTGCACAACCTGCAAATTTTGCTGTAAACGTGTTACACGTAAGGCACCGTCTCTTAATTGAACAATACATCTCGATAGATGAGCAATATCTATGACAAAATATGTGCAAAGAAAAATCTAGTGAACTTAATTCAGAATGGAGTCTTGGTCAGATACTTTGCCCTGCTTGTCTCCTTTCAATCAGTAGCACAGATGCAAATCCTATAACTTGAAATGGAAGCAAACAAGGCTTCAAACTCCAGCATTCCCTATTCCCCTTAAATTTCTGTGCAGCACACTAGCATTTCTTATCAGATACAAACATAACTGAGAAAATGGGATGTAACCTCCTTGTTGACTCCAGATAAATAAATAAATAAATAAATAAATAAATAAATAAATAAATAAATAAATATTTTTTTAAAAAACCCACTCAAATTACCAGCAAGCTGACTGTACGCTGAGTTATCCAATTCTGTCCTCTGGGGGCCACCGCATTGCATTTCAGTGAATCAGTCTGAATTTAGCTTCAGCCCAAGGGCTCTCACAGGCCCCAGAGTCCAGTATCCAGGCTCCCACTGGTGATAAATGCTTACTGGTGTGACACCCTCTGAATATCTATGGTCTAATAATACTGGCTGATGTCCTGACCTATGAGCTTCTGCTTTTACCTTCCGTTGATTTTGGGGGTGAATAAATGTGGTTCTTTTGAGAGACCCAGACAACCGTCGATGGCAAAAGGCACAGAGCCTGCTCTCTCGCCAGGGGGATATCACGGCTTTATTCTTGGGGGTCCTGCCCCCACCAGCCGGAGCTCTTACTTAGCTCCTTTCCCGTCCCTGTCGGTGCCAGAGAGACTGAGACCCTCACTGTCCGGTGGCGTTTTCCCAGGGGATGGGCCTAGAGGCAGGGACGAGCCACTGCCCAATCAGGGATAAGGTGGGAGTGGAACAGAGTTGGGTTACATTCCAGTGTGGGGGGATGGGCGCGGCCGAGCAGGGACAAACCACGTGATACAGTTTCCAAGGGGAACAGGGGATAAATAGAAAAACATTACAAACCCCAATATAAAAATGAAACTCAATATAAGCCAAATTAATGCACTACAACAAATAGAGGTGTCTTGGTGCAGCTTCAGCTGTATTATACACAGGGGTTTTTTGCTAAGCTAGTATAGTTTGTGGATATTTGAATAGTTAAGACAGGCTTTCAGAAAAACGACACACTGGGAGCTGACAACAGCATTCAACCACAGCGTCTTATCAAGAAGGAGAAAATATAAAAATGAAATCAATATGCTAGAGGGTGACCACTATATAATTAGGAAGCTGCAGCTTTATTCTTGTCTCTAAAGCTGTAGAAAGCCATGGATACCATTTTATTTCTACATTCCCTCAGCCATTGCTTATTTTTATTGAGATACCCTGCTGGTTCACAGAATCCTACTGATTTTCTTCCACTGAACGAATACAAGATGATACATGCCATCTTCATTTTTATTGCTAGTCTACCACATTTCAGAAACCACCTTTCCTCTCAAAAGAGGTGGTAATGTTTCCATGGGCAAAATATTATTTCTGCCACTATTTGTACAACGCTTTGCATAAAGTTCTGTGGGGAGACCACCCCATTTATTTTGGGTGGGTAAGAGAAGGGTTGCCATGGGAGCCTGATGACTGAGGATTAGAAAAATGCGTGCATGTGACAGTTTCCTACACATTGCAAACAACAATCACAAGTGATGTGCAAGGTTCCTAAGGCTGAAATGCTGGGGTTACATAGCACCAGTTAACAATGGCTTAACAATATATCCATCTTGTTACATTTTCTTACTCTTCAGACTGTTTTCTTTCTGTGAAATAAGGTACTAAGAACAAATCTTCTCAGGCTTTCAAATAAAAACCCAAACTTACCTATACCATGATTTTGCTAAGCCTCCTAACCTGCAGTGGGGTGCCTGCTTGTGCAGGATGAGAGGAGGTAGGATGGGTGTGCTTTGGGCTGCTGAGGAGCGGGAGGGTCATCTGGCACATCAGCCTCCATGTGGGGCTGGCATATGAGTATAGGCACAGCAGTCCTTCCTCTTTTTTGGGATGGCATCTGCAGTGCCTGCATCTTGTCAGCATCCATCTCACAGCATCTGCAATGCAGAGAGTGAAGACAGAGATCTTTTCATAGGGCAGTTCATCATGCTGACTTTGGATTCCATGCCATGCGATGGAAGTTAGACTTTCCCACATTTTACAGGCTAGGAACTGGCATGCCTCGCAGATCTGGCCCTCGTTCACACACAGCAGGTACAAAATCTGTAGATTTCAATCATGCCTACGTGGAATTGTGTCCGTTTGCCTATGCCATAATAATTAGTTACCTTATAGACCCTCTCTAATAAGGAATGCTCAGAATAGATCCATGCACATATACAAAGTGTAATAGCAAGTCCATTGTTCTGACTCTGCAAAGAACTGAATCATTAGCAAACATATTTCGGGTGAGATTTTCTTTGTCCTACAAGGCTGATCACAAGTAGAAGAGTGACCATGTGTGTGATTAGGGGGAATCTTGGTGGAAGGACCAGATTTGCTGTTAACCAAAATTTATGTCAAGAGCAATTTAAACTCCACTGCAGTCTAATGCTGTATTTCCAGCCAAAAAGAATGTGTTAAAAACATTTGAAGCTCATCATTGATATATGTCTTGGAATTATTTCACTCTGCAGCCATAAGGAAATATAAGGAACAGGGTGTACTCATATCTGTAAATCTGATTTGGACCTATACTTCAGTAAGAAGCATGATAAAATTAAAAAGAAAGCCGTCACTCCTACTGCTGAGGATTTGTTTTTTTAATTATTATTTACTTTGTTTCCTCAATCACTTTGCTTTACTCATTTGGCTAGGAGGCAAAGGCATTCCCTGCTGATTTATCTCCGCTCAGCCAGAGGCTTGTGCTACTTTGCTTGATTCCTTATATGGTAGCGACAACAGATTCTGTCTGACTTCCAAAGGGCTCCTCTCAGCTCCTGGAATGCAGCAGAGAAAGAGTCCTGCAGAGGCCAACAAAGACAGTTGTTGCATTAATACTAATAAGAACCAGAAAATGGGCTTTCCCACATGTGCTGAAATTCCTGCTTTTACTGCTATCTAAATCACCACTTTTCCCTTACTTTATGGTAAGGCTACAAACTGTTTCCCATTACCCAGCTGAATGGTCTTTCTTGGTCCTGTTGGAAGGCCTGTTTTTCATAAAGTTTAGAAAACATCTACTTCGTCACCATAAAGTTTTTATGTTAGTGTATGGCTTGAGAGTATGCTGTCATAGTATCAGTGGATTAATTATAGCACAGAAGAGTAATATGTTAGAGAACTGAAAAACTTAGGATTTCCTAGATTTTATTTAATTTTTCTTGCCTATTTGAGCCAACACTCAACTTTTCAGTGGTCTGAAACACCTACTGATAATAATCTGATTTTTTTTCCCCCTTTAATGAAAATACTTCAGGTAATAGTCTTATCAAACTCACCAAATTTAGAAATGGCCTTTATTGGTGACATACCAAAATCCAAAGGATTAAATTCCTCTACCAAGCAGGGTCTCTAAAAGGTTAATGTGGAGTTGGAAATTAATTTCATTCCAAATACAGAACAATAGTGTGCAGTGGCATAACTTTGTGATAAGCATTTGTTAAAGCTAAATCCTCACTAAGCCCTGCAATTGTTTTCCTTTGTGCTAATGGCAAGCTAACTCCCTCTTGCTCCCCCTTTCTCTCCTTCTCTCCTAAAAGTAGCAGAAAACAGGTTTATTGTTTGCTAAATATGGCACTTTTTTAAAAACTTAAAATCTCAGTTCTCATTAATATGTTCTTTTCAATGTTTCTGACCTTCATTTTTAACAGGAAAATGTTTTGTCTATCTGAAACCCACAAGTTTAATATCACTGCTTGCTGATTGCCATTTGTGCCATATATAGTAAACAAAAAGAATTTAAATTATTTCTCATTGCTGCTGAGTGTATGTCTTGACTGTCTTTGTTCACAAGCAAAAAAATTTAAAAAATAAATAAAGAGGCCTGTTGTCACTTAGATACTAACTAATGCAGAGAAATGTTCAACAGTTTACAAAGGAAAGGTAAAGCCTGGGATTCCAGGGGAATTGATTGCTTCACCTTCATACCAGTGATTTTTAACAGGACCTAGGCGCCTTGGAAAATGGACCTATCTACAAATACTTGATACTTTAGAAAATCTGTTCTAACTTTGGTGAATGCTGCTTGAAGAGACTGCTGTGAGCTTAGTTTTACTGAAATTACTTCTGCTCTCTGCTATAAATGAGTACTACCTTGACTTGGAAGCAGTGCCATCCACTTTTCCTTTACTATGGTTTCTATTTATTGATTACAAATAAGAACGGCAGTTTCCCTCCTCTAGCATCCTCTTCCTCCTCCTCTAGTAACCACAAACACTCAGGCTTGGCTTTTCAAATACTCCGCCTTTCAATTCTGAAGAGCCAAAGGGTTTCAGAAATTCGTATGTGCTTTTTGGATTCCTGGGTTATTTGATTTTATTACAGATTGTGACTAGGCTGCATCAAGACCTTGTTCAATGGAGTAGCAGGCAGAAATATACTGAGCTGCCCAGATTCAGTCTGGTTTGTCAGTGAAGCACACTCTACCACTTCTGTACCAAATAAGCTCTCTGCTGTAGAAATTTACAGCAGGTATCTGAGCTGAAAGCTATCCTGTACCCCTGGATTTCTGAAAGGTTGTGTCACGTTTAACTGACTTTTAAACTAAAGTGGTGTAGAGTCAGTGGTGAATATGTCAGTCAAATATCCATTTGTGCCATTAACTGACTGAGGCAATTTGAAGAAGAATTTGGGGCATGAGCTATTGGTCATGTTATAAATACTTCCATCCTTCACCTAATGGCACCATTTTTCAAGATATCTGTCCTCTTGTCTTATAGTAGGACTAATGTTCTCAGCAGCAGTGTGTTCCTAATGCAGATGCTGTTGGCCTTGAGCGCTTGTTCTTTTTCTTGAATCTTAGCTCTTAAATAACTCCTCATCTTGTTCTTTCTTGTAACTTGACTGGAGTTAAAAAACAAAGTAAATGGTTTGTTTTCCCAAGGACTTACAGCGCTTCCATGACTCTTCAGTAAACATAATCTCAACGTTACTCTTGTCTAAGTGAAAATTTGCCTTAAGTTTCAGGTCATTGCTTCTCATTATGTGTAATCAACAGGAATGTGAGCCTCCCAGCCTTTACAAGGGCTGCAAGTACTCGAGTTAAAAATCTGACCTTCAGGCTTGTAAAACCTGAGAAGTTTGGGGATTCTAAAAAATAGGCTTTCACTCAGTTGTCATGTTTGAAAAACAGATATAATATACTGAACTCAGTTGAAATTGCTGATAAATGTAACCACCTTGTAAATTCTCATGATGGGATTGAGATTAAGATATTGCCCATCCCAATAAAGTATGCTTTTGATCTCTTTTTCCTTACTGTGGTTAAATTTAATCCAAAACAAAACTGGTTTTCCCAGCAATATTGGGAAACATTATCTAGAATAGCCCTTTCCACTCCCTGAGCAGGTGCGGTTCTTGCCTTGCAATGTTCCAGGAGTCTTCTCACCACCGGGAAGCCCCTCAGCTAAAGCTTGTCCTTAGCCATGGTTCTGAGCAGGGAATATGGAAAGGTTTCTTCTTGCCTCTGTGTTTAAAGAGGTTCAAAAAAGTAACTGTATTGTGTATTACCTTAGGTTTAATTTATGGGATAGGTAGTCTGTGTGTTGAGGCAGTAAAGAGTTAGATCCTCAAAGTCATGCTAAAATTAGGTGCCACAAATAGCCTATATGAATTCCCAAAATCCTGCTTAACAAACACAGGTTGTGTTGGGAGGCAGGAACAGGAGGGGAAAGAGAGCTGTTGAGTATTTTCTTCAAGTAATTCTGAATGCATGTTTTGTAGGCTGAAAGCAAAACTACATTCATGTACCTTCTTCCTTCCATTTATAGGTTTTTCCTTGAAGCTCAAATCCAACAGAAAAATAATGAAAACAAAATGAGAACTAAGATTTATATAAACTTCACAGGTAGAAAAAGTATTGAGTATTATTTCAAGTTGAGACTGAAAACTAGATGCTGATGGAATCCCTCTATACATGCAGCCACTGATAAATGAAAAGTTTGAAAGTCTTTATATGCTCTTAAAATAACTATCAACCTTGATAAAGTATAACTAGGGTTGTTTCTCAGCTGTGAAGAGTTCAGATTAGGCTGCTTTACCAGTAGGCACTGATGTTGTAACACTATTTTTTCTATGCCTTCTTTACTGCAGTGTTCCCGCAGTATTAGTTCTGTGCTATCTCTGGTTTAATCATCATAATAATTAAAAAAAAGACATGTCTCCTTCACTTTGTCAGGGACTGAAAGCTTACCTGGATGAGAGAAGCTGTTTATAGGGTGGCTGTGCTAGATTTTTATTAAAAGCATCAGAATTATTTTGTGGTCTATTGACTTGCATTTTTCTGATGACTCATTTGTATGAGCTGATGTAATTGGGTGTTTCCTACCCTTTCGATCATAGGTAGATAGAACTCCCTGCTGCTTTGCTTTTCTATTTTTTCTGTCCTCTGTTTCTCCTCCCAACTCACCTAATGTTATTTTTGCCTGTGAGGGTATGAATGGAATACAGGAACATAACTGGGTTTGCTGCATTTGAAGAAAATTTTCATGGTTCACCAATATGATAGTTCAGTGGTTTTGATCTGATCAGCCTTTATAACTGACTTTGCCTGGTTCTGAGTGTGTTGCTTCTTGTGTAACCCTCTGTGGAAGAGTACACAGATTACCTCCTAGCAGGGGTTATATTCGCATTTTTCCATGTAAAGACAATCACAACACAGTAATGCCATGCTGAAATTCAGTCAATCTATAAAACCTTTCTATGGCAGTGTTGACTTGGAGAGTTGAGACTACAAGTGTATATATTCTTACTACAGTAAATTACTAATATGCTAGTTAGACCAATTTTTGTTTTTAACAGACTTTCTCTGTGTTTCAGGGTTGAGGAATTCCTTGGAGTGACTACTGACACTCACTCAGATGTGGTTTTCTTTATTTCCCAGTAATACTGGAATGCCTGTCTATTCTCAATGAAGTTTGAGATGAGGACTCACAGTTGTTGGATTTGGGGCTTGGGGTCTTTGTGATGGGCAAGGTTCTGGGAGCAGGGAAATAGCTAAAACAGGCCTCCACTCAGCGGTGTGTCCCTCAGTGAGGTGTGGCAGCTCTGCCCACAAACCAGCCCAGCTCTGGAGGGCTTCAAGGCACTCACTGGCAGTTCAGTGCAGAACATCATTATGCACCCAAGCTCCAGTTGTTTTCAGCTAAGATATCCCACAGGAAGTGCTTTTTAACTTGGAGTGTTCTGTAATCTGTACTTCTGATTCTCTCTTCACTCCTCTGCCTGTTGTTATTCCTCAGTCCATGTGTATTCCCCCTTCCCTCCTCCCCAATTCACTTGAGGACAGTCTTTTGAATCTCTCTAAGCCTCTATGTATTATCTTTTGCTATTTTCATTGCCATCTATTTAATAAACAAAAATTTCCTTTTTTTCTTTTTTTTCCTCTACATCATCAAAAGGCATTACCTAAATTCTAACTCAGCAGTCTGCTGGAATTTACTGCCTGCAGTATTGCCAGTTTGCTTTGGTTTCAGTCTGGATTCCTGTCCTGGAGAGTCTGCCTGTATCAGCAGCTCAACTTAATACCTTCCCACCATTTGCTACAAATACCTCCTTCATCTTAGCTGCTGTTGTATTCTTTCTACTTGCATACAAGCATGGTATTGCAATATGCATTTTTATTTCTTTATTTGTTATCTAAGATTGCAGGCACTCTTCTCCAGTATGTTAAAATTTTACAGTGCCATGCTGTCTCTCCCCTCCTCACTGCATTCAAGTTTCATGAGCAGTGAGTTTCTCTCCTTTTGGTGCAAATACAGGGGAACAAGGTTTACTGCTTGGATGCATGTAGTTTCCATGTAATCACATCCACAATGTGCTTGGTTGAGTAGCTTTGCTTTTCCACAAGAGTGTTCTGTGTTTACTCGCGGCCAAAAACTCAAGGTGCGTTCTCCTGTTGTTTCAACCCATCTTTGTTGAGCTTTATAAAACTATTTGTTTTGTCTGTGTGTAACTGTGCTGAAATGAACCCCTTGGATACAACAGACAGATCAGCTGTCCTTGCTCTGGCAGTTAACTTAATCATAAGCTCATAAGCACTAATTTGTGCTGGTTTTAAATAAGAGTTTGGGCGCTTTTTTTTCTTTTTTTCTTTTTTTTTTTTTTTTTTTTTTTTTTTTTTTTTTTTTTTTTTTTTCTCTTTTTTCCCTCCTCCCATTTTCTGCTACTTTCCCCATCTGGCACTGTAACATTTGTTGTTATGTTCCAGTTGGAAGCACTGTGGGTGGAACTGCACACTCAAGAGCTGGCTGAATAGCCCTTAGGCCACTGTGAACAATTCTGTTTCTATTGTCAGCTGTCCTGTTCAGTAGCCTCAGTCTGGGATTCTTGGGTGAGGGAATGGTTGACTGGCTGTCAGTTTTACAGCACCTCCTTCTTCCCAAAGCTCCATGGTTCTCTGAATTCAGCATTTCAGTAGCAGCTTGACGTTTGTGTAACTGCACACCAGTGAAGAGTTGTTATTTTGAGACTGCTTTACTACACTCTCCATTTAACTCTTTTCATTCCAGGCAGGCTATTGTTACTTTTATAAACCCCAAACCCTTTTCCCCCCACTATAAATGGATTCCTGGACTCCGTTATTCCTTTGAGAATGTGTCTAATGTTGTTGAAGATCAAATTTAAAACATTTCCATTTATAAATTACCCCATATTACAGCATCTTCCTTTAAAGATGCTGATGGAAATATGTAATCCAAAGTCATCTAACTTGTTGCGCTGTGACGTATGAGCCCAAAGGAGCCTGATGGGCATGTGCTTTGTGTGTGTGCGCTGGGTCTGGACCATCCCTGCCTGGCACAGACAGACACTGGCAAATATGATAGGAGCTTTTTAGGGTTAAACTGTTCATAGTTCTCATGGCCATTCTGTTGCAATGTAAGAATGTTTTCCAGTATTTCTCTTGGGACATCAGCTGTTCCTTAAAAATAATATCCTAACTTTAATTTGTTCATTTTTGGAGGAAGGTAGAAGGCCCAACAGCTTGTGTCAGTGAATATAAACTATAATTTTTATGCAGTCTAGAAGGTACTTGTGTTTCTTCCTAGTCATTGTACCATATATTGGTTTTTTCCCCCTCTGGCTTTCCTTCCCATTCAAAGCTTTCCATTAATCTGAAAAACTACTGGCTGAGAAAATCGAGTATCACTCTAAACTCATTATTTCAGAGACTGTTTTATCCGCTCTCATCCAAACATGAATAAACAGAAGAGAAAAAGTCAGGGGAAATTATCCATGGCCTGGATACCACAGGCATCATGTGAATGGTCCCTCTCCCTCGGGAGGAAGGGTTTATATGCCCACAGAGGGAGCATGTCCCATGGTTCCTGGGAAAAATCAGCAAATCTGTGGGACCTCACAGCAAAGCTCTTCCTGTTTTGCTTTGCTCTTAGAGCCCTGCTGCTTTCCATATCCCAACTCTGGCCTGTGCTGCTGTTTCTACCCAAAGGCACGCAGATATTGCCCATCCTGCCGGCCTCCATCCCAGATACAGTCTCTATACAAAATAAGGTTGTTTGCTGTATTAAAAGGCTGTTCTCCCCACTGCTGGCCAAGAGAACTTCACCTGAAGCCTGTTTGCACAGAAGGGGAACAGGATAAGAGTGCAGTATTGACCCTGCTCCAGCTCTGGTCTAAGTCCCTGGATTGGTCTTTCCTTGGCTTTCCACCGCACTGATGTGCTGCAGGATGAGAGCGGCTCTTTAGCCTGGAACTAACAAAGCACCCTGCATGTCACCTCTGTCCTAACTGCATTTGCACAGCTATTTGGAAAGCTGCATTTCCAAACCTCATTTTCTTTACTTCTTGAATCAATTTAGAAGCTCTTCATGAATTCATTCTGTTTCCTGGAATGGAAACTCCACTGTCTGCTGACACTTTTGCTCTAAATGTCAGTGATATTGAGCTTTGGCATGGATTGCGCATAAATTTTCTTCCGATGGGAAAAGACACGTGCTAATGAGCACCCAGTTATCCAGAACATTTTGAAGACAAAAATACAGCTGGAGGCAGTTCTGGCACTGTATTTCTTCACTATTTCTACATTTTAGTTGGGAACATCTTATTACAGTGTTTTGTCATATGAAACTATTCAGCTATATCTATGACTAGTTTGTTCTGGCTCACTTTTTTTCCTGTTAATCATGTTGGACTTTCTCAAGGCTTGTAGAGGGTTTTCTCTGATCTCACTGCACAGACCTGCATGGGGTTTTTTTCCTTAAACCATTAAGCTCCCCCTGCCCACAGCCTCGGGACTGTAACTGCACACACAATCAATTCCAGTGTTGTCCCTGTGGCATTTTTCAAATTTATCAACTTATAGATGCTTTCCTTTTCATATTTAGATGAGATTGCAGAAGCCTTAATTTTTTTTTTTAAAGTATGGGCACTGTCCTTTTGTTTGCATTCAGAATAAGCGATTGTAGTAAAACCATCCCAAGCTATGTTGTTGATGCTTTTTTCTTGAAGATCCATAGAAATGGAAATTTCTATGGAAATGCTGAATTTTCTCATACCTATGTGGAAAATTATTTTTCATTAGCTACTTACCCCTCTAACATTTTTCATCTTAAAAACTCTTGAAAAACAGTCATTCTCAAGTTCTGCCTTTTCCTGACATACTGTCTTTTGCCACAATTTTCTTCCTTTGAGTTGTAGTACTTTTTCCTTTTAAAGTTTGCTTTTGTAAAATCTCTTAACTAACTAGGTGCATCTTGTCTTCAACATGTCTGTAACTAGTCATTATTTTAAGAGTTCCAGTTGTGTGTGTGTATGTATATATATCTATAGAGAGAGAGACAGAGATACTTATATGTGCCTCATGGTCTAGATTACTGTAGAAATCTTGATATTACATACCATGTCCATTACTTCTTAAATAATGTATTGGCATCTTACTGCAAACTTCAGGGACACAAAATGTGTCAGCTGGTCCCCCCTGCTTTAAAGGTAGTTCAGCTAGCCTCCATTGAGACATTACTGTGAAATCCACAATGCACAATCAGTTGTGAATTGTACATCTTTTTAGCAT
Organism: Hirundo rustica; assembly: GCF_015227805.2. Classification (NCBI taxonomy): domain Eukaryota; kingdom Metazoa; phylum Chordata; class Aves; order Passeriformes; family Hirundinidae; genus Hirundo; species Hirundo rustica. Next base: position 39,928,079 of record NC_053453.1, read on the forward strand.
TTCTGGCTAGACTGTTAAAGAGGAAATAAATAGCACAATTTTATTTAGTCCCACACGCTGGTTAAAAAGGATTATTGAGCAAGGGACACAAAGCTATTCTATTTCCTTCAGCAGAGGGACATCTGGGTGCAACATCTTTTTTCCAAAAAGATGGGTGTTGTCCATCCAGAGATACCTGGGGATGTAATGTGGTTCTAGATCCCTGATTACTTGAAAGGAATCAAACTCATTAAAAATTCTGTGATGTTTACCCATGGAGAGAAATTAATATTCTGGGGTGCAATCTATTTGACTAAAGATAGATATTTACTCTGGAATGAGATAACTGTCCAGAGTACATGAAGAGAAATGCTTATTTTCATTGGCATTGCCCTTTATGACCAGGCTAGGCATTTAACAGGCAATTTATCATTGCAGGGCTGTAATATCAGGTCATCCTTACTAGTCTCAGTTCTTCAGTGAGACTATTTACATGTTAAAGTATTACTCAGCCTGACTAATGGGGCCAGCACTGAGGTTATGTTGCAAGTAGAGAGAAGAGACGTTTCCATTAGCACTAAACCTCATCTCACAAAAATCACTGGAGACTGGCACTTCCCAGAGGTTCTGCTTTCTTTAGATTATCATCCCTTCTTCCAGTAATTGATTCCAAGCAGTTCAGCCTCTGTTATTTAGTGGAAAAGAATCTGTCTTTTTCAGAGATTTATTCATGAAAGCCTGTGCTTAGGTATCAGGTTTTCTGGGTAGAGTGCAAGCAAATAGATTATTGGAGACTTGAGGGAGTTAACATTGTGGAACATGGGAGAATGTAACTGAAGATAGTGCAGTGGTGGAGGGGCTCATGTATGGGACACAGAAGAATGAGGAGAGGGGAAAATTAGTTAGGATCAGGATACTTCAAAAACAAGGAAGTGGATATAATATCTAATGAGGATAAACTCAGCCAAAATCTCTAATGGCCCACTTACTTGAGCTGGACACTCTGTTCTGATTTTAGATGTTTTGTGATGAGTAAACTTCTATAATACAGTACTGTCCTGTGAAACAAGAAAAGAGGAACATGGTTTCAGCTAAGTGATAGGTTTCTGTTTGGATTAGCATGACAATTTTACCCTCAGATGAAAGAAAATTGCATTATTTTATCATGTTATGCCCCATTCTGTGCTCCATTTGGTACCTCTGCCACTCAGTTCTGCACTACAGTGGCACCACTGTGTCTTTCCTACTAAACAACTGGCATTTAACTGAGTCTAACTCAACTCCCCAGACTGAGAACCAGAAGAAGCTGATCAGGACATGAAAAAGAAACCACAGAAACATACCTTGTGGGTCCTGTCCCATGGCTGTGAGTTGTCTAGGTCAGGTTTTGCTCTGATATAGGCATGAAGATAGAAACTATAGAAAGTCAGTAGAAGCAAATAATTTATAGTGAATGTACTCACAGTTGTACAAGCATTCACATACATTGATTTCTAGCTTAAAAATATTCTCCAAAATATGGATTTTGTTATCAATATAGGACTATTTCTGCATCCCTTTATAAATCTTACTGTACAAGTCCTTAAGGACATATGAATAATCATCAAACCTGTGTATATTATCTGTGCAAAGGCACAGATCAGCAAAGGATTGGTTTATATCACCTGCATTTATTTGAATAGATTATTCTGTTCTAATACCCTTAATATATTATTGTACTGTTTAGCCTTCCAGTCTGGTATCTCAAATTATATTTTTACAGCATCTTACCTCATTCTCATTTCTTAACACTCTACCACTGACTCATTGACTACTAAACTTTCTCAGTACTTAATAGGTATACCTAAACCATAATTTTGAAGTTAAGACAGTTTTGCATTCTGCATGGAGCCTCAGGGAAACTGATGAGCTTTTCTCAAGTACCAGCTAATGTTGAAGAAGTCCAGATTCGCCTCCTTTCCATCTTCAAAACCCTGTGTGCAGTGACGTTGAACTCAGTATTAAAAAAAGAAATCGACCTGTTGGCTTTTTGCTAGCATTTTGATACTCCTTAATTCATAAATTGTGCAGCCACAAGGAACCCTTACAATCCTATCTTGCTGAAGTGTAAACCTACCCAGATTTAATTTCTGTTTGAGTCTTAACCCTCTGTAACAGAGAGTTCATCACTGGAGAAGCTACTCCAGCTGTTTCAGTCTTACTACTAAAATATGTGCCTATTTCTAAGTTAGAATTTCTCTAATTCCTTCTCACAGCCATTGGATCTTTTTATACCCTTGTCTGCTGTCTTGAAGAATCTACTATCAAAATTAGGATTCTTTCAGAGGAACTGTGGGCTGTGATCAAGTGACTCCGGTAGCTTAACTGTCCTGAACACGCAGGACTTCCACAGAAAGACATATTTTGATGGTAGAAGAGTGCAATACTCTTCTAAAGATTAATTTCATTGCAGAATCATAAAGCATGGTTTGCTCATATTAAGTGCAGTGTTCATTTGTCCTGTAGCCCCAGCCTTTTCTCAGGAGGGAAAGGAGAAACCCTCTCCTTTGATAGTTTGCATTATTCGGGTTCCATTATTTATGCTGCAGGTGACTTATGTCTGGCAGGCATTTTATATAGCTCCTACCAGCTCACTCAAGGGAAGCTTGCCTTGATCTACATCACAGTTTAGCTAACTAAAGCCTAAGAGGTACCTACCCAAATTTTGGTGACAGTACCATACAGGTTATTGAGAAGTATGAGCTTGAGATGCCTCAGATGTTGCTTTGTGATAAGCCTAAACAGAAAAATAGCTGAACTCAGTGAGGGTACTGCTGATTACCAGCTCCATGGAAGAATGTTAGTTCACTCTCAAGATAGCCACATGGCTCTTGTAATGGATTAAGGACTCACAGTGCTATTCTTTTAAGCAGGCAAAACTTGCGCTGAAATTATTATTAGTGAGATACCTCATCAGCATTGTAATGTCCAAGAAGGTTTTCCTCACACAAGGAATACCTGATTAGATACCAAATGAGTTCTGTCTCTTCACCACCACAACTTGTTTGAAATGACGGTGGGAATTCAATAGAGAGTGGCAAAGCCAATCTGTAATTTATAGAGGCACCATGGCCCCCATGGACTCTGGCTATGTGCAGCACTGAGGCAGAGGGCTGGTTTTGAAGGGACAGAGTCCTTTCCTGCCAGGCAGTGCTGGACCCTGCTGGACCTGTCAGCCACAGCTCACTAGGGAGGTCAGAGGACAGGATAACACGGCGCAGCACCTGCCCAAGGAATGATGGGAATAGTTGCCAGGTGGTTGTAGAGCATCCAGCCATGCCAGCTCTGTACCTGCTGTGTGCATTTGGCAGCACTCATTTGTCTTGGGAAAACAACCCCACAAACTATTGCCAAGAAATGCTTGCAGGATGGTTAATAACCTGTGGAACAAGGTTAGGTGGAATTTACTCCACGCATAGGATGTTGAGGAGATAATGCAATAAATACTTTATAGCTTTTCCCATCAGGAATACTTCACAATAGTACAGGTTTTCTATAGGAGAAATTAAGAACTTGTTTAAATATAAGATGTAAATGTCTGTTGGGTTTTTTAGTCTACTTTTACAGGTATGGGATTAAAATTTCTTAGCTCTACCTCTTCTCTTGAATGCTTAGATCCCTACGTGAAGATCCATCTGATGCAAAATGGTAAGAGGCTGAAGAAGAAAAAGACTACAATTAAAAAGAACACTCTGAATCCCTACTACAACGAGTCTTTCAGCTTTGAAGTACCATTTGAGCAAATTCAGGTAATGTCGAACAGTGTTTTGTCTTTTCTCTGCATTCCATTTCTCAGCCCTTATAAATATTTAACAGGAATCTTGTTAATTATCACATGTGCATGCCTTCATTAGCACCTAGGTGCCAGCCCTGTACTACATTAGATGAGTGTGACTGCTTCAAGAGGGAAATGATAAAATGGGAAGTACTTAGGAAGCTTTGATTCAGTGAAAAATGGATAACTGACATTTTCTGTTAACAGAAATGGATTTGAGAAAAAAAAAATCACAGGGTGATAGTGAAGGAATGTGCCAACAAAAAGGTATAGGGATAAAAGAAAAGCCATATATAACATTTTCTCTAAATTATTTAAAATAATAAATTGGTATTATCAGATAAATTTGTGTTCCTTATGCTTTTCTTTGCCCTGTTTTTTGAAAGCACTGCAGCACCTCTTTAAAGTAAAACACCTAATTAATACACAGCTTTTTTTCAATTATTCACTATACTTTGAAAACTTTTTCTGTGATTCCTGTGTCCCTTGGAAGAAGGCATTTGGGTATCTCAGGGGTCAGTACTGCAGTACCTGTTCTCTTAGTGCCTCAAGAGAGCTCCAATAGTTGTCCAGATGCAACTCCTAGAGCAGAGTATCTGAAATTAAGGATCTCAGAAGTCAGCACAGGGAGATGGAAGTCACCTACGTTAGCAGTGGGAAATACCAGGATGAAGCATTGTGTAAATTTTTTCAGGGACTCAGTTGCCTATATTTGAACTACTGGAAGGCAAACAATCTCTCATGAGAGAGGATTAACTTATTTTGATGTTAACTACCTTTTATCTCAAGAGAGAAGCTTTTTAAACCATCTCAGGAGGCATTTGGGAAAATAACTCCATGCTGGCTTCCCACCTGGCCATGGAGCCCCAGGACTGCGGAGATGTTAAGCAATACAACAGCTTTTCTGGGTGGAGCTGAGTGGGGAAAAAGTCCTTTCAGAGGCCACCCAGTTTTAATGACTGTACTTTAAAACATCTGGGAATACGTCCTTCTGTGGATTGTAAGAGAGGTCATGGTATAAATTAGGTGCCATGCTTTTAAGCTTGTAGTTTAAAAGTATAATGTATTGAAATTGCTTGGACAAAACTTGGAGCCCCCTCTTCACTAGATGAGAGTATGGTATGGGTTTTCACAGTGTGTATCTTGGATTTTGATGGCCACTGGGCTGGAGAGAAGCCTAGGAGCCTAAAATGTGTGCTTGCATTTTATTCAATTGGTACTAACAATGATAATAAGATTAGACCAGGTGAAGCATGAGCACTGTGACTTGGATGTATGACTAGTCCATTTAGAATTTCTTCATGCCCTACTGCATGTACAGGTATCTGGATTCTTAGGAATCAAAAAGTGGGAAATCCAGTGGGGGCTAATTTCTCTTGACTTTAATGAAAGCAGGTCTGTGTGCTTGTGAAAGATTTCATAACAAGGATTAAAGACCCAGAGGCAAAAAAAGATTAATTAAATCAAGTGGCCGTTTAGGCAATGAGTGTCTTGATTTCCAAATAGGGCAGGATTGAGGAATGGTTACCTCCAAATTACTCTATCAAAGCTTTGGCGTGGTTAGGCACATTTTTGGTACTTGACCATCTTGCCTTCTAATTCTAAGTCATTTTTTGAGGTGGATATAGTTTATTTTTTAAGTATTGTGGTTTAGGTGTTTTTGTTTGGGTTTTTTTTTGGGGGGGGGGTGTGGTTTGGTTTTTTTAATAAGTTTATTAGAGTGACTTTTTAGCTATCTATTTGACTATATAGCCCCAATTTTAAATCTGCAATTATGGACTTTTGTCATTAGCCAATGTATTTTGAGGTAGTTATAAAAGACTATATTTAGAAGTTACTTCATCATGGATACTGAAGTGATTTCATCATTAGAAAAACACATTTTGAATGTTATTTAGACTTAATATGGTAGGAATCACTGTGACTTATGTGCTGTTCATGTAAAAGTCATTAAGCAAACTTTCACTGTCAAAAAGTAATGGTATACAAGTTTCTTGATTGTTGGAGAATGAAGAGAGGTCATGCACAGAAAGCAGGTCAATGGCATTACATCTATGTAATTTTAAAGGAACCAAACATTAGCATTTTCAACAGTTTTACAGTGACTATGGGTTCTGGCTCTTAAGAGAAAGAAAATTATGTCTTCAAGAGTAATGGGAGAACATCACAGGGAAGTCAAATCCTTCTGCTACCAGTAGATCAGGCACATGTTTTTCCACATGCAAAACAGCCTGCCTTTGTAGGCAGCCGTGTCTCCAGGCCCTCTCAGTCCAAAGGGCTTAATCACACCGTGGAAGCTGCTAATCCAAGTGTTTATTAGGAGAGGCAGTGCTTTCTGCTAGCACCTCTTGGGTTTCGCCATGCAGCTGCTCCTTTAATATGTGGTACAAAGGCAAAGAGTTGCTCACATTTCTCTGTAGGTTTAATCCAGAGATCATGAGGGGAGAATCACCTCCAAGTTAATTATCTGAGCTGGCTGTTCTTACATCTTTGTAGAGCAAGGAAAAGGGTCCTTCATTTATGGGGCTCATTTTTGTGTTAAGATTAACACTTTTTAAAAAAATTCAGTAATAACTATCCCCAAGCTTCTAAGTAGAGCAGACAAGCATTTTTTTTGTAGTGCAAAAAAATAGTCTCATGCTTAATTTTTATATCTCTGAGTGTACCATGCATCTAAAACATAAGTGTTCTTTTGGGGAGGTACCATTAAAAGTGAGTGTATTGCAAACAGCAACACTGAAATGTAGTTCTGGCACATAGAAATACTTCCTTCAGAATATTGCCTTTTATCATGAGTGCTCTGGTGAGGGGAAATCTTGAGTTTGATGTATACTTTTGTCATCAACAACTATATAAATACTTCAGTGCCTGTTGGAGCCATTTCTTTCTCTGGCTCAGTGAACTGTACAATCCTGTAAGGAAATGGACTTTATAAAATAAACCTCATGACCCTGGTCTTGCTACTTTTAAAAGATAATCCTATTACAAGCCCTGAAATTAATCATTCTAGTAAGAAGTCCAGATTATAGATATATTTAAAGCTTTAAATTTAAAAACCTAATTCTAGAGAATAGAAGCTTTTTCTGGAAATGTGTTTCAGAACATTTCTTTCTTCTATTCAGGAAGCTGACACTGGAATCAGGAAAAGAACTGTATGTTCATTGTTAAAAATAAAGCTGTATAAGGAGCAGTGTTACAATTTAGTAAAATCAGCCCAAGACTCTGAAAGTCTTAGGTGCTGTTGAGGAAGAACGCCACTCCACTGAAGGAATAGCTGTTTATGCTCTTTTGACAAATATTAAAGACCTGAAAGAGAGTAATTGTGTGTATATGCGCACAGCTACAAACATAAATGCCTGGCTCAAACACCTCCCAGTGTACCCCGGACTAAATGGATGGAAAATTGTCTATGAGCTGTGACAGATGGGCTCACACAGACCATGTGGGACTTGTTTAACCCTGTTTACCAGAGGTCACCATTCCTATAGATGTGGCACTCCAGCATCAGCTCAGTCGTAGGCTGTGCCGGTGTGTCAGAGCCTCGAGACACAAGGGCGTATACATCCATTCCAACTCCCTTAAAGCAGCCAGCCTGCTTTCTAGATTTCTCTGTAGATACACAGAACATACACAGTATACTCACATGCTTGTATGTGTGCACAAGTGTGCATACAGGTGCATAGAGATGAGAACACACGTGTGTGTGTGTGTGTGTGTGTGTGTGTGTGTGTGTGTGTGTGTGTGTGTATGTATATAGTAACCATAAGGGCTGTCTTCAGAATTTTTCTGAAAATACCTGATTAGCATACTGGATGGATGGGTAAGAGTTGCTAAGAAGTAGAAAAGCAACTAACAGAATGGAGTACAGCATTGCAAACATAGAGCAATTTCTGAACTTCAGTTGTTAACCTCTTTACTTAAAAAGTAAGGGTATGTAAAAATGCACAACTTTTGAATTAACTTACCTGTAGATTGTTAATCTGTTAAAGGAAAAACAATCAACCTAATTTTCCATATGAAGCTATTCAATGAAAGGGGGCAGGTTTCAAGCTAACAGGGAGGTTGCATTTGGAATTTTATTTGGAAGGCTCACAAAAAGCAAAAAACAAAGTTTGGATTTGCTTCTCATTAGGGGAATCTACTCCAGCTGTCACATACTTCCCTTTTCATGACTTCTCCATGGCTGGCTGTCCCCACATTGATCCCTGCCAACCTTCCCTTTACTGTCATGCTCACTGCTCTTTCTCTGTCTCGTTACAGAAAGTGCAAATTGTTGTGACTGTTTTGGACTATGACAAGATTGGCAAGAACGATGCCATCGGGAAAGTCTTTGTGGGCTACAACAGCACCGGTGCGGAGCTGCGGCACTGGTCAGACATGCTGGCCAACCCCCGGCGGCCCATTGCACAGTGGCACACCCTACAGCCCGAGGAGGAGGTAGATGCCATGCTGGCAGTCAAGAAGTAAATTAAGTTAAATTAAATTAAATTAAACTAAATTAAATTAAATTAAATTAAATTATGAAGAATAAAAAGATGGAGAAGCCTTTCTGCATTTGCCCACATAGTGCTCTTTAGCCAGTATCTGTAAATACCTCAGTAATATGGGTCCTTTCATTTCCAGCCATGTGTTCCTGACACAGATCAGTTGTACTTTAAAATTCCCATTTTAATTTGCACAAATTTAGATGTAGAGGGCCTTTTAAAGGCGCTTCATTTCACCACTGCCCACCCCAGATCTACTCTTCTTTTAAGCAATATGATGTGTAGATAGAGCATGACAGAAATTATTTATTGTATCACACAGTTGTATATATACACCAGTATGCTGAGAAATTATTTCTAGTTTGTGTATTTGTATGTTGTAAGCGTTTCCTAATCTGTGTATATCTAGATGTTTTTAATAAGATGTTCTATTTTAAATTATGTAAATTGACTGAGATGTAGGAGAGCTGATATTATATTATATTATAGGGTAACTATTGTATCGTCTGCATTCCAGAAAAAAAAATATCCAACTTGTAAGGCACTAGTAGTGTTACACTGACATCTTAAAGGACAACTTAAATCTGAGCTTTCAACTGGACCATCCTAATAACACACTTCATGTCCACAGTGAATGTTGGAGGGGCAAATCCAATTGGGTAGAGTTCTTTCACAGGCAAACATGATCTGAGCAGTTCCATGGCTGACCTCACGGAGATGTAGCCAGAAGCCAGGATATATTTTTTTTGTATATATTTCACAGCATAACAGACTGAAATGGCTTTAGGTTGAAAGTTGAAGAAGCGGTTCCACAGGAGGTGACAATTTCATCTAACATATGAAGACAGACCACTGCAGAAGTGGGAGGGGGAAGAGAGAGATGCAGCAGAAGTAAAATGCTGCCATGAAAACAAGAGTAGCTCTCCATTATCACCTTTATACAAAAATTGCATACTGTGAATTCCATCCATGATTTCACATTATAATGAGTTTGCACATTAGAATTTTTAACAAAATATTTTATGATACTAACTCAGATTAGAAGGAATGCAGAATATTTTTTAGACACAGCCGTGTGAGTTTATTATACAAAATAGTTTCATGGTAAACAGACAGTATTGTAATCCCATCAGAAGATGACAAAATTTAGCCATAGTTCTAAATGCACTTCAAAGTAAGCCAAAAGAGAACAGCTAGTGACCTTTTATATACTATTTATACTTAAGTTTTAATTTGTCCTTTAAAAAAAAAAAGTGAAAACAAAGAACAAGTTCTAGAAAACTGAAGCAACCTCTTCTGTATACTAAATGCTCGTTTCAGGAGGAGTTTTTAAATGTTTTAAATGTTATTATGTAGTAAATGGCACTATTATGAAGCTATTAGTCATTCCATAAGAGTCTTGAAAGACTGCTCTGTGTATCACTGTGACTGCCGTGTGTGCTTAGAAATGTAGTTTTCTCAGTGGATAGCAATCAATTTATTCCGTAGTGATATTGTAATAATACTGCCATTCCCTTCTACTGCACTGCCGAAGGAACGCATAGCACAAGCAGTTCCAGTTGTTACGGACCAATGTAAAACTGGAGAGCTATGCAGGGGACAAGGATGCTCTAGTGAATGGGTTGACCACACAGCATTTTGTCAAGCCCTGTGCAATACTCTACGTTTCCAAGCGCCCTCACCCCTGCTGCTTTCCCGCAGAGTCATCTAACAGCTCCCCAGCATGACACCTCTGCTGTACCATCTCATCAAGTCATTCAGGGCATCACCTCTAGCTCATGTATTCTCCTTAGAGGCCCCTCGCTTATCTTTCCAAGCTGTGAATAGATTTATAATGCTTTGAAGAGTTCATTATTTTCAGCAAAGCAAACTACCCTAGAAATGTGGAAATTATATTGCTTTTGGAGGGAAACATGAGAATTAACCATTAATGTTCTTATCAATCTTCTATGTCTAACAAAGATGAATGTAATCGGAGAACGGTGCACTGCAAACTAAATTCCACAGCCTCCCTCAAGGCTCTGCTTCTGGGAGAGGTGTGACAGTCTCAGAGGTCAGTGCAGGGATGGCCAAGCACCCCTGTTTTTCAGTACTTTGAGGGTAAAAGCAGCAGCAGCAATGTACTGGGAGAGGAATAAAAGCCTGTATCTCTCCCCACCTCCAAAGGTGAAAATAGTAAGATCCATTTTCTTTCTTTTTTACATGAAACATAGAAAAAACACAAGTGAGACATTTTCTGATACAGGCACATACATGCAAAGCATCAAGCTGGAATATTTTAAAATCTTATCCTTAAGGACCAAACCCTACCAAAGAGAAAAGTCGACAGTCAGCTTCTCAGCCTAAGAGCTTAATGGTCTCCGGCTTTCAGTTATTCATTCAGGATAGCTGCAGGTTCAAAGTGCCAGGACTGACTTTTGTGATAAGGTATTAATTCTTTCTCTTCCTACACTGCCAGACTGAATGTCACCCTAGAACTGGTTTGTAAGGTACAATGATTCTCAGAGACTGAACCTGCCATGTGACCAAGATGACATTTTTCATCCTCAAAGGAGCCACATGTACCTTTCTGACAAAGCTGTGTGAAGTATTAGAATCTGATGCTGTAGAAAGATCCTAGTTGCCTTCGTGTATATTTACTGCCTGCTTGAGTGTTTCTCTGTGTGGGTTTTCTCTGTATCTTGTAGAAATGTTTGGGGTGTTTTATCCTGCCATATCGCTCGTGGCCCGCGAGCTGACAACCTTAGCTGTATTTTACCTTCATTTTTGATGAGGTGGTTTATATTTTGTTTCACTTTGTGTAGTGACTCGCAACAGTAGAGTTTTCCAATTGTCGTTAAAATAACATACATATTACACAGATATTCAATAAAAATGTTTTATTTCCTGTTGATGTTCTGGCATTTCTCTTTTGATCTAAAATTTTGAAAAGATATTTCACTCCAGGACTTTCACACAATCCCATGCTTTGAAGTGTCACAAGTGAAATAGCACAGCACATTTTGCAGGGCTGGGAAAAGCTGCTTTCATCAGTAAGACAGTCACAGCCAGCAGCGCTACAGTAGATGAATTCTCCACCTCTGTTGCAGATGAAGCACTGTTACCTTGTTTACCAAGGAGCCTGATTATTTGCCTCAAAAACCATCATCCTCTATCAAAACATGACCATGACAAAAACTCCCAAGTAGTTGCCTGCACATTAGTATTCTTACAGACAATTGTGCTAAAGCTGTGGTTGAAGATTTTGTTTGGAGAGAGGGTATATTTTAACCTACATCCAAGTGCTACTTCTAAAATGACCATAAAATTAAACCTGTTGTAGACTAAAGATCATTACATGCTTAAACTATGTGGGAAAGGGGCAGCAGGGAGGAGGTACTGCAGGTTTTATTTGCATTTTTACAGCTCTTAGGAATACCAAGAAGACATCTTTGTCAATCAAAACCAGTTCTTTCAACAGAGTAATCAGTTAAAGTCAGTCATTACAACTAATGTAAGGAAAAATGCTCCATATAATAGCTATTATACTAAGTGGGGAAAGCAGCAAAAATTACCAATTTTATTCAGCTCATTTAACCCCTAATCAACTGTCAAAAAAAAAATTCTTCCCAACCGTCAGACTGTTACCAAAGCAAAGTATCTGTCTCTTGATCACTTTTCACATCGTGAGTCAATGAAAGTTAATTGCCTGTTACTTATGCAAAGCAAAGATTTCAACAGTTTATTTTTGATTACTCTAACAGCCCTGCTTTATTTATTTATGCTTGAACATTTCCACTCCAGGCTGCCAGTTCAGTTTTACACATACTGACCTTCTTCTCAGAACATGAACCTACCAAATGCACATGCAGCCCAAATTTTCAGTATCTGTTCAAACACTATTGCTCATCCAGGCATTGAAGAAAGTATGAAAAAGGAGTTTTCGAGACATACTACCATAATTTTTAAGCAGCCTTCATGACCTTTACCTTAGATGCATCAAATTGTTATCTTCAATAGAGAGAATACTTTTAATATTGCATCAAAAAGTAGTTCCAAAAGCACATGACAAACTGGTATGGAGGACACTGTGTGTACCTCTTTGTGACCAACACCTGCAGCAACACTTTCAGACATGAGCCATACAAAGAGATGTATGTCAAGATTATGCTGTATTCAAGATAAAAAAAAAAAAAAAGAAGAAAGGTCTACAAACTAGGGGATGGTCTAGATGTCTTTCATGGAGCTTATAAAGAGGCCAATTAAATTGGGGAAGTGAAGATAGCTCTTCTATGCTTCTGAGGTGAAGGGTACAGCTAGTACAGTCTTATTTTCTGTGCAGGCACAGTGTGATAACACAATGAGAATTTGAACAGCCATTTAGCCAAAAAAAAAAAAAAAAAAAAAAAAAAAAAAGCACCTTCCTTACCAAATGAAGAGTTTCATCTTCTGACAGAACCAATCTCATCAGTTTGACAGCTCTCATTTAATTTCAGATCTTTGTCCACTGTCTTATTGCTTAGAACAAAGAGAGCACACAGTAGGCAATGATGCCCTGGTGTTATAGCACCAAATGGACCTGACACCAGTTTTCCTCATAAACAAAAGACCAATACACACGAAAGTGGCAAAATAGACTGTGCTCTCCTAATCAAGATTATCCCACAGTCCTGCACAGACCTAGATTTGCTTGCATTCCCCCTGAGCCCAGGGAAAGTCCTTTCATCCATTAAGTTCACAAACCTTAGCCTAGAAGGTTTCACGGCTTTCCTGAGGAGCAGCAGTGCCCACTGGCACCAAGAATTTGTTCTAAAACCATGACATGGATCTGTCATTGAAGAGTTCCAGATTGAGCATAGGCTGTATTTGTCTTCTCCCTTAGACCATTCATCACAAGGAGGAGGATTCCTGGCTGTTAATCCTGATTGAAAGCCTGACAGGTTGGAACCCAGAATGCAATGCTAAAGTCAATTATTTCGCACTTATTCAGAAACGTTCTCATCCACTTGTTCTGGTGAAAGACAGACTGGGCGTAAGTAACTTGCATCCTGCTCAAAATGGCTTTATTCTTCATGAAACTCTTCAAGATGGGTTTGTTTTGGGGTTTTTTTTCCTCATGGCATCTTTTTTGTTTTGTTTTGTTTTTTCTGTAACAGTCAGACTCAAAGCAGCTTTTATACATTTCTTCACTCAGATACGAGATTGCTTCTATGGTTTAACTCAGATAAGAATTCTAAAACCAACCCTCCAAAATATACAGTAAATGGCTAAGTTCTTAATTGGCTTTAACTCCCTGCTTCATCAAACTTTTTAGTTTCACTTACTCCTCCTCCAGCCATAGACCATGATCTGACACTGATCCGTGGGTAGAAGCTCTGAGGGAAGACTGTCAAAGAAATTAAGTAATCATAGTGACTCACAGAGTCCTTTTAATGGATTAAATAAAGATTAAATGGTCAAATTTCAACATGTATGATTAAGGGTGAAGTGCTAAAGAGGTTCATTGTTGCAGATGAATATTAGTGATCTAGAAAACATGAATGAGTTGGCAAAATTTACCTGTGGTATAAAGTTGTTTCATATATTGAGAATCAAGTACCAAGACAGGCATTTCAATTCAAATGTTACTGATCACCCAAATACTTTGGAGGAATTTTTGAACAGTAGTACCAAAAATGTCTCTAAAGATGATCTCAAATGAGAAGGTAAGAAAGCTAGTCAAGCCACTAAGACAAATGAAAGCAGAACCTCTTTTTTGTACAAGAGTTACTTCCAGAAAAATGGATTTTTCTTCTCAGTAGTCTCTAAGAAGACAATGAAAGCTTCTGATGAACTGGGAGTACACAAACAATGTTCAAATTACAGTCCTCATATTCATATTTAGCCTTCATATATGTTATCTGGAATATGTTTATTTGTAGACATACTTCACACATGGACAGAACATGCTCTGTGTCCCAGTGCAGCACTTGTACAGATGCCAGGATGCTTCTTTCTGGTGTCAGTGTGGGACTGCTGCCACTGAGACATCACACTCTCCATGCAAATTTCTCAAAGTTCTTTTCAAAGATCAGACTAAACCTTGGAAAATACCTATTGAAAAACTGGAAAATACAATCCCATTAAGAGCTGTGGTATGGTCTGGTGCAGAGTAAAAAGTTTTCCATGGCAGCTGAATCTGGTAAGTCTTTGTAGTTGAAACACTGGGTATAAAAAAGGATTTGAGTGAGACCTTGGCAGAATGAAATTCTGAATAGTAAATCTAAAAAGATCCAGTCTTGAGGGAAACAAAGACATTTATGGAGACAATATAAGTGAACAGCAAAAATAAAAAAATGGTAGGCCTAGTGAGTAAATAAGTATCCTAGCTATCCAGAATTCTGTTATACTACAGATTCGTACCAGAGCAAAGATGAGTACTGCCTAAGCCACACAGTGCCTTCTCTTTGAGCCTTCCAAGCCTCCAGAGTAAAAACCTGAGAAGATTCAGGTTATTGTTGTTGCTTTGCTCCATGCTTCTGAAAAGAGCATTTTTCCTAACACAAAGAATTATCTTTCCCACTCCAGCCCAGTCATGAGGAGAATTGGTTAATACTCTCATTCCTTGGATTTAACACAAACAAATTGCTGCCTGAAAGGTTTGAGCACCGTGACCATAATTAAATCTGCAGTAATTAGTAATGCAACGACAGCAAGCAAGAAAGCAGGCACACTTCTCCAATTGACATTTTTTTAAGTACTGATAACACAGAGGAATAAACTGGCAAAAATACAGGAAGAAAAAGAAAACACTTGCAGATCAGGGCACCAAATCTCTCACTTGCCATATAGCCCCGATCCACAAGGTCATACATGTTTTTGTCTTTTCCCATGTCACTGTTCTGCCAATAGAGCCACAAGATCTCTTCTAACTGAACTTCTGATCCCATGTTTGCTATTATATTGTATTTCCCATGCCCTCTAATCCAGATGAGTACAAGCTGTTCCCTTCTTGATTGTTCTTGATGCTTCCTTTGCTGCACTTTTGCCTACCCAACTTGCCAAAGTTTATTCAACTACCCTGCAACAAGTCCTAACAATCTCCTAGGAACATGGGTTCAGGGAAAAACACTGAGTTGCAAAAGCCTTTGCAACCAGTTAATACTTGTTTCACAATATAAACTACAAAGGAGCTACAATGTTTCATTCACTTCCCACAGCATAAAACGTACGTTCTGTACTTGTGTCATGTAGAATATATGTTTTTGATCATATTCTGCAATTTACTAGCAATGGAGAGTCACACCAGTTCTCCAAAGAAGTGTCGTAGCACTTCTAATGGAGAAGTGTAGTGGATTATGTAACCTAGAAATGTGTATTCTATTTCTTCCGTTAAAGGCTGGTTTTTTGGGAGATGTTTTTGTCCTTCTCTTGCTCCTCCAGAGGGGAAGGAGGAGGATGCCTCCTGATAATGGCCCAGCCATTAAATCCAGGTGGGGCAGTGTTTCTTATCTCTTTCACCACCCCTCCATCCTCCAGGGGGACATCTTCTGATAATGGGCCATTAGGGCCCACCAATGACATGACACATTCCATCATCCCACTGTGAGATGCTACACACAGTGGGGGAGGAGCCAACTGTTCCTAGCTAGATAAAAACTGGGACTGAAGGACACAAGGTATCCAGTTTTTCCACTGGATTCCTGGAGGAAGACCGGACCCACCTCACCACCCCTGGATTTTCTACAGGAAATTCTCTACTCCACAGAACTGCATCTGTTACTCCAGGAGGACTTATTTGGACTGCTTCCAACACCCTGACCACCAGGGTGCCAGGTCGTATCCATGACTCTGTCCAGGTTTTTCCCAGGATCTTTGTTTGCTTCCTTGCTTGGTGGTGGGGTTTTTTTGTTCGGGGTTTTTTGTTTGTTTGTTTGTTTTGGTTTTGGTTGTTTGGTGGGGGTTTTTTTGTACTGCTGCATTTGTATTTTCCTTTTTATTTTTAATATTCCTACTAAAGAACTATTACTCCTATTTCCCATAACTTTGCCTGAGAGCCCCTAATTGCAAAATTATAATAATTGGAGGGAAGGTGTTTACATTCTCCATTTGAAGGGAGGATCTAGTTTTCCCTGGCAGATGATTGTCTTTCAAAACCAAGACAAGAAGAAAGATGATGGACTGGGTGAAACAAAGAGCTTGGGGGTGTTTTTTTGTTTTGTTTGTTTGTTTGTTTGTTTTCCTCCCTGTGCCACAAATTATAAATCAGTCCAAACCATGACTTTCATCATCTCAAGTGTCTTCACAAAACCTCCTGTAACCTTTTCCATAAGAGAGGGAAAACACTCTCCCTGTCTGACACCATAACAGAAACCCACAGCATTATAACTCAGGCAGCTGAACAATCAGCTTGGGCTGCACATGAGTCTCAACAGTCTCCTCGCAGCCTTTTTTTAAGTTAGCAGTACTAATGCTTCTCTGATTACATGCTAAGAGGACTGCCCCTGCTCATGACCTGACTTAGGCTGGTTTGACTCACATTCTCTTTTCAAGGCATCTCATGAGGAGCAAACTCTTGTTCAGACCACTATCCCATACCCACTCTCAGTCACCTTAAAGAAAAATTTACATTTTTATGTCTACAGAATAGACAGCAAACATTAAGCAGAATGTCAACACAGGTGACACAGAAGGCAACTTCACTGCAATCCAGATTTTAAAATGCATTAAAAGAACAAGTAACTTAAAAGCATTATCAAGCAACTCCTTCATTCTCCTGCCAGCCTGGGTAGCGGTTTTATAATGTCTTCACTCTTTTGTATGCATGTGCATTCATTATCTCCTGGGTGACAGCTCCATAAATCCTCTCGCACTCCTGGTATGTTCAAGGATAGATGAGGAGCTCCTTCATGACAAAATATTTCACATCCCCACATGGTTACACAGCGTGTTCCTTGACTAGCAGCTGCTAAATACAGGTATGCACCAGCACCCTGTATTCCCCAGCACCTCATGTTAGTTCTCCTCTGTGTCAGCAGTAATACACCATTGCTTGATGAGTGCATTACATGGCATATACCACATTCCTCTTTCATTTAGACCCACACTGTTGCCTTGTTCACTGTTCCTAGGGTCTGTAGCACACACACGTCTGGTCCACAATTGGGGCATCTGAGAATTACTACACTGCAAATGCCAGCTATTTAAATTCTGAAGCCGTAGCAAAGGCCTTAAAGATCCATAGATTTAACAATGCAAATCTGAAATTATCATTGACATAGTTTGATAAACAAATATATTATCATCTGCCAACTCATCTTAGTCAAAAGCATCTGGATCTTCATTTCCTTAAAGATTGCTATATTCTTCCTTAAAAAAACCAAACCAAACAAACAAACAAAAACAAACAAACAAACAAACATGGGGGGGGGGGGGGGCAAGTGTGAGAGACCATTAATGCCATTCCCTGCTCATCTCATTAACAATATGTTTCCCACATAGTAGAACAGCCACTTATTGTGACATGGTTAGCAGAGCTAGGTAATTTTCAAAATCCTGCAAGAATTGTATCCTTTTCATCTGAAGTACTTGGAACATAATGAAAACATTTTATCCTGTTAATTTTCTAAAACAGTTATCCGTGGAGTGAATTTGGTCTTATTAGTGGCAGCACGGTCTCTTTCTCATCACACAAAACGATTCAACATGTCTGGTAACACAGCCACAGGGTACTTATCAAAGGGGGAAAAAAATCCTGCATTGGAAATTACTGATCTGGATAATACTGAAAGATAACTGACTTGTAACACCTGGCTCCCAGAGATTACCTGGAGAATATTGTCCAGGCTTGGCCCAAGGTGTACTAAGAGAAACCAAGGACTTTGTAAGGAGCAGTGAGCTATTTCTTTAGTTTGCAGGCAATTTTCCCATGTTTAAAAAGTACAGTGTGTGTAGCAAAGACATAAGGTCAGGTCCTCCCCTTCACTGGACTTTGCAGGACGGAAAAAGAAAGGTCCTGATGAGGAGCAGCTGACTCCAGCTTATACAGAACTGGATTTGGCATCAGCCTCTTCCTCCCCACTTGGTCTCAAAGGCATTCAAGGGAGGGAGGTCAGAAGTTTACTGGTAAATGTAACAGCAAGGAGCCAGAGTATCTGTATTGTAAGGATGTCCACCATCCTACTCCCTAAATTGAAGAGAGACAGATTTGATAGATGGACTGTTAGGTGGATGAGGAAGTGGCTGGATGGTCACATCCAGAGGGCAGTGGTCAGCAGCTCAATATCCAAATGGAGGTCAGTGACAAGGGGTGTCCCTTAGGGGTCTGCACTGGGTCCTGTACAGGTTAACATCTTCATTTATGACAGGGACGGTGGGATTGAGTGCACCTCAGCAAGTCTGCTGAGAACACCAAGCTGAGTGGTGCAGTTGACACAGCTGAGGGATGGGATGCTGACCTGAGGGACTGGACGAGCTGGAGAAACCAGCCCATGGGCACCTCATGACGTTCAACAAGGCCAAGTGCAAGGTGCTGCACCTGGGCTGGGCAACCCCCAGTGACAGTACAAGCTGAGGGATGGAGGAATTGAGAGCAGCCGTGCCAGAAGGAATTGGGGAGAGTAATGGATGAGAATCTGGACTTGAGCTGGCAATGGGCACTCATAGCCCAGAGAGCCAGTTGTGTCCTAGGCTGCATCCCAAGCAGTGTGGCCAGTAGGGTGAGGGAGGGGATTCTGCCGCTGTGGTGAGACCCCACCTGCAGTGCTACATCCAGCTCTGGGGTCCCAGCACAGGAAGGACATGGAACTGTTGGAGTGAGTCCAGAGGAGGTTGCCAAGATGATTAGAAGGATGAAGAACCTGTCCTATGAGGAAAGACTGAGAGGATTGGGATTGTTCAGCCTGGAAAAGAGAATGCTATATGATGACCTAATAGTGACTTTTTAATACTTAAGGGACACATAAGAAAGATGAGGACAGACATCAGCAGGGCCTGTTACGGTAGAGCAGGGTAATGGTTTTAAACTGGAAGAGGGTAGATTCAGACTAGATACAAGGAAGAAAAGTTTTTGCAATGAGGGTGGTGAAACACCAGAACAGGTTGTCCGGGGAGATGGTAGATACCCCAGCCCTGGGAACATTCAAGGTCAGGTTGGACCCCAGCCCCTCAGATTAGATGACCTTTAAAGGCCATCCAACCCAAACTATTCTTCGATTAGTCTCATCAGTCTCACAATTCCATCAGCCTCTATCTCTCATCCCTCAAGCTTCCCACCTCCATCAGTGTGCATCTGTTCATACAAGGATGGCTAATCCATCTTCTTTGCTGTTTCTGTCATTAAAAACTGGGGGAAACACTGCCTTTGTCTATACCCCATGGTTGGATGCATTGTCTCTTCAGCTTAACAGTCCAAAGCTGCATTTTCAAAATCTCTGATTCCAACCACAACTGCAGCTGGCTTTTGGTCAGGTTTACTATCCTAGTTAATTTAACTACTTGTATGCTTAGGAGCTAATTAAGTACTTAATGGCCTGACTGGCAGAATGCTACATTGTGATGATCAGGTTTTACTTCTTATTGGCCTTTTTTCAGGGAATCCTATGTAATTTATGTGTCTGCTCCCTCTGTTCCATGTAAGTAGGAAACTAAAATCTTTTACTCTTTGAGAATTTGAGGAAAATGGTTTTGTAGGTAATATGTAGCAGAGTTATATATTAACAAGGCCATTAATTCCCTAATTAGGAACTTATGTAACTTATTTTCAATATGTTGTATGAACCTTGCCCATCATATCTGAAGAACTATTTTGGTAATGAGGTGGTAAGCATTATTTTACTTCTGTATGCAGCAACTCAATGCCACTTACCTGATCTCAGGTCACACAAGGGCCAGATAAGGCTGCAGCAGTGATTAGAGTTTTGGTCCTGGTGCAGCTCAAACCTCAAGAATAACTGGACACTCTCACTCAGCTGTAAAGCATCAGTGAGGAGTTTTTAGAGATTTTACCAAGATGCTTGCATGGTATTTTGTGGCTGGTTACAGTACAAACTAGTCACCCCTACTCAGTGGTGCAGTACATGCCACCACACATTACTACCTCTAAATGAAACCAGAGTTTTGAAAACCAACCACTGTCTCCCATAAGAAACACATTCCCAGTAAGGCTTGTGCCATGGTACAAGCCATACACACATTTATTTGCTCACTCAAGATGGATTAAGATAAGAAGTCTATGATTTCTGGATCTAGAGCATTGCAATGATAGATTGATGAATTATCTCTCCTTGACTTTCAGTTGTCAAGCTGGAACCTTTTTTTTTTTTTACTGCAGAGTATTATTTCTTTATGCATAATCTTTTTTCCACATTCCCTTCTCTTAGTGCAGCTGTAGCTCCACTTTGTGGAAGATGAGGAAAGCAGACAGCAACCCAGGTGTGTTAACTGTGGGGCTGTGCACAGTTTCTGAACCTGACAGGTGTATAAAACACATGGTCTTTAGAATTAGCCAGTAACAATTAATGAGGACTAAGACCATTTGTCACTCAGCTCAGGAGGCACTCAAATCAACAACTTGCTGTACTTCTTCCTCCTACCCAGTAGTAAATATACAAAAAACCTGTAAAATACAGCATGCAAAAAAAGGGAAGAGAAATTTAATTACTGTATATCTACATATGCAGTTGTGGAAACTGTATGACCACAGATTCATCTTTCATAAGGAAGGTGGAAGATTTTTCAATCTGCTCAGGAGGCTGCTAAGTTGTTTGAGACAAACTAATGGATTACAACTCCCAGGCTCCCAGGAAATTCTCCAGTTCTTGAGTTCCTGCTGGAGCTGAACTGACATGGTTTTGAGTCTCCAGGGACTACAGTCATGAAAGTTTTTAAAGGTATTAGATGAGAAGAATACTTCAATTATATTTACAAATAGTTTTTAAAATCTCTTTTACATAAAAATGAAGAGGACTGGCTTTCTGAACGGGCTACCTACTGGCCACACAGAACTAAAATCACCTGTCCAGGAAGGCAATTTGCAATAGACTTTCTTTAGAAAATGCTAGTACTTCTGGATGCTGAAAAAAGAGTATCACTTTCTAGTGAGGGTAAGGATTTGGATTGAGACATCTGACTATAGATATCCACATACAGTTATCTGTAAGTGTAGCTGCTGCTTAATTCCAAATATACAGAGCAGAAATTTGATCAATCAAACAATTCCATGCACAAGGCAGCAGGTTTGTGCATTAGGGAGCAGCATAATTCCCTAAATGAGCTCCAGTAACTACATTGGAATTCAGGCATCATGGGAGACCTCTAAGTGGGCACCTCAGTTTAATGCCAAGTTTCAAAATAGGTCTCTCCCAAACCATTCAGAGCGACCCTCTGACAAGCTGGCCCTGCAAAGGGCAAAGCATTACCCTGGCACTTAGCTCTGAAGGGCTTGTGCAGGGGTTTAGGAACCCCTCTCAGTGCTGGCCCCATTCTACACTTCAGCACAGCAAGCTCTCTTAATTTCAAGTTCTTGTTATGTCAGACTGTGGCAAGAGCTGTAAAGCCTTGCTAAGTGCTGGTCACATCAATCTGATCAAAACCACATCATAGTGACAGAGAGAGGAGATGGATTGTCCTTTTAGTAGGTGAGGGCATTATCTCAGCTTTGGATTTTAGAGCCAATGCTTTCAGTGCTTTGTAGGTTGTACTCAAACCAGACCCAGCACAAAAAAAGTGAAAACAGACAAGGTTATTTGAAATGCTCACCCACAACTCTGTTGTCTCAGTAATTAGTTTCATTTCAGGAAGACCTTGTCTGAAGAAAAAAGCATCAGGTTTCTGTGAAGAGCAGAAGATACGTGTATTCTGAACAATCTTCACAAGGCATTCGAAAACTTTCAGGAAGGCAAATAGTAAGGGAAAAAAGTAAAAACATTGTTGATATGACATAGAAAGTGCCTAGAAGGGAGCTTCAATTTGTACTGCGTATGGAGCTCTGAAGACCACATGTAACATCAAGTGACGGACACCATGCAGCAGTGCCACAGGCAGCTCTGTCTACTCAGGCTAACACATTCAGGGAGGGCACTCAGAAATTAATGGTGGCCCAAAGAAAGAGTTACTTAAAATTATGGGAAAGCTCTTGCAGGACAGTGTCAGCAGTCCTGAAGCTTCCTCATACTGCAGGACAGCAGTGGCACTGCTGGAAACAGGAAACCACACAAAGCTCAGGTTGGGACTGCCTGCTCAAGAAGTCAGAGTTGGGAGGAGAAAGTGTTCAAGAAGGTTTTGTTTACTTTGAAGAAATTCAAGGAATAAACACAACTAGTGGGTAGCTATGGCATGTCCCAGACCTAAGAACACCATATTCTCGAGCACATTAAGAAGCAGATATTTGGAGCATGAATAACACCTCCTGCTTCAGTCCTGCTGCCAAACAACACATGCTAATGCTGGCGGTCTCAACATTTAAATTCCCACCAGCTCTCCACATAGATCTGGGGGGTTTCCCATGCAGACCTCTTTGGAGAAATCATCTTTCTATTCAGGGTTTAGCATAATGTCAGGGAAGCAGACCATATAAACAGTCTGAGTTCCTGAATGAAAGGAATGCGGAGAGGAATGGAAATGATGGACTAGAATGTAATTCCTATAAACAAAACCATCGGCTTCTTTTAAATTAAACACATACCTATCTTCCCACTGCTTTGTGCATATATACATAGAAGCTCAGTAAATTTCCGAGAACTATCAGAGGCACTGGTCTAGCATCCAAAAAACATTGCTTTAAGCTTTACTTAAGGAAATTATATTGATGAGAATCTAAAGCCTTCACTGTTATGAGGCTTTGCTGTTATATGTCAGTATTCCAAAGCTGCAGGTTAGAGGACAAGAATGTTTTTAAAATTCATTGAATTCACAATACAATTAAACTTCATCTTATCTATATGATATGTGGTTTTTTTAAATGCAACACCCCCCCCCTTTTGTTTGTTTGTTTGTGGTTTTTGGGGTTTTGTTTGTTTGTTTGTTTGTTTGTTTGTTTTATATAAATGTCAACCAACTCAAGAATTCTGCAAAAGAAACCCAGAGGAATAACTGGAAATACAGGATTTGAGCGAGACTTTGCATATGTAAATAAGGTGATGAAGCAGAACATGACAATTCATGACAGTGATTCTGAGAGTTATGAAATAAACCTTAGGATGACAATTTCACGAAAACAGTTACGCGGGTTTTTTAAGTTCTAGGGCCCTAAAATGTTCCTCCTTATTTGCCGTCCAGGCTACCGTGCAGTACGGAAATGCCACCAGAAGATGTCAGTCATGGACCGTGAGCGAGGGGGCGGAGAGGTACTGGGAGGGAGCAGCAAGGGAAGATGCCCGAGGAAGCCAAATCCACAGAAATAAACACCCATCTGGAAAGCACTGCAAAGGCAGAGGTCTTATTGCCAATACCCTGCCATTACCTCATGCTTAAGGAAAATGAAAATTTGGGAGAAAAACTTCTGATGTTGTTTTATCTCAAAATTAAGAGAAAAAATAAGTTTCTCATCTACTAATACTAGCTCTTTTAATACTTCAAAAGAACCATCCCACTAAGACCTGAATGTTTGTTCAAAGCAACATAACGGTACATGTGCCCATTATAGCCATGCATGCCCACACAAACCCACACACACCTCTGGGATCAAGCATGGTATCTGCTTGGTATGTGCTACAACCATGTCCTGAAGCTAAAGTTCATGTACTAGGTATTAAAAGCTCCATAATGACTGAAAAAGCTTTAATGCAATACATCAGAATCAAAGAAACATGGAGCAAACTGTGTTCCAGTGTTGCAGGTTTTATGTCAGCAGATTCCCGTCAGGGTGCTCAAGAGAAGATATTGATTACTAAGAAGGCAACTAAGTTCAGTATATTGTAGACCTACAATTTATGGTTACAGTGTTTATCTACTCTTTGGCTTTTGCCCTTGCTACAAAAGATAGTAACTCCAATAGATTTTTATGATTTGTTTTCTATTTCCTTATACCCATCCATAATCTTTACTGAGTAGTAGGGTATGGCAAATGGAGCAGTAACAACACTGGTGTCAACTTTCAAATAACAGATGGCAGTTCACTTTTTTTTTTTTTTTTTTTACATGACAATTGGCCCTGCAGAAACAGCAGGTTTAGCCCCCTATAAGATGAGATGGACTTTCCTCCCTTCTAGCTGACAATCCACAAATGCTTCAAGTTCACATAAAACCAAGGAACAGAACAGTTTGGCTTTCAAATGAAGAGCCTCTGTCCTTTTATGTTCATGGAAAAATTTGCCGTCCCAGCCTTCAGCAAAAGGCAGGGTGTGGGGGAGTAGATTTGTGGTTCACCTGTTCTTTATGAATATAGATCTGAAGACCTCTACCTGCAGCAGTAACTTGCAGTAAAAAAGGACTGTGTTTAAAATGTTCACAGCCTTCAAAATAAGCTACAGGTGCTGTTTAGCAATGAGTTATGAAAATTATTTACAAATACATACTAATTCAATTATCCTGGAAATTACTGTTCATGTAAAGGTCATGAACAGATTAAGGTCCAAAACTGCAATTTCATTAATGTTTTAGTTTCCTGTAATCATACCTTCAGCACTGACTGTCCATACCTTTACTATTATATTAGGATATTTTCCCTATTATTTGGTTTACTTCAATTGAGTAAAATAAAGATAAACCACACCTAACTTGAGTATGATTCAATACACATCCCTATCTACCCCCACTCCAAACAACCCTGCAATTACTTAAAACCTCTACACCACTTACTGACCTGCAGTACTGGAATTTGTAATGGAGTTCACATACTAATACTGCCGGTCAAGAGAAAAATGGGAGACAATAAACAGACTGGTCAAGAGACATGACTTCAACCAAATTCTCGCTCCTGTGGAACTTGGAAGATGGGAGAGCAGCACTTCGTGTCCTTGCACACCTTCATGATTCTGCCTCTAAAAACTAGGTAGAACTTTACAACTTTAATTTTATGACATACACCCTGAGAAATCAAGGTACATTAAAATGTTCTGTATAGGAGGAAAGACAATTCATTTTTATTCCCCTCTGAATTAAACTGGCATATGAGTCATCTGGGCAAAACAAGGCAAGTGTCCCACCTCTTCCTTCTGAGGAAAACTTGCAAGTTCCTTAATTAAAAAGCAGTCTGCAACCTTTAAATGAAGGCTCTTTTAGGTTTAGGGTTTTTTGGCAGTTGTTTTTTTCTCACTATTTTCCCCCTTTTTTACATAGCTCTAAAAGTTCTGTGTATCTCATGTAAAAGGAAGAGTAGCTCTTCAGACTGCAAAAACACAGATGAGATATACAACAAATTACCTTAAACAGCAGTTCCAAGAGACACTGCAATATATATAACGTATGAAAGTAACTTTCCACCACCTTGTGCTGCCACGTATGAGATTTCACCCAAAATGTTTTGGTTTCTTCTGGCCTTGTGAAATGACCTGGCCCCCAGCCAAAGTCATTTTTCTTCCCCAGTTCAGAGTAAGAACACAAATAGAAACCTTTCCTACAAATAGAGTTGGACATGGACACTTGGACCTCACCAGGTGCCTTGGTCTCTTACCATATTAAGGTAGGGAATCCCTTTACACTCAGTACACAGCTCCCCAGTTATCCCACCTTGTACCACAAGCAGTCACAAGGGTCTTCCACTAGGTCCCTTTTCCTTCACTTAGGGACAGGGCTTTTCACTCCACGAACTCCATTTAGGTGCATTCCCTTCTGCCCCAGCAGGAGAGGAAGCAAGTTTGGGATCAAGAGGCAGCCAGAAGCTTGGCATCAAATTTTCTTTCCTTTCTTTGCCTTAGCCTCTGCTTTGACTCCCTCAGAAAGCTCTCATCTGGCTCATTTTCTCTCTTTTGAAAAACTGGATTGCTGAACTGGCTTCCAATTTCAGTCTCCAGCTGCCTGCTTCCCACACTACAATTCTCTGATCTTAGACTCACCATGAATTTATCAGTGTGTGTTGCCCAGAAGTATTTCTGTCCAGCAGGGCTCAGAGTCCCAGCAGCCCCATCCCCATCCTGCACCTTAAAGAGTGGACAGTAAGGTCTGTGAGGAGCAGCTGTCTCTAGGAAATGGCTGACTGGAACATCTTGACTGAGAGATCTAAATATCTCTAACATGTAACCAGGCTGTTGAAATGCTGGTTCAAAATTAAGTTTGCCTCACCTGTTCACATAATCTAGCAGTATATACATAATTAGCAATAAACTGGATAAAGAGCCTGTTTGCTCAGCATCAAGGCAGAAAGCAGGGCAAATAGATATCAGAAAAACTCTATGATTAATTGTCCAGGGTGGTCATTGTTTCAGAGTTTTGAGTGATTTAAGCAGACTATGGGCAAGCCAGTTACAGAACTTTTCTCTGCCACTCCTCAGCACAGCATCCAGCTTGGTCCCTCCTGAGGGCTGACATCCTCCTCTAGTCATCATGCTGCTGAAGCAGATTTCATGAACAACTTGATACCAGTGGTTTCCCAAATACAGGCCACAAATCATACGCCCTTTGTCTACAGAAAGCTGGCTAGCCCTGTCAAGCTGACTCCTCTCTCCCTTTAAAGAGGGAAAAAAAAAAAACAAAAAAAAAAAAAAACAAAAAACCAAAACCATCCCTCTGAAATAAAATCAAAATCCTTTTTCATCAGACCAGAAAGGAAAAGGTAAGCTCCATTTCCTTCAACATACCTGACACTATGAGTAACACAATGGAATTTCTCTTTCCTTACAAAGGATCTTTTCAAAGGACTACATGCTGCCCAGGTGTTCAGGGTTTGTTTTGTTTTTTTTTTTTTTTTTACAGTGAGTAAAGAAATCACTCCGTGCTTATAAGTAGCACTCATTCTGCGCTACTCTTTAGTTTCTTATTCTTACTTTGCTATGAGTCAAAGGAATGGGTTATTACTGCTAGTAACAGTGGTCTGTAGAGTTCACAGTGTTCTGTCCTCACTACTCGTTGTTGAATGATTCCTTTCCTTCAGCGAAGGAAGTCCCACCATAGCCACTCTGGTATCTCTTCATGCGCTTTTAAATTCTTCCTGGCTTTTGCAGAGCTTGCAAACTCCCCATTTTTGCAGCTTCACTGAACTTGCTGTCAGCCAGTATCAGAGACTCACCCACACAGCAACTCAGTAACAGGCCCAGCAGAGCACAGAGCTCTTCCACAGAATTTGCTACTGCTTCTGCTGAGCCACTTCCAACACCTGTGGATATTTCCTTATTTTTGCATATCGCTGAGACAAGCTGTAAAGACATGTGCCAAGTACACAGTAAATTTTAAGCCTTTTTTGTCCTGTTTTCCAAGGATCATATAGGCTTAATAACAGCATAGATTTTCGTATCAGCTGAAAGCTAACAAAACCAGTAGCTTTTAAACCTTCTCTGCCTGAAATGGAAGAACACCCCAGCTCTCACCTTTCACAGCCCACAGTCTGGATGCCTTTCCAAGTTGACTGGATGCCTTTCTGGTTGACTGCTATTATTTTGCTGAGTGTTGGGACAGCCTGTCTGCTGGCAAGAGGACTCCAGCCACCCTCCTCTCATATTTGACTTATTTGTAAACATTTTGCTTCAGAGCCTGTTTGCAATGTCCTATTCTTTTACACTGACCTTTTTTCTGTCCCCTTCTAATTCCTCTGCACCCCAAAGATATGGCTCTTTATTGCACTGAAGAAATAAAAGGAAAAACAGAATCAATATGAACGAGGACTTATTTTTAACTGCCATTTTTCACAGATTCAACAGAGCCTAGCTACTGTGGTTAAGTCTTGCCATGTCAACACTTCAACCAAAGAACACTGTCACTTCCCCTCCCAAGCCAAATATCATCTCACACGAATATCCTCCCTGCAGGTGTACTCACCAGCCAAGAACCCTACCTGCCATCCAGCCTGACCTTTGTTCACATTCCCATCTCTCACTGACACACCCAAAATTCTTGCAGTGACACAAACAAAAAAATACTGTAGTAGACCTACAAACTTAATAAAAGTATAGTTAAGAGGAAGGAGAAAAGACTAACACAGGCAACAGTTTGCCTATATGACACCGAATTCAAAGCAGAGGCTTCCTTTCCTTAGTCTTGCAGCTTTCCACCTTGGGCCTCAGATCCTGGAGCCGTTTTAGCTATGTGATTTAATTAAAAGTAATTTAATTATTACTTTACTTAAGAGATTATTAAAGTCCATTAAAATCCAAAGTGATGCCTGCTAAAATTTCAAAACAGTTTATTATTAAAATTCTTGCATAATGATAAGAAAAAATATTTATTGTTTCAATCTCTTTGGTGAGGAGATATGGTGTCTTGCCAGATTACAAGGAGGAAAATTGTTCTTGGTGCCAACGCCTAGCAAACTGCATCCTGTGTCTCGCTGCAGCTGACAAATCAGGCAGTATCTTGCTGTAAAACTTGCCTGTTTCTGAATATCTGGACACACTGTCATTTGCAAAAGAGCAGTGGGAAAGATGGATAAAAGCTTCATAGAGGAAGAGCAGGAGAAGAACATAACATTTTGCCAATTTGCAAATAAATGGAAGCTGATTCATCCTGTCTAGTTGCTTTTTGTATCAGCACAGTTAATGATACTGCCCTGAAATATGTTGGTTCAGCTGTCTTGCTGCTGCAGCTTAGTGGACAGCCGAGTACATCTGGTGTACGGCCTGAGAAAGGGAAAAAACCAAACAGAAGGTGCTTACCTCTAAATCTTGCTCCCTGCATAGGTACTTCAGTTGTTTACTTTCTATAATCACACAGCTCTGACTGTAGCATAGGGCCATAAAAGATTGTTAATAGATTCAAAAAGTAAGTATTTGGCAGCATTGATACAGGCATTTCCTGAACCCTTCAGTTAAGTATTTTTGACTCCATGGTATTAAAAAATGAGTAAAATACACAGAACACTCCAATTGCAGAGATAAATAATCATCTGCTGGGTTAACTTTCTTTAAGACTTAGACTGTAAACTGAGCTACATTTCAGCTGAAGCACTGAAAATCTCAAGAGTATCAGTAAGGCAAAAGATAACTAGGGAAAATGAAGCCAAGAAAAAGAACAATTGCACTCGTCTACTGTAGAATTCTCAAGTAGCTAAATGAGATCTCTTTGTCTTTGTTTGAAGTGTCGTAAAATATATTTCAATTGTGTTCAAGATAAAAGGCCAAGAAATGACAGACTTTAAAATTTCAAGTTTTTATTTACCTATAGATCAGACAAAAATACCAAAGTAAAATGCCTTGAAAGGTCTGCATCTTTGCTTATCCACAGAACAGACAGACCAAACACATTAGCTTTATTCATCCATTTTATTAACAACTTTTGGACGTGAGACTTAGTTTCTACTTTGAATACTTTAAGGTCAATTTACAACCCTATGAGTGGACCTTGTAACAAAATTCAGAAGATGGTAATGCTCTCTGTTACAGAGACAGCCCCATGGACACATGGTGGTCACTGCTGCCTTTGAATTAGTGAACATTCTTACTTCCTATTACCCCAAAGAGCAATCTACTTTCTTTTACTAATGGATTAAGTCACGCAGTTATTACCAGGCGTAGTTTCCAAATATTGGAATACACTCCTACAGAAGGAAGCTAGGGCAACTCTTCCTGCTCTCAACTGCCTCAGCTACAATTTTAGCAGCATTTTAAAAGCCATGTAAACTTCAGTGGATAGGATGCCAGATAAAAAGGATGTGATTCCTACACAAAGAGTTTCTCAGTGAAGACTGCTGACAGCTGCATAAAAGGGAGCTGAATGAACAGCATGCTTACAGAGCTCCACCAGGCACTTCAATCACAACAAGAAACACCTTTCTTGAGTTGTTAAAGCCCAGTTCTGGGCTTTTACAATCCAGTGCACCCAGAAGAGTTTCCTTCATCTGATTCTAAGCTTTTTTAAAAAATTCATAAAAGCACCACCATTTTACACAGGCACAGTGAATTGCATTAGAATGTGCTAAATTGCTTCACTCAGTAACATTATATTCAATGCACTTTTTAAAAGACTTTTAAAATTATTTTGTTCCATAACACTTGCACACAACTATCTGGCACACTACAAAAGCACGGAGTATTTTGTTTAGGGGAGTGGGGTTTTTTCATAAATCTCTCAGCAGTTGTTAAGGAAGAATTTTTTTATGTTTAAATCTGCAAGATCTGCAGCAGGAGGGCTGTCAGATACAGGGAAATCAGAAGTCCTCCACACAGTCCTGGCACTTTAGCAAGTGGCTCCCATCTTATCCTGAGACCACTGTTATGCTTCTGCTAGGGATCTAAATGCTCAGAGCTAGCCATCCCCCCAGACATTAACCATACTAATCAACATTACCATAGCACACTACAAATTACGCAATATTTGAAAATCAATGTCCAACATTTCTGACCACTCATCTACAGCCTAGCGTAGTCTAGGAAAGATATGATCAAATCTCTGGGTAAAGATGGTAATTTGCATTTCGTCAAGGACAGAAAGTCATATTCTTCTCCTTTTTAAGTGTCTGTGCAAAGATGAGCAAACGAAAAGCTGGAGATTACATTTTTCTCATAAAAACACTTAACTGTACTGCAGTGATAACTGGAATGGCTTCTAGATCTCTATAGAATATCCAGTTTGTCATCCTTCCCTTGTTGAAAACTAGGTGAAAAAAATGCTGGAGGATCTAGATTTTCTTCATCCTTACACAAAGATATCCTCTCCCTAATATTCAATCCTGCAGAGTCTCAACCCACTCATTTTCTCCTTGGATTCTCCCTGCTTTAAACCAGCTTTATAAATCCTAGAATCTGGAGAGTGAAAATTGAAAGTGACCACTCTTTTTTAAATGCCACTTCTCATACAAAGCCAAAGCAACAGAATTACAGGAGGGTTTAAGTGATGTTTTATAACAAACCATAGTGAGCCAAAGCAATTAAATGAGAAGAAAGACTGATTCAGCTGGGAACAATTAGCATTTTCTCTGTAATTGCTTCACAGAGAAATATGGGAGTTATTTCTAGAGAGTCTCAACTTGCAAAGCTTCAGCAGTTTTACTGTCCCCACCCATTAAATATCTTTGGTACCTGGCTGTAAACACACATACACTGTTCCAATCAAAACTTTAAACTCTCTAAACTGCATCATTGTTATAATGAGCCTTCAAGCAAAAGCAGAGAATAACATTTCTGAGAGAGAAAAACAAAGATTTCATTCCACTATCCATACACAAAACCTGATTTCCAGGGAGAAATACTAATGGAGAGTATATCAAGATGCCAATTATCAACCTTCAGATTTCTAAAATGTAATCTTGTGTAACAAAAAACCCACTGTCTTTCTTTTAAATTATGCTTAGTGTTCTTAGAAAATATTGATACTAAAAAAGGACAACAGTTAATGCTACTTTGTTGCAGATTACACAATAGCTCATTCAATGAGCCTGTAATAGCTAAATATCTTCAGGTCATTTAATCAAGGACAACCCACAAAAATTGCTTGACCCTAAAAGACTAAGAGGAGATTGAGTTCTCATTTTTTGCCACTGCCACTTTTTAAGTGCATCTTTTTGCTATTCCAGAAAGCATGAATTTTATCAGCTGTAACACCTAAAGAGGCCAACAATGAAACAATCAATTATAAAACCTGTTCACTTTCAACAGTGGTTGTGTTTATCAGAAAATGAGGCAGAGCAGTAGCACAAAATATGAGTACATTTTCATTATCTCCCCTCTTAACAGAATTCCAGATCTGAAAACAGATCTTAAGTTATTTAATATTTTTAACATTTACAACATATTAAATAAAAATCAAGGTAGATTTGAATTATCTTTGCAGTATAGATAAGGCTTTACTCTTTTGTTATCTGTAGATAACACAGAGCTTTACCACAAAAAAATACCCAAGTGTCAAAGGCATCAATTGAAGATATCAAAGATGGCCCTTTTTACCTCAAAGTTTTTTCCTAAAACTTACACAACTACTGCCAAAGTTCACTGTTTAACCTCTCAATAATTATAACCACAGAAAGATATCCTGAAGCAAGCCTAAAGTACAGCTACAAAAGTAAGACTTTTCCGGCTCCTTCATTAGCAACATCCACTACAATTCCATCACTAATTACTAACCGTGTTTTACATAATTTGGCCCAAACCAGTAGAAAATCCAAGTTAAGACATTTCTAGAATGCTGCTGCTATTCTCTGCTATACTGTGGTACTTACAGGACTTCCGTTTGAAGTGACAGTTGTGTTCCTTAAGAAGCCCATCGATGACTACCAAGGTAGTCACTCAGAAACAATGCTGGATGTTGTCTTTTTAGCCAGATTTTCTTCAATGAAGAATCAGAATGGTTTGGGTTAGAAGGGACCTCAAAGACGATCTAGTTCCCCCCTCTCTTGCCATGCAAAAGAATTCCTTCACTAGACCAGGCTGCTCAAAGCTCAAAAGAAAAACAAGGACTTACAGTCTTAAGACATTACCCTCAAATCTGCTACTGGAATTCTTCCAAAGACATTATAACTTCTAGTGCTGTTAAAAGAAGGCCCGGTGGGTTTGAGTTTATTCAAGTAAGCAGCTTCATCAGACTATAAAATAAGACCAACTTAAAGGTGTTAAAAGAGTCTTTTCTGGGGGCAGCAACATTCATTTCAGGAAAAGGCCTAGTGGACTTAACATTGCATAAGAAAATGAAACATTCTCTTTTTATGTGGTATAAAAGATATCACTCACTTCCAAATCAATTATTAAAACCAATTATTAAGCCAATTCCTTAATAATTGCATCAAATGTCTCCAGTGAATCCAGAAATTGAAGGTCTATTTTGTTGAAACAGAAATCCTCCTGAGATACCAGCAAGAGAGACAATGGCTAGTGGGTGTGAATCAGGCCTTCCTGCTCAAGGAAGGCCAAGTGAAAAATAAGCATCCACTTCCATACCTGAAGGGCTGTCAGCTGCTAGACAGGAAGGGCTCAGCTGCAAACCTGTAGATTTAGGTGGAAATCCACTAGACTTGCACAGAGAATTGGGCTATTTTGGGATACATCAGACAGACGTGTATCCTGTTGTTGGCTCCTGTCCACATGCTGTCCATACACCCCCATTGCTCTCACATGTGACATTCCCACAAGATTTCACTTTTAATAGCCTTATCAATATTCAATTCCTCTCAAAACCATGGTAAGCTCTTAAGCGTCGCAAACCAACTTTCAGCAGCAGTGCATTCCTCAGTGTATGAGGAAAAATTCGGGGCAGTTAATAAACCTGTGGTATAAGATTGATTAGGAGAATCTAAAAGCAAAGCAAGTATTAGTTAAGTAGAGTTATAGTAAAATATCTAGAAGTGAAGTAGTTTTATTTCTTTAAGTTGATAAAAGTTGTATATTGTATGTGACTTTACTAATAAGTTTTAAATGTGTAACTCCAAAGTCGAGGGGTGGATTATCATGGGTTGGCACAATTTTGTTTTCTAGTTATAGAAAAATGTGAGATATTTTTCCCTGCCCTAACCATGGAGTGGTTTGGTGAGGAGAACAAGGACCTATCAAAAAGCTGGCCAGGATATTGGCAGCTAAGTTAACCAATGGGAAATGTCGATGCGACTTTGGAGGGGACATTTAAAACTAACCTGCTGCTGATCAGCCTCCCTCTCGCTTCGGGGATCTGCCATGAAGTAACACTGTGGTCGGGCTCGGGCCCTGCTGTCTTCTCTGGGCAGCTGGGCCAGGCCTAGCCAGGCTTCTGAGAGCTGCTGCCTGTCCAGGGAAGGCCTGGGCCAGCTGAGCTCCTTTCTCTTGCTTGCTGGCAGAGAAGGAAAAAGCAGCTGCCGTTCGGCAGTGCTGGCCACATGCTCGGACCGCGGCAGAAGGGGACAAAACATGGCCCAGCTTAATTGCCGCTGGCAGCAAAGAAAGAAAGCCTGCAGCTTCATAACAACTCTGAGCTGAGCCGCCCTGGATGAGACCGAGGGGTGGAAAAAAGGACATTTACCAGCTTCCTCCATCAGCACAACTTTGCATTTTCTTCAGCTCTTGCAGCTTCGCGTGGCCTTTGCAAGCCCGAACAGATTTAACCTTTTTCTAGCAACATGGAACTTTTAAAGCACAATTCTTCCTTAAGAGAAAGAAGAAAGAAAACCAGAAAGTACATAGAAATAGACACTACATGAAGTCAGTTAGATTAGAAGTGAAAGAACTAATAATATTGGAATAGGATTGAAGAAGTGGACATTTTTTAACCGGACTTAGTTCTAAGGTAAATTATGGAGAAATGAACTGTTCTTTGTAGCATCTTAGTGTTGTTGGGTAGAATGCTATTCTAATCAAAATCAAGGACTGATGTAATTGAGATTTATTTAGGAACTTTAAAGCCCCCGCTCCTGGGTTAAAAGGAGGTCTCAGCCTTTGAGACAAAGATGATTTTAGACTAGAAGAAGTATTCATAAATAGTACCCCAGATACACTGAGAAGCTTTGCTAATAGAACATCACAGTCTGCAAAAACTCCGGGTGGCAGCAGATGTGTGACATTGAGAGCACTGGAGCAATGTAGCAAACGGCTTCATAAAAAGATCTTAGAAAGACTCTTCTCCTAAAGTAATGAGTGGTTATGTCTAAATAGTGAAACTGACTGAAAATCCTAAGTTGTGTCTTTCTATGTTGTTCAATAAGAAAGTTAACAGTTTGTAAGATGAAAGAAGCGTGTTTTAAGGTATCATTCTGTTTTAGTTTTTCTTTTATTCTCAACTTTTTTTTTTCCTCATTCTTTTAATATATGTTAATAAAACTATTTTTGTTCATTTTTAAGCTTAAGCCTGCTTTGTTTTTTTTCTTTTTCTCCTAATCTCTCCCTCCCACAAAAAGAAAATTAATACTAAAACCCCCACATTAATTGGTGTTTCTGCCCAGTTTTATTAAATTAAAACCACTACACATCAGACAGATGTGTATCCTGTTGTTGGCTCCTGTCCACATGCTGTCCATACACCCCCATTGCTCTCACATGTGACATTCCCACAAGATTTCACTTTTAATAGCCTTAACAATATTCAATTCCTCTCAAAACCATGGTAAGCTCTTAAGTGTCACAAACCAACTTTCAGCAGCAGTGCATTCCTCAGTGTATGAGGAAAAAATTTTCATATAAATACTTGAGGTCTGTTTAAGAAAGGAGAAAATCCAGCAAATAGGCTTATGGATGTTGTTACACTTCATAGATACCACTTAAATTTCTAGAAGAACAAGGGAAAGAAGAATATACCAAAAAATACAAAGAGTTAAGTTATGAGAGAAAAATCAGAAGATCCATGGGAAAACATACCAACCGCTAAGATCAGGCAGCTATTGTATGGCAAATCCGGTGGTTAAGGGAGGAGCACAGAAAAGGCACTTGAGTACTTGGAGCTAAAATTTCCCAGCAAGACCGAGGAACCGAAAATGCCGAAGGCAAAAACTGAGGAAAGACATAATTTTGTATTTTAAAACAAATCTAAAAGACACGATGACTTCATAAAGGCAGTCACCCTTAACCCAATTCACCTAACATGTTAAATTTACTAAGTGCAAATACTCTTAATGGATTATGTCTCATCCATAAGGTGCTGAATGCATGATTGCTTGTGGTATTTATGTTTGCATTCTTTCAACACACCAACATTACAAGCTTTATGATAAACTACCATATAATTATTATCTCCCTGATATTTACTGATATCTCTTGTTCTCTTTATGTGTAGTCCGCAAGTAAGAACAAAAAGAAGATTGCCTTTAATGATTCTGCTTGTGCAGAAGAGAACATGTACTTATATAGGGCTTTCAGAAGTTAAATCAAGTTAAATCAATTCACTTTCTGTAGAAACAGCACTGTAGCATACTTCCTTTTCCTGGGAAGAGTTATACTTCTGCTTTGAAGTACGAGAAAAGATCATTTCTATCTAACTGATAGATGGATACTCACTACATACCTAAAGCAAAAAATAAGTATAGTGTAAATATACAGATTTCTCTCTTGTGTGTCTGCATATGCATACACACTTCAGTGTGAATGCAAAACTAATTTTAGCAGTTCTCAATGGGAGCTTCCCACTACAGAGGACAAATCCAGTTAGAATTTTAGACAGACAGTATTAATTCTCCTTTAAAGACAGTAAGTACTCAGCCTGGATTAAAAAGAATTCTGTTTTATTTGAACAAAGGCAAACAATTTTTATTATTAAACATGTATCTTTTACCTGCAGTAGAAGAATCTCAAAATAATTTTTTAATCTGATAACAAGTATCACCACAACTAGTCAATGTTCAAAACTAAAATGGATATTCAGTTACTCACAGGTTAACAATATTTAAATTTTTTAAAGACATAAAACGGTTATTAAAAAAAAAAAAAATCACTCTGCATTATGATTATGAGACTGTTTTCAGAGGAAAACTCAACTACCACAAGTTTTCCAGAAAAATCACAACTAGCCCTGAAGAAGAACAGTTACATTAGAAATCCAGAAATTCTGCCAAATAATTCTGTCAGTTTTATGTACAAGTTAAAAAAAATAGTTCTAATTCCAGCATTACTGCTGCCAAGAAGAGGTAATATGAAGACAAGTAACTCTTGTTTATGTTCTTTGTTGCTATTTTTCTTTGGTTTAAGAGGTACATGAAACACATTTTATGAAACATCTCACTTGCAACTTCATATTGACATCTGTGTGTACTGCAGTGTGCCCTTAATAATGCTTCAATATGTTGGATATCCCATGCAGCACGGGTACCTGTATTTCCTACCTAGTACACAGAGAAGGAAATCAGATGTTCTTCCAGAGAAAGTTTCATATTTATTCGAAAGGCATACATCTCAACTGACTTTATTATGTTTTTAAATGTTTAATTTCATGGAACTTATAAATTAAGGGACCTCTTACTGTTTCAACAATATTACAATCAATACTCATTGGTGCATACTGTAGTTTAAAAGGCTGATACAAAACCCCTATACCATTTAAACCCCTGAGTAAAGGTTTTAAATGGTGTTCCATGGAA
Organism: Hirundo rustica; assembly: GCF_015227805.2. Taxonomy (NCBI): domain Eukaryota; kingdom Metazoa; phylum Chordata; class Aves; order Passeriformes; family Hirundinidae; genus Hirundo; species Hirundo rustica. Next base: position 39,965,358 of record NC_053453.1, read on the forward strand.
TCTCATCCACTGTGAAGGAAAACAATGAGGCATCCTGGACTACAAGTGTCTTGAAAAACACTTTAAAGCTTTGAAAAGTTTTTCCTCTTCAGAATGCACAAATGCAAAATAACCTATCCCATATCCAAAACAATCCAAAGTGTAACAATAATGGCTGGATTTAAAATTTAAGAAACACTGTCATTAAATACACATTATGAAAACAACTGGCAAATCTGAAAAGGTAATTATTATAGACATTTCACATATATATATTAATGTAGCGATACTGTTATATTGTTATATTGAAGTTGCTTTTAAGTTTTAAGGTAACAAGAACTCTATGTATGCAACTTTCTGACACCAAACTTTAAGACTGTCCAGAAAAAGCCTGGACTCTGAAATGTTTTAATTTCTAGTGTCTTTCCTCAAAGGACATGTACATTTAGTGTAGCCAAGAATGAAAAATGTACTGTATTAAGATGAAATAAAGTACAAATAATTTTCAGTCTCAATATTAACTGAGGTCTGTGGTTAAAGTCTAAGGAAAATTTTGTTAGCTATCATGTTATAGAAGAATCTGCACACAGTCATAACTGAATTGTAACATCTAACCAGGCACTTTTTAAAACAACTTGTTAGTTTAAAATCAAGGATAGAAAAAGGGTTTGTATACCATTTAATGTTTCAAAAAGGCACAAATCACTAGTATGCCCCTCTACTTTGTCATGTACAAAGAAATTTTCACTCAGCTTAAAAAAATTCAAGAACTTGCATGATCACTAAAAATTTTAAGATGACAACATTTGCTAAAATGAAAGCTCCAGGCTTTGTTTGAATTCTCAACACAGCAAACTAACTGTCTGATTGCAAACTTGCATTTCATTGCTAAAGCAAAAGCCGTAAAAATAAACTGCAGCGCACAAGTTCAATGTGATTCTAAGAAAGATTAATGCTGATACCAGAGGTGGTTTATTTGGCTTTGTGGTGTTTTGCATGTTTGTTTTGCTGTTCTTTAGTAAAACCTTCCCCTTTTGACAGAATACTGTTAAACACAGGAAAAAAAAATTGCTACTCTCTACTATTGTCTTTCAGACACAGTAAAAAAACTCAACATACAAGAGTTTTAGAGTAAATCATCAATCTGTGAAATGTTATACACCAGTAATAAGGCATCCACTTTACAGCTGTTTGAACAAAAAAGGAAGCTTTTCCCAAAATATATATTTTGAATCTGTGTAAACAAAGTTTATATGTATTGCTTCCATTAATTTCAAAAATATACACCCACATGGACTGAAAGTGATCCCGATGCTATGAATTTTAGATTACTGTAATTTATGAAGCTGTAATCTGAAGATACAAAATCCAAATATTTTTGAACTTAAAATATTGAAACATGTCAAAACTTTTAACTATGCTTATGTAAAAAGAAAGCTAAAAATACACCCCAAATTTTATGCCATTTCACTGAATAAAGGAGAAAGTACTATGAAAATAAACATTCATCAGTTTTCCTGACAATAAATATAAAGACAGTTATTATAATATACTGCAACACAAGAATTGCTATCTTGACCTTAATGTTCAATCAGTAGTTTTTTAAATCTTTCCTCATTGTCGCCTGAATCTTCTACCTTGTCAGCTGTCCAACAACTTTTAAGAGGGTTTTATTTTCTTGCTTCAATTGTTCATTTTCGTCTTCTATATCATCTAGATCCTGCATAAGAAAAAAGAAAAATAAATACTCCTCAGGATGGAAATTCAAACACTCAGTAGGAGCAGGAATTTAGCATCTTAGTCTGAAATGAAGAAGTTGGGATAGGGAAGAATTAGTGTCACAGTAGGTACCCTTAGAACCGTTAAACCAGTCTGTTTCCAAGTGTTACTGTAATTACAAAACACTAATATTATATTCCCAAGCACCTTAAAAAGAAACATGTTCAAATCAAAGCTACAGCAGGAATTAATGCATAAAGAAACCAAAATAAAATGGGGGTGATTATTTTTCTGGCATACACAGGAAGTGTATTAATCAGCTACTGCTCCTGCTTCCCCAAATGCTTGTCTACAACTATGGCTCTCATGTATACAGATCAGTGGTTGTTACTGCAAGAAGACCTGTTTTCTGTATTAAGTATCAAAATTTTCATAAAAAGATAAGCTGCTCCACTTTTTTCTGTTTTCTGTGGGGAAAAAAAAAAAAGACTTTGTATCTTCTGTCTAAAGTGGTACTGGAAGAACATACAGCGTGCACACAGTAGTAATGGGTGTTCAAAATAGACTGCTTTCACCCCAATTGTTTGTGCCTTTTCCACTAATTACCATTTTTGTCCAGTTCCCATTTCACTTCTTCACTCTTAACAAGTTTTTTCAAGCCTTTAAAGTGAAAACCAGTGATAATGGCTGCTTAATACAAACATTACTTCAATAAAAATAATTTTACTGTGCAAAAACCACGTGCAAGAAACAGAAAGTGAACTAGAAAAGAATGAAGAAACAGAAGAGTGATGTCAAGGACAGGATTTTAAGGAGAAAAAAAGGTGGGCAAAGGAAAAAGAATTCTCATGGAGATCCTATGTGTTTTCTGATTCAAGTTTGCCAAGCTCTCCTCTTGCCTTAAGTAGTAAAGGTAAAATTTTCTCTGTCTTGGCCCCTTGTTATCCAGTGTTTGACATACAAAGCCCAGTTTCTTATTTCTTTCATTCCGAAAGCGCACAACAGAAATCATCTGTTCAATTAGTATAATGATTTTTAAAAGCTTCCTCAATTTGCCAAGATAAAATCCATACTGCAATACCTTTTCAATCCCTTTACTGTTTGCCTCACAAAAGTAAAGCTGCATCACAGAATGAATCACTTCCAGGAAAAGAATTTAATCACTCCAATATAACAGATAGAAGTGACTTAAACATCTGAACAGGGCAAGTTTTGGTGGATAGATACTATAAATACAATTTACTATACACAAATACACTTCTTTTTTTTTTGGTGCAATTTTTGTGCAAGATCAATAATCAGATTGAAGGGACAACACATTTTTAATAAAAAATATTTTTTTTAGTTTGTTATACATAAAACTTGTATTATAATGTTCAAACTTGTTGATCTAGCCATCAGATGCCTCAATTAAAACTAACTAAAAACCTCTTGTTTAAAGTTCTAGTATAATTGACTCAAAATAAAATATTAAAAGTTTGTAAAATGTTTCTGCTGAAAAAAAAAAATTAAAAAATTACATGTAAAAGTTTCTTGAATATAAGCCAGGAAAAATAACTGCTGCAGTTTAAGTATCGACTGAAACAATGGGCTGAGAGATGGAAGGGATTCTGCCACTCTGAAATTTAAAGTTTCTTATACAAAATTACAACATTAATTTATGCTTATTAGCAAAAAAAAGATGCAATAGCAGGAAAGCTTGAACTTCATGTACCAAAAGAACTGATAACTACACAATTGACACTAATTAGACCGTAAATCCTCACTGACAGACTCTTCCCAAACACAGTTTTAACTACAATGACATCTTAGTGAGGTCAGAGATGACTAAGCATAAACTAGTTGACATAAACTAGTTGAACTTTGCCTACAAAGTATTTAAATATTTTGAGATGCCTTTAATTTCAGACATTTAAGGTTTTTATGAAGCAATTTCTCCTTATAAATAACACGGTAGACATACTTTTAATGTCTATTATACTGGAATGAGAGAATGCTCATTATAGGAGAAAGCCTCCCCCATTCCTCAATATAAATGCAGCTCATACCCTTTAAATATCTCTGCAATGTACTGACTGATCTCAGTAAAATGATATTGTAACATTAAATAAATATACTCAGTTGAAATGAGAAAAATTTACCAAGAAGTTTTCATGATTCTTGGAAAAAGTTTTTCAAATGCACCAAAAAGCCTCTGCCAATCAGGGATGCATCCGTGATTACAAACTAAAACTTCTAGAAAGATCATTTCACTAAATATGGACTGAGCAGTCAGAAAGATATGGAATAAAATGGCTTTTTAAGAAGTTATCTAGGCTATCTGATGCGACAGTCTTTCCATACATGCGCATCTTAACATCCAGTAACCGTACATTTTGATGAACAGAAAAGCTGAAGAAAAGCCATGAATGTATAGGTGGTCAAATTTAGAGACCCCTATTTAGGCTGCCTACCAGCAAAAATTTTTAAGAAGACCTCTGCATAGACTCATTCACTGAATTCAGTCCTCAGGACATCCTTTTATCTGAACGGAAGGCTAAAGATTGCAACTGTTCTTCCACGAAAAGCATCCAGTTCTGGTGCTAGGCCTACACAGGGACACTCCATGAAGAAGAGACGGATGTCCAAATGCTGGCTCTCATGTTCTCAGTTATGATAATAAACCTGAAGCAAATACAACCGCCATATTAACTTCCATAACCTTCTATCTTGAGAATGATGTGGAATTTCTACAGCTTTTCTTAATTTTTTAAACATTTTCTCTTTCTAAATCCACCTGGACAGCCAATATAGAAGCAATCATAAATTCAAGAGTTAATAAACAGGAAAGCAAAACTACTTGTTTTAATGGAAGCATCACTTGAGACATGAGTTCAAGAAATAATTATGCTGGTCATAAAATCAAAAGCCAGCTATTTCATCGGTAAGAAAAGTCCATGAGACACAGATATAAATAACTTGCACTCTATTGAGCAAACAGACAGAGTAAAAGATATGAAAAATGCTGACCTGATGGGACCAAAATAATCCCTTCTCTTCTGTGTTGACAAGTATCTGCCTAGGGAGCACCAATAAGATGGCTTTATAGATCTCATGGAAAGGTAAAATTTTAGTCAATATATACCAAAGTTGGTTTTGGAATTACTTTATTCAGTCTATTTTCTTCCATACAACAAGCAGAAGTTGCCCTTGTACTTAACACAGGCAATGCACAGACAGTGCCTGACTTTACTATGGATGTTCAAACATAGTTTCTAGTTAAGACACTTAATGGATTTCATTTAGGACATCATACTTCAAATACAGCTAAAAAAATAACATTGCTTCTGGAACATCAAACCTCTCAAAAAGTTGTGGTCCAAAACCCCCAGATCTCAGTCATTTAGGTTCTTTTGATTTGTTCTTTCTGACCTTTGAGTCAAGAAGTCAGACATGACCAACAGTATTAATTAGCTTTGCCAACCATTATGTAGAAAGAATGAACACCTGCCTCAACTGTAATAAGGCCATCAGCTTAGATGGGACAGATTCTTTACAGAATGAAGGAACTGCATGAAGAGCAATGCCTCAGTTGAAATAGAAATCTCTCAAAAACAGGTAACACCTCATTTATATAACAGATTAACTTCCAACTTTCTCCATATAAAAACCAAAATAATGTGGTTCAGAACAATCTCATATATTAATTTTCTAGGTTAGTTTTCAAGCTTCTGAATGCTGTCTTCCTTTGCTACTAATGAAGAGCTGCAAAAGGTAGGTCTGACACTCTTCATGCAGTTATTGTCCCCCTTCACTGATGGATTGACCAGATCCTTATCTGCACTAGACTAGAAGAGAGGTCTCTAGTACATCAGGACTCCACACCTCAGCCAGGAAGTGCAGGATGAGGTCAATAATCCAGTCTATGAAAGAATTCCTGTTTGCCCTTAAAACTGATGCAACTTTTTTCTATCAACTTTAAAACTTAACAGCCTATCCCATTTCTAAGCACGTCCCACTCTTCTACCCCTCTTCTCCTGCCTTCACACCTTGCCTGGTAATGTTACCTCATGCCTCCTGCCCTCTGTCTTACTCTGCCTTTACTTGGGATCAACAATAAAAAGTGTAAGAATATCTGTCAAAATATAAAGGGCTTTTGCTTTTATAACCTCTATGAACACTTTTAACAACAAGAAATTGAGGTACACCAAAAACACCAGACTTAGAGAAGTTAATCACAACAAATACAGGTCACCTTAGAAAGAAAATGTAACTTACTAACATACCTCTTGAAAAGCTACACAAACACAATAAACTCCTCAATTAATTCTTTTCTGACCTTGCCCAATGGATGGGGTACCTGGAGAATACAACAGAGAATGCAGACACTTTTATCTCCTCTTTACAGAGCCATGTAAGAAACTATTTGCTTACTCTGTTTAATAAATCAATTTCTTCTTTCAGCTTTCCAATTATCTCCTCTTTGTCCTGGGCCATTTTCATTAATCTTGCATTTTCCTGTCTTTCTTTTGCAAGTTCCTATAACCAGAATACAGAATGAAGTTGGAGATGTAAATTCTTGTTTTAAGAGACAGTTTTAAGTCAATACCATCTAAAAAAAAGAAAGAACACACACACTTATCTATAATTCCTTTCTTACAGCAAGTCAAACCCACATCTTCAAATCCTTTTACCTTTCAAGGAGCTAAAGAATCACACCTAAGAACATTTTACCAACAGCAAATCTGTTTGATATCTGATTCAAGTAGTAATGTTTTTAACTTTTAATAAGTGATAATTTAAATTTAATTCAAGCATGGACATAGAATTTGACAGGAGCCCAAAACAGAAGAAGTAAATATTAAGTATCAGCTCCCAAATTCTTGTTGGTTGGATTTTCTGTTGTTGGGTTTTTTTATAATACCATTAACAAGAAATGAAGACTCACTTTTAAATCTGTGGGCCTGAATGTGAAAAAGAATGAAAATGTTCATTAGAAAAGAAGGTGCTTAAATATTTTTCTATTTTTTGTTACTGGCAATTAAAGTATTTCAGAAAGAAGCTGATTTAGAAGGGAGGATTATGATGTACTCTACTCAAATGAACGTTCCTCAAGACTTAAATCAAGAACAGCAATTTCTACAAAATACATGTTATTTTTCCCCCTTTCAAAAAAAAGACCTATTTAAATTGTGTTTACTTAGTAACTTTAAACCACACAATTCAAGAATATTTGGTAAGTTACCCACAAAAAATCCACTTCAGAGGAAGACAGAGAAGCCAATAACAGATTACACAGATGACATTACTTAGCAAAATATTGGCTCAGGTCAAAAGCTCAGCTTTAACATTATTACATTTTCCCAAAACTGTTTTCGTTAAATCAGCGTGAAACAATAAAAAATAATTTTAAATATGTATTTTAAATGTGTACAGTTCTAACAAGAAACTGGATAGCAATTAAATTTTACAGTATTTTGGTATACTAAAAAAATCCAAACCAACAAGTGGATCAGAAACCAGCTTGTAACCTTGTGAACAGCCAGTGAGCTCCTTCTTCCCCCTAGAGATTTGCTCTGTGTTGGTGCATCACGAGGTACATAAGAGAAGCACACACAGCACTGCCAGCTCTGTAAGTGTATTATCTTTACCTATATTATTTCTCACTTTTATACCAAATGAAAACTAAGCATCTGTGATTTGAAAGTTCACATTCTTCTCAGTCAGTCTGACTCTTTATACATTTCTGTAGACATAAGTAGCCATACTTCAAGCATTTTGCATAATTTCTATGTATTTTACGTACAAATTTCCCCATGGAGTTTCAAAAGTACTTTATTTCAGATGTATGCCATGGAAAGGTTAGTTGGTACTTACCCTTTCAAGTTCCTCAATCCTCTTTTCCAAAGTGTTGCTTGGTAGAGAACTGCCAGAAGAATTTGCATCTCTGCTGTATCTGCTGAAAGTTGTCCTCTCTGTTCGGGAATATCTATTTGGAGCATCGTCTTCTGGTGCATTAGCTGTACTGTGAAAGGCAGAGCAAAGCAGACACCTATTTACACATTTAACAAAATGGAAACGAGAGCAGTCACAGAACTGCTTTCCAAAGCAGTCAGTAGGTCAGTCTAATAAACTGCAGAGAACGTATTTCACAGTTCTTGTGTGGCTGAGAACTCACTAAATTCACTGCCTCAGGGATTGAAATACTTAGACGATGCAGCTTTCATCACATAGGTAATACACTGTAAACACATACTTACCCTATTTTTCAAGCTTCATGAACTACGCACATTAAAACCTGAGCTAAATAACTTTATTTCAAGAATGAAAGCGCCACTACAGAGTTTAAACCAAGCGTCTTTTTAACTAGATGAAAACATAATGGATGAAAAAACAAGTACATGTCCAGAACATAAGAAGAATTCTGACTAACTTTTCAGGAACTATGGATTTGGCACATAAGAGAATGGAAAGTAAACTGAAGTGAGAAAGTGATGTGACCCAACAAACTAATTTTATGCCATCTCCAGATATTTTATTCAGAACTTTGATAGAGAGAAGTTTGTCAGAGCTCTGTTGGTAGACAGTCCTTAAGTGAACCTATGGGGTTTTTAGGTTTAGCTTATGTGTCTATTTATTAAAAAATCACTGTCATGGAATCAACAGATAAGTACTACAAGTGCACATAAGCTAGTTTTTAAAAAAGCATGCAGGTTCTCCATTACTACCTGTATGTAGAAAACTAGTACTAATTTAAAAATATGTATAACAAGTCAAGCATCTTCAGTCAAAAAACTAGTCGTGTCCTTCCTATAGCCATTTTCTTCCTAACAGTAATGTTACTTATCTTCAACTAAGATTCTAATAAATAATTAAGAACAACAGAACAGAGTGCCCTGGGAGCAGTCAAAGAGACTTTCCCTCTTCAATTCACCAAAATTACACTTCTTAAACTTAAAATATACAAACTGCCAAAGACAAAAAAAAACCCAAAAAATGAAGGTACTCAAAACCCACCTGGAGATGGTCCTCAATAATCAGTTCTAGGTGGCCCTGCTTGAGCAGGGGACTGGACAAGATTCCTCCTAGAGGTCCCTTCCAATGCCAACCAGCCTGTGATTCTGCAAAATCACACAGCTGAAGTATGGTGTTCTAGACCACTTAGGAAAAGAATGGAAAGCACTACGAGCATCCCTACAACATTTCCTTTAAGACACAGAAGAGTGTAGGATTAATGTGTTCATTTAACAATTTCATATTTCATAACTCTAGAAAAACCCTGCTGACAACATGCAGCTTTAGATGGAATACAGTGCAAATCAAAAGCAGGAGTATCTGGCAAAGGGAGGTCTTCTCGTGAATATAAATATTCTTTTGCTCCAGTACGTGTGAAGTTTCCAAGACACACTGACACAATTGTAAGGAACTTTTTAGCTTAATGTTATTACCATATTTAGCATTGTTTATTCTTCATCCAGAAGATTTTTTAAAAAACATTTCTAGGACCGGATATGCATGTTTCAACACAGCATAAGAGAAATATTTTAACTTAACTCTATAAATTCTAGATTACTGAGCTTCCTAAAAGATATGCAGTTTCATGTTGTTAATGTCTCAAGGAGAGACCACACAAAAAGAGTCTCAATCTTTCATCATTTAAAAATGAATACTTTTTCCAGCATACTGGAGTATTCCAACTTAGCTCCAGTGAATGATATTGGCAGAAGCTCCTACACAAAGATTAGAAGAAAGAATACCTGGACAGAGTGAGTTTCATTAATAAAGAAAACACTTTAATTTTCAGGTTTTTTTTTCCCTGAAACTCACACTCAAGAGTTTCCTCACCTATTCCACTGGGCAGCAGACCCTACTGAATACCTTCCTCTTCACTGTAGGAAAGTACAAAGGACATATCATGAAGGCTTCTAGGAAATGGGATTTAAAAAAAAATATTCAAGGGGCCTTCAGTCCATAACCTAACACTAGGAATGTGACAGATAAAAAGTTTATTATTTCAGTTGTTTTAATAAATGGCTGGTACACAGCAATGGCAAAAAATGTACTATCCACGACACAACAGAAACATCTTTCACAAAGAATGGAACTTAAGTCTTCAGATGCAATGTCACTTCACGAGTGTTAAATGAGAAAGAATCATGGAATCAGAATATGCTGAGTTGGAAGGACTCACCTGGATAACTGAGTCCCAACAGTTGGCCTTGGACACCCCAAGAGCCACATGTGCCTGAGAGCACTGGCCAAACACTTCTTGAACTCAAGACAGGCTTGGTGCTGTGACCACTGCCCTGGGAAACTTATCCCAGTGCCCAGCTATTGTCTGGCTGGAAAACAACTTCTTGATATCCAACCTAAACCTCTCCTGACTCAGCTTTATGCCCTTCCCTTGAGTCCTGTCATGGATCGCAAGTGTCACGAAATCTGTACCTGACCCTCCTCTTTCCTTCACAAGGAAGTTGTAACTGCAATGAGGTCTCCCCTCAGTCTCCCTTTCTCCAGGCTGAACAGACCAAGCAACCTCAGCTTCAGTCCCTTCACTATCCTTGTTGCTCTCTTCTGGCTGTTCTCTAAGAGCTTAATGTTATATATTGTGGGACCCAAAACTGACCCCAGCACTGGAGATGAGGCCACCCCAGAGCAGAGCAGGACAATCCCCTCCCTTGTCCAGCTGGTGATGCTGGGCCTGATGCCCCCAAGGACTCTTTCCACAAAGATGAATAGAAAAACAGTAAAACTGATGTTTGTGTCTCTTTACTAAGAGGAAATATCTATGAACCACACCCAATAAAGATACTGTCTATGGAAGTACACCTGTAGCTTATGTTTATATAAAAATATACAAATATATATGTATTTTACAAGGTCTTTTTCTGGCTATACTCAAAACAAAACAAGATGGCAAAACCAGCTTGACTACTCTTACAAAGAAACAGAAATTTTAGTTTGGAATGATGTTCTTAGTTATTTTCAATTGCAGTTATTTACAATTAAATCAGTTATTCATACAGGGACAAGTTTAAAAGCATTATTACAGCAAGGTGAAATATCTCTTGCTCCTTCCAATGCTTCTTTGATTCTCACAATGTCTTTCTAAAGCAGTGTCCAAATTGCCATTTCACCCTGTCAAAACTGTATCTCAACTACAACAAGTTTGTTTTGATGCCAGAATCTTATAACTATACCTGACTTGGAAATTCCTAGTTATTTATGTTCACTGCAATCCAGTCAGTTGCTAACAGCTTCACTGTTATTTCTAAATAGGGCACCTTGGCTTTCTGTTACTTCAGACTGCTTAAACCAAATTTGTGGCTTTCAGAGTTGAGCTAAGGAGAGGCAGCCTCATCTTCTCTACAGCTGAACTTCCCTAGGCTCCTCCACTTTTCCTGCCTCTGGCCTTCAGGTGAATGGGAAACTACTCAAACTATGATGCAGCAATCAAGTAGCCAAGCAAAAGGAAGCAATTAACTTCCAGCCACAGTGGCTCCCTGAAGCAGTACCTTGCCCAGCTGCATGAGCACTGGCCCAAGGGGCAGTGAGGAACTCCAACCAGCTCAACTTAGACTATAACAACCTTTTGCAGAAATAAACATGTTTATGCCTTCTCATAACATCAGCAGTGTCTCAAGAAGGGCTACAAAAGTAAAGAAAAATCTCTTAAGTGACCCCTGTCTAAAATAAAGTGCTCAGATCTGCAAAGCAGTGGTCCTAAGGTAACAAGCTAGATGAGACAATGCTTCCAAATCCATCCCTCACTGTGAAACTCCTAAACACAGGCAAGCAGGCAAGTCTGGGCATAGCATTATGAAACAGTATTTTGCGGCTGTATTTCTTTTTCATTAGTGAGATCAAAGTTAGTATGATGGAAAGCAAACTGTTATAGTTTAAGTTTTATAATTACCTAAAAACACTAAGCAAGACCATTTCAGCAGTGTTCAAACATTTCCTACAAAGTCCCTCCAATGAGTGCTCTGAAGCACCTTCCTTTTTTATGGTTTCTACCTCCCCATTTACTTTTCAGCTCTTACATGAATGATAAACTCAAGTATGATGGATTCTTTTACAATTACTGCTAAATAGTCTCTACCTCTAGGGTTCTCTGTTGTACCATCTTAAAAGAGGGGGCAAAAATCCTTTCTGACATTTTGACAGGAAGCCATAAAACCATACCATATTGTATTCATTTACACTAGTAAACAAACTTAGACGGGGAATACACTTCTGAACCATGAAGAGATTTTAATCTAGCTCTTTTTGTAAACTGATCCAGAAGATCTGATTCAAGAACCAAGCAAAAATCTTTAAACCCCAATTGGCAAGGTTTGTTCTACAATTTTTTTAAGAAAAGAAACTAAATTGGTTCATAAACTAGTAGACAGTCTTTAAAGTAAGCTGATAGAACAAACTTTCTGCATTTATAAAAATATTCCTATGTCTGCATAAATATCTTGCTTTACCGTTACTTGCAAACAAGCCTTTTAAAAGTTCACAAAAGAAACATAATTCATGTTTACTTGTAGATTAGTTTCAAATATTTCAGTAAAGAAAATGCACGTTATCCTTCTCACGTTTTAGAAATCATTGGAAGATCAACTATGCTGATACCATCAGACCTAAATCATAAAACCATTCTTACTAATGGCAATATGTTTGGTATTTAAAATAACTATTCACAAAGCAGTGCAAAAATGGCAGACCCATCTTCATAACAGTAGCTTGAAATGGCCAAGATGAGCCATATTACATTAAAAAACCTGAGAGGAAAAAGTAAGAAATGGGAAGTTGATATGGGCTATTACAACTTAAGTATACCTGCACATTTAAAACACATGAAGCTCACAGTTAGGACACATGACTGACCCCAGCTCCCAAATACTCTCCTGCAGGTCCCATGGCCTTCATGTCAGCATGACCTTATAGATTCTGGTCGTGCTTTTAACAGATGGCACAGTACCACTCCAGACCACAACAAAACCACCACTTTCTCTTGAAAATATTTTATGCACTTAATCATGCAACCACAAAGGAACCCTTCCACAAACTTTTGAAGATTTCTGAAGTAAATTCAGAAGACAGACTATATTTATAGACTAAGATCCTCATCACAAACCTTTATTTATTTTACAGCACAAAGAGACAGGCTCAGTTTGTCCAAGTCACTAAGCACACAGCAACACACAGCAGCCATGAGAGTTCATTTGTAAACATGTTTTCCAGTCAATGGACACTCAGTGAAACGGGTTTCCCAGCAATGTGATACAAATGTTTAGTCACGGATTGCTGCATCCATATAAGGGAAAGTAGCCAGTGTAACTCACAGTGTAAAATCTGTGCAATTCCTTGAGTCCTGGAACACACTGAGAGAACAATGATTCTGTAAGAACACACATAACTGATCTTCTCTGCTTTTAAATCTCTTCTCTTGTTAGGTAAAGGAGGATTGGTATCTCAGTGTAGAGGCAGAATTACAGAACTGTTGAAGTTGTAAAATAATCTCTAAGATCATAACATAAAATATGAAAACAAATAAATGGAAAGGGAAAGGAAGGGTACTGGAATTCCAGAATAGTATCAGTAACCCAGGATTAGAAGTCAGAAAGGACAGATAATGGAGACAAAACAGGAAGTAAACAAAAAAAAAAATACGCACAAGAAATCAGACCAATAATAAAGAGAAGACTAGAGCCTCAATGATTAAATGTAAGGATATAAGAGAAATGGGGAAGAGAAAGGAAAGGGTACCTAACTGGGGTAGGAAATGGAAACCAGTGAAGTGAAGAAAAATGCTGAGATGAACAAGATGTCATGTTTGATAAGCAATAACGGGGGAAGCGCAAGAAGGCAAAGGAGAAGAAGCAGAAGTAGTAAAGATGGAAGAAAGCAACCTGAATATTTCCAGCAAATAACTCAATCTTTCAATGGGAAAGAGAATCTATTACAGAATCCAACATTTCAGAAAATGTATTTTCCATTTTGCTATCATATGTCTATAAAGTCTACCAACCACCTCTCTCCCACAAACTACTGGCCGCTTACTGTTGCAAGTAAGTTTCAAATAGGGTCTCAAAGTGTTTGTCCCTATGTGAGAACATGCTTCGCTTTCAGTTTGCTTTGAAAACCTAAGGGAGTACACCCAAAACTGTTAAAAGAACAATGAGCTGAATATATTTGAGCCTTGAAGTAGCTTATGATCTCAATTCAGCCTTTAGGCATTATCATTCCAATTCTAGGTGCAATCACACAATGGTATTTTCCATTTCACAGATTCACAGAATATTCTGAGTTGGAAGGGATACACAGAGGAGTCCACACTGAAGGATCATGGAGTCCAGCTGAATGGCCCATGCAGGGACTGAATCCACAGCCTTGGTGTTATGAGATGCTCTAACCAACTGACTTTCCAAGGGACTCCTACTGTATTTTGGGACTTCAGTGAGATCTGAGTGATCTGAATAAGAATTACTGTAGATGAGACTGCTTTCTGCAAGACCTTCACCTACTGCAGATGTTGGAAGAAGCAAACAAGCCCAGAACAATTCTAGTTCTGACTCCTTTAGCATTCAAGTCAGAAAGCAAACCCACCGTGAGTCATACCTAAAGTACCCTCACAGGAAAAATTAGTTCAGAGAGGTAGAAATTTTCAAATACAGCAGAAAATTAATGGATACTATTAATTCCAATCACAGTAGGCACTGTATACCTGAAGGAGCATAAAACTCACTGAGTATTTGTGAGCACTGGGCACTGTGCTGACAATGGTAAATAATCCTTCACTTTCAACATGAAATTTCAAGACTATGCAATGAGTAAGATAGATTGCAACATTCATAAATACTGAACGGCAGCTCACAGCAAGTCAGATTCCTCCTGAATGTGATCCTAGTCCTGACAGGGGAAGTTGAAAAAGACTCTACATCCCACATATTAGTACAACTGACTGAGGGAAGACTGCACAACCAAGTCTTTATTAGCATTTTCTAGCTTTGGTGTTTCCTACCTTCGCAATGCTAATCAGAAGAATTATATTATTTTCAAATAAGTTACAAACGTGCAAATGTGCAAATGTCTATTTATTACCACCCCACGCACAACCAAATTTTTGCAAATGAGTGAGTATATATGGCATGCAAGCAGAGATAAGGTTTATGAAAAGCCACAAAAGCATGACACACACCACTAAGTATTTGGCAGATACAAACAGCAATAAAGTTCTGCACCAGGACTGAAGAGGAAGTAAAGACTGAACTAAAATGTGCTTGATTAATAAGAAATGAATCATGAAATTACATAGTTATTAAGCTTGTGACAATAAAGCTACCTACCCATTCTGCAATGACAAAGTGATCTGAATAAAACCCTACAGCAATAAAAAGCATCACTCAGCTGGGTTTGCGAGAACCTGGGAATATAAATATAAAAGACACCATGCTAGGAAAGCTAAAGCATAACAAGATAGGTTATTATTTTTTACAGTGTGAAAGGTGAGACTCTGGAACAGGTTGCCCAGAGAAGCTGTGGGTGTTCCCTCCCTCTAAGTGTTCAAGGCCAGGCTGGATGGGGCTCTAAACAATCTAGTTCATTGGAAAGCGTCCCTGCCCATGGCAGGGGGACTGGACTAGGTGATCTTCAAAGTCTCTTCCAACCCAAACATTTTATGATTCTACATGTAAACAATTCTGAGGGCTAGAAAATATAGCAGTGAAGACTAGATAACTGCAGATGTGTCACCCTGTTTTTTTCTGAGTTTTTTAAAGCCTTCTACTTGTTCATAAGATGGAGTCAGTTTCTTTAGTTTCTGCACAATATTAGGAGCAGTTTTCGCTTTTCTCATGCATGGGAACATAAACAAACATTTTGTTTTTCATTCCCTGTCCTTTGTTTACATATTTCTAGCCTGAAAATAATTGTAACTGACAGCTGGTCTGGCCACTGGGGTGAAAGGTAGTAACCCCAGAAGCCAATCCACAACCAGACCCACAAATGAATAAAAATGTAAGAAATAAACAGGCTGGGGCTCTCAGCCCTGCTCTTTCTGAGGAGCAACTCTGCCCTGCAAATCTCTTGTCTCTGTGTGATTGTTTTGCATGCCGCAATCACACAGATGGTCTTTGCACTTTCTTCTACAGCCACATATACACACAGATGAATTAACCATCTACGTATTTTACCCAAGTAAAGGATGTCTACAAGAGAATGCATTCATGTACCAAATAAAAAACATTCTTACACATTTGTCTTGCTTCACTTGACATATTTTAGATCCCATGTTACCATAACATTTCCTAATAGTTGTGATAGTTGTGTCAGTATTAATTCCACATGGACAAAAATTTCACACACTAGTCAGGTGCATCAAGAACTTCCAAAGTATTTCTGTGATTAAAAAGCAGGAGTAATGACCAGGGTAATACTTGACTCAAAGACAAACAAATAACAAACACAGGACAGACTATATATGAGAAACACCTGCTACAACTGAGACAATAGTGTGACAAAACCCTCTTTCACTGTGGAGAGCAACAAAATTATCTTCCTTTATTAAACTTAGGAATACGGTGGTTCATAAATTAAACTCTGAAAATACTGGCTGCTAGGCAATGTGTACTCGAGTTTGACATTTGACTGGGAAACTATCCTGCCCTAGTAAGACTCAGTAAAACACTAGCTGAATTCATTTTAAAATAGTAGCATAACAGAGGGTTTTGGATAAACTTGCTGCATCTTTCAGGCTCTTTGCCTAATATCAGACTATGTATCTACAGTAGCAGTATGATGGCTTCTACTACAAAGAGAATTTAATCAGCATTATTTCTGGCAGAAATGTAAAAAAGTTGTTATGTACAAAGATCTCATACCTTTTATACCTGCTTGAAACCATCCTGGAGGAATCCTAAAAGAAACAAAAAGTAAAAACTTAATTAATATTTTTTTTGTATCTATACTGCCAAAATACCTTATCACTCCACAGAAAACTAAGTCTGCAGTGAGATCAGTCCCATGCCACTGTACAACTCAGTTTTGCATTTTTTTTGTTGTCAGGTATAGACAATACCAGGACTACTGTCACCATGTTACTGCTTCTGAGCACCACCTCAGAAGCCTTAAGTGGCTGCCTCTAATTACATCACAAAACTGGATGCACTTATTCCATTCCCTGCATGCACAGCATGTGAAACAGCTCACACCCTGCCACCAGTACACCTCCTCTACCACTAACTAGTATGGAAACATATGTGCACTTTGGTAGTTGTTCATCAATTTGTTCAAGAGCAGCAGCACAAAACTGTTTCAATTCCCCAGCACCACTGCTGTCCTTCTGGATAGGAACAAAAACTGAAGCTGTCAAGTACAAAAATTAAGACATGTTTCAACTGGTAAACAATGGCTCAGATTTGACAGAGTAAGTCCACAAATATTTTTTAGGATGTTGTAAGAACATGAACCAATTATTTTCTTAGTCATAGGCAAAATGCCCCCCAGCAAATAACAGGTAAAAAGTCAGGAAAGAATATTTAAGGAGTTAATGGGCAACTGCCTTTATGACAAAAAAAAAAAAAAAAAAAAAAAAGCAAAGTATGAAATTCTGTCTATTTACAACACTGCAGACAAAGAAGTAAATGAGCTCTCAAAACAAGATAAAAGAGGAATTCCATCCACTCTGAAAATTCTACAAAACATTACACTGCCTTCACTAATCAGCACACTAGTGACTTTGTAAGTAAGCTAAAATTAGGACACAAAGAATATTATTTTACTATAGAAAAGAAAAATTGAAAAAAAATATTTGTATTACAGAAAAAAACTTGATCTGAAAGTACATTTTATTCTATGGAGCATTTTCAATTTCTGACATATGTGTTACACTTTATCCCTAAGATAAGCAGAAAAACAAAATTCAACAAATTCATGGGAACTATTTAAAGAAACCCACACACTTGGCAAAATTGCTGGTTTAACACTGATAGCTATTTTTATCATAGATGACAGCATCTGAAAATTAGTGATTCACAGATGTAAAACAGAAACCTAATTTTGCCTCTAAAAGGGCAGAGGAACATAATTTTAAATGGTACCAATGCCATTTTTAAAGTTTACTTAAGGGTAGGTTATCTTTGAAAGGTCATGGAAGCAGGGAGAAGTTTCTGAGGACTAAAATGAAGTAAATGTCATTCCTTTCTTCAAGAAGGATCATGCAGGGGAACTGCAGGACAGTCCTTAGCTCAGTCCCTGAGTAGGAAATGGGACAAATCCTCAAGGACAAGAAGGTGAAATCAGCATGGATACATGAAGGGGAAACCATGGCTGACTTCACAGCCTTCTATGATGAGAGAACCTGCTGAATGAAGGCAAACCAGATGATATTTATCTGGATGTTAACAAAGCTTTCAACACCTTCCCACACAACATATGTATATAGAAATAGAGGCCAGATAAGTAGACCATGAGATGCAGTGACTACTGGGTCCAAAGGGTTATGAAAAGCAGCACTAAGTCCAGCTGGACACCAGCCATTTTGCAGAGACTGATAGAGGGGCCAGTACTGTTTAATGACTTCATTAATGACCTGAATTATAAAACAAAGTACAGCCTCAGCAAGTTTACACTACCAACAACTGGGATGAGAGGTTAACAATACATCAGGTGGCTGTGTTGCCATCTACAGGCTGGAAAACTGGCTTACAGAGACCCCCTGAAGCTCAAAAAAAGGAAAATGCAAAGTCCTGCACCTGAGTCTGGGGACGAATAACCCCAAGCATGAGTACATACTGTGGGAAAGCTGCTGTGCAGAAAAGAACCCGGGTGTCCTGGTGGACACCAAGTCGAACATAAGCTATCACTCTGCCCTTGCAGCAAAGGAGGCCCATGGCACCCTCAGGATGCACTGCTAGCAGGTTGAAAGACAGCAACCTGAGGAGAGCTACAAAGATGTAAAGGGACTAGAGGAGAAGTCACACAAGGAGTTGCTGAGGTTACTTGGCTTGTTCAGCCTGGACAAGACTGAGGAGAGACCTCATTGCAGTTACAACTTCCTCATGAAGGGACGAGGACAGTCAGGCACTGATCTCTGCCATGACCAGTGACAGGGCTCGAGGGAATGGCCTGAAGTTGTGTCAGCGGAGGCTTAATTTGGATATCAGGAAAAAGTTCTTCAAACCTCAGGGTGGTTGGGCACTTTGAACAGGCTCTGAAGGGAAGTAGTCCCAGCCCCAAACCTGATTAAGACTTCAAAAAGCATTTGGACAATACTCTCAGGCACATGGTGTAACTCTTGAGGTGTCCTGCTCAGGAACAGGAGTTTGTACTCGTGTGTCCCTTCCAACTAAGCGTATTCTCTAATTCCCCTCTGCTCAGCCTGATGAGACCACAGTTGACATGCTGGGTCCACTTCTGGACTTCTCAGTATGGGAGCAATATACTGGAGATCTCAACTCCAGCAAAGCTGGACATATGATTAGAGGTCTGGAGCATCTGACACATGATGAGAAGCTGAAAGTGTTGGAAATGTTCAGCCAGGAGAATAGGATGCTCAGGAGGTATCTTGCCAATGTGTACAAATTCCTGATGGGGTAAAGATGATGGAGACATATCTGACCATGGTGATAATAAAAACCCAAACTGGTTTACAGGTCTGAGCAATTTGCTATAGGTCTTTGCTTTGTCTGCAAGACTTGCAGGGGAGACTTCGCAAGATCCCTTCAAGCCTTAATGATTTTTAGCTTTAAGACAGTCAGCAGTGACTGATTTGACTCTGAGGTACCTGAAGAGATTCAAAATGTTTCATCTAATACATTAAGATACATGTTCCCTGTACATGAGAGCTGAAACACCACATCAGTAACATCAGACATAGCTCCTGGTGATGATGGTCTCAGAAACATCCCAGTTGCCCCATTGGCAATGGGCAAGTGATTCAATTGCCTTTCTAAGCCTGGATGGAGAGTTACATTTGGTCTAGATGTTGCCTAACTGCCTGTAGATACAATGAAGTAGGAACGCTGGACTCTAATCTTCCTCAGTTCTTATTTTTTTAACAGCTTCTTTTTTTCAGGAAAGTGATTCCTGGTGATCATAAGCCTCTGTATGCAGTGAAAGGCAGAATTAATGAGAAAGGGAGGAATTGCATGTGAGACTGCAGTCTAGTTAAGCACACATACCTTCGTACAAATAAATTTTAAGAGTATCAGATGTTTTGTACTCTAGACCCTAGAAGGATGCAATGAGTGTATATCTTCATATTTGCTACAACATTTGCATATACTAAATGCAAATATAAGCCGTAAAGCAATTAAATAGATTTGTACATTTAATTCAACAGGACACTTTTAAAAGTTCTTCAGAAAAAGCCAGTTCTTCAGAAAAAGCTGGCAAAGCACACAAATGCTCAAAGTGCATAGCAAATACTCTCATTTGCTACAAATGACAGCTGTTAAAACAAACAAACAAAAAACCTTGAGTCAATAAACAAGTCCTTAGTAACAGATGTTTCTACAGTAAGTGTTAGTGGTTTTTATTTCTGTAGTTAAAACTATGAACAAAAAGTTTAAAAAGCACATCTGATGCACAAAAAATATTCCTCTGAACACCAAATTAATATTGCAGATTTGGTAAATTATTACTTTGAGATCTCTTAACGTTAATGCAAACCAATCATTCTTTACAGAGACGATGAAAGCCCTAGGAAAAATTATTTACCTCTGTTCTCATCTTATGGAATTTATTTTGCATGTGTCCAAAAGTCTCTGGCAACATGAATATAAGTAGCGACACTATAAATAGCATTATGTGCCTATAAATCAAAAATTAATCTAAGATTTCAAACTATTCAGAAGATCTTAAAATGAGGCAAGCACCTAAAATTTAAATCTCCCCTTTGGAGAACTGAAGGTTGGCAGAAAATGAAGAAGGGAAGGAGAGAAGGAGGGACATGCCTGTTCTGACAAAGAGTTAACCGAAAAGCAGATGATTATTCTTGTACATAAATACATATTTACAAATCTGGCTTATATTCCTTAATATTTTTTAACTTTGAGTTTTAACCCACATTTAAAATACCTAATCATTACTATAAAAGTGAATGATTTGTCATGAGCAACAAAGTTTATCTGAACATCTCCCTCTAAAAGAGGAATTCTTTTTATAGTTTGTGGAAATCCTGAATGGAAAAACAGTAAGTAAAGTCGTAATCCATAACAATGTTAATGGTTTCTTTCATACTGGTGAAAAATTACTGCTGTCAAAGACATCTGCCAACATCAGTTCTTTGCCCAAGGCCGAAATCAAACACACATCTCAATGCAGTATTCCAAACACAGCTTTAAAATTACTTTTATTTTTTGCACATGATCTTGGGCAGCTTGCATTACCTTTTAATAGTATATACTTCACTAATAAACCAAATTATTAGTGAACACTGCTAACTGCTACAGTGACATATAACAGCATCGCTCCAGAAAACTGGTCATGTTCCCTTTTTGTTTTGTTTATGGAAGTGATTGTGTGGATGGTATTAATGCAGGACAGGGTGTGATCTCTGTGAAAAAGAAAGAAGGAAAAAGAAAACATTTCTCTCATTCCACGTGAGTTCCTTCCTCTGATTCACTACGCAGACTAACACACAGACATGCACCTGCTGCACAAGAGAATCTTTAAGGACAGAAAAGGGAGCTGAGACCATTTCAATTAATGAAACCATTTACTGCCAATTAAATCTGTCAAACTAGGATGCAAGGAACTTGGCTAACTCTCCTCTTTGCTCCTGGCTCATCTTGGTATTTCATCTGGCAACAGAGAGATTCCATAAACAAGCTGGTCATCGGGTTTTAAATAAACAGAATTGTCTGTGTTTACAAGTGTCTGGCAAAATTTTCCAGATATTAAACCAACCCTACTATTACAAATCTGCTAGTTAAAATGCACTAACAAACACTGTTTTTAAACAAGTACAGACTCTGGAGTCAGTGGGACTATGTAAAAGGTTCACTGGAATCCCTTGAAACACTACTTAAAAGTTTTGCAAACAATTTAAGCAAATCCCCTGGATCAAATCAGGCTGTTAGGGCTCATTGGTGTATATATACTGACATAAAGAATATGCACACTGTTTTGAAATATAACTATACACTAGTGCAAATTATTACTACATAATGATATTCCTACAACATGCAAGATTAAATTTTGACTGAAATTAGGCCATCAAAACAATTTTCTTTTCATATGTAATTCAAAAATGGGCTTCCTAAAATGTTTATTGTACATTCATCAAGATGTGAGCAAATACAACTTCACTACATAGAAAAGGAGATATACTGCTGAGGTTTTTTGCCTTTTTACATACCAAGGTAGATTCTATCTCCATCCAGCAAATCAAGTTAACTCCCATACCTTAAATCACATCTTGATTAACTACAGCTACTTCTCACATTCAGTACAACTCTGCACTGAGACTTGTTTGGAAATGGTTAATTACATACCTTCTGCAATACAGACAAGGTTTCATTCAGGTCTTAAAGTGGGATAAATAACATCTAAATGCTCAACCACTGAAAGCCAGTGTGACCCTAATACAAACCAGAAATGAATGCAGATGAGAAGAACAGCAAAAAGACAGATGAAATACCTTTCTTCTCCTCCCATCAAAATTTCCCATAAGCAATTTTTCTCTCAGGAGTCAAGAGATACCATTTACCTCCCATTCCTGAATCACAGAATAGAAGAATATTCTGAGTTGGAATGGACCCATCAGAATCATCAAGTCCAATGCCTAGTCCTAAACAAGATACCCCAAGAATCACACTGTGTGCCTGAGAGTGTTGTCCAAATGCTTCTTCAACTCTGTTAGGCTTGGTGTTGTGATCACTGCCCTGTGGAGCCTGTTCTAGTGCCCAACCACCCTCTGGGTGAAGAGTTTTTTCCTGATATCTAACCTAAACTTCTCCTGACTCAGCTTTATGCCATTTCCTCGGGTCCTGTCACTGGTCACAAGAGCAAGGAGATCAGTACCGACCCTACTCCTTCCCTTGTGAGGATGAAGACCACAATGAAGTCTCCCTTCAGTCTCCTCTTCTCCAGGCTGAACATACCAAGTGACCTCAGCTGTTCCGTGTATGGCTCACGCACCATACCCTTTATCATCCTTGTGGCTCTCATCTCAATGCCCTCTAATAGCTTTTTTAAATGTCTTTCACACATTGTGGCACCCAGAACTGCATACAGGACTCAAGGCGAGGCCGCCTCAGTGCAGAGCAGATAAGGACAATCCTCTCCCTTGCCCAGCTGGTGATGCTGTGCCTGATGCCCCCAGGACAGGGTTGGCCCTCCTGATTGCCAGGGCACTGATGACTCACATTCAACTTACCATCCACCAGGATCCCCAGGTCTCTTTCCTGCTCTCCAGTCTATGCACACAACCAGGACTGCCCCATTCCAGGTGCAGGATTTGGCACCCGCCCTTGTTAAGCTTCATACAGTTGGTGATTGCCCAATTCTCTAATTTGTCTATGTCTAGAGGTCCACTCTGCCTGTGAGGCAGTTGACAGTTCCTCTCAATTGTGTCACCCCTTTGAAAACATAGAGAGATGTTTTCCATGGAAATGCAACAAAACTTTGTGAACTTTATTTTTTACAACCTCATCTACTATCTTTTATTAATATATAATTAATAGGACTTCAAACTACAACTACTAAATGTACTAAAATGCCTGGGTTCAAGTGATAGATATTACTTCTGTGAAGCTGAAGGAGTTATGACTTATCTGCCTGTTTACATAGAGCCAGGGGGCCACAGTGAAACACTGCAAGAACACTTAGTGAATCAATCAGAGCTTTAACAGAGAGTATCCTGAATTCGTACCTATGAAGAAATCTATTAAGAATACAAGGTGAGAGAAAATAATTAGAGAAATACTTGCAGATAACACAAGTAACTCCAGGTAAGTCAAGCATCATCCAGAAGAAAACAGCTCCCAGAAATAAGTAAACCAGAAACACACATCTAAACAAATTAATAGAGCTTTTCTTTTATTTATTATTCTCTATTTTTATATTCAAGAAATAATTCACCACTGAAGAGTCAGAAAAAGAGCTCAGGACAAGCAATTAGGCACTCAGAACAAAAGCTGTGAAGGAGCTGATTAGATCAGGCTGAAAAAACCTGACTAGATCTCAGGTGACTCAGAAAAAGCAGAGCAGGAAAAATGACTAGAAAGACAATGTGTTATCCCTAAGAAATAAGAATCTGTAGGTTCCCCTCAGACACAAGTATTTGAAGCCACACAAGGGCTGAACTAAAACTCAAAGCAGTGTTTTCAGAGCAAAGGCATACCCCAGCCTGATGACTAAAGGTATGCAGTTGTTTTTGATCTAGTAAAAGCTAGTAATGTCCTTGTAGCACTACACAGGCAGCCAAAACTGGTGCTGTGATGTTCATACTATGTAAGAGGACTGGCTCGTGGCACATTATTCCTCAGTCCTTAGGTATGACATAAGAGAGCATTAGGTAGCATGAACCAAAACCATACCAGAAAATGCTGCTAATAATTAAGCCACAGGCTCTATCAGCAGCACAGCAGTTGAGGTCACACCCAGGTCTTGCACCTTTTAACAGTATAAACATAGTCAGACTGTCTCCACCGAACAACTATGAATTACAGATTCCTCCTCCCTCCTGAGCCATCACATTAGTTAGACTGCAAGGATGTAGAGATGGAGAAGCAGGCTATCCTGCCCCAGCCATCCTCCCACCACCATGGAAGTGGAATATGCACCTTCCAAACACACCAGCACATCTGAGTCACTACTCCATGATATGCTCTAACTTGGTATTAATGACATGAATGTATGATACACGTTACAAAATGTCGGGCAACCAATGCTACGTGTATTTATGCAGAGCAGACATTTCTGCTCATTTTTCAACAATAGTGAGGAAGGAGTCTCTCCTCTTCACCTTGCAGGAGGGATCCTCTCGGTCCATGGTCCATGTTGGTTCTTGCAGAAAAGAACCTCCTCCCTCTCTGTACACAACCAGCAGCTACTCATAACTGCTACCTAGGTTTCACACTTGCTCCTGGCATGAAAGCAGTATCAATTAAAATGCTCTCTCTAGAGTAGAAGCACAGAAAAGTGCAGGAATCAGGAGTATTACCATACCTTACAAAAGCTTCTGATATCAGTCAGGCTGTGTAATCTATTTGCACAAGTAGATACGTCAGGAAGACCCTCTTTTTCAGTAAACTTGTAGGTGTTCAAAGGTTCTTCTTGCCAAAGAAACCTTAGATACAGTTTACCACTATACTTTCAGGATCATTTCTCTTGTTTCCCCACAAAAATAAAAAAGACTAGGAGGAGATACCCACTGTAAACCCAGCTGACTTAAAAAGCCAGTCCAAAACAGAAAGCATGTGGCGGGGAAAAAAGTTCCTTTACATGAAGCCCCTTAGGCTGCTCAAAACATTAGCTGGGAATTTGAGAAACTGCTTCCTTTTCCTTACATCTGTATAAAGGTTCCAAAAAAGGCTCCAGACCAATGTAACCACAGCTAGTGTTGGTGCAATTCTGGAGCACAGCTACATGAACTCCAGAGTGAAAGAAACAAATAGGGCAACAACAAACCAAATATCTGTTCATACAGGCTGAGTATACAGCAGCAACATCTGAAGACAAGAAAAAATTAGAATAAAAGTAAACAAAGCCCCCCCCCCAATCAAATCTTAGCAGAAGGATCACAACCAAACTTAAGGAAACTACAAGGAAGAAAACATAAGAAATCATTATACACTTTGCTTCACACTTGCTGTGCATGAGGATTTAGAAAGTATCTGAAGAGCAGGTTGTGCTGAAAACCCTGTAGGTTCCAAGGCACAACTGTGAATCTAAAGTAAGAACAGGAAGCTTTCAAAATGCCTTGCCTTCACAGATACAGGCTTGATTCAGCTTTAGTTTTCATGCATGTCCTGTGACAAACAGTTGTGCACACATACACAGGCACACAAAATCAAATATTCAATTTGAAGAGAGTTCATTTAATTCTATTTACTGGCAGTGAAATGCATTCATCAAACAAAATTTTAAGCTTAAACTACTTATCCACTAAATGAAACTTTACTGAGCACAGATGTTAAAAATGTTAACAATTCTGTATTTCTTTCTAAGAAATGCAAGGTTTGCCATCAAAGATAATCAAATTAATTTATGGTGACAGTGATCAAGCACTGAACACAAATATTGCCTTCCACAAAAAAATGGAAATATCTCTCTTCTTGGTCAGTTGTTAGGAAGACAAACCTTGATAGTCATTACCCTCCAAGAGCAGAAGTCAGGCAACTCAAAGTAGGGATGCCCGAGCTGCATCCTCAAGGCTGCATATTGCTTTATCTGGCTCACAGGCAATTTACAGCCACCTTCTCTCCCTTTGGTCTCACATCAGTAAGTGATAGCTCTCAGCTTCCTGATTTTCTTAAGGGCAAAAAGGACCACAATTTCACCTGAAAGCACTTTCCAAAAGCAGCAGTACTAGATAGTGCACATGTAGTACAGCTGAATCAGATTTGCATGTGCAGATCCTTTGGCACAGTAAAACCCACTGAACATGCATGGATCAGCAGCACTATACCAACCGACATACATACACTACATTTACTCACATGACAGGAGAGGAGGAAGATTTTGGCAGAGAAACCTATGTTGCTACAACATCTTATGACATAGCCCATTCCCATGAGAAAGTCTGACTCCACTATTTTAAAACTGCTGTTCTACTAAAAACATAAATCCATACAATGTAACTAAAAACTAGCAATCTCATTTTTATCAAAACAAATCCTTGAGTGTAGTTATTGCCTTCAGTTATACTAGACAAGAACACCATGCAATATTATCACTCAAACTCAGAAGTTACCTTGAAGATGAATGAAAACGTTACTATATAGAGTGGGAGGTTTCCCAACATGCAATAATACATACAGAAAAAAAAGCAATTAAAGTAAATTAAGACTGCAAAGTCAACTAATTCAGAACAGGTCAGAATGTCCTAGACCTATGCAACTTTCATTCAAATTCATGATACTGCCCCTCCTGACATCATGATGTATTTTTCCACATCTCCTAAGTGGAACACAAAGAACAGTACTCAGTAATGTTCAATATTTTGCATTTGCTAGCTCTTCTCCAAGTGGACATGTGCCTTTATTACTTAGTTGTTAACATATTCAAACTGCTCAGAATATAGGCTCATATTGCTATAAATTACCTGAGTGATTGCCTGATCATGTGTGACCATGAAAACATGAAATTCCTCTGTTCCTGTTTTCCTTACACAGGTCAAAGGAATCATCTGGGTCTCCCAAGCCAAGGGAACCATGGCAGAAGGCAAATGAAGCACCTGGTTCATGTCATGATCTGCACAGGGCAGCAAATTCCCTCCAACTAATGTCAGTTTAAAAACCACTGCACATACACACAAAACTGACTTAAGGTGCAAATGTATTTTAAAAAATTAGTGATATTTTAATACTCAACATTGAATTTGAATACTTTTAAACTAATTTTTATGCAAACACTTTTAGACATATAGTCAGAGTTTCTATTGAATTTTCTACTGCAGTCACTAGTATTGCCTAAGTTCTTTGTGGATACTAATGACTGCTTTCACATCATCTCTGTGAAGTGCATCACGCTCCACCTGCAAATAGAAAATCCAAGATGAATATTATCTGGTAGTTAAATATTAGAGTTAAATATTAGTCATATAACCTTTTTTGGCAGAATTACTTATGACTTCCAAACTCAAACATATGTCACCATAATTAACATATTTTTGAACTTTAATCACATTTACTTCCTTACTTTTAAAAACAATAGCAATATTACAATCATGTTATTATGCAAAATAATTTCTGTTCTTACATCTAAAAAATGTAGTGCTGAAAAGAAAACATATTTAATACATTTAGGCATGCCTAGTGTAGCACATCTTCTCTATGGATGGAAATTAATAGCAAGCAACATCACGGCAAAATACTTACAAAAGATTAATTACTACTCTTGAATGCATGCACACAGTTCCTCTTTGCAAGAACTGTGTGAAACCTAGAGGCTGAACACCTTTGAAAAGGCATGAATATTATGACCACATACTTTGGATAATGAAAGTAATAGTAAAATGTTGTTGTATGATATTACACTGCAAAATGAAAAGCCAGAAAAGGCAAAATAGACAAAAAGTGCAACTTGAGTTGACTGGCTTATCTGGCAGTGTATTCTCAGTGCAAGATTCAAGTGAAAAACTCTGGGGAAGCTTGCGTCAAGCAGCCTTTTAGCTGTCACTCTGAAAGGAGATGCATGTAACAAATTCAGATCCCTGCATTTCTCACAGTCTGCCACAAAGCTAGGAAGGAATTTTATTCCTTACCTTTATTTATTGCTTTCAGCAAAGCTTGTAAGGTGCCTCTCAGACATGTACAGTTTTGTAACACTGATATATATCCTTGTTTCCAAAAACTTCAATGTGTTAGGTCATATTTAAAGAAAAGTATGGTATTTACGCAAACAGAACTATACTTCTGTAGAAATATCTTTGGACCACATTCCTTTTAGAAAGTGCCAGCAATGTTTTTTGGTGAAATGTTAAGCTTTTTTAGAACAAAAGGTTAAAAAATTAACAGATGTGATTTTCCTTCAATTTTCAAAGGCTTTTGAATTACTTACAACTAAATGCACAAGGCATAACTAAAGGTTCATGTTAATAAATCAAGTTTAGATTGCTTTGCCAGCCAAGGAATTCATACTGAAGTTACTACAATGAACCAAACCTACTGTGACACCATTTTATAATTGTACCATTAATACTAATTACGTAGACATTTTATCCTAACCTCACCTCCAATCAACAAGGATTCTTTGAAAGGTCCTGGGCAATTTCTACACTAAATTGAATTATTATCCAAGCAGCTATCACAAGCTAATCTCTTGCAGAGAACAAAACCCTGCATTGCTGCTACAGAGAAGAGTAAGCAATGCAAGACATGGCAATACTACTGTGTATGTAAGTCAGTGCTCTGAGCTGAAAATTAGGGCATCTTTGCCTTCTCTTGTCTTGGATTAACAGCTCCACAGGAATTCAGTATTAAGATCAAGCTTTAGTCTGCTAATTGACATAATTTGAACTTACTGCAAGAATATAATACAACTTGCAGTCTAACAAGCCTAAGTGCAACAAAGAAGTGACTTCTTTTGTCTAGCAAATCCATTCTGTGTTTGTGACTGCAATTCAGTACGGATGTTAGTATCTCAGTATCTCACGAAGCTGTGCCTTGTATAAAATAATTTTGTGAGATTCAGTATCCCAATTTCTTGAATTTCTTGTTCATGTACATGCTAAGACCAACACAGAGGGAGCAAGAAATGTGCAGTATAATTGTATACACAAAGCAAATTAATGGTTGGAACAAAATGACTGCTATTTCCATCTGAAGTGCAAGGGTCTTGAATGAGGCCCTGGGCTTTGCAGCAATACATAATATGCAATTACGTACAGAAAAAGAGTTGTGGTGGCTTAAAAAAAAAAAAAAAAAAAAGAGTAAGTCATCTCATAATGGGGTCCCAGGCTTCATGACACTTGCAAGGCAAAATTCCCCTACCAGTTTCATACCGGCACTACAAATACTGAGGCAGATTTCTAGCACGTGACTGCAGAGAGATCTTTGGCAATCACTACAGATAACAAAAGCTATTGGTAACTGCAATAGTTATGATTTTCAATTTATCAATATGGAATTAAGAAATACACTAGACTAATTTTGCTTTTGTGTGACAATAACAAAGATCAGCATTCCCTTTCTACAGTAAGATACTCTAGTATTTATAAATAATTACCTTTCAGTTGAAGGATTCAGGTATTAGTTTCACAAAAGTTGAAGTTCAGTATCTAAGTGACTCGGAATTTCCTCTTTCCATGCCCACAGACACAAAAAATCAGTACCTCTCACTCTAATTGATCCCTATTTTCATATGTTAGTAGCAAAAAATCATCCTGACATGTTTGGGTCAAGTTCTCCAGGGAGAGGAAAGTATTCAGCTTATCCAGCAAGGCCCTTTTCCTCACTGAGGAGAAAAACATACATCTAGAATAACCCTCACCCTCAAACCAATGACAAAAGGAATTCTGAAGTTCTCAAATGCCTTTTTGTCTCTTGATGCTTTTGACAATATATACTTACTCAACTCCTATATATTAAATGTCAATTATTCACAGCTGATAAAATTTTTGCAATGTACTCATTCAGCGCACAGCACAACTATCATTCACAAACATGACAAGAGCTGAAGTGAAATGCAAGCAAAAAGGAACCAAAGATAACATAAACCAAAAAAGAAAATTCAAACTATTTCCAAGGTATTGAGAATGATACTTCTGTAATATAATAGCATAACTGCCAGAAAACAGCCAGTTGTAATTTGAAGGTTTTAATGGATGGAGGTCCTATACATGTAGCTCCCACTGCAAGGCTTTATATTAACTTTGAACTGATCTTCCCAGACTTCCTAACTGGCTCTCCAATTTTCCACTGGAGACACCATAAGGTGACACAACATACTACCATGCTCCAAAATAGTTTTTGTAATGACACAGAGGTTATGTTAGCCCTACTGCCACAGGATTACATGAAGAAGGGAACATATTTGGGGCATATTTTAGGATGCATAAACAACTG
This sequence comes from Hirundo rustica, assembly GCF_015227805.2. Lineage (NCBI taxonomy): Eukaryota > Metazoa > Chordata > Aves > Passeriformes > Hirundinidae > Hirundo > Hirundo rustica. The sequence continues at coordinate 39,995,759 of NC_053453.1, forward strand.
AATTCCAAGAGACACATGACCATGGTATTAGCAAACATGAATGCTTTGATACAAAGGCTTTTACACATGGTATTTTTTGGCAGGGGTTTTTTGAGTATTAGCTAATAGTAATATCTTTTCCACATTCTGGAACTCAGAAAGTCTTCTAAAAGACTTAAAAATAAATCTTCATTAAACTAATTCTTTTTTCCAGCCAAATCTTGCAGGCTTTTTGATGCAAGCTTTCTGTATAGCACATAAATACTAATACCATTTTCAATTAAGACATGCTTGCTACTTTGAACACATCATTTCTGTCCACCTGCAAGAAAGACACTGCTATCAAATAGTTTTGCACTATTTTCAATTTTGCCATCTCTGCTAAACAACAACTAGATTTCTATAATTACCAGACACTGAAGATTCCTAGTAAAAGAAGAAACTTTAGCAACTTTTAACGAGTAGTTTGAACTATGCTTGTTCTCAGCATTACAGATTTTTAGTTCATTTATAAGAGTTCCAAGCTTATGGATACATGACATCACCATCAATCTGTATCCCCATACACATAACTGGAGTAGCCCATAGTACTGTAACTCACAAGACCACAGCAACTGAAGAACAGAATTTTAGTACTATTAAGAACAGGAGGAAAATCAAGCAAGAAAGTCAGATATAACACTTGTGTCTGGGAGCAGATTTAATGTTGATTCACCTGGTGAGGTGTGGCTTTCCATACGATCTTTTGCTGAAGTTAAAATAACAAATTCTTTGATTGTAATAGTTTTTCAGTGCTTGTAACACTGCCAGACCTACCATCTTCTATATTGCCAATATAAAATAATTCAGAAGATGATTTTGGTCAAATAGCTCTGCTTCAGGGAAAATACTCAAGTCTGCTGTACTTTAGATCTATTCTTAAACAAACCTGGTATGTCTGTGCTTTGGATCAAGAACTGTAAATTCAGCCATAGTTTTCAAAAACTGCACATATTGCCCAAGAAAATGAGACCTGTAACCTCTGACAATATTAAAAGAAAACTAAAAAATCAGATTAAGGACTGGAAAGAAAACCTTATTCAGCAACATATTTCCTCATCAAATATGAAGTCAATAGCATCTTATTTACCACATTCACAATAATTATATATTTTAAAATGTCATTAAATTATAATAAGAATGGACAAGGGGGGGAAATAGCTGTAACTATAGAAATGTATTTATTCTGCTTAGTACATGGAAAATATATATTGGTCAATGGCAACTTAAAATGAGTTCTTACATCTACAACATAAGCTCTACTTTTAAAAAGAGTATTAGTCTTGCACAGAGTAGAATCAAAAGGAAATTAAGTCATCAAAGCTGAACTATCACTGCTGTCAAATTCTGTTCAAAATGGGCAAGTCTTCTTTCTAAGTCTTCTAATAAAAAGTGAATTGACAGAGCCAGTAGTAAACTGATTAAGTCTTAGTAGCTACAACTTTCTAAGGCTCCATCTGTTCTGTACATGTGCCAGCCTGGGCCTTTGCCAGATCCTAGATCTGGGACTCTATTCTGTATTGCTAGCAACAGGACACTCCTGCTGTGCTCCATCAACAAAGTAATGCCTGTTGCAATACAGAGGTGACAAAGTTGAAAATGCGGGATACAATTAACACAGACAGTTTGGTAAGTGAAAACTGAGATTGCTGGTCAAGAAGAACAGAAAATTTGGATTCAAAAAAGAAGACATGGGAATATAGCCAAAGCATTATATAATACCACTAGGGGAAACTAAAAATTACAACTTTTGGAATGTCTGCTGAAGAAGTGAAAACAGAGTGAACACTGTAAGGAACAGTCTTACAAGCAACTTGGAAACAAAGCATAAAAACTTTTCAGCATGATGGCTCTCAACGAATCTGCAAAGACAACAGATCTGATTATATGAGGCATACTCAGAGGAGACAGTCACTTTGCAGAAATACTTTTGGTGATGTTGACCATGGAAAAGAATGGTAAGAGCGTCATATCAGAGCATTCCCTCTGGAGAATGGTCTTTTTACAGCAGAAGCACTGTTAGAACGTGGAAAAAAAAAATAATAAAAGAAATTTTAAAATGTTACCTGCCAGAATGAGGCAGCTATTTACTCCCTGAGCTTTGAAGAAACTATTGATGTTACTGAAAAATGTAATAGCTGAACTACTTGAGATCAAATGGAACTTCTCATTTAAAACTGCTCTAGTACCATGGGGTAACAAACATCATCCTCAAGAAGTTTCTTAAACAAACACAGAACTACAGAGGAGTAAACATGATATTAATACTGGACAAAGTGTTGCTCATAAGTCTAGAACAATTGAATAAGTAAGTAATTATGATGCCACGTGGAAGAGTCACCAAGGCATCTGTAGAATAGTTGCCCTTCGCAAATCTAATACAGCTTTTTTAAGTTATAAAAAGCATGTCCATGACAGAAATTTGATTGACAGCATACTGCATTTCAAAGGCACTCCCCAAAACCTCCTGAAGAAAGTAATCTCTTGGAATAAAAGAAGACGCCCTGTGAATAAATCACTGATGAAAAGGCAGGAAATAATGGTGGACCCTGATGGTCAGATTTCACAGTGGACAGAACAACCAGAATAATGTCACAGGAACCTGTGTAGAAACCTGTGCTTTTCAATGTATTTGGGGAGGAGATGCCCACAAATGCTATTCAGAACAGAAAAGATATATATGAACTGTAAAAACATGCAGGACTCCTTTATTGGAAGTGACTGGGAGGTGGAACAGGAGATTAATCTAATGTACATAAGTGAAAAAAAGGTGAGCAGGTTCCTAAATTTACACAGGCATTGACCTCTGAGCTTGTTATTCTCACTCACAGATAACTCCAAAATGTTAAGTTGGATTACTCATATACAATATAAACAGTAAATTCAGTGCTCAGGAGATAAATAGGTATCAGGAATTATTAGGAAAGAAAAAGAGAACAAAACAAACCCCACTACTAAACCACTCTATGAGTTTATGTTGTACTGAATGCATCATTGGTTTGCTTTTAGGTAGCAAACAAAACAGAGTCAAACTGGAAAGTAGAGAATGTTATTGAGTAACTCCTGTAAGAGGAACAACCAAATAAAATAAAATTCTTCAGCCTAGGGAACAGGCAGCTGAGAGGAGCCAACCTCTCTCTGCAATACTCAGTTACATAAAGAGGAAGCAGTTGTTCCCGATGTCTCCCACCAGGACACCTTGCTGAAATCACATGGAAATATGGAAAATGACAGATTCAACTTTAACAAAGGGAGACTGATCTTGACATTCCAGGTAATTAAGTTGTAGACTTCTCTGCCCCAGGCTCTTCTCAATGTTAAAGGCAACCATGAGCATACGAAAGACTGGGCAAAATTTTAGAAGGAAAGCGCATCCAGATCCACCAATCCAGCCATGTCCCCTCTAGTTATGGATAGTCAGAAAACTATCCATGAGCACCACGTGCTTGGTTTGTTTGCATGTTTTTCTACCTGTGCATGTGCTGTTGCCTCCGCTGGAGTCAACAGGCAGACCTGGACAGCCTCAGTTTGTACAGCTGTTAGGTAACAGGAGAAACAAGATTGGTTAGAGAGACTTAGGGCACTCAGGAAAAAGATGGAACATTTGCCACACGTGGTATAATATGAAGGAGGTCTGTACTGGGCATAAGGGGCAATGTTTTGGTATCAGGGGGTGGGGACTGCAGCAATGAGTGCAGTCAGGGGACTGGGGAGCAATAAAAAGGCGGAAAAGGTTTGACAGAGACAAGGGCTACCCTAGGAGTTTGTGTGTTGGTTTCAATCCTAGAATCAGTAATTAGAAGTGAATTGACAAAATAATTAGGAAAATGTGTCCTGATTTAGAAGTCTACCTCCAATTAATTGAATATTCTAAACCTGTCAGTATTTTTCACTTGAATCTCCCAGTTTCTCTTCCCCTCCCTAAATATTAAGTTCTATGATGACCATCAAAACTATTACCTTCATGACCTCTACAGAAACAGAACATTCTGTTGTCAGATTCTTTGTCTCAGTAGTGTTAAGTTTGAGGAATGGAACCTCATACTCCATTTTTAGTAATGTGCCAACTCCTAAACCTTAGGTTTATTTTTATGCAGGGTATAATCTACTGTTAAGAAATACAAAGAAAAAAGTAGTACAAGTTTTAAATCTGAGTAAAATGCCAAAATGAACAATGTTAAGATCTCACCTGGAGTAAGTATGAGCAAGAGGTATCTGCACTGGAACTCTCATTTTGTATCGTATTCTGTTGAGTAATAGCATCCTCTTTCTTCCGTTCCTTCTGCCCTGCTTCATCATCTTCATACTCATCCAGGCTCTAAAACAAAAAATATTTAGTTATCAGTTACAGTCTTCGTATGTGACTTCACATGCCGCCCATATTTCACAAAATTCATGTATCAGTGAATATCTTCAAATATTCATTTCATATTCCAAGAAAGTTTAACTAAATGTTTTAATGCTTTTCTTTCCAACTAATAGCTCTTTCTTCATCACAAAAAGTAAACAATAATCAAAACAAGATCCAATTTGACAAAGGTTTTAGACAATGCTGTGCGAGTTCAGCGCTAATCCTGCTGTGAGCAGGAGCTTGGACTATATACCTGAAGTTCCTTCCATTGGAATGATTCCACAACACTGTTTGCCACATGCAATTGTGTGTGGCAAAAATACTACCTTTACATATAAGAGATTTTCAGGAAATCCAGAAAAGAAAAAAAAAAGTTAATTGTACCCTTCACTCAACAGCTGATCTCTTTTGACACAGTGGCACCAGCTGAGGTTGAACTGTCAGTCTCAATCACCCATTTTAATTTTGGTGCCCTTGGTTTTCACTTTTTCTTTGAAAATTTACCATTGAAAACCAGTAATTTTTAAATTACTTTGACAGTCATTAATTACCCACAGTTTACACTTATATGTAACAATTTGACTCTTCAACACAAACATTTCATACTAGATTTGCTGAAATAATTGCTTTGGGAGGATTAAGTTTCTAAAGCACTGACTGCTGTCAGGCCAGAGAAAGGAAAACTAAGTACGCAAGTAAACAAAAAGTAAATAATCCCTATTACTGCCTCTGCTCTAGCTCAAAGCCACGTTAAGGCCAGGTAGAAATGCGAGGTCTCAACCAGCTTTGGGTTAAGTCAGCTGCATCTAGATCAGTCTACTGATTTAATATACACATATTTATAAAAAGAAACACAATCTTATGGTTAGAAGACCAACTTGAAGCAGACAAAGCTTAAAAAAAAAAAAAAAAAAAAAAAAAAACCTGACCATGACATCACAAGCTCTTTGCCAGCACTCTACATTAGAACAAGAAGATATGTAAAACCTTGTTACAGAAACACAGGGAAATAATCAGTTTAAGACATCAGAAAAAGCTTCTAGATGAATGTACAGTACCTTGAGAAACAGAGAACAGGACTAGCAGAGAACAAAAATAAATGTCAAATTATTTCAGTTGAAATTCCTAATGCATTAAAAAAGAAAATCAGTATTCTGCAGCTGAGATACTGACAAACTCTGTCATCATCTTACACAAAGGACACTAAAGTAGTCAAAAGTATATAACGAGAGAGAATGCTGGAACACAGTGTCTTTAAAAATAAAACCAGTGTTATTTGCTAGCTGAAAGTAGCACTAGTGTATCAAAAACTAACTCCAGCTCCTCCAAAGCAAACACTATGGTGATACAAGTGCTAGAAAACTGGCAAATCAGAAAGGGATGTGTTTCCACAAGTGAAGCTGAATAAAAGCCATTTAAACTCTCCACAGCAGCGCTCATGACAGCAACGCTAATGCAATTTCACCGGTCTGCTTCTAACCAACCATTCAATGCAACTGATGCAGACCTGCCCCTATCACTAAGAAAGGCACACTTAGAAGGTTACTATGGCTAAATCATTGCACTTTCAAAGACACTTTCAATGAGACTTTTCTAATAAAATAAATACAAATATTTAATGTAATTCTTTTGGGCCCATTTGTAACAAAGCATTTAAAAAACACTGCCATGGCACATTCTAGAAAATGATCTTTAAATCAACATCCTCTACCTTTTATAAACTGTAAAACTAAAAAATTTTGATAACATGAACTTACGTGGTAATTTATCCCATTTTAGTATATTAAGCCATTATGAAGTGACACAATAGGAAATAATAAGGCCCTATTGCAATAAGAAATTGAATGATCTTTACCTCTTACAAAGCCAGCCTTGTTCAGAAAAAACTATGAGGCACAAAGAAGATATCATGTAAATTTTAACGAGTGTCATGCAAATGAATGATGAAGAATGATACTGTGTTAGAAAGACAGAAACATTTTCAGATTGGTCTTCTGATCCCCAAGCCGTCTTGACAGAGAATGGAAACAACTTTGCATTCTCAAGGAAAAACATTCTTTAAGGAGAAAAATTAAGCTCAAACATCAATATTGGAGGAAAAAGTCTTAGTAGTGACTAAGCAGATAAGTGTACCTTTCTTCACACATTCTCTCCTTCAGATATATGCTTCTCATAAGCTTTCCAAAGACAATGGGCATTCCATAGAAATATTTTTCTCTGAATACAATTACATCTGTAATGAAGAATGTTCTTCTCTCTTTTAATATAGGAACACCTGGCTACTAGCTATTCTTTTAGCAATTTGAACAGGAACAAAATCTAGTATGAAGGTTCTAGCCGCATAATTTTAAACAAAACATTTTCAGTTAGGATTTGTCAGCAATGTCCATTCCCAGTCTTTTCTTTCTTCTCAGGAAGGTCCAAAATCACCAAACTCTGCAAATCAGTACCATCAAAATGTACTCAACCACCCCAAATAATCCATACTTCCAAGGTTAAAGGCCTTCTTCCCAAGCATGAAACAGCTGGTTGAAGACTTTATGTAAATCTAATTCAGAGCACATAACCTCTGTTTGAAAGACTATGGGGGCTTGCTCCCCACTGCAGTTCCCTTCACGCAGCAGGTGCCATGCCAGCCGACGCCAACATAAGTTTGAGTGGTTAGAACCACAGAGGCACCAGGTTTTTATTACTCGTAAGAGATGAGGAAGAAGAGTCACAAGGAAAGGTTGACAGTCACCATACATGACTAACATGGCACATTTGGCCAGGGCTGCCAATGCCTTCCTGCCCTAAAGCAGATTCCTGGTCACTGTCAGAGGCTGTGGTTTCCCAACCACAAAAGTTATGCTCCCACTTCCAAACATGCAGACATACCAATTTACACAATGTTTACAATATGCAGGCTGGGCAAAACCCAACACAGTAACAACTACATAATTTAAAACCTTTTACTGCCTTTTAGTAAGTTATTAAGTTTTACTTCAATAACCATTAGCCTTAAAAAGGAAATCCACTTATTTTGACTCATGATGAAATAAGCTTTTCTTATTAAAAATGTCCTGCTTACGCACTTCATCTTCAGTTATTGATTGCTAGCATTATTGCCATTTATGTTCTTAGCTAACTTTTAGAGTAATAAAAATCAATAAAACCACATTACAGTTTTTGGGTGAGGGTTGATACATTATTATTGAAAAAACTAAAAATGTTCAAAGTGTTGTTAGACACTTTTAAAAACTGGGGTTTTTTTTCAAACTACCCTGTAGCTGAAACTGCCTCAGCCCACAAGACCTTTCAGTCAGCTGGATTACTGAGTTGCTCACGTTGCAGGCTCTCTCAAATACTGCCCTTTGCTGTAAAAACTAGTTTCACATAATTGAAAAAGATGTAAGTACAGCAATTACTTTCTCCATCAGCACAGCAGAGAAATAGACTTGTAACCCACCGAGGTGTAATTCTGACCCATTATATAATTCCCTTTGTCCATTCCCTTTCCTCTGCTCTTTTTTATTTTGCCACTAGTCACATACCATTTCAGAATCTTACTTGTCATTAAAATCATCTGAGTTTTGTATAGCAGATATTCAATGTGACATTCCCACATCTGATCTTAATATAAGGAATCCACAGAAATTCTTTAGGTTTTCTAGGATTTCAGTAAATGTTTGAAGCTGTAGTATAAACATTTTTCTGTAAACCTTTAGTATGGAAAATACAAGCGGAGTAAGATGCTTTCAAAAAGAATCAGACTGAGAAAAAAAATGCCACAAAGATATCCCCACATTCCAGCACACCACCACCTCCAGTTCAAGGAGACACTGTATGAAGAACACTTCTAATGATTCACTGGTGTGCTTCCTATAAATATTTGTGCATTGCTAAGAACAAGCAAAAGTTGGGGAAGGGCTGTCTTTTCCCTGGGAAGAAGCAATATTCCTATCCTGTGCAGACCAATTTATGAGCATGCAGAAGCTGCTCTCGCCACAAGAAACCGTGCTGGGTCAAAATGTCCCCATTTCCATCTCCCTTCCTGCACCAACCTGCTTCTGCCTTGGAGCTCTGCTGGCCAAGCACAAAACTGAGGGCTTCCCACTTCATTTCATGAAAGCTCAGGCAGGTTAGTTTCAGCAGTTTTAATTTGCTCAACTGATTTTGCCTGGACCAGATACAAGCCCATTCAAACTATTTATTTCACAGAACTCCAGGAATGGTTGTGCTACATCAGCTTTTTGAAAATGATGAACACTTGAGATACTACCATATCAAACCTGTACAGCAAGATGTGCAAGCAGATATGCACTCTAAATAAAATCCCATGTTCAGCTTCATGTTGGGCAATAAACAAACTGCATTACAAGCACCATTGGTTATCCTGATGGGCTTTCTTAGCTTAACCATGGAAGTAACATAGGAGAGGAAACTAATCAATGCATCTTCCCATTACGAACAATTTAAAAAGGCAATTTCAAAAAAATCGATTTTACCATAAGGGTATTTCCCATGCTGAGAAAAAGTTTGAAGTGCACTATCAACTTCATCTCAAGACATTGTAAAACTACAAAGGTTTCTATTAAATATAAGTACTTTCGACAAGCTTCCACAGTAGAAATAAAAGACAATATATAAGAATTGCTTTTAACTCTGAAAAAAACTTATCCAGGTAATTAACTACTGAAACATGAATTTTGGGATTCAACATTATCTTTCCCTTGGCTGACCATTCAGAAAAACCTAGAAAATTACTGCAAATAAAAGACAACTATTTTACATGATTTCTCTATAATCACTCTTCTTACTGCAACACTGAGAACCAAATGCTTCCTTGCTTTACCACGCACAACTTTGATATCAGCTAAATGCCGTCTTGCTACCTCTTTTGCATAGTATCAAATCGTTCTGTCAGCACCTCCCATCAAAACCACACAAAAATCCCAAACCTCTATGATTTAAGATTACATAACTTCTCCCTTCCGAAACACTAATTTTAACTATATTTGTAAACACACATTTATTACACTGTCCAGACAGCACCCAAAATATTTAAGCAAAACAGGTTTCGAGAAATAAAATCTTTTTATTGGAATAACAGCATAATTGGAAAAACTGCATCTTTTTCACTCTGCAAGTCCTGCATCACATTTCACTTGCTGAAGGGCTTTTCGTTACAAGTTGAAAACCATTCCTATAGAGGTGAAAAGAGATAATGTTATTCCTATGAACCATCTAAAACCTACAAACAGTTTTATCAATTACCCAGCTAAAGATTTTTTTTTTTTTAAGACTTTTAAGAGAGTCCAGAAAAGGATACTGAACTCCAACACCTTACCCACATGATTTTTGTGCACTTCTGAAAGTCTACAGCTCTAACTGGAGCAGGCCAATATCAACCATTAGTATAATCACAACCATGGATTTTTAACATAGAAGAGTAGTAAAGGCAGGAATCTTTGGTATCTGAGATCAAAAGAGACCCTAGGACAACAATGGGTCAGTGCCCAGCAGGTGGGCCAGAGCACAGCTGACTGCAGCCACAGACCTCTCATCCCAGACCATGCTGCCAACAAAGCAATCCTAAAAGAGGAGCATCACATCGACATCGGTGAAATGCACATCTTGCTCTACAAAATTCACAGCATTCCTGATTATAAGTCACATTTACATTTTTTTTGAACTCTATCCTTTTCTCATCCGTAATAAGAATTTATAAGTACCTACTTTGTACGTTCAATTATATTCCAGAGCAAATACAATTTAAAGTCTCAAAATCCTCTTAGAAATGTTTCTGGAAAAAAAAACCAGCATATTTGTCTGTATTAAGAGCAAAATAACAAAGTAATCTGAATTCTTTTAAAGCTTTGTGTAAAACATCAACTGCATCAACACCAGAATGTCAATTATCCCTCATTATAATAACAAAAAGCAGCAATGTTTGCAGATTGTTATTCATCAAAATACACTGTTCGGTCACCAGTGTTTTAAAACATACCAAAAAAATGAGTTCAAAAGTCAAATGTTTAACTTAAACTAATTGCCAAAAAATCCTTTATCACAAGGCTTGTCAAGAATGATTGGTGGATATGCTTAATTTAACTACTTAGTACATGATATTAAAGTCACAGAGTAAAATTCCAGGGATACAAGAAAACTTGTCTTGCAAAACACAAGCTATCTAGCATTACTAAAGTATTTCTATAAAAGGGAGAGACATAATAAAAATTATGGATTGGCAAACTATTAGAATTGAGCACCAAACTATTTGAGGCTGAATTCACTGTTGGCATTTTAGAGCCCTTCTGACTGATCAACACCTAAGAACAGAAGTATCAAGCAGCAACAATGACTGAAGATCCTTACGCAATGACATCCAACTGCTTACACCTGTTCCACAGGGAAGTTATTATGTAAATAGAATTGTGACTCACCCAGAAGAAATCCCAATCCCATGCTCTTAAAAAGAAAATGTAAATCAAAATTAAATACAGGGTCTAAGAAAAAAGAAGCCAAATCCTCATAATGTTGTTGGTATGATCTGACTTTTAGAACTCTGGGGTCCTTATATAGCACATCCCCATGTACTAAGAGTGACAATAAACATCATTCAAATTTTGCACACTGCTCCTTATTCTATTTTGATAGCAACATGTCTTCCTTCCGCTGCTGACGGTGGAGATCTGGTATAAAGTCAATAAAAACTACATTCTCTACACAGAAATCACTAATAGTGTTGAACGTATGAATCTAAAAGTTACAGAAATGGTCACAAAAAACACACACAGAAGTGGAGTCATCTCATTAACCTCCTAATTAACATTCTGAAATGATGCATCCTATCTAAAACAAACATGGCAAAACAGTGGTTTAGCAGAAGAAATTCGGTGGAACAAAGTTTGCCTGGTTCTGCCAGGGGAAAAAGAAAGATCTGTTAAAAATATTTGCACTGTTCATAGAAGAAATATTTATCAGTTTGCGTCATGCCACTGGTGTTAAGGAAACAACAATCACAGACTGCAAGAGCAGAAAAGAGAATTCTTCCTGGATGTATAGAAAACAAGTGATCATTTACACACTCGATGCCCACCTATGCTATTTTTTCTATTAAACTTGCTCCTGCATTAGGTAAGATTTTAGGAGATGTTGGTATTAGAGGGAATGTTATCAACAGCTGAACAAAAGCCACTGAAACAACAGATAATGGAGTAAAAATGTCTGTAACCACCATCACTTTGACTTTCACTGCCATGTATTCCTGACAAAAGTTAGCAAACAGAAAAGTGTTCCAAATAAGAGAGATGCATTGTCATGTAGCAAAAGACCATACAGATTGAGCACCCTTCTCTTTAAAGCCACAGAAACAGGGAGAGAAAAAAATCTTGGTGAAGATTAGCATGCTATTTTCAAAACAGAATTATTCCTCTTAATGTGACCGTATAACACAGAAGAATGTTACCTCCCCCAGTACGCCTGTGGTGCTTCTGAAGAGAAATAAAGATGAGATCAGTACTTGAAGAATGTTCTAACAGGAGACCAAACAGGTTACTCAGTAGAACTGTATTTCTAACTATCCTGCCCCCTAAAGCATGCAGTTTGTAGCCATTTATAATGTCTGAATATCAAGTTCCATTTAATTTTTTTTTCTTTTTTAATGCAGTGCCTTCATAGTATTCTGCTCTCTTGCCTAATAGGCTAGTTGTCATTTTTCTTATTCTACTCACTGAATCTCATTCAATGTTTACATACAGCGGGTGTGGGATTGGTCAAACTAAACAAAGGCAAAATGGCTGATGAAAACCAGCTAAGCACAGGCAAGACAGGACAACAGACTCAGAACAGATCCTAAAGGGAAAAAGAAAAATTTGGCACAATACTTTTTTGAGAGTTGTACTACACTTGTCATTTAGGAGTGAGATCTTCTCAAACTACAGAAAAACTGATAAAGATATCAATCAGATTTTCTGCTCTCCCAGATGCTTGTTTTGAGTCCTAATACAAGTAAGTGTACTAACCAGACAGAGATGGCATCTACATTTAGTCAAGGGGCAGAAAGGGAAAAGTAGTACTGAAAAAGCACTTCAAATAGGAGAGGCATTTACCTGGATTGAAAAAAATTATGTTTGAATTTAATTTCCAAGGCAATAAACAAGCACTTTCGATGGACTCAGCACTGCTGTCAGGAATAGACAGCACTGACTGAAACTGTGCAGACAGAAAAAGCACTGTATACCTAGGACAGATATAACCAGGTAAGATCAAAAAAGTTCAAAGTTGTTGCTGAAGTCAATATTTTAACTGTTTCTTGGGAGAATACCTTATACCTACAAATGAGTCCTAGTGACAATTCTGTGAAGCTGTTTCCCAACCTAGACTTCCAAAATCCCTCTTTAGCTCTGTATTTGGAGTGAACTCCAAAAAGTGCATCTCTGCACTTTTTTAATAAATACATCAATGTCCAAGGATCTTGATGGAAATCCAGCCCAGGTGCTCATAGTGCAATCTCACATGCTAACAGCCTAAGTGTCTCCTGTTACCTCCACTTGCATCCTTGCTTCTTATGGGCTCAGAAGTCAAAGCTCTTTTGTACCGGTATCTTTTTAAAGTCACTAGTGCTGGCAGGTGTGTGCATGTTGTGTTTCAGACAGTAATTAATGTTTAGTAATAGATTCTTTAAGACATGAAAATTGCACAGCTGTGAGGGGTTAATTCAAGTTTGCTACAAGTGAAATATGCAGATGAGTTTCCACAGTAATTCAAGGACCAGACAAAACAGGCAGTTACCCTTCCACCTAAGCAGTCAGCACTGTGTACAGCCCTGAGCCGGTTCAGCAGGTGTTTGACTCTTCCCATTCAAAAGCTCTGTGAGGAACTAAGGGAACTATGGTACTGACTTGGGAGTGAGGAGGAGAAAGCGTGGGAGTCAGAAAGAGCTGTGGGAAAAGCTCACAGAAAGAACATGTAGCTGATGCCTGGTGAGAGGGAGTTACTCAAGTAAACAGATATTAGAGCAGCAAAAATAAGAAAGCGAGCAAAGGACACATATGTTTCATCTGGTCTGAGAAGCAAAACTACACGTTACTTATTTTTTGTGGTCTTTCTGTCACTGTCAGACAAAATTAGGGCTGCCTAATTTTCCCTGCAAAATGTATCCAAAATTTTCATATTTTGATTACCAGGTCTAAGACAGAGCTGGGCACACTCCACTTCCAGTAGGTAAGAAAAACTAGGACTTCAGGCTGGGAACATGCAAATAGACAAGGCTTTGCCACTAAAGAGTATTTCATGTGCACATTAAACAGTACCAGCAAGTTCAAGTACCTTAGTACGAAAGTAGCACTTGAATGTGATGACCTCAGAACAGGGAATAACACGCATAGACACAAAACCAAATCCATCCAGGTGTGAGGAAATCCTAGTATAGGAGCATAATGGGAGGAATGAGTCACGTCACAGAGCTGGTTCAAAACAACTTCACTCACTGGAACCTTACATTACTGTAACTCATTCCATGAGAGAGCAATGCTACTTCTACAAGAAAACAAACCAGAACAAAACATGAATAAATAAAGCACAGAAAATGCTGGATAAATAAAACTTTATATTCACAGGTGCAGTATTTATACAAAAAAAAAGAAATTTTCCATTACTGTTATTTTAATTGTTGAGTGACTGACGAAGCTTTGGGGGTTTTTTTAGCTATAGAGTTACTTGCATACAATATAGTGTAAACCTTGGGTCTTCAGCAATTACTTGTATGTTACCCCATCTAGACATAGACAACAGCTCCAGACCCAAGGCACTGGCAAGGGTCTCCCTTGCTGAGGCACAGAACAGAAAGGCTACACCCCTTCCCCCACTTCTACTGAGTGTCATGAAAGCGTGAGGTTAAGGTTAGACATGCAAAATTAACATGCATGTCTGCCATGGTAACTGCTCACACGCGTTGTTTTCTGTAGACCGAACTGTGGTAAACACAAGGTAATTCAAGCTTTACCATTCCTCAGTGAAAGAAAGGTAAACAATTACATGCATCCTGTAGGTACCACAGGGTAGAAGCATTCCTTCTGTTACCATAGCGCAGCCCTGAGCCATTGCTGTGTCCAACCCGACAAGCCTGTTACTCTGACCAAAGAGGACAAGGAGAGGAATTCACATGAGATGACAACACTGGAAATGGGATTCCATTCAATTTGTCTCATATAATTACCTATCACAGCCAAATGACAGTTAACACCAGACTTTTTCCCCTTGATTTAAAGAATCTTAATGACAAAAAAAACCCTTTCAAATATAAATTGATGCTCCAGTAGGGATCTTCACGTTATTAACAGGAGGACACACACACGCAAAAACAACAAAATAAATACGCCCCAGCCACGGCTACACTTACAGTCCAACCCAAACCAGAGGAAAGCAACAAAAGAAGTATGTGAGGAAGAGTCAGGAATGAGGATTCTGCTGTTCACATTATTAAAACATGCTTTTAATTTCTGAGACTACAAGCTAAAGCCTGTAATAACGTTGCTTGGAAAACAGAAGGCTGAGTGAGCATCTGAGGGTGAAAAGGAATGTTTTTACAGGCGCAGTTAGTAAATACCACTGGCTCCTGCAGACATTCTTCCTTAAATGGAAATTAACATTGCTTTAGGTTAGAAAAGAATCTCTTGATACAATAGATGTGACAGGGTAGCCATTAACCTTTTAGCACCTGCACTAAACGAAACAAAAACTAACAGAAGGCTTTATATATACAGCTTTCTGTTCAGTAAATATTTAAAACTCTTTCCCTTCCCTGCCACATCATTCTTGGCTGTAGATCTGGAAGAGCAAGGAATCCTAAATTCCCACAAACAACATTAAAATAATGTAGAAACACAAAGTTTCTTCGGATATCTATGACTAACAGTATGAGGGCACTAGACAACTTAAAGCAAGGAAACTACTCTAGATACAATCAGAACTGAACCTTTACCCTAAAGTTGAGACAAACTTTATTTCGACACTGAAATAACTCTGCACCGCTTTGATTTTATTTTCACTTCCTATTTTTTATTTTCATATCCCCCTGCAACTGCTTTTTCCAGCCAAGAAAACAAGAGTGCTCCCTCCCCCAAGATTCCTAAGAAATTTAACAATGGATAAGGGCTGAGGTTCCACAACAGCTAGAATAAGCAAGTGTCCATTTAGCTATAGTCCAACTCTGCTTCTTTTCTGCTCCTGCACAAGGGCATCCATCAGTCCTCTGCATCCCCTTCACTGACGCTGGCAGATTGTGTCAGGGTCATTTCCGAGCAGAAAGGTACCTCTAAGAAAAGTGAACAGTATTTTGTACACCTTGGTTTAGCTAACTACAGGATCAAACGGGTGCCAGGACCAGCACAGGCAAGTCAGGTAAAAGCAAGGATCTAAAGCTGAACATGGAAAGTCTGAACATGGAAAAGGATAAAGTCTCACAAAATTAAAACCTCAGCAATTCAAACCAGAGAAATAGGGGTTCAACAGGAATTCATCTAAAAGCACATCCTAACATTTAACATTATTAACTATTTTGGGATATAAATAGTGTCTCTGATAATACTAAACACCACTTATTTTTAGAGGGAAACAAACTACTGATTCAGACTTCAGAGCTCCAACACAAGGCCCAGGTGACCTCTCAGACCTTCAGGTTGTATGTGCTACAGAAGAGCTTCCCCCTTGTAACCTGCTCAGCTGCTATTACTATTAGTTGAAAAAGGACTACTACAGAGCTGCAGAGCTCATCCATCCAGCCACTGGAAGTTTCATCACCATGCCACATCACACCACAGCCCTGTGTTAACATTCCCTAGGTAAAAAGCCCATCAAGAGTGAAAGACTAGATTAACATGCTCCTTCTCAGATGTTCTTCTTGGTTCCACATGCAGCAGGGCCATTGCAACTGAAAGAAAAATGCAACACAAATATAAAAGCGCAGAATGGAGTGACAAGAACAAGCTGGACTTAAGCTGCCTTGTCCAACACAAACAGCATGAAATGAGAGAAATACCTACAGTCTGGTCAAACAGCCCAGCCTCATCTTCAGTTCATCCTGATGCCTGCACCGCCCATCCTCCTGTCTTGGCATGTTTACCTGTACAGGAACTGATCCCACCATAAATGAATGCAATTAATCCCAAAAATGTTAATCTTCAGACCTGCCACTTGCCCTATTATTACAATACATGCACAAACACAACCAACAGTACAAGGACCTGGCCTAACTCCATGTGAAATTTGTAACGAATTATCCTGTGTCCTGGTACAATATACAAAACCACATTAATATACACATACATTGTATACATAGCATACCTCACATTAATGACTTATCCTGCTAACATATGCAAGTCATTTTAGGAAAAAATATCCATTAAAACAAGACCACAAAGGATCACAACACAGGTACTGCACTATGCCCTACGCTGTTAGGATTTTAGTATTCTCTTATTTCTGCTTTAAGAAAAAATTTCCACATTTTTTAACAGGGAATTCCTTTTTATAAGTAGAGCTTTGTACACATACACACTTCTATGGCCCTTTTTTAACTGTACTTATGACATAGATTGTAAACATAAAAAAAAATAATAATAATAATTTAGGTGCAGTAGTTTATGCCTGGAATATAAGTGGAGCCTAGAATTTTTCTGGCCATCTTTATTTCTACAAAATGCAGTATCTTATTAAATGAAGTTAGGATAATGAAAGGCTCTAACTCTCTTCTGTATATCTTTTTCTATTTATGGTTAGTGTTTGAAGACTGTTTCTAAACTGTGGAGAAGGAAGCAAGACACAGGTATGTTGTCATTGTGTATTATTTGGGTTTATATTGTATTTCATTTTTATACTGGATTTTGTAATGGTTTCTTCTGTACCACCCTGTTCCCTTGGAAAATGTATCACGAGGTTTGTCCCTGCTCCTTTTCCCCTCCAATTCTCCCACACTGGAATGTAACCCAACTCTGTTCTACTCCCACCTTGTCCCTGATAGGGTAGTAGCTTGTCCCTGCCTCTAGCCCCTTCCCCCTGGGTAAAAGCCCTGGGATGACGTGGGAAGCTTTCTCTCACTCTTGGGACCAGCATGGGGACAGGGACTGGACTGAGCTCTGGACCCTGTGGGGGCAGGACCCCAGAATAAAGCCGTGATTCCCCCGGACCAAGGGCAGACTCTTTCCTTTTGCCATCAACGGATGCCTGCTTTCTCTAAAGGAAAAGGTTCCAGCAGCCTCTGGGATCTTTAAGGCCCTGAAGGGAAAACTCTGGCGTGGTTGCCTTCTCTAGCTAGCCGAGGCTAAAATGGAGACGGGGCTCCCAGAGAGAGGGAGACACTTCACAGGTATATCTATGCATTCTCATACCAAGCACCCACAAAGGCTTTCACAGTCATTCACTACTGATACAGAATGCTTTAAGTAAGGTTTTCTCCCAAATCTCAGCTCACACTGTAAACAACCAACTGGGTTAGTGAAAACAAAAACACACCTGTGCAAATATGGATACAGACTGATTCACATTACGCATTTCATTCAAACCTAGTAAGATTTTGGTTGAAGAACAAGTACATTACAGAAAAAAAACTCCAACAACATACAAAAAGCCACAGCCAAGAAAGAGGCATAGAACAGTCCTGCCTAGAAAAGCCATCTTCATCACTGGAGATTTTAAAGTACACATCAATGGAAGATAAATATCAGGAATACAGATGTAAGATGCTGTTGGGATAAGATGACAAACTAGACAGGTCTTCAAAGCTCCCTGCAGCCTTATTTTTCTAGGAGTTTTTAACAGTAAACTCTTCACAGGAAGAGTTTGCAGTGGCAACAGAAACAACAAATAAGGATAACAAACCACACCAAGAAACACATTTATCCTCACCTTCATGCATACATCCCACAGAAGCCACCTGCAGTGCACAGCAAACTGGGAGAAACAAGCATAAGCAGCAGGACAATTCCGCTCTCACAACTTATGGGATTGCAGCCACACTGGCTCTTCATCAGAACACATAGGTACAACATCAAGAATTCCCCTAAGCAGGATCTGAAAAGGTAACAGTCAAAAAAAAAAAGGTGTTCCACACCTGCTTTGCTTTCAAAGACATTCCCCACTCATCCCTGCCAAAAAAGGATGTTGGGATATTTCTTAGAGTGTTTCCCCTGAATGAGGACAACTGCTCTTATGTCACTTCAACTATAAGTTCTTTTTTTAAGCACAGAATATGGGTTCCTATATTACACTTTTCCCTTTCTTGGCCTTATCCAATTGGACTGCAGCAGAATATCAACTTCAACTACTGTAAGTCTATCACACGTACTGAAGAAACTAGTCACATCTACATTCCCTGTTAGCTTAATCAAAGTTACTTTTTTACAACCTCTGCCTTCCTGCTAACACAAGATATTTTAAAGATAACTACAACAGACTTCTGTGATGGTCTCAGTTAAAATACTAAGAAAAAAAAATCTGCTAAATTACACTGCATGTTCATTAGTCAAGAAAATTAAGTGAATAAATCTCCTCCCACTAATTTACTTGGAATTGACTCCCATGTAGGTAACAGCTGCTGATCTAGATTTAGAACCTAGAATTTCTTTGTAATTATAATCATAATTTTATACTCAAATTCTCTGAAAACTTCTCCAGCATTTCAAGGTTCTAGAAATCAGTATTACTAGACCAGAGACTACTTTGGACAACTGTTTTGAGAGAAAGTTATCTGGACATGATAATTTTCAAATGTTTATCCTTACTGGAGATGAACCAACTCCTTAGAAAATGCCCTTTTAATGTGAATACTTACACTTGTTTCCACTGGGCAGAAAACAGAAATATTTCTTCAGCATGTGCTCCTAAGGGCAAGTGCTTATCAATGGAGCATAGAAATACCAATCTTACCAGAAAGACACAACAACATGACTTACATTATGACTGAGTAATTGTTCAAGGAAAAGAATTTAAGTCAAATGAAAGTCCTCCAAATGAAAGCAGCACTGGCCATGGCCATGCTACTGGACCTTGGAACTGAAAACATTAATTTAAAGCATCCAAACCTACCATTTGAAACAACCCCTTTATTTCCCATTGTCATGGCTAACAGCACACTATTAGTACCTCTGCCTTCAGTGAGATAGGCACACAAGAGGCACAGAACCTAATACTCACAGCTGATGACTGACCATAACCCCAAGTCTAGAGCAGTTGGTCCCCTTGAGGATCTTCCCTGGCAGGGTAAATGCAGGTTCTACTGAAAGCAGGGCAGGTCCAACCCTATCTGCAGTGGTCACAGTTCTCAGTAAGAGATGCTGCTGTACACTTCCAGAGGAAAGATCTGAAAACTAATGGTTGAGAAGTTTATCTCTGTGTGGAGTCAAGTGTTGAAAACACTGAGGATTTATCTGACTCCGCTGGCTCTGATACATTACTTATAAATAAAACTCTTAAAAAATACAAGAACTGTCATTTTTTGTTTTTCTTTTTAGTCAAGCCAAACCTTTGTTTTATTTATTAGGATTCTACAGTGCTTTGATTTGTGGTTTTCTTCATATGCTCACCCTCCAGTGAGCAACACTCCTGGCAAAGCTACCCCATGCTGAACTTTTAATTTATGCAACAGCACAGACTAAACATTCGCCTCTATTTGCCACAAAGTACAAGCACCTCAATAGTGTATTCTTAAAGACAAAAATTTTAATAGAAGAATGTGTAAAGTGTATTATTAAAGTGTAAAGAATGCCTATTTTGAAACACAGTATTCAACTGCTTGGTGAAACCCTTTGGCAAGGATACTGTGCATTCCTAGGAGGATTTAAATGAGTTTGCCGCAGAACAAAACCTGGGTTAGGGATAGTAACTTGGATACAGTCACACACACACACACACACACACACACACACACACAAAAGAGAACATTCTCACTCCTCCCGATCCTTTTCCTTGAAAAACCACAACCATCAACATGCAAAGTCCGTTTTAATAAGATAACGTGAGAGGGTTTTGGGGAAGCAAAAAAATACTGATTGAAATATAGTTTCTACACCAAGTTAAACCTGTTTGTACTTCTCAAAACTACTATGGAATGTAACTTTGCAAAATCCTACAATATTTGAAGCTGCTGCTTTTAAACTGACATTTGAAAAGACAATTAGAATAGAACAATTAAAGAATAGAATTGTACATCTCAATTTGAAATTCAAGCCCTGATTTTTTTTAATATGATTTGAGACATGCTTGCTTAAAATAATTTCCTAGTTGTTCACTCGAATCTCACTCTTCTGTTCAGCTTATGAGAAGGGCATCAGAATAAAGACAGGCCTTAATATTTAAAAAAAAAAAAATTCAAACCAGCCTCATTAAAAGAAGGCTTCTCAGCATTCAGTTCCCATCTTCTAGGGAATCTTCATATACATGATAATTAGCTTCCTCAAAGGCTAAGGCTTAAATGTCATTGCTTTGTGTTGTAAATTCTAATTATTCATAGTAAATAAATTAGTGATACTCTTTTATTCCTTAAAGCAATGCAGAAGATTGAAGTAACGGTACAACTTGCAAAAAAATTAGGAGTTCCCAAAAAGGGAAGTAAAGCTTCATTCTTCTCATTCCAGTAGACTTAAAAAGGGGTCCACTAACACTAATGTGGAAAGGGCCAGTGACCTAGAACTTTACTTATGGACCAAAACTATTGATGAAGTCTAAAGAGTAAGGAGTAATGGGTATTCAAAATCCCAACTCCTGTGATGGAGCAGGAGAATGAACAGGCTGTGCTCTAATTTACTCTGACATGTAGCACATCATGGCTGCAGAAGCAGCATGTTCCAACAGACCATCTTTCAGGAGTCACATTCTTGGGAAACAGCCGATTCCCGGGGATTCACACATGACCTTTCGTTTAATAGCAAAATACTTAAGAAATTAAACCACATATCTCACATACAAGTCATGAAGAAAGAAAAAGAGTTAAGAGGGGAAGAACATGCTATTTAGCCTCACTTTAGGAAGCAGCGATAAAATCAAATGGACTTTATGACCACTCTAACATTATGATTATTATTGAGCTTTATCCCATCTGTAAATTTTGGATTATGGACATCACAGTTACCCACTACTGGAAGACAGAGACAATTTGACCATGTGCCTTGAAAAATTCCCTTGAAAAACGGTCAAACGAAAAGGCTTTTTTAAGCACCTCAATAGTCAGCTCTTGTTCCCTGGAGCATTTTATAGACAAATAAAAGCGTAACATGAACTAGTATTAAAATGACAAAATTATTTTGAGCTTTCCTCAGACTTGCTCAGATTTGGGCTCCACAACTAAATCAAGCACTTTATTCACAAAACAGCTGTTCCACAGCATTCCGATCAATAAATCAAGAAGAGAGTTTATTTTTGCATTGCTCACATACAAGTTTAATAACAGCATGACACTAAAGAGTCAAATCAAAATCGAAGGATGAAACTCCCTTTCAACCTAGGAACAAAGAAGAACTTCATCACCAGAAAGTACATATCTGAGGATTCATATTGCCCATTAAGGGAAGCTTCAAAAAACCCAATAAATTTCACTGGGCATACAATTTAGAATTTGGTTTTCTGAATGGAAACCAAGGAAATAAAATACCATTCTTGAAAACACTAAGCTAAGTTATTCACAAACAGTAGTATCATTCAGCTTTCAAAACCATCCTGGAAAAAAAAAAAAAAAAGAAAAAAGCTAGGCATTCTATCACTAAATATATCTTAAAATTTAACAATAACATATATTCTTCTAACAATAGTGGTGTAAGTACTTTTTTATCAGCACAAAGGTGGCATATAGCTTTTATAAAAACAAGTACTATCATATGATTAGGATACTGTGGTCGATTTGAAAAGTTATTAAATTTTTGTACTAGTCAGAATAAACATTAAATGCTGTTTTCACATTCAAATTTAAACTATCTGTAAGTGGGTAACAGATACATTTGTATGCGCATTCCATAATTCACCAAGATTATGAGTCTCCTAGAAGGCTCTTGTAAGCAATACCAGAATTCTTTAAAACACTATAAATATAAGAATACATATCTATCCAAATTAGCACTGAGTATTTTTGTAACTAGAAATATATCTGGTTGCAACTAAAATGCTTCCGTTTAAAGAATGAGGAACAACCTAAAAAAGATTTCCTACGTTAAATTACTGCATTGGGCATATCATTTGTGGATCCACATTTATTTCATTTTTTGAAAGGACAGTTGAATTAAGGTGCCTAGGCCCCTGAAACATCTCAAAAGAAAAGGATCTGAGAAAAATGTGAACTTTTACTAGCTTCTGAGGAAGTTACCTTGAGAAATAGGTAAAGAAACAATACACACTCTCTCTGATATGTGTCTGATGACCAGTAACTCCAGCAAGGAGAGCCAACAAAGACACGTTGCTCAGATATGCTTCAGCTCACTTACAACAAGGACTAAGAAAACCAACAAAAATAATAAGCAATGCTTTATACTCCCTTTACTCTTACTTAGTTATTAATGTACAAAATCAGTGCAATTTCTGAAAACAGGAAATGAAGTAAACAGCAGGAAAAGAAACTAGAGAGGGTTTTTGAAGCAAGAGCACATGAAGAAGAAGGGCCTGTTCAGCCTGCTAAAGAACAACTCAAGGAGCAATTTAATAGCAACCTCAAACTGTCTGAAAGTTAGTTAGAAAGATTATGGGAGCCAGGCTGCTCTCAGAAGCAGCAGATAAAGCAAAGGGTACAAAATGCATCAACTGGACACTAGGAACAGTATTTCAGTAAGACAGCAGCAGCACAACACTGGGACAGGTTACTCAGAGAGACAGTTGGAGACACATCCTTAAGGGTTTTCAAGCCTCAGTAAGACAAAACCAAGGCTGACCTTTTCCAGGGCTGTTCAAAGTACTGCTCTGAGACTTCCAAAGGCCTCCTCCAATCAACATTTCTATGTATTTACAGAGCCAGAAGGGCTGCTTGATTAATCTTTCATGCCCTATTGCCCATTTCCCCCCAAAGTGGAAAACTCAGGGTCACTTGGCTTTTTTTTTTTTTTTTTTACATTTGGGCAACAGTGAGATCCATACTGCCTTTTTGAGATGATTCAGGCAAAATGTTCTGTAATTCGAAGCTCAAGTATAAAGAAGCGTTCAGGCATCCAAAGAGGCATCTTAAAAAATGTACAGAAGCAAGCAATTTGGGGGGAAAAAAAAGTCCATACAAACAAGTAATCAGATGCATTTGAAAAGCTCTCCTAAAATATGCAAAGCCAAAGCTTATCGTTCTTAAACAGCCAATTGATTCTCTATTATTCATTAGGGGAATGAAAAAAGATGGACTGTTTAAAATGCACACATTTTTCTGGATAGAAGAATACTTCTTCCTGTAACATCTGCTAGAGTTACCCATGCCCAAAAAGTGAGCTGCCCTATCCAAATGTACCTTTCCTGCTTCACTGTTCCAACTCTTATTGTCTTGGCTACATAAACAGATATACAGTAAAGCCACAATTCATATCACACATTATATGATAAAGACTATATATTGAGCAAAGGTGCTCAAATGCACCAAACTCGCTAAAGGTCAGCTTCCAATGGATTTGTGATCTGACAGTTCACTGAAATCAAATCAAACTTGCCAAGATCAGAAATTTTCTGCTCCTTTCTCTTGGTGCATTCACTTACACTGCATTTTGTTCTGCTGCACGTTAGTTGGATTGCTTCTTTTTTGGCCTTTCGTTATGGAATTTGTAGCTTTATTTTTACTGAGAGTGGCAACCTTCTCAGATTTAAGGAACAGAAGAAAGGGGATTAAAAGTTGCAGAGGAAAACCAATCACAAAAGCCCTGCTCATCTTCTCTAAGATAAGAGGCAATATGCTTGTTTGTCACACAGAGACTCTGCAAACCCTATTCCTTGTGCATTGCTGCATGATCTCAGTGAGAAGCTAAGGGATACACAGATGTATCTTTTGACTGCATTATAAAGCATCTTCTCAAGAGGATTCCCCAACCTTCCCCCTTCAACACCAAGGGCTATTTGATGAAAACAAGTAAACTTTCAGTCAATAACTACTGTTGGTAAGCAGTGGCTGTACTGACAAAGACCATGCTGGAAATTGATATTTGAGCAAAATTAGGAACCAAAGACAAAAAATGATGAAATTTTCTGACCAATTCATAGCAGCACAAAATAAAATCAATAAAGTTTGACTTGCAAATTAAGGCTGCCTTCAAATTAAGATCAAGTAAAGAAAGGACACCCGTGAGTATATTTTAATTTTAATCAGTTCTCAAAACAAACTACACTTAGTCCTCTTACTAGATAATAATATGTGGAAGTGATGCGCCCATTTCTCATATAGTATGCTACCAGCATTATGGCACAGAGATTTGCAATGTATAAGCTTACACCTTTTCCTCTTGCTATTTACTGTCAAGGGACAACAATCAAAGGACTTTATCAGGATGAAACAGGCAGCTGCCAAATGCCTGAAATGGGTAAGTAGCCAAAACAATTCCTTGTGCCTCATTACAGAGCCATTTAAGTATCTCGTAGCAAAAGACACTAAAACTTAAAACGAAAATTCCCAAGTCTTCACTTAGCTGTGTGGTTCTCTTTCCAAACACTTTAGAACAGTTGCGTGGAAATTGTTCCCTCTTGTTAACTTTTGTCCAGGTTTTGGTGCTGTCGAATCATGACACACCCACAATGAGAAAACTGCTCCAACTCAGTAGCAAGCTTAAATGTAACATGACTGTATGGACTGAATTCCTGGCAAGTTCTTCAAGTCCTGGGTCAGTTAATTACAACAGCAGGTATCTACTTACATTTCAACAAGAACTTACTCAATCATCATTTTCATGTACAGCATTCCTTAAAAATCAAGGAATTCAATCCAACTGTGTATAAAACACTCTGACTACTAGATTAAATATTTAGAGGACAGGATTATGTTCTGAACCACGAAAAGAGCCTTCTGGAGATAAATGGCTTTCTACAAATCCACTTTTCAAGGACAGCTCCATCTTTTGAAAAGGATCAGTCTTGAAAGTAAAAAGCACTCATCTATGAACTCATTTAAATTATAAGCAGCAAATGCATTTAAGCAGAAAATAAGCACATTCTTGCAAAGCTTCCCAATTAAAAAAGGAAAAAAATACAAAAAACTAAACAACCATGATCACACTTCCACAGACTTTCAGAGGTGTTAAAATATTTGACAAAAAGTAAGAACAAACCAAAAACATCCAAGCAGCAGCAACTGCTAATTTTGTCCCAAAACCAACCATTCCACAACTAGGCCAAACTGTTTTTTACTTTAAAAGCAAAATACACACAAACACACTTTTTCATCCCCAACACCACCAGTTCTGAGATCATAGGTTAATACATTGTCTGCCCTGGGTGAAGTATATTTATATATCAGCAAATACCTCCCTCCCTCTTGCCACATTCCCTTCTTCCTCTCATCACTTTTTCAGCTAATACTTTGACATTACTGGCCTCACAAACTCAATCCTGCAAACTTCCTGACATTCATGTCTTCTTAATCTGAAACTTAACTTGAGGAGTTGGTTAACATTTGACCTTTGCTCTACCTCAGACATACCTGGAGACACAAGAAAAAGTCCAAGGCATGCAATATCCATTCACAGCCTGAAAGGATGCTTTATTTTAAAAGTTTCCAGCACACAATCTTCAAAAACACCAATCCATTAAAACTTCAAAAGATATTTTAATAGAAATTTCCCTACAAGAATAGCGCTTTGCATAAACATTACAAACTTGTACCAAGACTGAAGACATGAAGAAATAAATAATAAATTCCTAGAAGCATACACCCAGGAGTTATGGTGAAATTAAGAATTAAATAGCAACCACAACTAATGAAAAGAGGCAGTCTCATTTAATTAAATTGGATACTACACTAGAGAATGAACAACAATAAATCATACACGGATTACAGAAGTGGACGTGGTACCTTAACAGGCTATTAAAAAAATTAGCCAGAAATAAATTACTAAGATAAATGGAGAATGAGGTTACAAAACAAATCAGAAATAAAGCAACCAGGTACCTTGCAAAATATAAAATCTACCTGCTTGCTCTAGATGAAGCCAAACAAAGGCTCAAATACCAGTACCAAATACTAGAGATTTAGATCTCTAGCTTTTTTTTTTTTTTTCATCTTTAAGATTAAGTTTTAAAGCTTATTCTAGCTTTTACCCATCCTCCTACCTTCCCTCATTAAACACACACACACACACACACAAAAGGACTTTCGAAGAGTGAATAGCTACACTTTAAATGAGTGCACTTAAAGTGAGGTTTTTCATTGTTGTACTTCGGGAAACAGATTTGCTACGAATTAAATACTCACAGTGATAAATAAGAAATGTTGTACTGGTATAACATGTTTTTACCTTAAATGAACTTATCAGACATAGAGACTTCACATCCTTTCACCTCTTAATTGCTGGAGTATGCTACTGCCAGTATCTGGTGGTGCCAGAATTTTGAGGGAAGAAGGAAAAGAAAGGGTTGGAATACCAGGGATGAACATGATTGTTTAATGAGCTGGTGTCTCTTTGCTAGAATACAGTCCCCATTTGCTGTTATCTCTATCTGCCTCAGGCATTTTGTTTGTCATACAGTTAAATCATAATTGAACATGCCATTCTGAGACTGTGCTTGTTAAATAAAACCTGTGGCTATGATTGATAAAGGGAATGCCTTCTTATAGACATAACGTATGCCATGTAAAATTTAAGTCAAGTTCTTAGAAGCAAATATGTGAGAAAATACAGTGATTTCTTTTGTTCTCAAGAAATTTTCATTTTCAGTTACAATTGCACGTTTCAAAACAACTTGTACCAGTAGCAGCTAACACATGAAAACACTAACTAGAAAATTCATAATTTTCTCAAGAGTAAAATATTTCAAGGAAGGTATTTCCACAACTACAAGCCAAGTAAACTGAAAAAGCTTTGTTTTCAAACTAGCTTTCTCTATACATAAAATAAAAAAGGAGCAAACGGAAGACATTATTCATAGTCCTCTTTGGAAGGGTTGTCTATCAGAGACAACATGTCCTTCCTGGGATGTGTAGCTGATTCAAAGCCAAGACCTTTCAAATGAAACTGGTTTGGTTCAAGTCTAGATCCAGAGCTGAATTCAGAGTCTGGTGACTATCCCCAGGCACAAACATCTGTGACCTACCACTGGATTCTCTAAGCTTCTTTCTCAAGACAGGCAGCTCCCCATCTCACCTAACACACTCTTGCACATCCCACTCAGTGCACTTGATTCCCCAAGCCAGCACCACTCCCTCTGAGCTCACCTCTAACATCCCATTATCTATGAAGTTCACAGAGTGCTGGCCTACAAATAGTTCATTCACACGAAGACAGCTATAAAAATATGGCCCAGGCTAAGTTCCAGATATAAGGATCCCTGATGGCAACCCCTTTATGGCA
Source organism: Hirundo rustica (assembly GCF_015227805.2). NCBI lineage: Eukaryota > Metazoa > Chordata > Aves > Passeriformes > Hirundinidae > Hirundo > Hirundo rustica. Next base: position 40,023,611 of record NC_053453.1, read on the forward strand.
GTACACATCCAGTGATATATTGGGGATTAATTCATGATTAGTTAGTGCAGCTTCCTAATAGTGTCCAAGTAAAGAACCATCCCTGCACAAAAGACAGAAAAATCTGAATTCTGTAAATTGAGTAAAAGTAGACAATACAGAAAAAAAATTCCACTTAAAACCGTGGAAAAATATTTTACAGACCCTACTTCCTTTTTCCTAATCAGCTTTTAATACTGACCAAATACTAGTATAGCCACAGATCCTAGTTCATACAGTCCTTCCAAGCTTCCACGGGAGTCCTGCTACGCAGAACCAATGACTGTGGCAAACAACCAAACAGGGGAAAAACCAACTCTAGCTTTTGTTTCAGATTTAGACCTCTACCCTGACCTATCAGTTGCATGAATGCTACTAATTCAATTTCATAGGGAAATAAAGAGATTAACTTAAAATTGTAATTTTAAATACTGGCTCATACAAATGCAACCAAACTAATTTTCACATTAGATTCATACACATTTATATGAACAAAAATCTTGGTCACCTTTGTTTCAAGAATGGCTGTATGTCTTGGTTTTGAAAGACAGTTGTCTGCCAGGGAAAACTAGAGCCTCCCTTGGAATGGAGAATGTAAACACCCTTCCCTCCAAATTATTATAATTTTGCAATTAGGGGCTTTCAGGCAAAGATATGGGAAATAGGAGCAACAGTTCTTTACTAGGAATATTGAAAATAAAAAGGAAAATACAAATGTAGTAGTACAAAAAATACAAGCAAGGACGCAAACAAGGATCCTGGAAAAAACCCTGACAGAGTCAGGGATACAACCTGGCACCCTGGTGGTCAGGGTGTTGGAAGCAGTCCAGATAAGCCCTCCTGGAGTAACAGATGTGGTTCTGTGGAGTAGAGATGGTTCTGTAGAAAGTCCAGTGGTGGTGAGATGGGTCCAGTCTTCCTCCAGGAATCCAGTGGAAAAAAACAGATACCTTGTGTCCTTCAGTCCCAGTTTTTATCTAGCTAGGAACAGCTGGGTCCCTCACCGCTGTGGGGAGCATCTCACAATGGGATGATGGAATGTGTCATGTCATTGGTGGGCCCTAATGGCCCATTATCAGAAGATGTCCCCCTGGAGGATGGAAGGGTGGTGAAAGAGATAAGAAACACTGCCCCACCTGGATTTAATGGTTGGGCCAATTATCAGGAGGCATCTTCCCCCCTCCCCCCTGGAGGAGCAAGAGGAGGACAAAACATCTCCCCAAAAAACAGCCTTCAACAGATGAAACAGAATACACATTTCTAGATGACATAATCCACTACACTGTAACGTACCTTCCATTTCAGAACCTATAATTAAAAAAACATGGAACATACAACTTGACTGGAACTTATTTTTTATTCTCCCTTCTGACACTCACATCCTCCTGTTCTACTTTCTCTTTGTCACATGCTCACCTCTTTTTTCCAATACAAGTTTTGTCTATCCCATACTCATTTTCACAGAATGTCTAGGTTGGAAGATACCTCCAAGTTCATCAAGTCCAACCCACCCCTAACACCTCACCTAGATCATGGCACTGAGTGCCACATCCAGTCTTCCTTTAAACACATCAGGGATGCTGACTCCTCCAGTTCCCCAGGCAGACCATTCCAAGACTTCATCACCCTTTCTGTAAAAAACTTTTTCCTAATATTCAGCCTGTATTTCCCTTGGTGTGGCTTAAGACTGTGTCCTCTCGTTCTGTCAGTTGCTGCCTGGAGAAAGAGACCAGCCCCCACCTGGCTACAGCCACCTTTCAGGAAGTTGTAGAGAGTGATAAGGTCACCTCTGAGTCTCTTTTTCTCCAGGCTAAACACCCCCAGCTCCCTCAGTCATCCCTCACAGGGTTTGTGTTCCAAGCCCCTCACCAGCCTCATTGCCTCCCCTGGACACACTTAAGCATCTCAAAGCCCTTCCTAAACTGAGAGGCCCAGAACTGGACACAGCACTCAAGGTGTGGCCTGACCAGTGCCAAGTACACGGGAAGAATGACCTCCCTGCTCCTGCTGGTCACACCATTCCTGATACAGGCCAGGATGTCCTTGGCCTTCTTGGCCACCTGGGCACACTGCTGGCTCATGTTCAGCTGCTGTCACCAGTACCCCCAGGTCCCTTTCCCCCTGGACACTGTACAGCCACACCATCCCCAGCCTATAAAGGTGCAGGGGCTTATTGTGGCCAAAATACAGAACTTGGCACTTGGACTTATTAAACATCCTTTTGGAGGTGTTGTGGAAAATGAAGGAAGAATCCAACCATATAATCACTGCAGATTTAAAACAGTTAACACTTATGCAACCCTTACTGGTTTTTCCCAGTATTCTTCAAAAAAGTTTATCTCAGTCTCCAGATCATGAAATGCAAAAGGCTTTATAAATACCATCTCATATGCAAGTATGCAACTGGATACAACATGCATTCAAGAGACTAAAAAATTAAAACAAAGTTAAGATAAAAACAAACCAATCAAAAGCACAATAGAAAAATCACCTCTGTTTAGTGAACTGCTTTTTTATTTATCACATTCTTCAATTCTCTCCAGACACACCAACAAATTGTCTCTTCTAAACTATATCTATAGTTAGCTATCTCTCCTTATCATCTGCTTTTTTAAATATCATGACATTTGTTATCTTTGTTGAAGTTCTGTAACATATTACAGAATAGACACATCTTGAATTTATCCTTCAGTTTAGCCTTTTTTTGTTATTTACCACGACTTCAGTAAATCCACTAAATTGCTCCTCGGTTTCTGCCTCAGGATAAAACATCCAAGCTTATTTGAAGAAAGATTTTTTTTCCAGGTATGTTTTAAAGGAACAGAAACCATTCCCTTCTGTCAAAGTGGTACAAAAGCTACTCTTTTTAATATTGCTCCTTCCAAACTGAGATCTGATACACATACCTCAAGCCCATGCACCCAGTACACAATCTGCACTGATTTACAGACAACTGTACTTACGCAATGAAGAGGCAAGCCCACTAAACACTCTTAGAAGTGGGAAGCAACACTGACATCCAAAGGGTATGCATCACACCTGCACAACCACATTTTGCATTATTTCCAGATGGAGTCAGGTAAGGCCAGCATGATTTATTAACCATAAGTTCAGCAGTGCACGAGCACCATCCTGGTCCCTCCACACTGATCCAAGAAGGACCTCAAAACAGAAGAACAGTTATCCTCAACCTAAATTAAATAAGCTGTAGCACCTAATACAAAGCTGTAGGGATACTTACACTCATTATAATGGAATAAATATTAACTGATAGCTTGCACGACGCAGGTAATCCAGGCTTCAGATTTCATTTTCCGGTCTCTCTGCTCAGGCCAGCAGTAAGTGATGAAAGCTTTAGAACATAAAAACATACAAACAACCTCCAAAACATTCTAAATAAATAGACCACAAAAAAAAATATGAAAAATCGAAAAGGGAAACAGTAGATGGGAATAATTCATATGCATGCAAAAATACATCAATATTCCCATTTCCAAAGTCTTTGATTCTGAAACATTCTTGCATCTCATAAAAAAATGTAATATGCTATGAGAAATGGTTTGGGTTTTTTTGTACTGAGCTGCTTAGTAACACCTGCATTCAAATAGCCTCTGGACAACTTTGACAATAACTGATGTGACATCTGACAATACCCTTTTTTTTTTTTTTTTAATGAAAGGAAGAAGCAAGCCCACAAATGGGATATATTAAAATATCCATTTATGGTTTAGACTTAAAGAAGACTGTCAGATAAGGAGATATTCCTCAGTTTCTGCCTCAGGCTAAAAATAACACCTATATTTTGCAGAAGAAGTCAACTGCCTAAAGTGCAGTATTTCACATAAGGTAATTACAATGCATATCATCTTCAAGAGGATACAAGGTATCTTTATGCACACTTACTGTACAAGTTTTGTTAATTTTTAGCTTATTTCTATTTTCACAAAATTACCTTTAGAGTTTCTATGTCTTTCTATCCATTAAGAAGTATTACGGACTTTGTCCTTTTTCAATTCTTAGTAACGGATCCAAAGAGTAGAGAAATAAGCTAAATAGGAAATTCTTTGACAGATGTGTTAGGACTAATGAAAATCTAGCTATGCCATTCAGAAATGCTTGCATGCAGATACCTAAATATTTGGTTGTCAAGTGCAGGTCCCTAATTTAATTATTAAGAATGCTCAAAGTGCCCAATCCCAATATACTTCACTGGAATGCTTTATCAGAGTACTTAACACACCAAATATATGCTTCTTAAAACATACAGCTGTACAACTCCAATTCTGAAAAACTACCACATTTCTGAGATTACTACAGTCTTTATTACCTTTGTGAAGGAAATGTGACCATTTTCTAGGCTCAAAGATTTTGAAAAAACAATAACAAATCATTAACTAATAATTTAAGCTCCAAACATATCCTTTACTGCTTCTCAGCATAATATAGCATAAATGAATGTAATTTAAAATGTGAAAAAAAAAAAGAATGTGGACCATCTCAATTCATCATATCTTCACCTATTTTTCTAAAAGAATAAAACCAAAGAACTGCTCTGTCAAATGTCTCTACATTCAGTTTTTAAGTCTTTCAGCCTTTCTCAGCATTTTGCAGATGTTTTTAGCTTTTGTCTAATTGAAATGACAATGTCAGACAACTGTCCTTTGAAGTACCATGCCACAGATACACACACACAAAATAGTCCATCTTGGAGTTAGTGCATTAATTCAAAGAGAGCTTTTTACAAAAGGACCTCAGAGCTTTTATAGGAAGGAAAAAAATGGCAACCCTAAATATGGCTGTGTAACAGAAGTTATCAACTCATTTAGTACAGGTCTAAACCATAATTTTCTACAGGACCAAGTACTTCCATGCTCCACTCCAATTTCCACATTCCAAAATACCTACATCTTTACTCAGAACTATTCTTCAAAATAAAACAGACTACAAACAGATAAAGGTAAGCTTTTGACTTGTGTTCTAGAGGCACCATTATCAGCTACCAGCTTCAGGAAAAAATACAAATTAAATAGTACCTGTGAAAAGATAATAGTTACTAAGCCAGTACAAAGAACAGAGCAGTCACGCATGGAATCTTTGCTGGGTTCCAGGCTGTTTTCCCACATTCTGAAGAACACATATCATACAAGACAAAATGAGGAGAGTTGATCAGTGAACCGAGGTATGAGTAAGGTACTGCTAAGTACTGTTTTCTCACCAGAGATCAATGTGACTTTGGGTATCAGACTTGTTGAAAATATGAAGTCATGGTCCTATTTCAGATTGAAATTAGTCTATACAAGTTAATAAGCCTCATCACCACAAATAAAAAATACACACACTCCATCTCAGTCTATGAGTTAACAGCCTGGGCTCAGACTACAAGAACAACTGCTGCCAAACTTCAAACAACTAAGACTAATAAGGCACTAGCATACTTCTGGCTGAGCAAAGCACTGCTTAATTGACCAATATCAATAATAATTCCTAGTTCAATCTGCAAAGACAAAATGTATGGAAGAAATTGAACCTATACTTTGTATCAGTGATTAGTCTGTTCATTGTATCTTGGAAGAAGCATTCATATTAAATTTGTTCCAAGAGCAGACTAAGAGTTCCTAGAGCTCTTTTGAAATGACTGCTCACCCTGTATCATTTGTTTTAGACTTCTTTGATGTTCACTTTGTTTAATATCTGAATCTGAGTACCAGAATATTAATTAGCTCCTAAACTCTGCAATAAAGTCATCTTTCAGAAGCTCAACAGTCCTGAGAATAGTAACTAGCGAATAGGGATCATGACACAAAGCTAACAGATACCACATTGAGTTTCTGCAGGGAAGGAAAGGAAATAATCAGAGAGGTATCTCATCATATAGGAGAGTTCTTAGAAATGTGGATCTCACTGTCAGCTGATGTTTTGCTGCTAACAGTTTACACCAAGTTGAAAAGGAGACTAAGTGAGTATTTTGCACATAAATTCATGTTAATTTCTGTCTATTTAGCAATCTTTATATGGTGTTGCAAGTCTTTGAGATGAAAACTGCCAAGCAGCTAGAAAACTATTTCACAGGAAACACCAGACAACATTTCTGCAGACTTTCTCCTGTGTGTCTGATTATGGCCATGGTAGGAGCAGGACATGGAGCAAGGTGGCTCTTTAGTCAGATACACTACAATTAGTCTTATTTTATTGGTGCATAGAGAGAAAAAATTAAGCTAAAGAGCTTTACAAATTAAATACACCTTAAGTGTGTACAGTGAGAAGAGACCAATCCAGATGAAAACCATCCAGGTTTCAGATGAAATCCCATGCTCCTACAAACACTAAACTGCATATTGCATGAAAACAGTTCATAAAATATGTACCACAGTACTACAGTGGACAAGTAGGATATGCACAAGTTCCTGTAATTCACAAAAATAAGTAGCAGGGTCAGAAAGTGCTGAGAGGAGGAACAGTGAAAGAAGGGATTTCCCCCAGCTACTGCTTCCGTGGCTTCTGCCTACCACTATGGTCTCTCATATACACAGATCTATGTGGCTTAGACACCATACATACAATCAGCTGTTACTTCACAACACTTTTTCCACATCTGAGTGCTGCATACATTTTGCCCAACTATCCTGCCTTTGTACCTCAAATCTTCTTATATCAGCTATTTCTGCCAACTAAAACTTGTCTAGATTATTGCTCTTCCAAAAAACCAAATCCTTGTTTTTTCCAACTGTCCCAGGCAGACACCAAGTACAGACCTAGGCTCTTTGCAACAGCACAGGCAGGAGACAGTGGATGTAAATTTAAAGGACAGACCAAAAGAAAGGAAAACAACTTCTCATCTCAAAGACTAGTCATGTTCCAGCAGCATTGCCCAAGGAAGCTGTGAAGGCTTCATCCTTGGAGATTTTCAAGACCTGACTGGATGGAACAAGGTTGAATTGAAGATGTCCTGAGATTCTTTCAATCTTAATTACACTCAGATTCAATACCTACACAAAGAAAAACACCCAGCACTGCCCCGGACTACGCTTCTACAAGTCTCTCACCTACTAAAAAGCTTCTGACTAAAGAGATTCAAGACATCAGTCACTTACTTAGGTTTCAGATCAAGAAAATCAATTAAACACTGCATAAAACACTGTGTGAAGCCTGTACCTAGCACTTTTGTTTGTTTGTTTATTTTGAAGGTGAGTAACAGCTGAGAGTTAAGATAGCAAAAATTGCAGATGGCATGGCATTACTTTTGTTTCTCTGCATTGTGTTTTTTGTGTTTTTTTTTGTTGTTGTTGTTGTTTTTGGTGGGGTTTTTTGATAATTTCCTTTTTTAAGCTTACTTTAGCTCAGGATAATGTTCCTGTATTTTGTACCAAACATAGCTACATCTATGATGATGTGACTATTACACAGTAAGACTATACAACAGGCTTGAATATAAGATTTGCAGGCCAGGAGTAAGAGAGACCTAAATGTTCCATTCAGTTCTTCACAGCAATATGCAAGCAGATCAATATAGTAAAATCCTGAAATAAAACATCAGGGTTGTGGTTTTATTTTAATTTCCCATGACCTTGTGCAGCACAGAAAATAAGTCATCCACTTAGTCTTCCAACTGACATTCTTTAAATACACAACTCCAACCTTGCGCGGCGGGGGGGGAAGTTGCAGAGAAAACCATACATGAGTTTACATACATGTAATGAATGTAAACTAGATACAGTTTTAGAACTCAGTACAAACTCATATGGAACTAATCAACAGCAGCCCTTCCAACTTGCACTCAGCCAGGACCCCCCAGGTCCTCTTCCACAGGGCTGCTCTCCAGTGTTACATCCCCAGTTTGTCCGTACATCCAGGTTGCCCCACCTCATGTGCAGAATCCACCACTTGCAATTTTTAAACGTCACAGGGCTGGTGACCGCCCAGTCCTTTTATTTGTCAAAGTCCCTCCGCCTCCATGGCAATTAACAGCTCTTCCCAATTTAGTGCCACCAGCAAACTTACTTCACATTCCTTCGAGTCCTGCATCCAAGTCACTTATGAAGCTGTTTAAAAGTGCAGGGCCAAGGATGGAGCCTGCAGAGCTCCACTAGTGACAGGTAACCAGCCTAATGTAACCCCATTCAACAAAACCCTTCACTCACAGCTGTTCACCCACTATGCAACGTGTGTATCCAGCTGTGCGCTGGACATTTTGTCCAGAAGGATCCTGTGACAGACATTATCAAAAGCTTAACCAAAATCCAAAAAGATCACAACAGGCATCCACTGATCAAATGGGGAGTCACCTTGTCAAAAAAGGAAAATAAGTTTGACAAGTAGGACTTGCCCCTCATGAATCTGTGCTGGCTGTGACCTCCAACTGCCCTGTGCTTCTAGGTGTTTCTCAGTAACTCCCAATATAATCCTCTCTGTAATTTCACCAGGAACTGAAGTGAGACACAGACACATGGTTACCAGGGCATCCTTCTGGCCCTTCTGGAAAACCAGAGCATTTGTGAAGTTCCAGTCGATTGGGACCTTTTCAGGTTCCTGAGACCATTCAAGAATCATAGAGAAAGGTCTTGTGATTACATCAGCCAGCTCTCTGAATACCCTTGGATGAAACCCATCAGGTCTCACAGACTTTGAGGGACTCAGCTGGAGAAGCAATCCTGTACAGGACTGGGTTTCACTGAGAGTTATCATTCTCACAGTCACGGTTCTCCAGCCTCAGCACAGTGGGACTCCAAGAGGCCACCAGTGTTGAAGACTGAAGTGAAGAAACCATTAAATGTCTCTGCTCCGTCTACATTCCAGTTTGTGAGGTGATCGTCCTCATCACATATATTATTTCTGCACTGTCCTTTTGCTATTAACATACTTTTAAAAGCCCTTTTTACTGTCTCCCACAGTTCTGCCCGTTTCAATTCTGACTGAGATTAGCTAGACAAAATTTCCCACCACAGAGGTCAAACAGCATCTCTATAATCCTCTCATATCCATGAGGCCCTTGCTTCCACTGGACATGCACTTTCCTTTTTGGCCTTAGCTGTAGAAGAAGACCCCTGCTCAGACAAGTTAGCCTTTTGTCTCACATGCTTGGACGTCCAACGTTTCAAAGGACCTGCTCCTGTACTCTCAGAAGGGTGGTACTTACGTGACCAGCACTGTTAGACCACAGCACATTCAAAAGCATCTTCCCAAGGGACCTACTCACCAGTTCCCTGAGCAGTCTGAAGTCTGCTCTCATGTCCATTTTAAACTCAATTGCTTCATGGTCACTGTGGCCAAGACAGGCACCAACCACTCCACTCACAAGCCCCTCTCTGATGAAGGCAACAAATCAAGAAGGGCACCTTTCCTAGTCCCTTAGCACTTATATCAAGAAGCTACCATCCAGGTATTCTAGAAATCTTCCGGACTTGTTTCTACCAGCTGTGTGGTGCTCCAGTTAACATCTGGCACGTTGAAGTCCCCCATAAGAACAAGGGTGACTGATTTATAGATATCCCTTAGCTCCTTAAAGGATAATTTGTCAGTGCTGTCATCCTGGCTGCGGCTGCCTATAGAAGACTTTCACAATGAAGTTTGTCCCTTAATCCTTACTCAGTAGTTGTCAACTGTGCCATTGCCAGCTCCAAGTTCCATACATTCCAGCCCCTCTATGACCTACCTCTTCACCTCACCTTCCCTGCTGATCTCTCCTGAAGAGCCTGGACTGTCCATTTTAACAGTCACAGGACTAATCCCAGCAGGTTTCACCTACGTTAATGATGTCACATCTCTGGGACTAAGGAAGCTCCGCTTGCTGTGTGCATTGGTGTAGGAACATTTCAGTTGTCAGTTCATTGTAGCCAACAACTCGTGGGGACTACTGAAGGACTTAATGAGCATGCAGTCCATCAAATTTTGCCATGCAGTTCCATTGCTTATCACAGGGAAACCTGCTTTTCTCCCAGGCTTGCCAGTGATAAGCAACACGATGGGCACACCAGGTTTAGAAGGTACACACATAGCAATTTAGAAGCTGCTACATGGATTCTGGGATTGAAAGTTTTCCAGACTTTTAAGTTTATTAAGAACTAGTTGTGATTGTTTTTTTGGCCAAATAACTTCTACCTAGCTATGTCAGGATATTAAAGCATACTCTTAAATAAAACAAAACTTCAAAAAGATAAGGATAGCTTACCATGTGCTAAAAAAGGATGGAAAAAAAAGAAGATATGCTCTGTGAACACGTATTCTCAGGAGACTTGGTCAAAATCAGAATTCACAAAGGTATTAACAGCAAAACAAACTGGATATAAACAATCTCAATACAATTCTTTTATCAGAACCTGAAAATGATTGTATTTACCTTGCCACATCTGAAGGAAGAACTGTAAATGGAATTATAATAAGATGTGTTTACCAGACGAAAGCATCAGGACAATGGTTTAACCTATCATGAATGGTTGTCCAGGTCAAATAAATGTATTTCAGACTTCCATTGTAACACTACTACATCTGCATGAATGGCAAATGCAGGGTTTTCTTCTAGTATTTTGACAACCACTATTGAGGCTCTTTTTTCCCCCAACACATGCAAAAAGAAACAAGTTGTTTCACAGTAATCAGATGTTAGACAATTGCAAAGACACTACCTCATTAAGATATAACATGAGACACTTTAATCCTCAGGTAGGGAATCATTAAGAAAGATAATGCTGAACGCAAACTTCTAATCAAAAGAGCACAGTATAGGATTCCACTCCTCTCTCTAGTTTCCAGCCATTCAAGAGAGGATTTCAATTCCTTCACAACACACACAGTAATTGCTATGCCTGACACATGTAGCACTTCAATTTTCTTTACACTTTTCCAAATGGAAACACAGCAAATTTCTGTTAGTCTCCTCAGCTGAGCCCACTGGACTTCTCTAGTAGTAGCAACACTTCTTCCCCGCAGAAGCACTCCCTGCTCAGCCTACTTACAAGGCTGTTGTTCAGTGCAACCCCTACCAAGCACCACATATGCAGTGCCTTCTAAACACATAGGCAGACTCCTGACAGGAAGCCATCAGAGGAGTTGCAAGAAGTGATATCCTTACTGCTGTTCATAAGACAAGAGATGAAGAGAGACTGGCTGAACAGCCTTTGCAGAGTCCATATCTGAATCACTTCTACCTTTCACTCCCATGACAGTATTTCCCACTACCAGGTCAGGAGACTGCTGTGTCTTGTGGTCTGGCAGCCTTAGGTACAAAATACATAAATCAGTATCCTTACACCTTTTAAAAACCATTCATCGCCCTGCTATTAACAAAAGAACATTTCTTAGATTACTTCCATCTGGTTAAGTAAAAATGTAAACTTTATCTATACTGTACACATTGCATAAACCCAGCTATGTAACTGTCCTTCCTAAATAAAGCAACATTTTGATTATATATAGATCTTTTAAAAAAAAAGTAACCACAAAAAATACTTGTTATTCTCCTTTTCGGAGTTCAGAAAAAAAAAAAAACAAAAACAAAACAAAACCAAAACAAACCAAAAACAAACCAAAAAAACCTTACTCACACAGCTATATCAGCATCATCCTCAAATGTAAAGTTACAGAAGTAAAGCTGCAGTTTCACCAGCGCAGCTTGGTTTGCTTGGAGCTGGACATAATCATGATAACAATATAAAACATAACTCTCACCCTGTATGTGGATCCTCACAAAGCACTGTCAGTGAATAATGGGAGCTCCGTGTTTCTTAAATAGGCATTAACTAACAGAACTGCAAATAAGAAAAATGCTGCAAGTAAACTCAACACCTGCATTAAGTGAGTACCTGCAAAGTGAGAAACACATTCCAAACATAATTAAAAATGGCTATAAAAATTAATATTTAGGGAAGGAAACATACACAGTAATGATAACTGCATATAATTCAGTTACCTTTTACAACCTGAAGAATTGTTATGAATCAACAAAACCCCAAATTCCACAGCACTTAATATTTAGCCCATTTTCAAGAAACTACTTCATGATCACTGAAAGGAAAAACGTGTTCTGAAGCCATTTTCTAAAGTCACCATTACTTAGATAAGCACTAGTGCTGAGAAGGTAAAAAAACAGCCTTTATTTTTATCATGGTGGGCTCTAAATACCAAGCACTGTCAACTTCCAACCTGTCACCATCTGTTTTCACAGCTTCCACTATGGTTTCTGTCTTCCACAAACATCTATACAAAACATGTATACAAAATACACTTAAGACACAGAACTCTTTAAGAACTGGCCCTGCTACCTTCGCAACTGAACAGGAGAGAAAATTAATCATTAATGAGTATTCTGCTACATTTTTCATGCCTGTTTCAAGATAGCTGAGACAACACAAATTTTCTGATTCTGCCATCTTCCTATCAATAAATTCTCCAGCTGCATTGCAAAAGAAATTAAATCCTACTTCTTTGGGGGAAAACCCATGCTTGTATTCAGTTTTGGGCAAGAAAAGCTTTTAGACACTTGTAACTTCTAGGGTGCATTTTTTTCAACAGGTACCTATTTTAATTTCAGAGGATCTTATTGGTCACCACAGTGGCAGGATGATCATAAAAGGGAAAGATTTAGCATAAATGTCTACTTCATTCTTACAAAAATTATTTTATTGAAAAATCAGAAAATGAAACATCCAGCAAAGCTCTAAAAGAACATCTCCTGAGATGTAATTTTAAACATACACCATGAAGAGCTACATGTGGTAAATTCACTGCATATTATTATCAAGTCACTATGTATTGCACAGTAAAGCTATGTCTAGCATCTAGTGAGAAAGACAGCAAGAAACTGGAGTGTTGCAGATTACTCCAACAAGCCATCATCTACATCACAGCCTTCTTTTGTCTGAGAGCTTCAAATGACCAGTTTGAATCAATATTTTAAAACATTTTCCCATGACTACAGAGCTGCTTGAAACACATGACAAGTAAATTGTCTGTAAAGCCATTAACCAGTAAGTAGGTACTCACATTTGACACTGGAGACTGTTCTTGAAGCTGTTCATTACCAGGAATAATCTAGTGTTCCCTAGCTAAACAATTATTAGGAATGCATGTGGCAATGAATAAAACATTTAAGAAAGTTGAAATATGGAAGAGAGATAGCTCTGCAAAAGTATATGCTGGTTAAAAAATGCAAACACTTACTAGTAGCAAGCTTCCCCAATAACACGTTGTACAACAGTATCTACAGTTATTAAATTGAAAAAAAATGTGATTAAATGCTTAATTGCTAGTTATAGAAAGCAGTTAGTATAAAGGTACAAGAAGTTTCCAAGAAGTGCCAACACGTGGTGACACTCAGCAAAGTGTAGGCCCTCAAAAGTTTAGGGAGCAGGTGAGAACTTGTTTCTTCTCAACACCTAATAAATATGGTTACCCTTAATAAATAAAGACACCCTTAGAAATGCAGCAAATTCAAACACAGGATTCTAACAGCTGCTGAGCAAGGAATGTGTTTTCCTGGAAAGCAAGACATATTTTGAGTAATACCTTAACAAAACAAAGAAACAGAAACCCCAACCACCATCAAACTCACCAAAACTAGCAAACCCAAACCACACCACCAAAAAACTACCACAGGAACAGCAGTTCAAAAAACTAGGACATTAGTCTCATAGAGCAAAAAGAAACGCACTGCTAAAAACCAACCAACCAAGAGTACAAACTAGGGACAGGGTACACAACAGAGATCCCTAAAATGTCTTTTCATACAATCCCTGCTGCAACGTGCAAAGCCATTACTGACTGGGCTAGGACTAGTTCACTTAGAGAAGTAAGATGGAGCATTTTAAGGTTCCTATAAAAGGCACAAGGGGCAGGTATTTAAAGGGGTCCGTATAAAACAAACAAGGAACACTCTATGTGGCTTGCACACTCCGAAACAAAAAAAAGCCTAAAAGAACTCACTTGTATTCACCACTTTACAAAACTATAATACTGAAGACCTATGCCAAATTTCTTTACCTCAAACTAAAGAGTATGCAAGTAATTATTCTCAAAACCCACAGTTATGAAGATTTCTACTGCTCCTGAAACTCATTTCTCAACTTTCCAAGACCAACTCACAGGAAAGTATGTGCTGTGAAAGTGCCTAGGATGTCACAAGCAAGGGTTAGTAACTTCAGGTGTGAAGAACAGGATTTCATCTTCTCCTGCTTCTTCAGAAACAAAGATCTTTAATCTTCTACTTACTTTAATAATCTATAATATTAACCAAAAGAAACTACAAGTTTTTTCTACAAATATGGTCATCACCACTACTAGTGAAAAACTGTAGACAGAAATCCAACTCTGTTCAAAGTTTCCTGTGGCCTTTCTTATTAACTGCAAAACAAGCTAAAAGCTTAGTTATCATTCTTTCTGAATTCCTCCAGAGTATTACAAATCAATGCCAGATTTTTACACTAGTAGCAAACCGCAGAGGACAGTGGTGTTGGCTGATAAAAATATCTTCTCCCTCAAGAAATGTTCTTTAAACCACTACATTTTTTCCAGTGCAGGAAATTTTTCTGGGTTCCAAATTGAATAATATTTACACCTGAATATCTATTCCAACCTGATAAATAAATTTTCTCTCATTACTATTGTTTTGACCATACTTCAACAGGCACAGTTTAGTCCTCCAAAAGCCCTGAACTTACTCTCCGTCGACAAGAAGCTACAAAACAAAACAAAAAAACGAACAACAAACAAACGAACAAAAAAAAAAAAAAAAAAAAGAAAAAAGAAAAAGAAGCCGCAAGTCATGACAGGTCTAATTTATTTAGGAATAAATGACACCTCATCGGTCCGTCGTTTGGGAGGCCGCCCTGCCCCAGCCCCCGGGGCGGTCCGTCCGCCAGGCGCGGTCCCATCGAAGAACCGCTTCGCCCCGGCCCGCGCGGGGAGCGGCGAGCGCTCGGCAGCAGCACCGGGGCTTCTTCGCTCGGCGGCCCCCAGCGGCAGCGGCACCGCTGCGGCCGCGCCCCCTAAGTCCCCGCTCACCTCGGCGGCCGGGATATTCACAACACCTGTCGACATCCTCTTCTCCCTCAGCTTCCTCTTCTCGATCTGCCCCTTCCCTTTCCTGGCGCTGGGACCCGAGCTCTTTCCCTTGGCGGCTAGCTTCTCCTCGCCCTCGGGGGAGCCCGGTGCGGGCGGCGGGCTCGGCCCCGCGGTTCCCGACGAGAGCCGGTGGCGGCTCCTTGTGGGGGGCGCCGAGGCCCAGGGCGGCGCTGGCGAGGCTGACGCAGTTCAGCGTCCCGCCGGCGGGGGGCGCCGCGCGGTCGGGGGGCAAGTTGTTGTTGTTGTTGTTCAACTCGGCGGAGGGGCCGCTCCCCGCAGCACGGGGCTCCCCCCCGCCCGGTGCGCCCGGGGCCGGCGGTTGCCTGTTCGCCCGCATCTTCTCCCGCTTTGCTTCCATTCCTCCAGAAAGTCTGTGGTGCTGGCCCCCGGCGCTGCGGTAGCCGCCGGTCGCATGTTCCCGGCGGGCTGGACGGCGAACCGCCCCCACAGCACCGCTGCCGCCGCCCGCCCCGAGGCGGCTCGGGTGCTGCCCGGAGAGGAGAGGTCCCGGCGGGTCGGCCGGGAGAGACGGGGGCGGGGCGAGGCTCGGGAGAAGCTACAAACACCTGGAGACGCAACAATAGAGGGAACAGTGAGTCGTCCAGCCGCCTCCGACGAACTCCCCGGCAAGGCCCCCGACACAAGGGGAACGGGTTCTCCATCACCGCCCGCCCCTCGCGGCCCGCTTCGGCTCCCACGTTCAGACCGGGCCGCCCGGCCCCGGCGCGGCCGCCCCTCGCTCCCCGGGCTCCCCTCAACCCTCACAGCGCGGGGACGGCCGGCGGTACCCGCCTCCTCCGCCCGCACGCTGACGGCCACGACTGGCCCCGCCCCATCAGGCTCGCCGTCCTCGGCCCCGGGGCCATCGGCGCCATCCCCCCGAGGGCCCGGTTTTTTGCCATCACCCCCGCCGCCCGCTCGTGCTCTGACCGGGGAGCCCGCGTTCCCGCGCGGCAGCGGCTGCGGGGCGACGGTGCGGCCGGGCTGCTCTACCTCCCGCCCGGCGGGGCCAGCCGCTCCGGCACTGCACAGCGCCGGCGGCACCAGGTGAGCGGCACCGCATCCCGCCGTCCCGGAAGGAGCGGCGCTGCCCCGAGCCCTCCCGAGCTCCCTCCCCTTTCCCCATCACGGCGCGGACACAGCCGAAGCCAGAGCGGAAACTGCCGAGATGTACTCGACAATGGGGTAAGGGCGGGGACGCCCCGCCCGGCCCGGTGCGCGCCGCGACCCGACCGCGCCGGCCGCCGGCCCGCAGCGGTGCCCCTGGCACCTGCCCCGAACGGGCGTCGGCGCGGGAGCGGACACGGACCTCGGCGCTCCCGGCTAACGGCCAGCGACCGCTGGAGAGGGAGAGGGGGCGCCGAGGCAGAAGCGGAGCGGAGTGGGGACGAGCGGGCCGGGATGTCGCCGGGCCCAGCCGCGCTCCGCTTCCCGGCGGCTTTTTAACGGACGGCGGGGGCGGGGGCTGCCGGAGCCCCGCCAGGAGGGGCCGGAGAAGGTGGTCTGGTGTCACACCCCTCCACGGGGGCTTTGCCAAACCCGCCCCGCACCTGCCGCAAAGCCTCGGCCGAAGCGTCCCGACGTGTGGCCGCCCTGCCGCGGGGCAGGTGCAGGGCGCGTTCCTGGGGCGGGGCGGCTCCCCGGCACCGCCGGCCGCTGCCACCGGCGGCGAGCCGAGGAGCCGCGTGCCGAGCCCGCGGCTTCGCTGGCATCAGGGACACGCCGCTGGGAGCGCCGGCTTGGCCTCAAAGCGTGGTGTCGCCGCTGCGCCGTGCGGCGGGGGCACGGTGGAAAGAGCTCGAGGTCAGTGGCTCCCGCAGCAGAGTGACTTCCTCTGGGCTGCGCCGGTGCTGGGCAGGCTGCTGCTAGCCTAATGGAAGTTCACCTCCCGCGGGCGGAAGTTGGGGAAGATCCTGTGTTTTCCTGACATTACAAGAAACCAGGATTCAAGGGGTTTCCGCCAGTCGTGCTGCAAAGACTTGACAGATGTCTCGTTTATAAATAATAACAGCCTCAGTGGGGAAACCTGACTGGGTTAAATGCTAAGAAAAGCGAACATGCAAGGACCGTGGTGGGAGCATGTGCTATCTGTTGAACAGCTTGCGTAAGTGATAAGATGGATAAACCTTCACGGAAAACTCAGCTTTTTTTTGTTTGTTTGTTTGCCCAAACTCACTGTGTCTTAGTAGCACCCTGGAAAATTGGTCGTGGTGCTTTTGAAAATCATAGTTTTCAATAGACTCGTGGCTTGCTTAATCCTGCTTTATTGGTGGTATGCTGAGGGAAAGGAGTGCATCCATGCCACCTTTCCAACTGGCTCAGGACAAGATACCAAGCTTACATTGGTCAGAGGAAATCCGTATAACCTGGATTTACCTAGCTGACGGAGCACATGATCACCTTTTCATCACCTTTTCTCCCCTTTCAGATTCAGTCCTGAACTTGTCCACCTAGTTAAAAAAAATCAGTAGTACTTCAGAATATAAACTTTGCAGGAATTTTTGGTTTCTTTTTTACAGGAAAAAAATATATATATAGGTGATAGGGATAAAAAAAATATCTAGCAAAGTGGAGCTCCAGATATCTACTGCTAGGCCCTCTGCACAATGTAAATAACAGGATTAGTCCATGTAGCCACTTGTGCCTAAATAAGTCTCTACTTCGTTCTCTTTCACAGCAATGGGCACAGTCTCACCCTGCTAACCTTCTCTGCTATTCTGGTGATCATTTATTTACTTGGGCTTTTCACTGAACTCATATCTGATTTCTGCTCTGGTTGGTTTTAGGGGTGTTTTTTGGTGTGGTGGTTGGTTTTGAACATGCCTTTAAATGTTTGTATATGTGGAAGTTAAGCTGCAGTTTCATCACTACAGATGAAACATCTTTCAGGCCAAGGGAAAATCCCCGAACAAAACCAGCTAATTGTTCAGTGTTGAGTTGGAAAGCTGTAAATATGCAAAAAAATAGATGGCAAAAACATAGCTCTGGACTAAAGCTACTCTTTACTACTTGGCACTTTACTACCTGCACTCTTATCTGTAGAGTTTTTAAATTAGACAAGTACTCAATTGTATTTCTAGAAAACGTAATCTAGAAAAAGGATTTCTGATATGAGTTCTTGTCTTTCCTATCATGTAATTTTTTTCCATTTATACAATGAAGAGCTTTTCTTGAGAGATTCATGTAACTGTGACAATAACAGTATTACACCCTCATTATTACACACCATGAGCAGCCCAGCTGGCCAAATATTAGAAAAAAAAGTCATATTAGAAAGTTGTTACTTACAGCATGTTGTGTATATTGAGAAATATAACAATGTATTTTAGTTCTTAGGACACCCTCAGTTCTCTGTTACCCCAGGTCATGCCAGCTGCTCCTGGAGCGCCTCTCTCTGTGGTAATCTGTAGCAGCTAGTAAGGCTTAGGTGTGCCTGCCCCGCTTCACATCCCATGTGCCCACCTTTCTTATGTATAGGAGCTGACATGTCCAGGCTTTAGCTGCATCTACCACTGCTGTTGGATTTTTTTTTTTTTTCCTCTCTACTGTAAAAAACATTGTGAGGTTGGTTTTTTGGTTGTTTGGTTTTTTGGGCTTTTTTTGTGCCAAAAAGGCTTTGTTTGCCTTACAGTCTGTTATAAATTAACAGAAGTTATGTTGCAGTGAGTGAGGTTGGGCTTAAGTGCCCAATACAAAAATGCTGACTGTCAGATGTTGCATCTCAATAAGGTTGTCTGTGCTGGAGAGCTTCAGGGATAAAGTCCCAAATAGTTTAAGTATCACACTGCATGTTTTCCTCTGCCACAAGGGAGAACAGCTTAATAGCTTGCAAACATTTTTAGAACAACACTTTCCTCTTTCTTACAAAGAAAAAAAAAATCTTCAGGATATTCTTAAGTCCTAGAAATACAATTAATTTTATTAGCTGCGTTTTACCTGGCGTAATGATAAGGGTCCTTAAGCCTTAAAATAGTGGTTTTTATATATTCTGGAGTGTGATTCTTCCCTAGAGGTAAAATTACCAGCAGGATTGGGTAGCATGATCTTGATCTCCTTTGCCATGGAAAAAAAATACTTCATTTTTCAATTCAGAGTAAAACCCATAATTCATCTTTAAATTCTCAAGAAAATTAACTGCATTTTGGGGTTGGGTACTTCAAAGCTGCCTCCTTTGTAAAGGGTTGCAAGCTTCTTGAGATCTTTGCAATTTCTTCTAGAGATTCAGCCAAATTTTCCAGCCTTATTAAGGTTCTGAATTCAAGTTTATCTGAAACATAATCTTTTCTGGAGTGGCAATTTCCAAGGGCTGGAAAATAAAATAGAGACCATAATAACATATTGATGGCTGAGGGGAATTAAGGACAACATCCAATTCCTGCCTAATGTCTGTTCACTTGTTACCCATCATGCTCTGAGCTTAGCAAACCTTTGTTATATACACTCATGCCCATATGTTCTTCACTGAAACATTCCCTCCATCTCACCCTCTTCAGCATCTCTCCCCAAAGTCTCTGTTGAGTTTACTTGCCTGATTCTCAAGCACACATGTTCTTCCTTCTGCTCCAGACTTTACTTTGCCTCTGCCTATTACCTGAATTTCCATGAAGCTCTTCCTCTTAGTGCACCTGTCTACTGCTTCCCATACTGGATCCCCTTTGAAGTTCATTCACTCAGCATTCTTCATCTTTTTTCTCCCAATCCAAACTTTTTCAGTCATGTACTTGTTCTACCTTCTTTACCACTTATACTTTATTAAGCTAGGTTTATTTAGCTTGCTCTGGTGCTGTCCCACCTAAATTTTCCCCTTCTGTTGCTTTAAATTTTACCTGCTGGATAACCCTCACCCATGTCACTGTATCCTAACTAACCCATCTACCTACTTATTTCTGCACTATCCATCCAGAAATGCTGTGGCTTAAATTTGCTGTGACTGAGTGAAATCTTACGGCCATCTTTTGTAGGAACATCTGTTCTTTTATCCATAAAATTTCAAAAACTCTCTTTAAACTTTTCACATTAAATCTCTGCTGTAACTTCTGGCTGATCTTCCTGTAAATTCCATACCTATGTTCCATTACATTTTTATGCCAAATCTCCATGAAAGTAAAATGGTCTTCAAGTATATACTTCTCTTTTTTAACCTTTTATTGCTAATGGTCTTGGGTGTTTTTGTCTAAAAGCAGGTGAACTGCTATCCCTTTCAATTTAATATCACTTTCTGTTACTTCTGAGCTATGCACACTGTTCTGAGAGGCTTAAGACTATCATCAGGGATTTTTCATTTCCTCAGCTTTTCTTCTAGAAATTGATTAAGTTATTCTCTTTTTTTTCCCCTCACCACAGACTGAGACTATAGTGCCAACCTTCTGGCAAGGTTTTCCTCTGTAAGGTTCTAACAACTCTTTATGTTCTAGTTGCTGTATTCAGTGGTTTAACTGGATTGCTTTCTTATGGTTTGTATGGTTTTCTGCAAACTTGTACAAATCTGACAATCCTGCTTTTAATGAAATGCCA
Source organism: Hirundo rustica (assembly GCF_015227805.2). Classification (NCBI taxonomy): domain Eukaryota; kingdom Metazoa; phylum Chordata; class Aves; order Passeriformes; family Hirundinidae; genus Hirundo; species Hirundo rustica. The sequence goes on from NC_053453.1 coordinate 40,044,194, forward strand.
GTTTAATCCTATTTGCTGTGCTACTGAATTGGATGCTTAAACCCTTTTTTTTCAAGTGCTAGGATCTGATTTGAAATCTTGTGTGTAAATAAAAGAGAACTTTGTGAAATAACTGGATTTATCAGGAGGCATTAGCATTCAAGATCTGTCCTATAGTACATCCTCTGGTCTTGTTTCTGTATGTGTTTTATCATTCTTGAACTCTGCTGTCATTTGACCAGAAAGCTATGTAGTCTCTTTGAACTAGTTTGGTTTGACAGACAAACTAGTATTGTTTCTTGCAGCAAAGTTTATTCATCTGTCTGATGGAAGAATGTGGTATCAAAAGGCAGAAAACAAACTGACAGATGTTCGCTTGATTTTTTTTTTTTTTTTTAAGTGTTTCAGCTTAGAGTATGAAAAGCTAATGCAGAGATTGTTACCTGTCCCCAGCTGGCAGTTGTTGGGTAAGAATGACAGTGGGGATGTGAACGGATTTGGTATCTGCACAGATGACTTCAAAAGTGTGATGGGAATGTTTCTGCCACAGTTCCCAGTCTGACTCTGTCAGGTCTGTTGCTGCTGCTCATGTCCTGCACCATGAGGGTATAGAGCAATGACCTGGCTTGTTTTACCTCCTTGCTATTTGTGCTGAGGTTCAGCCAGCATAGTTTTGACAGAGTTTATTGAGCAGCTGTGGTACTCAGTTCTTTTTTTCATCCAAACAGGTACTCTGGAGGGCCAGATTTGAACAGTGAACCAGGCAAGTATGCCCTAGAGCAACTTGTTGAGGAATTGGGAAAAGCAGACACAGTCAAAATGTTAAACAGTGAGGTATAAGGAGGTGGAGAAAAAGCTGATGCTGACAAGCTTCTCAGTGCTTAGGAAAGAAGGGAGGAAACAGTGGATGCTGTAAGGCAGGCTGTAAGTATGCTTGGAGACCAGTTTGCAAAAGGCATAGAAGCTATTCTCCTGATGGCAAATAAGTAGGGCCAAGATATGATCACCATAAAAAAGGAGCACTTTTTAAAAAAAGTTTTTCCCTACTATGAAGGAGCTTAGGGAGCATCTTGCAGCAGAGCTCTTCACTATGGCAGATCCATCAAAATTAAAGAGTTGGAAAGAAACACAACAAATTGAGAAAGTGAAAAATAACAAATTGGCAAAGTGAATGGCAGTGATAAAGTAGCAGATGGAATTCAGTGTAGGGCAACATAAAATTACTTGTGTTGGGACAAATTTTCTAAGACACAATACCACCTGAAGATAGTTGAGCAGCACAGAGTCTGTTGAACTAAAATGCTCCTTCAGAATGTCTGTGCTGCCTTGCCATAAGAATACCAGGGAGCATAACACAGAGGCACTGGATTTGGCCCTGTGCTGGTTTATTAGTCCAGCTCCAGACTTGCCCTTTTGGGAACAAATAGAGATGCTTTGCTCTCTTTGTATTCTTCACAAGAGAGAGCTCTCTCATCTTACAGGATGTAAGCCAGCCTTGGGCATTTTCTAAGGCCTGTCTTTGTGCCACATTGTCCTCTAGAGTCCTGAGTTCTTAGGAATACCCTAAAGGAGCAGCTGGCCTGCTGCCATCTTCATTCTTGGAGAGGCTGCCAGGTTACCCCACTGCTGTGCCATCCAAGATACTGTCTATCACCTTGATGATAAAGAGCTGACTGTACCTCTCCATGTGACAGAAAGAGTATCATAGATGTAAACTGCCTTATAAGATAACCTAAAGTTATCTGAATACCACCTTTGTTCCTTTTTATGATGCTTCCAGCACCTATGGAGTCTACTCATTCTGTTTAGACAGCACCCTCTGACCATATGCCTGCTTTAGTTTTAGATAGTTCTGCAAGAAACAGGGAGTTGGACATAGTGATTCTGTGAGTCCATTCCAACTCAAGATCCTTCTATGACCTCTATGCAGCTAACTCCTAAGTTTAAAACATTGTTAAACAGATTTTTGGTCTGCACCAAGGACAATTCTGTTCTTTCTGTAAATCTAAATGTAAGAAAACAAATGAATAATTAGAAACCAAATCTAGTGGTTCCTGGCTCACTGTCAATCTGTGTCTTGTTGGTACTTGTTACAATTCATGATCCTTCAGGGCTGTTGTGTTGTGGTTTGGGGTTTTTTAATTAACAGAAATCTAACTCATAAGAATTATTTTGATTTTTTTTGTCAAACCAATACAAAGTCAATAAAACTTAATTAGGCCTCTTGATTGTCACTGTGTACTTGGTTAAACTGTTATACCTCATCCTTTTGAGCTAACCTTGTTCAGGTAATGAGTTGCACACAGTAGGAAAATCCAGTGAGCACAAAATTATGCCCCAGAAGAATCATAGTTAAGACTGAGGCATCTCCTCAGACAGCTGACTAAGAAGCTTGGCCTTTGCTGAAATGCAGTAGATGATGCATGCAGAATTTAGTGTGATGGCTTTTCACTATGCTTTGTTTGAGCTATCCCGTCATTTGGAGATTATTTTTCTCCTGCAGCACAATATTTCTAGGGCCTACTGTGCTTCATATGACACCATAATGAAGTTGCCTTGGAAAAGGAATCAGGCAGATATTTCAGGAATTTAGTACTGGTTATTAGTAGCAATCATCTGGAAGTGTCCAAAGGAAACACAAACAACAATCAATCAATGGCAGTGGCGTGTCAGTGAGTTTAAGCAGAGGAGGGGGAAGCACTTGCAAGAGTTTAGAGTGAGTGTGTATGAAACCAAACAGACTAAAAAGGAAGTGAATAGTTTAAAGAACATAAATAAAATATGCATCCTATTAAAAATTTGTTGATATTTTAAAAATATTTTGTTGATATTCATGTAAAATATAATACAATTCATACATTGTATACATTTTATATTTGTATAAAATATCATAGAATTCATATATTGTATATTTTATATTACAACATTTATTTCAATGATATATGGCCATGCTGTAAATATTTAGGGTAAGAGTTTGAGACTGTGAAAATCAGAAAAAAATCTATGTGCCATTGTAATTATTTTATATAAACAAATGTGGACATGCTTAAAAACAAATATTGTGATTTGCTTATAATACAGGATTTGCTGTTTCAAGATGGCAAACTTTAAATACATATTAAAAAGAAGTTTTAAGTTCAAAAGTTGCTTGAGAGAGGACAAGCTGCATACTTCAGCAAACCCTCAGTCAATGATCAGTTTATTTATTCCCTAGCATTAGGACCCAACAGGCATCCCCTTATCAGTTTGCTTTTTTTGTAAGACACTCAAAACAAAATGAAGGAAAACTAGAAAATTGTGAATGATGTCTGCACATACTTTGATGGGTTGAAAATAATAAAAAAATGTAAGACCTTTCACTCTGGAAACTGTTTTGAGGTATGGAGCCTATGAAAAATACTGCTGATACCTGAGCAGGGGAATAACTGGATTGAGTGGAAACAGGTGACTTTTAGGAGTGGGCTTAGTTTATGGTAAAACCACCCCCTTCTATTACAGATAACCAAGAGTAGGTGGGAACTCATTGGCTGGGTAGAGACATTCCTGCTGGGCAAAGATTGCATTATCATTGGGGAAAAACAGGAGATCCAGTGGTCAGGAAAAGATTAATGGGGTCTTTGAAACCATTAGGGATCTAAGAAGCTCAGGATAAGACAGTGTGAGGAAAGGGGAGTGGGAGGTGATGAACAGAGGCTGAGGGAGAGCATGCAGTGGTGAGGCTGCTGCACTTGTGGAGTGAGGAATTGTGGACAGCAGAGAACTCAGCCAAAGACAGAACTGGAGCAATGAGCTCTGGAAGAAGTAACCGGTGATGAGGTCTGCGGGGGGAGTGGAACGGGAGAGAGAAGTGGCAAAGGAGTAGAAAGTGCAAGAAGCTAGCAGAAGGATAGGAGGTGGTCTGAGGGACCGCAAATAGGCAGCAAGTACAAGCAGGACTGAATGAGAGTGCTGGGATCTGAATGTCGATAGTCGGGGTGGCACTCAAGAGCAACTGAGAAAACCAACAGCTGAGGTGAGGGGGACATGGAGGAGCGGCTGCTCTTTCCAGCAGCTGTGGCATGTCGGTAAGCTTGTAGTGACTTGTTGGTAAAATATGAAGGAGTTCTTGCACTCAGTGTCTGCATGTAGCAATCCTGAGTGCCACTCCCCATACAAGGGGAAATTTAGACAGTGCTCAAGGTCCCGGGGGAAGTTACTTCTGGGGTCTTTTATGGCTATCTCCAGGGATAACAGGGAATGTAATTAGACTTCAAAGCCCTCTCTTGCACAGAAAATAATTATATATGGTAGCTTAGAAATAGGGCAGAACCCCATCCATGCAGAACTGAGGAGAAAAGGCTGAGGAGATCAGAAAGATGTGAGTGCCCACAGTATACTGCACCAGAGAAGAGACTTAAGAGAGAGCTACAAGGACCTCACAGCATACAGAGAGCTCTGGTCACACAGCGAAGCAACACACAGATGATACTGAAAGGGGGCTGAGCAAGAAGGAGTTAAGGAGTGTTTCGGCATTTCAGCCAAGCGCAGTGCTGCTAGGAACCGCTGATTTGACAGCTTTTGATATGGGGGATTACTTTTTTTTTTGCTGTCCCTCTCTCCTCTCTGTAGCAAAGCTGTCCTGTGCTGCCCGGTGTCTATTCCTAGTCCGTCCTTCCCCTCAGTACGGGAGTGCTCACGGTGCAGGGGGTGCCGGCCGCACTCACACGGATCCGTCCGCCGCACCGAGTGCCCAGCCCTCCTTGGTTACAGTTTCTGCCTCCTGATGGGATGGATTTCAGCTCACCAGCCGAGCCCAGCGCGCTCTGCCATTCTCAGGGTGTCAAGCTCCCTTCGCAGGCTTTCAGTATAAGATATTTTGAAGTAGCCCTTGCCGCCTTCAGACTAACCCAGTGCGTTCCTTATGTCGATGAATTTGAGATTGCTGTTCTCTGCCACACTTCACCAGTCATACTAGGCCTGGCTCAGTTTACATGAGAGGCAGAGCTTCCTCCAGGCACTGTCGTTTGAGCCATTCCTATGCACGGTGTCGAGGGCAAAGCCGGGGGGGGCGGGGGGACGACAGGTGAAACAGCCGTGCCGCGCTCCCAGACCGGAGAGCGGGCTCAGGCGCCGTGCCTCGCTGCCTGGCCAGAGCCGGCCGGCACGGCGGCCGCTGTCCCGCGGGGAAGCTGCGGGAGCCCGGCAGGAGCCCCAGGGGAGCCCAGAGGGAGCCACGGAAGCCCGGGAGAAGCGAAGCCGTCTGGTGCCACCTCCCGGCTACGCCGCCCGCCAGCGGCCGTTCCGCGCTGGGAACTCCTCCACGGGCTGTAAACTGATCTCGGTGTCATTATTTCTAGGCAGAAACTGGTAAAGTAATATTAGCACTTCAGTAGTATAGCTTCCGTTCCTTCCCTCTTTTACTTCTTAGCTGGGCCTTTTTTATGCACGGGACTAAAGAAGCATCATAAAAGCCTGTAGTGAAAACGCTCTTATTTTCATAAAGCACAAAGAGTGGCTGAGGCTGCATTAACGTGCACTTACTTAACATAATGCACCGCAAATAGCGACGGATTAAGTGGGAGGAAAGAATTTAGTCTAATTTGGTATTTTTCGTACAGGTGAAAATAGGTGAGCTTCTGACAGCTGAAGAATCACCCACGCTATCTGCAGTTGATGTAAATAGGGATTTTTATTTTTAAATAAACTTTTTCATTAAATCTTCTTTCTGGGCAGTGACTACACTGTGTGCCAAGATGCGTATATATCGTGTAATTTTGTGTAGATATTTATTTTGTACCAGCTAATGTAAAAACTTATGCTCTTTTCTTTGGCAGACTTGGGGTATAGGCCCATGTAAACCACAGAGAGCAGCAGCTTCATTTTAGCTGCAATGCAGCAATTCTCTCAGATGAGGTCTGTCTTTTCTGGAATTAGAGACATCATTTAAATGTGTATATAAACAGCCACAAACAAGGGCAACCAGACTGTTTTCTGTCCGGGGAGAGATCAAGGTCATGGGGGAGGTGCAGCAGCCAGCCCTGCTGGGGTCCTACCTGAAGCAGCGTGACAGGCGCTGGTTTGCTCAAAGAGCAATTCAGCCCAGTGAGTCTCTGCTCCAATGACTCTTTAGAGCAATGGGGGGAGCACAGGAAGATGGTACCAAATACATAAAGAGGTTCTTTCCCATCATCCACCATACTTGATTGCGTTGTTTTTTCTTTCTTCTCCAGTGAATAAAGCAAAGCGAAAAGACCACACCAGAAGATGAATCGCGCTGTCTCAGCTAACTATTTCTGCTAAGCTTGAATAGGTTTACAAAACAGATGTGTAGAACCCAAGCAAGGGCAAAATAATTAGAGTTGGAATGTGGGGCTTTTGTCCCTGCTGTAATTGTCCCTGGGCCAGATGAGAAACATTAGACATCCAACAGGTGATGTTTTCAGATGAAAGAACGGAACAGTTCCTGCTTTCTCTAAAGGCTACATACTTTTCCTATCTAATCAGTGATACAAAATGGGGAGGTGCTGACACACGCAGGAATAGCTGATTACCTCATCAGTATGGCAGCAGCTGTCCCTTTAAAGTAAGCAATTAATTGTGAGTTTGGGAGGTTTTGTTTTGCTTTTTAATTCTGCCCTTGGTGCAGGAACCTGCAGTCATCTTTGGGACTGTTCTAGTCTTATTTCACACCTATACTGAGGCCAAGCACAATTTTATTTGCTACTACTCTCTAACCAGCTCCACTGCTGCTCCTGCAATCAAAACAAATGTAAAGCAAGTAACTCCAGTTCCAGCATTTTTTTCACTCGTGTTATTAGTGGCTTTAAGAACTTGAGGAAGCTGAATCACCACAGATAAATGTAACAGCGTGTACATAACCATGAACAGCAAAAGCTTGTGAAAAACTTGAGAGCATTTCTTCTGTTCCTCAGCAGAGAGACTGGCTTATCCCTATGTGCGGAAAAAAACTCAAATTTCACAGAAGTGACCAGCAGAGTTGCAACAGAACTGTTCAACAATCTTTAAAGCAAGTGGGAAAGCAACCCTCTGCAATGCAGTGGCAATTGTTCCTTCTGTCTCCTTCAAAATACCCTCTCCCCAGAAACTGTGTAATGGCTGTGGAGTTTGTTTTGTTGGATGTTTTAAAGGTATACTATATAGCGAATTTGTGTCATGCTTTGCTGTGGATCATAACTGCTAATTAAATTTAATTTACAAAACATTATAAATTCCTCAGTTGCACAATTAAAGCGCTGTCATTATCTACTGGCCACACTGTACCATGTCAAGTTAGAGAAACTGGAGCTACTACTAAGAGGTGAAGTGACTTTAAGTATAACTAAAAATGAGGCTGCTTACACCTTCCATACTGCACAGGCTTGAGGCCTCAGGTGCCAAGAGCCCTTACCCACTCTTCTTTCTAGGAAGGCCCAGCCTGGAGCTTCCCAGGACCCATAGCTGCACCACATTTCAATATGGCAGATTTGGCCGCCTCCATTTATACTTCTGTCATGAGACCACAAGCAACAGAGCAGAGACAAAAGGGTCCATGTCCCTTTCCTTATGTGCTGCTGAGATGAGTAATATCCCAAGATGGTCATAAAAGGTGAGGTGCCAGCTGTCAGAAGTCAAGACCCTTCCAGGATCACCAGAACAAGTACAAGTCAGTGTAATGGTTATTTCATACTTGATTTAGAAATAAACTAATACCTCCCTTGAACAGTGTTATGAGCCAGCAGCAAGCCGTAACTCATACTGTTGGCTGCAGTGGACATTTCTCTGGTCTGGAGTTTGGATGAGACAGGGCCTTGAACTCTTGACTTGGGGCCAATTTTGTTTTGATGCCATCACGCAAACCATTCATTTTCTGACAGGGTCTCGCCTTTCCTAGTCTGACATCATGGTGTATTTTTTTGTACTTTGGTGTAGATTTCCTGTCTACCATCATATTTTGGCATTATGACATCAATTTTGACTATAAACCTCATGGTTATGCCAGCTAGCAGGGATAGGAGCCTTCTCAGATGGAGTCCATTTGTGTCTGATAGAGGTGAAATAATTAAAATTTCTCCCTCGGTGCACACCTCCTAAGGCAGGTATCCTGAGAAACCCAAAAGCATGTCTTTTCCTTGTCTAAAACATATGTAAGTAACTACTCTTCCTAAAACAGAAATGAGAAAACCCTGGTATGGCAACCCATTTGCTCTTGCAGCAGCAGATGAACAGCGGCCAGGAATACTGGACAGGTAAGATAAATACCATTTTAATGTTCATGCAAGCGCAATCCAAGTTTAGCTGGGATAGTATTTCTAAATGAGTGAATTCTGAGATTCACATTTTGTACTTGGTGCTGAGTCAAACAAACACACTGACCTGCATACTATGAATCACAACTCCACTTTTGGGGATCTGGAAAGAAAACAGCAGTAAAGCAGTATGTAGTATGAATTAGGAAGGCTCAGAGGAAATTGTTTGTAAGGGAGACAAGGTGGGCAAAAAATGAAATTCCAGCTCCTGAGTTTTTTCTTCTAGGCAACGGCTGCTGTTTGGAGCCATAAAGGTCAGGCAGCCCTTATACAGCTATACTTCCTGCACTCTCCTCTCACTGAGTGTCCTGCACTCATTCCTCCTCCCCAGGTTATGGCTCCCTCCATGGCTGGAGCTGGTTCTGGGCAGGCTCTTTGCCTCTTCACTCCATACCAGCTACTTCCATAACTTTGTATTTGATGTTAACTCTGGACACTGTGACAAGTCCCCCGATAATCTAAGTTGCTGGTTTGAATTACCATTTAAGGCATTAGTCATTTAAGGAAGCTTGTCATAGTCACTAGCCAGCAATAATGCACTTCTTACATGCAGTCTCCTAAATAATAAAACAGTCATCCATGACCCATTTTTCTCTCTGTTGTAGCTGGATTTTCTGGGGATGTAACAGATCTTCAACACAACCAGGAACAATAAGGCAATAACATGAGTTTAGCAATTGCTTTGTGAGATTAGGTTAATATCATGTAAAAAGTGGTTCTCAGATTCTGCACACAGACAGGTTTATGGAAAATATACAAATATTGGTCCAAGTTGTTACAGACTGCATAAATATGGCATTTTTACTGTTGCATTTACAGATGTGCATGTACAATGATGTGCAAATAATCACAATCTGACTACAATCTTTGAAAGGTACTTGAACCTTGCATCCAAGTAATGCAATGAATGAAAAATGCCCACCAAAGAACTTAAATAGCGAACTTATAATATGGTTTAAATTCATAACAAATTTCAATGTCTTATCAGTAAAACTTTCACACTTTTAAAATATTTTGTATTCATTTTATTTGTATATGTCAAAATACATTTTTTTTTTCCAAAATAGTGGGTTTTGCAACTAGTTTCATGCAGATACAAGGTCTGCTCAGTACTACCAATAAAATCAATATAGCACAGTAGCCATTCATTTTTTAGATATAAAGAATAAATAACCTAAATATAAAACACTAAAATATTAGAAACACGTATTTAATCATTCACAGGCACCCAAACTTTACCAAATATAACCCAGAATATGCCTAACTGTCTTGTAACAGAACTCAGTATGTTGCAGCCATTCAATTCTTTATTTTATGTTAGCATAAGACAATGGAAATCCCTATGGTTCAGACCCACCTCTCATACAGATCAATTACAATAAGATATCTCAAACTATCCGTGTACCTTTAAAATCAAAAATCCTGAGCTTGGTAGTAAGAGCATAACCTTACATCTTCAAAAAACCAATCAACAGAGAGAGGATATCACGTCTTCCTTACCAAAACATATCCCACCCCTGTAAAGCTAACCCCCCCCCCGCCCCCTCCAAGTAGGCAGTAGAACACAATGACCTTTTTAAATGAAGGGGTACAAATTCACATTTAATATAGTATACAATATAATCAATAATACAATAGCTACTACAAGCTTTACAATGTACAATTTGTTTTAATGGCTGATCTTTTCAGTGGTTTGAGGCAATAAACTATGTGCCAATAGGATGTCATATTTTGAATGGTTTAGTGAAAATATCAAAGCTGTTTCTAACAAAAACGATCTTCACTTAAGTACTTTTTTGTTTTTAAAGGCCACTGAAATGTATAAAATGGTCTGATGGTGTTATCAAATTGGATGCCTTCTCACAGGGCAACAACAGTGCATATAAACATTATTGTGAGTGTAATGGGTTATGCTTTTCAAATTATTTAGTACATTACTTTGGCTAGCACAACAGTTTTGGACAGCACTCAGATAAATACAGGTAATGTGAAATGTAGTGAAGCAGTTATATTTATGCATTTTTTTATTATGGTGAACACTATCAAATGAAAAAAAGGGACAAAAAGATAATAAAGTTTTTATATAGTTTAGACCTTTTGTAAAGATAGGGCTCCATACAATGTACAATGTCTAAATTCTTTATACCATAAAAATTAACGAACTTTGTTAAACACACTATTCTGGATAGCCTAATTTGCATTAACAGACATTTGCAATAGGGAAATATATTCAAGCATGCCACGTGGTGGTCTGAAAAATCAAACGAGTACACATCTATATATATACACAGCATCACTCAGTACCTGCTCAAATGAATGTGACGATTACAGGATCTAACGTCTTTCACTACAAACTTCTTTTTTTTCTTTTTTTTTTATTTTAAAGTGACCAATAAAGGCAGAAAACAGGACTCTTAAAATATTTCTAGTTTCAACTGACTTTTAAAGCATTTTTTATAGGAAATAAATGCATATTGCACAAACAGTGAAAGCAAATGTTCCACCAAACATCTCTGTTCCAGGTGGTTGGACAATACAACTCTAGTTAGCTACACAAATTATGTCATTTAAAAGGGTGTGTGGTCTCTGCAAATGGTAAAGCTGTGAAAACACTGTACAAGAAAATCTGGTACATGAAAAATTAGAAGGGAAAAAAATTCCAAACTTAAATCTTAAAGAAAAATTGAGTATAGGAAAAAAAATTGGGAATTGTGGCACAACAAAACCATTATTGAGTAACTGTCGTCTGTGAGAGCTGAAAGCTTTCATTGATGTAAAAGTGTTTATGTACAACTAAGGCTTACTGGTTAAATATCTGAGGCGTATCTGGCCTTGAATACTTTCCTTATTATGCTGTGGCTGTAAACAAGATTTCTCAGTCATTTTATCTTCTCAGCAGCTGCATTTTAACAGAAACAATGATCTTGATACAAAAAAACACACAGGTAAGAGGGTGTTTGGCAGGATATCTGAAAATTACAGTCTCTGAAGAATCTTCCCACACTTCCAGTGACGGCCATACCATGGTCCACTGGAGTTACTAGTGATGTGCAATACCATTACTTGCTGCTGTAGTAAACCCTTTATTTGGAAAGTTTGCTTATAACTCTGATCAAGGCCCCATTTTCATCTTTTAGCCTCTGGTTGTCTGCCTTCAGGTCTGGTAGCATCTATGAAAAATGAAACGTGATGGTTATTTGCTGTTACATCCCACATGAAAGCAGCAAGACTAGACAAAGACTGTGAGTAAAAATCTTTATTCAGCTTAAATATCTTGGCAGTTTTCACACTTTGTATCAGTAGTTCAGAAAAATTTCCCCTTTTAACATGATACATATAAGGGTTAGAGATTAGAAGTTTTCATTTGCTTGGACTAGATGCACTAAAACTCAGTGGTGCAGATGACCAGCCTCTGACAAGAGCATTTATAGTAGCATGAGGAAAGTAATGAAATACTTCAGATTCCAGGAGGGAGGAAGGGGGGCAGGGGGAAATTAACTACCAACAATTTAAAGAGGCTTCTCTGCACTTGCAGAGTTTCAAAAAAACATGCTGTGGCTAAGCATCTCTACCACTGTGCTCTTGGATGATTTCATGCTGATCAGCTACAGTGTGATTCAGCTTGTTAGCTCATAGTATTAATCCTCCAACCACTTCCAAAGTCATGTTGAGGCACACATCCTGCAATTTGAGATCATGTCCCTGAATAGCATAGTTCACACAAGATCAGATCACTGATAGAGATCACAGTAACACCAGGCTACACACTCAGGCAGACAGGTTAGGGAACAGCAAGTTATGGCTGCCAAAGGAGATAGGTGACACACAAGCACAAAAGCTGCAAGGCAGAAGCCAAATGAGGTGAGTCGGACTGGATCAGATAGGAAAGAAGGACAAGTCAGGGCATAGAGATTGGTACAGGGAGAATTCAGCTTGCCAGAGAAACCAGAAATTATCTCAGTGGTTCTCTGTATCTACATTCACACACTGATAACAAACCACCTATCACACTCACAGCTGAATTACACCTATGGATTCTAGCAGGTGTTTTACACAGGAGATAACAGCCTATTCCTGCACAGTGGTTACTCAGTAACCTCAAAGGTAAGTGTATGCAGAAAGTTCAGCTACCAACCTATGAAACACCTGTTAACCCTATTCTTCATCATTTTCTTGGCACTAGTTTATCTTCATTTTATTCGAGCAAAATTATACTTTCAATCCCATTATATTCAGAACATTATAATGCAATAGAAAGAATCGAGAAGTTTAAAAATACAGGGTTAATTAACTGTGTGCAGTAGAGGCTTCATTTCTACATCTCCTTCTGTCCACAGTTACTTCACTGAACTGCAGACCCTTTCAGAGTGAAAAACAATGGTGAACTGAAAATGACTGAGGTTGTAGATCTCTAGTTTATTTCCCTGCAAATACCAAAGTATGTGAAAGGAAGTTGCAGGAGATCATAAGAAGAAAAAAGGTGGTCTCTACAATTAGAGTAGGGAAAAAAAATCATTCTGCTACCCTTAATTCCAACTCTGTTTTATGGTGGAGCCTAGAGGAAGCCACCTAAGTGGAGCTCTTTAGAGTCACAGGGAAGTTTCCATTATAGTCAAGTGAGAGCTGTGCTCTGAACAAAAAAAGCTGTAAAATGCTGATTACTTTCAAAAAACCATGCCAATATGTTTGAAACTGGGCAACACGAGTGATCTCTTTGCAATTTTCAAGCATTATTGTTTAAATCTAAGCTGCAAAAAATAACTACTGTTGTCTAAGATAGGGGTCATATCCAGATAATATGCATGTGTCTTCAAACAACGGAACAGTTCTGGCAAACCCACCAATACCTTTCCATTCTGCTACAGATTTCATACCAAAGGTATTGGGTGAAACCACAACAGCCCTCATCTAGCCTTGCATGGGGAATCAAGGGAGCCTGGCTTTGTACTGGTTAAATAGGCAGTTTGAGAAGTAATGTTGTGTGTGCATTCCAGTGAAACCTCAAAGTAAATCTAGAAATGTCACAGTCCTCTTTCAACTTACCGAGTAGGGAGGGAGCTGCAGCCCATAATGGTTAGTTACATAGAGGCAGACCCACAGAGAGGCAGATTTTCTGGTGAACTACTTTAACAAAATCCAGTGTTCAAATTTAGAGCTTTAACATAAGCCAGTACCCTTATATATCTGCCAATCTCTGTAGGTAGATTTTAAACTTGATCTAATTAATAGGTAGAATAGGTCTTAAGGAAATATCTTCTCTTTCGTTGTGAATCTGCTAGAGACTAGGGGAAGACTGATAGGAGACAAAAAGGGTTATATGACAAGATAAATTGGCATCGAGTTGTTCTAGGAGAGGTTTATATTGCATAGCAGGAAAAATTTCTTCACCAAGACGGTTGTCAAGCAAGACTGCCCAGGGAAGTGGTGGAGCCACTATCCCTGAAAAGTATGTAATGTATAGATGTGTAGATACAGCACGCAGGGAACATGGTTTAGTGGTGGTTGTGCTGGAGTACTGGTTGGACTTGATGATCTTGGAGGTCTTTTCCAATCTAAATAATTCTACCAATCTGTGAATAGCAGAAGATTCATCAGGAAGAATAAGCAGAAGTAGCCTAAAATACTTACACTTCTCATCTGTACTAATCCCCACATACTTTAAACAATTCTCTTGGAGCAGCGCATTTCTATGGGTACTCAAACTTCTCGTGAGGTGACACCATACACCTTTAATGTTAAGAGGGAGGGAAAAATGCCTTTGTAGTAAACTCAGTAAAATTAAAGTAACATACTGTGTTGTAATGCATTAATTTGGTTTATATTGTGTGTTACCGGATTTGTAATCTGTATCGTGATTTTTCCTTACTTATCTGTAACCTGATTCTCTTCCACTGCCCCTTCTCCCTGATTGGATGGTGTCTTGTCCCTGTCTCTGGGCCCTGCCTCCTGAGGAAAAAGGCCCCGGACGGGCAGGGCTGAGCTGACTGGGGCACCAACGAGCTACTGGGAAGATCTCTAGCCAAGCAGGGCAGGACTGGAGAATAAAGCAATATTTTCCCCCCAGACAAAGAGCAGGCTCTTTCTTTTTGCCATCGGCGGTCGTCTAGTCTCAGGGAGAAATACCACAATACTGCATTTTGAATTTCAATTTGCTTCTCACTAAAATAGCAAAGCACCTTCCTCTGATGAGATTCTAGTGTTACATTAAAAATGAACTGTTTTGCCTGTCTGTATCATGACCAGCTAGTAACTTTGCAGTGTTATCGTTCAGCAAATAATGATTCAATAATCATCTGACATATGTGGAGCCATCTCAGATCTGTACAGTTATAATCGTGTCTGTGTTTGCTGGAGGATTTACCAGCTTGTACATACAAACCCACTTGATTAATAAAGATTAAAAAACCTGAACCGTTGAAGTACCTGTTCAGTTTACTCAGGCACACTGCTATTGTTAACCTTACCAGCATAATGTTAAGGCTCCCTGCTGTGTTTCCACTGCTTCTATTTTGCTGGTCAGGCTACTCAAGCTCCACAATGACCTGCCATTGAAAACTCCTGATACGGAGAGGAATACTGAATGGTTTTCTGTGGTTAATACCCCAAATGGCTTACCATGGTTAAAGGAATACCAGCAACACCTACCAAAAAAAAAAAAAAAAATACTGTATGGATGTGTAGCTGTAGACAGCAGTCATTAGATTAGCTCAGCTGTGTTGAAAAACCACATTGTTTGCTGAAGCTGATGTAAGACTGCCCTAAAGGGACAGCTCTCCCTGCTCATGCAGCAGTGTGCTCCTGTTGCTTTCTGCACAGTTAATTTAGTGATCCAACAATGCTGGGGTGAGATGGATCAAGTACTATTATGAATAAAGGGACTTGTTTTCAGCCAGGTTAATGAGCTGACTTCACTTGCTCAGTAAGGGTTAACACCAGAGAGCATTGAGGAATGGAGGAATGCAGCGCCTGGATCAGCAAAACCGCATCCTAATGTTAGTCCAATTCCAGAAAGACACCAAGCAAAAGGATAAACCTCTTTATTTCAGGCCTCTTAGTAGGGAAAACCAGAGAGCAGGTTCTGAGCAAAATGCACACTCATCGTGTTCCTTTCTAAGGTGGGAAAGGGATTGGATGAAAGGAAGCAGTTTAGCAAGAGTCACTGTGCAGAAGGGTGGCTTGTTTTTTTTCAACTCCACATCTTAAAAGCTCACTGTAACCTCCAGCTTACACACTTGTTATATTTAAGAGGAAAAAAGGCATATAGATTTGGTATAGAATGAAACCACAATTTGATCCTCATGTAAATTTTGAACCTTCCACAGGTTTCTCAAACAGCCCTGCAATAACCCTAAGAATAAACTAGCATTGCTTTCCAAGATGAAACTCAAAGCAGTTCATACTTTTATCAGAAGGGGTCTGAACCAAGATGACACACTAGGCAGAGTTTTTTTGTGTCTGTGATTTTACAGTCCATGCATTGTAGGACTCTCATCCACACTGGGATGCCTTGTATATATAGCAATATAAATCAATAATCTTTACACTAGAACTGTATGTCTGAAGTTGTCTAGGTAAAAATAAGGATTGGCAGGACCCAAATGGGATGTTAATACATAAAAACAGTAATCAACTTGAAATCCCAATACATTTCTGAAAAAACAATACATTGGTCCACTCTGAAACAATGAAACACACCAAGGTAAGGAAAATGCTTGCCAATGCAACTGTTCAGAAATGCACAGTACTGAAAACAGTTCTCAAACACTCTTTTGTTAAGACTAAACTTTTATCAGCTCTATGCATCTAAACCAAACTGCAGTAAGAAAGCTCAAATTACAATTTCAATTTGTTAGAAAACTAGAGGCAAATCTATTTGAGCATTTACACAAACATCAAAACAAGAGACTGACTTTAGTGTATCCTCATGCAAACCCAAATCCTTTCAGTTGTCAAGATTTTAACATGTCAAAGGTCTCCTGGATCCTTGCCAATTTATCTTCAAGGACAAGCTTCAGTGCTAGCAGGGACAATACCACACCATACCAGCACATCTGCAACACCTCTAGCTTGTACACTGGGCACCATGCTTTAGCTTTAGCCACATCTCCAGAACCAAGCAGCACTGAGTCAGTTTCTGACACACAAGTGTTAACAGTAAAATTCTGCCCAAGCACAAACTGAATGTCAACACCTGCCTGGCTAAACAAAGGAGAAGGAAGAAATTACAAGTCCGCAGAGCACAGTTGCCTACAGGACCCTGACAACTTGGCAAGCACTCGGGTCAAGGCCCTATTCTCAGTCACCAGTCGCTCATTTATGTGTTTCATAGATTGAATCTGCTTTATTTGTTGCAGGTTCTGCAGGAATCAAAGAAACAGGAGTGAAAATGAGAAAAAAACCCACATGTGTATTAGATGAGCAGAATTGAAAAAACTTAGAAGAGACAGTCCTGTTTAAAGTAAATAAGCTCCTGTGAAAGAAAAATATCAAACAAGTGGCACATTCTTGAAAAGCAATCTAAGTACCAGTAGTGATTAGTCACAGCTTTCCAAAACAGTTCAGGATGCATTAACAATGAGAGCTATTCCTGGAATTCTTCACTTAACATCCTAACTGCACAAACTGAATCTCCAATTCAAAACCCTCCACATAATGACGCATTTAACATATATTTTTCAACAACTGTGCAACAAACTACGGGAAGAATATTTAATCTTTAATTCAAATTTTTCACTTATTGTTTATTGAAATCAAACTTTTGGAAAAAGCAATATATTTGTATTCTCTATTTTTATCAGAAGCCCAGCTTTCCCTAGAAGCTCACATCCTGTCTTCCACTTTTAGGCAGACAGTAATTTTCCACTACCATAGTTTGTTTTTTCTCCATTTTACTTTTGAAGACCCCTCAAGGAATCAGACCTTATGTCCTCCCTTACAGCAAACTATCTTGGTCTGAATCCAAGGGAGCCAGAGGCATCACAGTTGCTCTTCTGCCAGCCAGCTTCAATTACTTCAACGGAACTTTGTGTATTTTAGTAAGTATTTGGAAGTTAATGCCATTCCCAAGCACCAGAGGGAGCTCAAAAATGAGCTTAAAAGGAAAATTCTTATTAATCAGTGACAAATATCAAATGTGAAAATAATGGTGCTTTCACATTCCACTTAAATTCTATGAGTTTGGTTGGCCATGTCTAATGTTTATATGAAAGAACATAATAGAAAATAAACCCACCCAAATTCTCACACTTCTTAATCATATCAGAGGGTTTGACATTGATAAGGACTGGTTAAAAAAACCCAAACAAAACAGAAATTAAATTTATTTTAAAGAGAATATTGCTTCTGAGATTCACTTTATACATAGTTGAAAAAAGTAGAAATCAATATGGTAAGTGTTACTCATTTGTCAACAGTTCAAATTTACCTACTGCATTTTGTTAACTGAAACCTGATTCATACTAAACAGAAGTATTTCTTTTGATATTGTAACATGCCATCTAATTAATAAAGAACATGAGATAAAGACTGAAACAACATTTAATGCTTAAATATCTATACAATAATATGCTTCCACTATTTAATAATAATGGATTTTAATAATAGTAATTAGTAAATAAAACTTACGAGTATCACATCAAAATTGTAGACTGCAATTCCATCTTGATTAGCTCAAAATAAGTTTCACTCTAACCACCTCTGAATGTTTCTTGTTAGCCATGTTATAGAGTCCTAGAACTCAGCACCTTCTTTGCAACTGTGCACATACAGCTGCTTATGCCAGCACCGCAGCTTTGCTACAAGCTGTGTGACAGGACTGACTCTGACATGCAGCTGTAACTCAGTTCTTTTCTAGTGAAATTATAGAGACCAGTAATACTGCCGATCTGCGTGTCTCACTAACATAATAATACACTTTGGTATTAATAGTGTACTAATTTACTTACTTTCAGTTCCTCCTCCATTTCAGATATCCTTCTTTCTAGCGCTCTTCTTTCCTAAATCAGAAGATGTGTGTTAATGCTGAACAATACAATGTGTTACGAATTACAGCTTGTAAATACTGTGGTAACAGTGAAATATTTCAAGTTTCAAAGATCATACAACCAAAAGCATAGTGTGGACAGAAAACTTGTGATGGCAGTGATGTATAGAAATTTGGTCAATATGGAATTTTAATATCCAAAGAGGAAGAGATACCGAAATTCATATCAAGTCCTACAAAACATACCCCTTCTTTTTCACTAATTTAGCAAGGTTTTTAGTATAACTAGTTCAAATTTATTTTTCATGAGCTAGGCTTTTTTAAGACCTTTATATCCAAGAAATGCAGAAAATTATTAGAAACAAACAAGAGTATTAAAATATACAAGCAGAAAAGCATACGCTTTCACAGACAGAGGTAGCTGAAACATCTGTCTCAGCTCAGTGGGACCTGTCCACGCTCCAAACTGCAGCCTAGTGTTGCTACAACTGACATTATAGGACTTAGCTCAGTACCAAACAAATCTAGTTACGTGAGATCAGCTGCTTCTTGAGAAAATGTTTCCTGAATATTTTCTGCATTTCTCGTAAAGTTTAATATTCCTTTTAGTTCCCTTTTTACCTGAGAAGCAGGAAAAATTATCCTCTATGAACTTGATTGCACTGATTATATAATCAAGGCAGCTTATGGAAAGTTAGCTTAGGGTTTTCTACACTACACTGCAGTCTACAGTGCAGATACGTTTTTATTTTGTTTAAACTTATTTTTCAATACATCTGACAGATGAGCAGCTAATGCAATAGACTTGGGGATTTATAGCTTGATTGCTTGCTTTCCTGTGTCAGATGATGCAGTGTATCTCATTTAAAAGCAGCTGCAGTTATCAGTACTCCACATTCAGATTTTTTTCCAGAGGGTGAGAGGCAAAAGCAACAGATTATTGCAAAGTGGACATATGCATCTGCATACAATGGTGTTATGCAAACAGCAAGCAGCATTGACTGAGGTGTGTAAAACTTTGGTTAGATCATACCGCCCAGTAGATACTGACTCTTGCCGGACACCTTTCAGATATAAATCATTTGAATTTAGTTTAATCACAGTGCAGTTACACCCCAACATTTTCCCATTATAGCAAACAACTTTAATTTCTATCAAAGTAAAATATATATTACTCCAGTTGTTACTACTTAATGTACTTAATTCCTTTGAATTAAGATTTTTTTAAAATGACAGTAATGAATGAAAGTACTATCGAGTTAACAGACATAAATAACTAATGAAAATCTCCACACTGTCGTCTTACAATACTTAGAATTTTATCTGTTACCTACTAGTTTTACAGAATAACAAATTATGTGTTCTTATATCGAGCAATATTCAACAGTTTTTTTTCAATTACCAAGAGATGAATGATCAAAGAAATCTCAAAATTTCAGGTGTCTATAAATTCTTAATCCTTCTGAAGCATTTGCTTAACTAGCATGTTGAGCTTGTCTATTAGCAATAAAAAACAATTCAGTAAAATCTTTAACTGACTTTTTATACTTCACATTATACAAAAGAAATAGACTAGTCTAGATATAATAGTCTTTGTAAAACTCTTTTGTTCCTCTTTGATGAAGCTATGCTCCTCTTTCTCTTGAACTGCTTACTCTTTTAGGAACTGGCTTGAGGGATGCCAATGAAATAATGCACTGCGGTTTCACTGAGAAGATCTGCCAGTATTATTTGATTATTTCCTGGACTCAAAGAAAGTATTTGAAATCTATGAGGTCTAAAATTCTATTATATACTTCCTCAACTCCGTAAGGCATGCCAAGGAACATTTGCAACTCAAAAAAAAAAGAAAAAATTTGTACGTGCTAATCTCTCATCTATAAAATACAATAGCTCATTTATATTTATCAAAGTGACTAGGAGCCACAGGATTGTGCAGTGAGACTGAGGTACACAACTATACACATATGAAAAACTGACCTCCCCAGAGCTATACAATTTTTAAGAATTAAAACCAGATGTATATGCCTACATATATTTGCATATTCAATAATACAAAGAAATACACCTCTCCACAATTCAAATTCCCAGCTGAAGAATTCTAAATTTGGGAAAAAAATTGTTAAAAGGTACCTACAGTTTTGTGAATTCTAATCCAGACTGAAACCTGTAAGTTTTAAATTTTATTATCACGTTATACAAAATTCTGCAAAGGGCTGTTAGCATATTTGGAAGAGAGGTTGTTAAAGAAACCCTTCTTTTTGCCCATGTATTGCTGGGACCTTGCACGTGTGCTCTGATCTGTACCCCCACCCCCATGGAAATAGCCCCTTTCTGGTAAACAGTTTTCAAATGAATAACATTCACAATGCATCACCCAGTCACATCATGGAAACTCACTTCTGAAGGGTGAATTTAAATAAAATTCAAAGCCAGTATTATTTGAATTTTACTACTGTGCAAATCTAGGCTTGATACATATTCTCATTTTCTTCACTGAAAAGGTAGGTTTCAGCTTGAAAATGTCATAGTCCAAAGTTGCCTCCAGCTCCTTCTCTGTCAGCCTTTTATTTCTTACAATTTTTGCTCACTACTTTACTTTTGACCTCTCCATTATGTAATTTACACAGAAATCTTTAGTTTTATATTTTATTTTAGCGAAGTCATATACTCAGAGAAGTATACTGAGAAAAACTCTACAATTTCTTTTAATTTCTGCATTTTTATTGTTACATTACACATTAAAAAGGTGTCTTGAAAATGATTTTGAAATGCTGAATAAGCTTATTTCTAGAGATTAGCTATAGATGATTAGCAGCTGAGAATTCTGCTTCAGTCACATTCAAAGTGAAACTTCAGATTTAAACAACACAGAAAATACAATTATAAATACATTCCTCATTTAAATTTGTCTGAAAAGAAGTGTGTAATTATAAACAAGATTCAGATGTCACTCCTGTTTCAGCCATACAGCACCTAAGTTACATACATAAATCACTAAGTTAATTATTTTATCCACTAGTTTTAATACTAATACATTTAGGGGGAAAAAAACATTTCTGAAAGACATTTTGCTGTTGGACTGAATGTCTTAAAAAAACAAAGTGCAAGAATTTCTAAAATGGCCTGTTTTGGGAGAAAGCCAAGCTGTAATTTGAAACTGAAATAATGTCTATCTATGCAGTACTCCATGCATTACCTATGAATCCACACAGTGATGGATGCAGCTACATCTATTAAATTATTAAATGTCCACTTGTGCGGCCATGATAGCAAGCAAGGAACCAATTATTAATAATTATTATTATTTTCTGCTGAAACCTTTCTACTGATGATATCACTGCCCACATTCGGATGCCAAAAAATTAAAGAGAGAAATAGGTGCTAAATGGCAGCAATTAACTGCAGAGACTATTAAGACAGATAATGAAACTTCAGGAAGTGCCTAAGCATATCTCTACATCTCCATGTGCTCCTGTAAAATATGTTTTATATACTGGACAGTTTTGTGTAACTAAAACTCGGTTTTAAAACCTAAAACACTGGAAAATCAATTCAAAAGGCTAATGAATATGTAATTTACCAGGGACAAATAAATGTTTACCACATCACTTTTTACTATCAAAGTCTAATTTTTTTTCCAGTTTGTCTCTAACGTGTCACTCCAAGATCAAGGGAGAAGAAAAGAACATGTGGTGTTTAGAGTCATGAAGGAAGCCAAGACCACCACAAAATCAATGTATTTTTTGCATTACGCTTCTGTGAAACTAAACTTTAACAAGTTTGGATTTTAAATTAGCATGAAACTACAGCCTAAAATTATCATGTGCCCAACTTTTAAAATAATTCCTGTAGTCTATCTCATGTATGAATTTACTGAATTACTTCTTTCCCATTCAATTTAGGGTTGTCTCTGACTCTGATGCCACTCTTCCTGCACTGCTTACTCATTCATCCACTTTCTCCCCCTACCCTATTAACATATTCCTCTGGAAAAAGTTACACTGCAAGGAAAGAGGCAGCTAAAGATAATTTTACATCATTAGCAGGTTTAAGGTCTTATGTCTGTGAGGTAGAAACAGCTACCTCATTACCAACAATTGGTGCCTCAAACTCAGAGGAAATTAACTTCTCTGAATCTCAGAAATGTGTTAAAACATGAGACACAATGAATCTGCTTAACCCTCTGGAACGCCAACACTGTTTTGGATGAGATGCAACATCATTTAGTGGCAGATCCCTGGAGGGCAACCGAGTTTAGAAGCAGGTTATCACGATAGAACAGGGAAAAATAAAGGCGATTCTTAAGAGTAATTCCCATCTCACGATCACTGCCACTTTGAAACCTAAAATCCCCAAATCTTCTAAAAAATGCAAGTTATAAGAATGGCTTCTGTTCCTATTAAAATATATCCAAACCAGGAGTTGCGAAACAAACTAAAACAAAGCTTGCGTTGAAGCATTTAGAAGTTCTTTGGCAGAAACTCACCCTTTTCTCCATTTCCAAGAGTGACCTGTCAGCAAATCTTTCTTGTCTCTGAAACACAAAATTGATGGACATTGACATGTGCTTTGAAACAACACAGAACTGAGGAAAAAAAACAATTATACATTTTAGTATTCTAAAGTATGTTCATGAAGTATGTTATCAAAAAACATTTCAAAGTGTGTTCAGGGAAGTAACACTGAAATTAAGAATAAGGTGAATTTATCATGCACTTTGTCTGTGACCCTCCCAGTTCTTTAATCACTATACGGCCTTTGGCTAACAGGAGTAACACAGTATTTCTATCTAAAAGCATTACAAAACAGGCATCTTTTAAATGTTCCTCACTAACATTTGCAGGGTACACATGAAAGACAATTAAGCACAAGTAAATTGTGGGAAATACGATTTGACAATATGTAACATTCTACTGCAAGAGTAGACAAATTTGAACAAATCTAACTCCAGTTAGTTACACAAGACTCCAGTCTTGTATAACTGTATGCAGCACTGTTACCTGACAACAGTTATTTGTAACAGGAATGTATTATTTGCTCTTCATTTCCAAGATAAAGCTATCTAACCGGCCAGGAAGAACTGTCAGGTTATGCCAATTTGCTAGCAGGTTTATGAATTAATCAATCCTGATTGTTAGTTTGAATATAAGCTTAACAGTGTAGAGCATTTACTCCTACCCTGCAAAAAAGTTGCATGCAGATACATACTGGCCAGAACCACTACTACTTAAGTAGGCAGGAAGCATCTCGCACATTTTGTTCACAGCTGAAGACCAGAATCCTGCACTCTTTCTCTTTAGAAAGAGAGAAATACTCTTCCTCATTCCCATCTCTGGATAAAAAACAAAGCTGATGCCTAGTAAAGAGCAGCCCATAGCCTGGGGTGATTCTGGTTTACTATCTACACTGTTGGTAACGTACATGCCTTTTTGTTTTATACAAACCTGAGTGGTCTTCTCCAACTGTAGTTTAAGATCTGTAAGTTCCATGTTGGTGTCATGTAACTGTGCTTTCAGTTTTTCATTTTCAGCTAGAATCTGTTCATAGAGCTAAGAAAAAATATTTGTTAAAAAAAAAAAATCAAATAATAGTGAAATTAGACGAGAAACTTCAAAAGTATGATTGAACCACATGTAAAGTTAACAAATACATTAACAGTCCAAGAAGTAAAATAAAGATATTTAAAATTAGCAAGCATGGTAAGGAACTGTTACTAAATATTTCTAGAAACAAGCACACAACTTACCTTACATATAATTAAGCCACCTTTTTTTCTTCAGACTTCAGAGATTACTGCACCACAGTAAACTTTTCAACAAACTCCTTCTCTACTTTAAAACAAGATCTAAACATATTTTTACCTTATATGTATGTAAACTGGCAAACATATAATAAAAGGCTTCACTTATGTCTACATCAGTTTTAATGACACTTTTCTTAGGATAAATACTATCATTTTTTTAAATTTGACTGTATCTTGGCTCCTCTGGATTTCTCCCTTGCCTTGAAAAGTACAAAAGCCAGAAGCTATTTCATAATGTGCATTTTTCCCCACTGCAGTGGTTGCTGTGCTTCTCCATTCATCTAAGTCACTTTATGCAGCATTTCTGATGCAATGTGAGATTACTTTCACACAATTTAAGAAAAGCAGTAATGAAGTTCTATTTTTTCACCAAACTTATTGGATCAGATACCTTCTTAAAATCAGGGCTATCATCTTTTTCTAGTCTACTGCAGTATGGTTTTCGATCTTCAAGATAACTCTGTGACCCCGATCGCCCCTGCGCTGAATCGTAACGATCACCTGCAGACGTGCTGAGTGACCCGGAATCATATCTGTAAAAGAAAAGCCCTGATTTTTCTTTGCCTCTGCAGCCAAACTGAGACCCTCTGACCGTATCAAAGATTTTGAGTTTCCTGCTACTCAGCTGAAAAAAACCAAATGCAATTATGTATTTTAGTTAGACTAAAATTTGATTTTAGTCTTCTATTTTGACGCAAATTTCATTTTTACATTCTCCAGTACTTCAAGATTCTGGGTGAAAATGTTTGCAAATTGCTCAGTCTGCAGAATAATGCATGCAGAGAAATATTTTAAATGCAATTAAATGACTTAATGCAAGCAAATAGTTACATGTCTTAAAATACTTGAAAACTAGCTTAGATAGCTTAGTTATTCTTTACTTATAAAGAACATATATTTTTTAAAAAGTGTATTAGTTTAACTGAAGTGTTTTAGAAAACATTAGCTGAATGGCCTAGATGAATTTTAAGTTTTATTACAGAAGCCAGGATTTCAAAACTATTTGCTGTGAATCCTAGTATTTCAACAGAAGCAGCTGATTAAACAAATCTTTAGTAGTCTTTATCTTAATAACTCAATAACAACCAGTATTAATAAAGTTAAGACTAATTTCACACTGTTCACTCTTTATTAATCATGTGTTAGAGCAGTTTTATTTAACAAATTTTCACCTGTCGGAACATAATAAAATTTGAGAATTAAAGTTAATGGTCCAAAAAGAAATGAAAACTTTTTCTTTTTTAAAAATTATCAATATTTCAGCATTTACTTTTTAACAAATCTTAAGAAAATATGTTTTTCAGAAGCTGTATTTTTCTTGTGGTTACGTAGAAAATTTTCAGTAGGATATTCTAAAAGAGAGGCAACAAAAAGCTCGTCTTCTTTGTAAAAGCTAGGTCCATGCTGAAAAATCTGTAGGGCATAGTACTGTGTCCACTATGTTCTATGAAATACCCAGCCTGCCTCCAGTGCACAACAAATATGGAGTTCAACATACTCCCCAGCACAGAGTATTCCATCCACACATGGCAGGACTGTAGCTTTATAATCATACTTCATGCAAAACCTAAGTATCATCACAGCCTTTTAAAGCTCAATCCAAATACTGGAAGTAAGCTGAATTTGTACATAAAGAACTTAAATGACAACATGCAGACAGAAAGTATAACAATTCTAATTAATTTGTTTAAATTACACATACCTTGAAAGGCTCTCACTCTGAAGTGGAGAGAGGTAAAAAGAGAAAAAGAATGGATTGGTCAATAATTTAATTAAAATATGTAACAATCTGTGAACAAATACAACTGAACAGTTATGCCAAGTGCACATGCTATCCACCACTATGTATTATCTGAACTGTGTCAAGCTTCAATTTTGTTATGTCCAGAAAAGAAATATGTGCTAGAATGCACTTGACAAAATGCGATTTACATGGACATTACCATAACACACTAAAAGTCTGCAGTGCCCTAAACAGCAGAGTTATTTCAGCAGTTGGTGCATTCTGGGTTCGCTTCCCTGCTATCAAAGGCATCAGAGCAGTGATCCTCAAATTCACTGCTCCTTCCTTCTCTTTAACATTAGCTATGATGTTTTGAACGTGACTTCAGCTCAAGACAATAAATTAAGGTACAGGATCACTGTTTCAACATAGCATGACTGGAAATAAGTTACTATACCAACAACGTAAGGAAGTACTTATTAGACTTAATTTAAATGACAATAAATTTTTTCCCTGTGGATTCACCTGGAATGAATGAATGAAAGTAATATAAGAAATTAAACTGTCTTTAGTTTACTGACAAGCAAAACTTAATTAAAAGTGATGACTCCCTGACTTAAGAGTGAGGGAGTGTCCCCTAAGCATTACATCAGTCATACAAACCTTTTTTCCCTCTGGGTGGTAAATACAGTTCCATAATTTCTTCCAAATATTATTCCAATTCTCGACTGCAGACATTTCAGTCAAGAAATTCTACTGATGTATCATCACCTGGACATCCTCCAATGTTACTCACCTAGCAGAGGCTGGAGCCTCCCCCATAGGTGTTTTTTTGGGAGGGGCTGATGTGGTTTGTTTGGTTTCCTTTTATAGAAGGAACTGTATTTTTTTCAATGTACATAGGTAAACAACGACATTCTCCACAATACACTCAATTTCCCCTTTGACACCTTGAAGTGCACCTTCTGCACAGAGGATATCAAAGGTACATGCTATAGCCTAACCACACCTAATAAAACATCATTATTTTCTGCCAAGAGCATGAATAATGCTGTGAATTAAGAGATTTTGTAGAATATGCCACAGTTAGTCCATAAATTATAAGCTAACCACAGTTATAATATCTATTCAAATTACTAGGGTTTTTTGGTAACGCATCATACATAAAAACTGGCTTCACAGAAACACTTATCTACCAAAGAAATCATCCAATTTCCCTATTTTTAAGTGCCTACCCTACGACTCAGTTCTAAGACTATTCTTCTAGCAGGAACACCAATTTCCTTTAAGTAACAATATGGATTTTTTGTGCTAATTCAAGAAATTCTCTGCTCTTAATATTAAAAAGCCTAAACAAAATTAGAGAACCATCTCAAACTGCTAAAAGTTCTTAGGAAAAGTCTGACTTCTCTTTAATAGCTTTCCTTTAAGAACAAATGATCATCTAAGGAGTCAAGAGTTCTGAAGAACAGGAAAGCATGAACTGAAATCTTACAAGACAGTTCTTTCAAAAACCTCTGACATGAGTAGAATAATGATTTTTTTGATTCATTAATATTTTCAGGCTAGAAATCATTCTTGTCATTCTCCTCTAAATTTCTCTGTAGCATGCATCCAAACCACATCCATAACTTCTCTGGGCAACGTGTTCTGGTGTTGCACCATAAAATCATTTGCACTGGAAAACACTTCCAAGATCACTGAGTCCAACCTTTGACGGAACACCACCAGGACAACTAAACCATAACGCTGTCATGTCCAGTTGTTTCTTGAATGGTGACGGTGACTTCACAGCCTCTCTGGGCAGCCTCTTTCTCAGTGAGAAAATTCTTCCTGATGTCCAACCTGAACCTCCTTGGCTCAGCTTGAGGCCATTTCCTCTTGTCCTGTCACTGGCTGCCTGGGAGAAGAGACCAATCCCCACCTGGCTACATCCTCCTTTCAGAGAGTTGGAGAGATCTCTCTCCTGAGCCTCCTTTTCTCCAGGCTAAACAACCCCAGCTCCCTCAGCCACTCCTCGCAGGACTTGTGCTCCAGACCCTTCCCCAGCCTTGTTGCCCTTCTTGGGTGTTTTCCAGCACCTCAATGTCTTTCTTATAGACATGAGCCCAGAACCAGACACAGCACTCAAGGTGTGGCTTCACCAGTGCCAAGTACAAGGGGACAATCTCTGCCCTGGCCCTGCTGGCCACACTATTGCTGATCCAGGCCAGGATGCCATTGGCCTGCTTGGCCACCTGGGCACACGCTAGCTCATGTTCAGCCGCTGTCACCAGCATCCCCAGCTACTTCATCCCTTGGGCATTTTCCAGCCACTCTGTCCCCAGCCTGCAGCACTGCAGGGCATTATTGTGACCCAACTGCAGGACCCAGCACTTGGCCTTACTGAACCTCATCCAGTTGGCCTCGGCCCATTGATCCAGCCTGTCCAGATCCCTCTGCAGAGGCTTCCTGCCCTCCAGCAGATCAGCACTCCTGCTGGACTTGGTGTTATCTGCAAACTGACTGAAGTTGCCCTAGGTCCTCTCAGCCAGGTCATGGATGAAAGTATTAAACACGACTGGCCTCAACACTGAACCCTGGAGAATTCCACTCATAAGCAGGTGCCAGCTGGATGGAATTTCATTCACCACCAGTCTCTGGGCTTGGGAACGTAGAAAAAAGTGTACCTGTCCAAGAACTTTTGACCAGTCAATTCTATGCTCTCCACCATTACAGCCCAACACACACACACTTTTAATAATATTCATAATTTTGGGACTGATTTAGCACTATTTCACTGTAATGTTATTAATTCTATCCAAAGCATCACACAGCATGTTTTACCAATATTAATCTCTACAAAACAGAATATGAAGTAATTACAGATCTAAGGACTGATCTACCAGTAGGAAAGGAAACAGGACTGTGCAGTTATGTTAATGTGGCACAGAAATGAAAAATACAGCAAATCAAAATGACACAGAATGAGTCTCTTAACTAAAATATTTGCTAGACGTGTAATGGAAGCTTTTACAAAAAAGAAAGAAACATCACTTGAGTTTTATTTCCAAGTAATGAGTTTGATTCTTAGTGTGTTACTCCAGGGTAAATTTCAAAAGAAATACATTCTTCTTACAGCCCAGCTTATATAACTAATTCGCTTTTAACACTTTTCCTCCCACTGTCAAACAGCAGTTTTTAAGGGCTTTTCCCATCAAATCAAGCCTATTATACTGTTTTCCACTAACTTTTTATCAAGACCAATAATACTTATTTAGGATATTCAGAAAACCATTTTGTTCAGTAAAGAAATTACATACATTGTGCTCCTCAACTTTTTGTGTTTCCTTAAATTAACTTCTCATATTGCTTTTTTAATTGTAATAGTGACAGCCCTGTGTTTAATTTTCAAAGGTTTTAATCAGTGTGTGTATCTAATTGGACATAATTTATCTGAAAATAACAATGTAGGTGAAATAAAGATTTTGCTGGGTAGAAACTGAATGCTTGCTCCAGTAAACTGCTGCATCATGTCCCTGAACTCTGTCAAGAATCTACTCTACATTTTCAGGATGCTAATTCTACATAATTAGAATGGAAGACAAAATGGTTAGTTATGGCCACTACTGATATGTAAATCCAACTGTAACAAAATATTTATAATCAAAATGTATCTCTTAAAATTAATGAACAAATTATCTTTCTTAAATTACCTGAGTTTCTTTCTTATTTGTTCCTTCTTCTGAATCAGACTGGTGATCCTGCTCATTTTCATCACTCTGGTGAAAGAGGTGGAAGAGGAGAAATGATTAAACTGTTAAAAGCTTAGCAAGATTTTAATGCATTCTACACTTTGAATATGACAATGTAAGAGCAGCAGACTACTCCACAGAGAATATACAGGATATATGAAGAAAATTCTCAAACAGGTACATGTTTTCAGTACCAGGAGATGAAACAATTTTGCATTTGACACATGAAAATCTGGCTTTTACATTACATATATATCCCATGACAAAGAAAAGAGAAAAGGAATCGTCTGAAACATCAACTATAACCTTTCTAATCTGATAGCAGTTCTTTAAGTTACTAAGTATATATCTACCTGCAATGTACCAAATAAAGCGTATAATTTTTAGAGCTTTGGTGTTCATGCAACAGAAGAATATTGTTTTTCAATAATTTATTTAATTTCCTTAGATTATGATTAAATCCTATGAAGTTATGGCTGCTACAGTGTTCTAGAATTCTTGTCAGCAGTATCAACTGAAAAAACTGAATTTTGATTTTGCTCCTGAAAGCATCAAAACAAAAACAAATAGTATTTAAATTGAAAAGCATTATTTGTTCTAGAACAATTACTTACATATTGTATTACTCTGAACAATTCTCTATTTTAAGAGTACACTATACATATTTTATTTTGCTACAAGTGAAGTTTACTTACATCCTGAGTCCAAAATGAAACTCCTGTAGATCGTCGTTTTTCTCTTGGTCTCCGTCTTTCCCTTATAGACTTTGGCTGTGACTTATCTTCTTCTTTTTCTTCTTCTTTTTTGCCCCCTTCTGTTAACAACAACTTTCTCATTCACTGAATTATGACACAATCTAATTTTCTGAAATACTTCTCAGTCTTTAAAATGCTCACAATGAATTCTTTTTACCTGAAATAGATTTGCTGAAGAGTTTACCACATACAGGATTTGCTGTAATATACACTCCACCAAACGCACAGCTCTAAAATACTGTTAATACTAATTTCACCTAAACCAAATGTCTTAATGCAACACTAATACAATACAACTTGGACTTACAATTCAGTTTTCAAAACTGTCATGTAATAATTGAAACATCTGTATCAGCAGATGTATAAAAGTACAAAAAAAGCAAGACAATTCTTTACCATTCTTCATCAAACAAGGTTTTTTTTGCATACATCAAGGATGCAGTATTAAAAACTCCAACTTTTAAAATTCCTCCTTAGAGTCCCCCTTTTCATCATGGACCTCTACGTTTTTGCTCTAAGGAGGAATAAATTGGGACCCTCCTGGATTAGATTATTACTGTATTACAGATGTTCCTTTTTCTTTAAAACAAACGCAACTGCAATTCAAAACAGATGTAACAACTCAGGATTATGTTTGCTCTCCTATTTGTTTACAAGTAATTTGTGCAAAAAACAAAAATTAAACAAACCTGCCCAAATCAAAGTTCTTTACTTATTATCATGCAGTCTGTTCAGCCTGATGCTCTTTTACTAAATAAAGAAACCATGGAATTGAGTTCGGATAGAAGAAGCACTAATCATTAGTAACTACCATGACTAGTCTTCAGAAGTAAATAAACAATTTAGAGTGAAGCAAGAATTAAATAGGAAAGACAGGAAATACATTTGTGGTGAACATGCACCTTTCCTAATTTAATAAACTAGGATTTTGCCTCAGGGATTTCAGATGATAGTGTATTTCTCCTCCACAATCATAACTTGAGAAAAAAAAAAATAGAACCTGTGGTAGCTACTGTTTACTAATGATAATCTTTTCCATAGAACAATCTAGAGTGAGTTTCCTAGAGTAAGCATACATTATGAAAGAATCATAATCCAATTTTCAGTTCATTTTAGGACAAAGGGAAAAAAAATCAGGAAGCATATTCATCAAGCCTAGCCCCAGTAACTTCCTCAGGAAACACCATTCTAGGGAACACAGCAATACTGCTATACAGCTCATGGAGACTTCGTCAGTGGATTTTATCTGACCCTCTGTGGAAAAAAAAGTATCAATTTCAATCAGTAACCCTACTAAAGTTATTGATCAATAGCTCAAATTAAAGTATTTCTCTCAGGTCAGCTGTGGCAAGTCCAAGAACAGGAGATCACACTGTATGTTAACAGGCTCGTCCTTTGACACGCAAAGAATCAGGCACAACATCTCTCAGAATTATAGCAGGTGACTCACATTTGAAATGAGGGCAAAATCTCTGTGCAATCAGAGAAGAACTTCTTTGTGATCTCTGAATCATGTATTTATTCCTCAGTTTAAGACTACATAGACCAGTTAAAGTATGCAGAAGTATGGTTACATCTGAACTACAATGGGAAACATCCACTTTCCTTTTCCAGCTGCTCATACAACTGAGAGGTCCTTAAAGAAATAAAGCTTCATTCCAGTCCTTCAATGTGGAAGGACTGAAACAAACACCATGTTATTTAGCAATTACTTATTCAAGTAAAATTCCTTCTTAATACCTGCAAGTATTTAGACCTTGCAATATGTTATTTTATTATAGTTGCTGTGTTAAAGCAGAAATTAAAGCATTCTGTGCATATTTATGGGAGTTTGAAATTTCTGTCACCCAAAAACGGAAAAAAACCAAATGGCTGCAAAAGACAACCAAATACAGAAAATCTTTTTTCCTCTCTGTATGGAAGTTTTGAAATTTCTTACAGAAGATCTGAGCAAGGTACATCCCAAGTGGTCTTACATATCTCATCCCATTTTGAAATATAAGCTCTAGAAATGTAAGCTGCCCTTTGTCAACTAAAACGACAAAAAACCCCTTCATAAACAGTACTCCTACCTCCTCTCCGCTTTCCTTTGTTCCACTCCGAGAATAGGCAGAAGTTATACCTATAAGGCTGTTTGGTCTGTTTAACTGACTTGAACTTGATAAAGAGCTAGTGGAGGTGGAGAGTGAAGAGGTGGATGATGAAGAAGTTGAAGTTGTGTCTATAGCGATGATACGGCTATTCAACAGAAAATGTCAGAATTAATTTACCAAGATTAACACATACAAACCACGGGATATGAAAACATTTAACTATATAAATGATTCTTACAGCAGTACCAAAATTAAAGTAATATTTTTGGAGTAAAGATTCATATAATTTCTCTACCTAAAGAGACTCATCATGAAAATACCTCTTCAACAGTTCGGGAATATCTTTGTCTATAATCATCATCTTTAGTTTCAGATTCTTTCTTTTCTTCTTGTTTTTCTTTGTCTTGCTTTTCTTTCTCCTCCTTTTCTTTTTCTTCATTTTCCTGTTCTCTGGTTCGTGTGGGACGACTTCTTCCTATAGTTTTTTTCAGCTTCTTGAAGATCTGTCAGTGTTACGCCCTGTGAAAAGCAGAAGTCGGCAAGCACCGTTTAAACGCAACATTAATATTAATGTAGATGATCACATTTCATAAATATTTTAAAGACAAAATTCAACTTAAGAAAATTAAGTCTATCTATTAAGAAATAAATTTTACATATATATTCTACCTATAAAACTTTGCTCTTTAATCTTGGAACCAAACATCCCTCTGATATGTGACAAGTATTTGTTGTAGTGCGATCTACCACAGACATTCCAGCAAGCCAATTTTTAGCTGAACTAGTAAATACAGATTGCATAGAAGATCCTATAGAAATAATTTAAGAATCCAATAGGTGCTTTTAATATGACTGTAAGCATACTAAACATTTCTGAAAGAACCCTAAAACTATAGTAACTCCTATTGTCAGAAATGTTGATGCTTTACAAATTAATTCCTCGCAACTGGATTTTTAGGTCAGCAACCCTAAAAAGTTGCTTGTTATTTTTAGGCTAAAAACTAATTTTGAAATAAGCTCAGAAAGCAAACAGTTTTATGAAGACAGCTTTTCTCTGCTGTGCTTTTCAGCTGGTCTTAGTGAGTATCTTAGTGAGGCATTGCTCAAAACACTTCGTAATCTACTCTTCAAAGCCAACTTTGCATCTTATCAGTTACTTAATTGTTTTTAGTGTTTATAAAACTCAATCCAGTAATTCTTGGTAGCTTCTTCAGCGTAAAGATTCAGCAATAGTTAGCCTGGTGTCTGACCACCATTTAGGACTCTGAATTAGTATTACAAAGTAACAACAACTCCCATATGATGAAACTGTATCAAGCAGCACAGATCTCTCATTAGGAAAGCTAACCAGAAGTATTTAAAGGGGTTTAAAACTGCAGAGATTTGAAAGCAACATCAGTAAGCAGTGTAGCTATGGACTCAGCCTAAAAACAAGTAAAGACAATGGCTAGATTATTTCTTTGTGCTGTTTTATTCAGGGACTATTTGCTGATTAATCTCAGTTTGCCAGTAGACAGTGGTTGGCAGTTGCTCCACTGCCCAAAGACTGTTTAAGTACCATTAGAGATACTCTATTTTGCTATTGCCACATTGGTCCCTGTGATAGGATTGTGATAGTTGCTGATAGATATGGACAAAAACTGTGAAGAACTTCCAAATATATCAGTATGTAAAATAAGAGAGATAAATGCCGCAAGGAGATATGCAGTTACATACCAGATTATGAGCATATAATAAAAAACACTCTTTTAGTATTTTTCCTTCTCCAGAGAAGCTAGATTACAAGTACTTTTTTTTAATGTCATGAATCTTATTAGCTATCCATATGTTGATCAGCTCAATCATATTATCTACAATAGCTCATGAACAGAAAAAATAATTGGAAACAGAAGCAAATACAGTATGCTGTGCCTGTTTCTCAAGAATGGTATTTATAGTGTGGTTCTCAAAACGTAAAAGCTTTAGTAATACTATACCTGTGTAGATCTTCTAGACTGTCTTGCTTGCCTGGATCTAGCTTTTCTTGGGACTCAGACTCTTCATCCCGTACTGGAGTGAGGTATGATCTAAAGAGTTAATTACAAACAAAATTGGCACATGACAATTTTTGCACACATTTATTGAATGGTCAATGCCCCACCCCCAACATGACAGACTGAAAACCAAGGCAGTCAGAAGCAAATATTTAACTATATAAAACAATTACATTTTAGACATTTCAACCATATCATACTGATCTACTTATTCATCAAGACAGCAGCCTTAGAACTCAATTAAAATACAGAGTTCTCCTCTACTTAATTTAGATTTCTTTTTACTATTTTCTATAAATATAACTTCACCTCTTGTTATTTCACTGGTCTACTAACACAGGGGTAGAAGACCTCAGAGATTCAGCCAGTTAAATATTTATACATCAAATATATGTGTATTAACTTTTAACATAACTTGTAAGCTTTTAGAAAAAGCCAAAGGTACTGTTAATGCAGAAAACCTAATTATATCCATTTCACCAGAAACTAAGAATCCTTGAGGAAGTGTTTACCATATTTTCACATGAATCATCCAAGCTTTGAGTAATCCAAGTCCCTTGGAAAAAAATGAGCTTAAAAATAAATCTTCATGAAACCCAAAGAAGTCGTGCAGAATAAGCAGGTAATTGTAATCAAAGACAAAAGGCTATTAGACAAACAAGGTCTGGACTATTTTTAAGAAATTCTCTAATCCAGACAACAGGAGATACATGCACGGACAAATGCACATATTTGTATGTATGTAAACTCACAGTTAAATAACTTAAAAGTTTTTAATACATTTGTTGATTTTCTATGGCAGAATATTCTGGGAAGCTGCTATAATTTCATAGTTTTTAAAACCTTGGATTAACTAAAAATTAGAAAAAAGTGAAAAAAAAATTTGAAAAAAGCAGTATCAAAGGGTTGCTAAAAGGCTGCTTAAAACCTCTCTGAGCTTCTTTAGATCAGATTCTATAACATTTTCTGATTGTCTCTTTTTATATATCAGTAAAGAATAATTAAGAATCACTGGCTAAGGATTCAATAATTAGCTAGTGATTATGCCATCAGCTATTAACACCTAAATAATTTACGTATGGAAAGAGCAGTTTGCTCACCTAATAATACATCTGGTAGCCTTAGCACATACTAAAAAGAGTTCTGAAACAATCACAAGAGTTAAAAAATTTCATTTACACAGACCTAGGGATTACAACCTGTGCTGGACCCCATTAAAATACTTACCAACTAACTGCTATACTGAAAAA
The DNA here is from genome assembly GCF_015227805.2 of Hirundo rustica. NCBI lineage: Eukaryota > Metazoa > Chordata > Aves > Passeriformes > Hirundinidae > Hirundo > Hirundo rustica. The sequence goes on from NC_053453.1 coordinate 40,079,834, forward strand.
TGTTGAAACAACTCCCGTCTTATTGCGGATCTTAAAAAACCCGCACTACGTAAATTTGATTTCTTTTTCCAGGTCTCTTGCAAACAGCATTTTTGATTGACTTTCCATTTCCCAAAAGCTCTAGGCCGTATCCACATAAGGAAAAGGGTGCTCATTAGGCTGCTTAAGCTAACTTTACCTGAACCACCACCTACCTAGGAGGGCTTGACTGCAGAGCAGGTGTCATCTTCAAGGTTTAAAATTGCTACAAAGTATTTCCCATAATCTGCTTTTTAGTAACTGCTGTACCTACATCTAACTTCCAGTAAATCTGAAACACTTTAAATTGCATTGAGAGAAAATGTACTGTCTCAACTTTTCAGGTACACTTTGCAGCAGCAGTCAACAGCAGAAAGTGCTCTTCCCTAACATCCCTTGTATGCACCACACACAGCTACCTATGCTGTATTATTCATGATGCAAAGACTTAGAGACTCAAGTTTGTAATTTCCTTCCCTTTCTCTAAACCAATCCTAAAAATCAAATAAAGAAAACAGCTTCTTCAGCTACTCCAAAAGAATGCACCATTACATGCTTCATCAACAAAGTACTTTATAATATCTTTACTTTTCAACTACCTTCGAAATACTGTCCCAAACATACTTTCTGAATATACAACTTCAGTCTATAAACACAGATTAACCAACTTTATTACTTAAGAAAATATATAGCATATATTTCATATACATATTTTTTCATGTGTGTAGAAACATATGTAGATACACACACACAGATATCTATATCTATCTGTATATATACAGATAGATATGCTTGTGCTCTTATTTAGAGCACTACATTCTCAAATGCATGCAGCAATTATTCAAATTTTGATTTCTAAGATTCATGGATATACTAATATGCCATCAAGAATGCATCTGCAACAGTATATTACACAATTAGCCCAGTCAGAGAAAACCATGGAACTTCAGGCCAACTGCAGGTATCTAAAACATATGTAGTATATGCACATTAGTATACACACACTAGTGAGAGCAAACTAGACAGCAAAAGCCTATCCTAATTTTCCTTGCGTTTCTAGCCAATGTAAGACTGAAATAGCATTTGAACTTTAGAATTTGAACTACTTTGAATTATTTTCGAGAAAATGTGCATTTTGTTGGTTATGCTTTTAATTTGTTTGGTTTGGTTCAAATTTTGCTATGGAAAATGCAGGTTCTGACTACAGTAATTATTGAAATGGATTGTTAGCACATGTGGACCCTTCCTGAATCATGGTGGGGAATAATAAAAACATAATCCACACATGATAGAAGTTTTTTCATGTCATTTTTGGGTAGGAAGAAAGACTACAGAAAACAGAGTAGCCTAATTAGGCCTCTAAAAGGAATCTTTAATTGCTGCTGCCTTAAGTGAACCAAAAGAATGCAATTTTCTTCCTTGTAATAAGGAACACCTTCATTACTTCCGTGAACATAGAGATACACATAACTGGCACTGATACAGAAAGTACATTTTGAAACTACTACAGGAGCAACACAGAAATCTGAACTTGCATTTCAGCAGGAGGGTTAAAGGATAAACATTTATAAATATCCAGAAAAAGAAGAACAAGGGAAAGAAACAGGAATTAACAATCTCTTGAAATCTTATTTTTGCTTCCATGAATAGAAGGAAACAACCCTTTATGGAAACAAATATGCACCAATCTTATCTCATCCTTCATATAACTGCAAACAGAAAAACCCATAATATTCTTAAAATAATATTTACATCAGCTTCTTACCCATTCTTCATACTGAATATCTCTTAAAGTATTGCATTTAAAATTGTATGACTATGTTTCAAGTAGAAGAAATCCTAAATCATGCAATGAAATAAACAGAATGTGTTGGGTTTAATACTCTCTTCTCAGTAATGTCAGGCATACAAAATGATCGAAAAAATGCTATGCTGTGACTTACTAGCCTAATGCCAATGGCACACTACCTCAATCAGCAGCAACATAGTTGTAGTAATTAATTAATTAATTATTAATTCTATTATTTTTAATTCCATGTTTTTACAGAGTTCCATTGCTGGTATTTTTAAGAGGACTCATTTAATCTGTTAAGAGAAACATAAATCTGAAGATACCATATACCATATGAGAACCCAAGGCCAGTCAAAAACATAAAATATTGAAGTTTAAATTTCATGAATGGTGTCTACTAGTACCAAGCTCTTAGATAAACTAAGGTACCAGTTGTTTCAATACACAAGCAAGAAGACAACATTGCTTTACACACTGTACTGTTCAAATATGTGGAAACCAACACATTCCTTTAAACAAAAAAAAAAAAAAAATTGTAATTTTTTGTAAGAGCAACATTACTCTTAGGACCTTTACACACCTCCGTCTCTCCCTGACCTCTGATGTTGAGGACACAGTGCCAGAAGTAGCTGTAGTCATGGCTGTGGTAGTGGCTGCAGCATTTACAACAGATGGTGCAACAGGAACGGTCACTGATGTAGGAACACTGTCCTTTTCTTTCTCAGTACTATCCTCAGCCCACAAACGATTTGAGGTACTACAGCATAACAAGCAGCAACACAAAAAAAGAGAAAAGGAAACAGCTAAACAATGAAAGCACTTTACTAAACAACTAATAACATGTAAATTGAGGGATGGATTTTTTTTTAAGAAGCGAAGTGAGAAATGTCTCTACTACGAAAGCTCTGCTTGAGCTATTAAATTGAATAAATTAAGAATTAGCAATTCACAATAATTGAACTTTTATTCTTCAGACCCTTCTAACATTTGATTTCTTCTTTTATACCAACATGGCTTTCATGTTACAGTAGAAAGCCATTCACAAATTTTGAGCCAAATTGTTAAAATCAAACCAAATTAAACAGCAAAGTGAAAAAATCCAGAGCCCCAGGATCTACTAAACAAGAACGCATGCACATACATAAGCACACAGTAGACCTGACAAAAAAAAAAAAGGGAAGAAAATGTCCTGGTGTCATTACCTGCTTTGTACACCTGCTGAAGTAGAACCCACTGTACTCTTCGTAGTAGTGTTTGTGCTGGCAGGCAGCGTCTTCTGAAGACCAGCAGAAGAGGTAACTGTTGATGCAGTACTTGGGACATTAGAACTTATCAAATCATCTTGTCTTCTACCAAAGGAGCCACTGAAGGAGAGACATGTACAATGGCTGCATTTATTACCTGTATTTACTCATTAAAATGTCCAACTCACCAAGCAGTGAATCACCTATTAAATTTCTGCCCATGTATTCTGTGCCTCTGTTAAGTCTTGGAAACTTCTGCTGCAAAAGCAGCATTTTTTCATTGTTTCCTTGGCAAGGACTTTTAATTTATGACTTCAGGAGGCAGCAGAAGTGCCCCTTAGTCCCGACCATTTCTTCATCAAAGAGGAAAAAGCATGGAATCTCACTTGTTTATGTAAAAATGTCCTGATCACATCTACTAACATGTTCATATAGGGACCCCAATTTCCCATTTTTAAACTGCTGTTTCACCCACACTGAATACCTCAGAAAATGCAAAACCTTACTGCACAGCTTGTCAGGAAAGAAAATGTCATCAGTATCACTCTTCTTGTAATCTGAAAGCAATTAAATATACTGCCTCATTTTTTAAAAATCTTTAATCATTCCCAGGAAGATTAACCTCCCACTCAAGTTTTTCCCTTGCTCTTCAAGCTATAAAGCAGACTCAGTGGTTTACAAGAAATAAATATGCATTATGCTGTATGAGACAGCCTGGTTACTGATAATATCGACATCAAGACTCAAAAAAATGCTAAGTATGTATCATGTACATCAGCAGCACGTACCAATATGCAGCTTAGTTATTTGACTCTTTTCTTTGATCTTTTCATTTTAGCTATTTATTGCCCCACTAATTACATTGAAAAATTTCTCTCAAATAGCTAGACTGAAACTACACAAAGTAGCAAAGTTAATCATGCGTTAATATATGTGCAGGACATGATTCCTCCTGAAAAAATTCTACAAGTTAGGAACAAGCACACCTGAGAACTATTCTCTTATTTTCATAATTTACTTTGCATGCAAGTAAATTTTATGTATTCTATGATGCTGACACTAAACATAGGTATGGCTGTAATTTACAATCAAGGACAGCAGTCCAATACCTCCAAGACTGTCACACAATAACCAGAAATCAACAGAGACAGTGTTTTCTCTCTTTTCATATATCAAGCAGAATTATTTCTATTGCAACATTTAAAATAATTATCTTTGATTACTGAACTCATCTGCAAAGAGTCAAATGAATCCCAAACTGAAATAAACAACAGGAAAAAGAAAGCATCTAACTTCAATTACACAGTTTAAAATCAGCACAACTACTACATCAGCATACAACTGCACATTTAAAACCTGCACAGCCATTTCATTGTTCCATATGAACATGGCAGTATGTCACCATTCAATTTTAAACTGTCCTTAAAAAATGATTCAGTACTTGTTAAATTTTAAGTCTATTTTGATAAAAAGAGAAAATTCCACACCTTCTTTGATAACTTGTGTTTAATGATGTAGGACCTTCATTCAAACTGTTCTTCTTGACATCTTCCTCCCATTTTCTCCTGGTGTAGGAACTGCCACCACGTATTGAACTAGCAGACGAATCCCTGTAAAAGAGATTTTAGTTTAGCAAACTCACATTAAAGAATGCTGTTCCTGATGTGAGCTGAACAGGAGCTTCAAATTACAATCCTGGATAACACACTTAAAATAAACATAATTGAATAAGGAATAAAATTGCTTTTATGGACATTTTCAAGCCTCTGTGGAAAGACATTACATTCACACTAACATAATTAGAAACATAAGACGAAACCACCACCAAAAGAAAACTGATAAAGAGGATTTAATCAACATGAAATCAATTGTTGGTTTTTACCTGTGTTCATTGCTTTGTTTTTCTCAAAAAAGGAACAGGATGTTTTTCTGTTTGCTCTGAGATTATCCAATGCAATAAGGGAAACCTATCTGGGTTTTTTTTAATAGCTGATTTGATGGAATTTTTCATTCTTTGATGTTATAAGAAGTTTAAAAGCTGACAAGCCTTTAGAACTCATGATACTGTAAGACCAGTGCTTGCAGCAGCCATTCTTGAGGGGTGTGACATGTATCACTAGCTGACATGACTTTAGTCATAAGGAATTTCCAGACTGCTGTTGAGTTTATAGCAGCAAGGAACAACCTTGCAAAAATCTACTTAAAAAATCTATCCTGAAAACTGACACACAAAAACTGAATTTCTAATAAAATGTCAGCTCAAGATTTGAAGTTCAGACAGTAGGAAGAATAAAACATGTCTTTCACAGAATTATATATCAGGCAATCAGGTGTACAAGGCAAAATAAAACAAAACTTTGAAAAGATGTATTTTATGTTCAGATACCTTTGGCCACCATAATGTACCTCTTTTTGCATGAAAATGTATGTTAGCACTTTTGCCGCTGGAAACAATGTTATAAAATGATGAAACATAGACCAATGTAGTGTTGTTTTGTACCAGCAAAGAGAAGCACAAATTCTGAGATATCACCAACCCAGAAAGGTCCTGTTGCACGACAGATTTTTCATAATTACTCAAGGTTTCGCTTTGCCAAGACACTATAGCACTTTTGCCATAGCACTGGCTAGTCAACTGAGGCTGGTTGTCTGAGATTTGTTAATCTAAAAGCTCAGCTGGGATTCATATTGAAGTCACTTCTGTCACTCACAAGGATGCTAGCTAGGATTATGCTACATCACCCATTCAAAGGCAAGTAGGTGCTATGTAGAAGAAGAAGAACAGGGCTTTAAGCCAAGCAACAAGGACAAAGACCTTTGACAAAGGCAGAGACCCTGATAATTTATTAAGGTACCTGTAGGGCAGAGAGAGGGTTAAATTCTTCATGTAAACAAGGTCAGAATAAATGTCAAAAACCACTTATGGCTTTAGGTAGGTTGGATTGTCTGCCATGTCATACAGTAGGCAAAATATTGATGTCTAAAAGCAGGCTTCATCTCTGGTACACCAAGGCCTACAGAAAGTTCTCAGAAGATCAGTTGTACTGATGAGCACAGGACTGACAAGACTGGTGACTGAAGTTAACTCAATGTATACAAGAAAAACTACACTATTGCTGATAACCACTTTAGGAGCTATGCCTGTGGATAAGTCAAGACTGGCACATCAAGGGCACAGTCTTCAACACTGAAGAAAAACTTAATCCCTTTGTTACAAGCAATAACAGCTTCTAAGGAATAAAACTGAGTGAAATATTTATTCCAATCTTAAGCTATCATCTAGCTAGACTTTTGGAGAACAAGAGGTTTTTAGAAGAATAAAAAAATTTAAACTGAAACAATCATAATCTCTCTATAAACTGACAAAACTGACAAATTCAGCCTCAAAGAATACAGAAGTCGAGAAAATGATCACACAAACAGAAACTCCAAATTCCTCCTTTACAGAAACACGGATTAAAAAAACATCTGGCCAAGTAAAATGAGAAATGCTAACAAATTACACTGAACTTTAGGGGAGTGTGAGATCTGAGAAATATATCTGAAATATCCCTGAAATATCTGAAATTCTGTTTTGAAACATTTGTCACCTTGAAGAATTTGTCACCTAGAGACTAAAGTTAAGCAACTTTCTGCAAGCATAAGACAAACAGTATTTAACCTTGTCTTTGCATTGAAAGAAACAGTTCTCAAGAAAAGCAACAAAGACATTCCTCTTCAGGTATAAAGAGATTATCAATCTTCCTGACAAGGATTACAACAGCACAGTTCGAGCCATCAAAGGCTTTTCAGTTCAGGTCACCCAACATTCATCAGTCTAGAGAGGATACAACCAAAACCAAGGCCTTATGGGGACCTCTACGTTTCGTACTAAGCATTCTACAGTAACTAGAGAAAACATCCCCATAGAACCTCAATAAAGGAGAAGTGAAAATAGGTTCTGACTGTGTAAATATGCCATGAGAGTATCCCAAATCCTAACAGGTAGCAAGCCTATTCACTTAACTATTTCTTTCCTTTATTCTGAAAGCTACAGAAACAGTAGCAGCAAAGAAAGTAAAGATCTCCAAAAGATGATTAAAAGTCAACAAGTAAACAAGGAAAGAATTGCTTATCTAACCTATGATTCCTGTATTGCAGCTGCACAATATGGTTTTAAGTGAAGTCCATAAGAAACATTTCATTTTATCATAATCAAAAGTAATAATGTAGTCCAGTAGCAGCACTTTGTAACTCAAGACAAAGCAGTAAAATACTTTTAGCATCCTTCAATCATTTAAAAGTTTAGGACTTCATATTTTGGATTTTATTTATTTTCTTTCCCAAGAAGACAACACTCTTCACTGAATTCTGCTCTTGTGATAGAATAATTTGGACTCTAGAAAAGGTTATTATAATTGACAAGATAAAAAACCTTCAGCAATTGGAATGCCATATGAATTAGCATAATCTATACAGCCAGATAATGCTATAAATTAGCACTGTTTTAAAGCTTGTAAGTCACTCTAAAATCTTATTTAAATTTTATATTAAAATAACCCCAAAACTTCAGAGTCACCTGTTTTCTTTTTCATCAATGTCAGAGGTACTGGCCAGCCGTCTTGGTATTGTAGGTGCAACATATGCAAGTCGAGTTCCTTTTCCATCTTTCTCCTGAAAGACATTAGTTTTTTGTTAATTGTTAGTATTATTGATTAACTTGTCTGGAAAATCATCATTACGCAACTCTAGCTGTATTTACTGTGACCTGATTACACAAATGAATTTTAAGCTTTAATTAAGTATCATACAAGATTACAACAGGAAAAGGAAACTGCTAATGTTTCCATTCTAGGGATGCTAATAACTTATTTCTCTTTATCTGCTTTGCTGAAGTACAATTCCAACAGTGATTCCTGAAAGCAACTGGTTCAGTACTTTTATATAGTACAGTACATTATTATTATTAATCTTTAAATCATTTAATCATTTGCATTTGAAACAGAACCACAAGTTCTATTTTGTTCAGCTGCCTGAACAACACTTGCTTTAACGTATCCATGTTTAGTTACAGAACTAATTTTTGAAAATAAAAAATCACCACAAAATGAAAATTAATACAAGAGACTTCTTTCATTTATAAGATTCTTTTAGCATCATTCTCCAAGTGATGCAAAAGCTAACCAATCTCTGATGTCCCCAAACTGTAAAAATGACTACTCTATATAAACAAAGCAAAACTGACAAATTCAGCCTCAAATATAGGAGTCGAGAGAATGATCACAGAAAAAGAAACACCAAATTTCTTTGCAAGTCCTAAAAAGGGATTAAATGCCAGACCTGTGCACCAGGTCACCAGACACTGAAGGAGTATATTACACTTCAAGAGATTCTACAAAGAAGCTCTGTAATTTAACTTTTTGCAATTTTAGTAAACAACAGATGTGTACTACAATCTTACTTCTATGACACAGCAGTAACATCTATACTAAGAAACATATATGAATTCCTCAAAATGTTGTTTTACTCTGAAAATCATTACCTTTTCTTTGTTGTCCAGCGAAGAGGAAAGTCTAGGACTTGATGCAGAACGCATAACACCTGCAGAGTCCTTTTCTTTCTGAGCTTCTTTGGAAGCAGTAATCTCTGCAAGTGCACCATAACTACCAGTTTTTCTAAGACCCAACCTCCATGAAGCAGGAGATTCATCTTTCCTCTCTTCATCTTTGGGAGAAACCTTGGTTGTAGATGTTGGAAACTATAAAACACATGACAATTAATTTACATTATTAATTTATTTTATCAGTGGTAATTCATGCTCCTTGCAAAGATTTGAGAACACAACTGTTTTTAATAATCTTAAGTGCTGAATTCATAGGGAAGTTGTAGTGAGAGGCAACCTATGCACTTTTCTCTTGAATTAGTCAATGAGATCAGAAACGTAAGACTGGTCAAGGAACACCACTCCTATAAAAGTTAGCTTACAAAAAACCACACTTTGTAATACACGCTGTGAACTTGAGATAAAAACTTAGAAACATGCAAATCTGGTATTAACATTTTGATTAAATGTTATTTTGCAACCTGTACATAAACCTGTGCACACAAGAATCTCACCATAGATTTTTCACCCTTATTGGGCACAAGAACAATGCCAGTTTTACGCAAGCCCTGCCTCCATGATGCAGGATCTACTGACTCCATGACAGGCATGATAGGAGGAATGAAATCATACTAAAACCAATTATGACAAGACAAAGATGACAATTGAAAGGAAGGAAAATAGAAGAAATAGGTTGTTTTAACACCATATAATTTGCTCCTAGGTTTATATTAAGTAACTCCTCATTACAACACAAAATACCAAAAAAAAGGAGTAAGACACTTAAAACTTCAGTAATAGATTACAACTAAACGTAACACACCATGTTTAGCTCATTCAGAGAAAGCATTACAGCTTGCATAGAAAACAATAAAGCCTGTGAACTTACAAGGTGCATGGCCTAAATCCTCACAATGTTGAGAACACTGGAAGATTCACACTACATACCCCTGATTTTCTTACCATGTATCATTCATATCCCTGAATCATATTCTATGCTAGCGTAGCTATCCTTCCAAACTTGCCTTACCTTCAGTACCGGCAGTCAGAGAGCAGCATTACTGAAAGCAATGCAAACTGAAGGAAACCTGACTTCGTAGCTTAGTACAGCATCTGCACCCCTTGGTTTGGCCATCTATGATGTAAAAGTAGATCAGATGGTGCAGACCCAAAAATGCAAGTGCAGGTGCAAGATCCCACACAGAGTGCTGCTTTACCTTCACTGGTAAAAACAGTTTAAAGCGGTTTTTTTTAGTAATAGGAGCTGTAACTGGCCTTTTAGATCACATGTACCTGCTGTGTTACAAGATAATAATTTTGATATAAATGTGCATTTATTTTGTAGCTACAGAAGGCTCTGAGCTTTTCACATAGTTCTAGGATGATAACTACAGTTTACTTTTAGCTTGAACCTTTTACCTAGAAGGCCAAAATATAAACCATTATTTTCTGCATAACAAAATTAGAAGTATATCGATGATTTGTAAAAGTTTATAATTTAGCTTGAAATCAAGCTTATTTCTCTCTTATGAAAATATTCCCTCCTATCATTAAATCACATGCCTGCACCTGTCACAATAAAGTGTACTTTGTAAGATGAATCACTAGTAGATTCTACTGCGAATGTGGAAGTATAACCCCAGTAAGCTCCCAGGAGCAAAACACACTTTACACTATTCTCCTAGTAGTATGTCTTTTCTCTCTACTGTGGCTGCAGTATTATCATGGTTACCTTTTTCCTGAACACACTTTTCAGATGCATCAGTAGAGGGTTACACTTTGATGACAATGTGTATAGAAGTTTGTAATGAATGACAAATAAAGATTTACTTACTGGTTTACTATCCAGTTTGCCCTGATATTCTAAAAGTTTCACTTATACGTTGCCTTCTGACTATGCATTATCTACTGTAATTTTTTTTACCCAGGCTTACCTATCTTCCCCTTGCCAAGTAAAACTGAAGTTCATCCAAATTAACTTTTCCTGTAAAGTTACAAGATGTAGAAGTTTCCAGCATGCAATATGGCTTTGCTAGATGTGGCTTTGAGCTGTGCATTGAATAAATCACGTGTCTTATTACCTAGCTCTTCCATGAGGTCCAAACCATATTAAAACAGGGATGAGACCCATACCAGTTTCTACTTCTTATTTCAGGAATCATTTTTCAACTTCTATGCCAAAGCACTAGCTGAATACTTCAAGGGACTCCTAAAAGTCAGGATTCATGCCTGCCTCCCTTGAATCAAGTGCATCAGAAATACAGGCACAGAGCGGCACTAGAACCGTAGTTTCTAGAAATTTTGGAGGAGTCTGACATAGAAAAAAGACTTTCAAAACATGAAGCTTAGCTTCAGGAAAAAAAAGAACTCCACTCACCATGCAACAGAACTTTTTCTTTTTTAGAAGGATTTTACATCCAGCTATTTCATAATTCTATATTTTAGGTCCCTGTTCAGAATTAATGCCATTCAAAATTTTAAAAAAAATTAAAAGTTTCTGGGGAAGAACAGAAAGTATTTTAAGAATCTGCATATTTTTATCAATTCACTGGTTAACCAAATCTACTACTTACACTAGAATCAAAAAAGGTATGTTTACACAGAAAAAAAGAAATAGAAAATCGTAAGACTGCAATATAATAAAAAAGAAAAAGGTATTTTCTTTTACCTTCTTAACAGGTGATGTAGGTGCCCCTTGGCCACCAGCTACTGAAGGCGCCATCACAGCTACTGATGCTGATTGTGTACTTGTGGTATTTGCATTATTAGCTGCCAAGGTTTTGATCTTATCTGCAAAATATTTACAATACTTTAATCTTCATTTTTCATTCACAATTTCATCACCTTTACAACACCGAGCTGAATTTCTATCCAACAAATTTTACAGTTAACTTTATGACCAGCATTTTATAATTTATTCCTCAGTGTTTTCTCCCTCACTCCCAATTTATATCTTAGCTAGGTACACCTTTCTTTTCTAAAAGGTTGTGCATGTAACAATTTTTCGTGTTCATGGAGTGTTACCACTCAGAGATGCAGAGACAGAAACACTGAATCATACAGGTTCAAAGTGACTCAGGAGATCACCTAATTCAACCTTCTGCTCAAAGGAGGGTCAATACTGCCTATGAATCAGGTTGCTCAAGGTTTTGATGAGTCACACCTTGGAAACCTCTGGAGACAGATTTCAGTCTCCCCACACAGCCTGTATTTTAGTAGCTGGCTAATGACCATAAAAACTGTAACAGCAGGAGATATGTTAGCATCTCATCTGATCTCAATAATGCCTACAAATATCTCAAAGGCAGGTATTGAGGATGGTTCTAGACTCTTTTTGGTGGTGTCCAACAACAGGACAAGGAGCAATAGCCATGAACTAAATTACAAGAAGTTCCACCTCAACATGAGGAAGAACACTGAGGGTGGCAGAGCACTGGAAGAGGCTGCCCAGGGAGGTTGTGGAATCTCCGTCTTTGGAGACATTCAAAACCCACCTGGATACTTTTGCGTGTAACCTGCTCTAGGTCACCCTGCCTTGGCAGCGGAAGTTATACTTGATGATTTCCAGAGCTCCCTTCATACCCTGACTATCCTTTGATTCTGTGATTTTGTAATAGTTAATTCAAACTACAGAAGGCAGGTGCCGATTCAAAGTGAAACATTTATTCTTGGATAACTATGCTTGAATTCAAAGAAATAATTAACTGTACAGAGAACCTATCAGGAATTCTGGTCACCAGAATGAGGCAGGGACTTGCCTTCCAGAACACCAATTTTCCATTTCCTTCATTCCTTCTTTGTCCCTTGTTTTTCTTACCTACATTTCACTACTTACCTACTCTCTCCTGCTTTGTCCAAATTCCTTCCTCTGTTCACGGTTTATGAACCTAACCCTTCTCACATAAACACACAGAAAATGTCAAGATTGAGATACAACTGTTGTCACTGCTTTTGCTTGAGCTTTATAATGTTACACCTCACTTCTGTTTCACATATTCAAACTGCATGGTTTTGGGCTCACATGTTGCCTCCTATTTATTAGTGCAGTATGAAACAATATGGGGTTCAATCCCTACTGATTTTGGCCCTACTATAAACACATCTTTCCATCTATGAGACCCATACAGCCTAGGAGCAATTAATCAGGAAAGTATGCAAGGTTTTCATGCAGTGTTCTGACAACTAACATTTAAATTCAATAAAGTACTAATCTACAATTAGAAATTATGTAATCCATGGTATTGCTGTTACACACTTGTTTTAGTTATGGACATAGCTGAATAGATGTTTTGAATGTTAGTTATTCGGTAAACAACTATAAACAGCTTACATGACCAATGGCACTTAATGGAAAGTTCTTCTTAAACACAAGTGGAAAAAAATTGCAGTAAAATTCCAGGTGAAAAAAAGGCAATGAACAAGGCAATGTGGACTGACAGTAGGATTTGAGATTATGCACAGGCAGATCTGATAGAAATTTTTAAGTAATACATCTTTAAAATATATGGAAAAAGTTTTCAGGAAGAAGAAAAATGGATTTTTCACAACTGTATTCTGAAATTATTTCTAGAACATCAAGAACATAGTTGTATGCATGACTGAGCTGATATGGACTAATTAAAAAAAAAAGTATGTTAAAAAAAAAGCAAGTTACAAAAACTGAACTGAGGAAAATTTTATTTTTTATCTTGTTTCTCTGTCCTTTGCAATAAACTACTTTCATATTCATATTTCCCTTCTTGGTCTTATAGAGAGAAGTGTATTTATTTTTAAACTATGTTCTCATGTAACCAATTAAACAAAAATATAGGAAAACATTTTAATTATCCCAAAATATTAGAAATCACCATTGCCAGTACTTGAGAATACTGAACACAGTTAAAATATTTCACAACCAGAATGACCCTTATAATAATAATATTTTTCACTAGAAAAATCTTTCACTACCTTAAGCTGAATACTGGTAAAAAAAGGGAAAGTAAAATCTTGGAACTTAAGAGATGTAGCTCTACAGGGAAAAGTTTAAAGTGTATCTTGCCAAATAAAGTATGATGAAGCCTTGTTGATATTAAAACCCCCAAAGTTTACATAAATTAATTCTTGTGTCACAGTCAAGTTTTCCTGGCACAAACTACTGGCAATGAAGAGAACACAGATACCAGAGTCATAAAGTTCAGCAGACACTACTGTCAGTTCAGTGACAGAGAAATTACTACAGGTTATATATTATAAGTAGTTTGAATTTAGCAAAGCTCAGTAAATAACAGATGCAAGCACATTAAGGTAAAACAGTAATTACAAAGCTACCTAGACACTTTTCTTCAGCTTAAAACTGAAATGCTGGATTATTTCAAACTACAAAAAACTAAACCAAACCAACCAACCACACAAAAAATATTAAACTGTAATAGAAAGTTTGGTTTCACAGGTTATTTTTACTTCTACCTAGATTAAATGCTTGTGATAGATTGGCTAGCTCTAAAATACCTTCTTATTCTTATCTTTTCAGGAGAAGAAATTAGAATGTACTGAAATGAAAATTGACAGCTCACTAAAAAGGGTTGCTTATTTTTAAAAGTTTAAGTATAAAATGTTAACAAGCTATTTCTAATGAGATCCATGTCCATGTATTGTACTGCTGCATTGCAATTCTAATATTCCTTATTAGGACTGAACATACATCTTTAAACACTTATTGCCAGACACTTGTTTTCCGGTTTGAAAGGAAAAGATACTACGCTGTTCTTGTATCAATACCTGCTACTCTGATAGTTCAAGAAAACACCAACTCACTAATTCCACTTCTCAAGTGAGAAACAGAGAGTAATGGGCATACAATGCAAAACCTCTCAAAGAACATTCCTCTTGAACCGAAGTTATGGATGAAGTAACAGTTAACATTAACACCTTTAAAAGTTTATCTCAGTACACACTGAAAATACATGGACTACTACTTTATGAATACCTGAGTAATTAATTGGTAATTACTTCAAGACGATAAGGATAAATGAGAATGTTTGCACTTCTGCTGATCCAATCTCTACACAGTTCCACAAGCAAACACTAAGTCTTACTCTCTAACTTGATCTTCTAACTTCTTCAATGTTTCTGATACGCTACTTCAGGCTTATATTATTCTATCTAATTAAAAGCACCAATTTGTTAAGCAGCCAATCAGGTAAGCTGGTTAATAGCTTTAACCTAAGTAGCTACCAGTAAAGACGTCCACTTGATACATCTGTTATGACTTTACTTTAAACATACACAAATTTAGTTTAAAATAACTGGAAACTTAGTGAAATACAGAAGAATAAGTGAAATGTGACATACTTATCAGTCTGTATCATGTGATACTACATAAATTAATTTATGGAGTAAATACTTAATGAAAGGCAATGCTCCAAATAACATACCTGTCTCTGCTTCAGATTCTGAGTCATCATCCTCTTCCTCTTCACTAGAACAACTGGATTCATCCTTCTTTCCTTCTTCTTCTTCATCTGCTTTCTCTTGCTCCAGAGACTCTATACTAGATGCATTCTTTTCTTGCTCCATAATCAGCGTCTCCTTACTGAGTTTGAAAAGAGAAGTATTTATTAACTACTGAAAAATTTACTAAAGCCTGTTAAGTAGGACTTTGTGACAGCTTGCAAAGTCAGCTTTTTAAAGACTTCATAATTTTTCCTATTTTTACTTACTTTTTAAATGTTTTCTGTGTCTGATTATTATCCATGTTGGCTGTGGATTCAATCAGGGGAGATTTCTTTTCACGTTTTTCACTATGAAGCTTCAAAACATAGAATGATGCAGTTTAATTGTTAGAATGGCATCAGTGTGACAAAATTACAAATGGAGGGGAATCTCTCAGCACTAGAAACAATAGAATGTGCATAAACTTTCAAGGTTGCATGTTCAAAACTCAACTTAGAAACTGTTATTCCAAGTAAGATGATCATTGTTGCTACTTCAGATCATAAAATGCCCACTGATCAAGACAAGTTGTAGATTGTCTTTTTTCTTCAAAGGCTTTTTTGGGCACCATAGGTGACCAAGTAAGGGCATCTTTTGAGATGGCATCGCCTGAATTGAAAACTTTGGTTTCAATCTATATGCTGCCCTGAGATGGATACCATAATCATATGTATAATAAAATAGAAGTTACATATGCATATATATATGCACATGCACAAGGCCTACCAGATTCTGCTTCTTTTGTAACTCTTCTAAATATCCTAGAATATCTTCATCTGCCACATCAAATGCTGTCTGACCCTGGAGAAGGGGAAGAAGTAAAACACCGTAATTGTACAACAGAATTTAAATGTATCAGACTACGATGTCTTCTCATCACATGATGATGCAGGTTAAGGAGAACATTTAGATAGAGAAATTGGAAAATACCAATCAAGCTTTACTGCAAACTGTTAGTCTGTCAGTACTTGAAAACAATTTTGCAACACTCCTTTTTTGGGGGGGAGGGAGGTGACTTCAAACAAAAGCATTTGTACCTGACGAGTAAACACATTTTTAAATGATAAAGACATGAGAATAAAATCTTATTGTCGTTTAACGGAAAAACAGAATGCTACGAATGAAAAGCAGGTTGATGAATATAATCTCACAGTATAAGTGCCAAACAACTGCTCACAATGGCAGTTGAATGGATGGATCCTGAGCAGTTCTGTATCCTGTCCATCTTAGACTATCATATACAGCTTGATTTTTAAAGTTTTAATGATTTAAGGGAGTTACACTAAATTCAAGCAGTCATACATTCACATTTTAGAGCAAAATTGTATTTTACAATTTTCATTCTATTTATATTCATTCTATTTTATAAAAGATGTGCTATGACCACTTGTTATTTTTCCTTAGTGTATGATTTCCATGGGACATATACTTGAAGGCTAGGATCTAGGCAAAGTCCTGTATTCACTGGCATAAATGCAACTGCATCAACATGCTGGGTGGACTTTCTGAGATGCTGGGGGGATCACTGACAGATCAAACTAGGAAGTACTTCTGTACAATGACCTGTCATTTAAAAGTGGCCACAGCAGCTTCTAAAAATAATGAAAGGTGTTCCTGTTCATCTGTGCTTATTTCAGTTCCTCAAAATGTTAACTAAAGGCAAACGTATTCCTAATTACACTGTGAAGACTATCTTAACCAGTTAGAAAGGACGAACCTTTAAACCACTAATTCTGATCATATAGCAGAAGCATGTGCACCTTTTAACAATCATAAGCCAAAACAGCTTGAAGTCTTCTGCCATGTGAACTATTACCACAAGTTTGTATTTGCATTATAACTACAGTTTTTCAGGTGGCCTTCTATTTTTAGGTACTATGACCTGGTAGCTTGACCTACTCTGACCAGGAAAAAATCACTTCGCAGATAACTGTTGCAGTTGGAAGGTTACATCTTAAACCCAAATCTGCAACGGTTGACACCTGAAGTCAGGTGCCTAAACAGGAATCACTGAGTTCTCTGAGACGCTAAGCACGGACAACTGAAACCAAATCCAGAGTTTTCAATCCTCTTATTTCCAAAAGCAAATATGCTTACTAGCTTACTTAAAAACAGGCAAAACTTTCCTAGCTTGCAGAGTCAAATCCACACACACAACCCACCCCACTCCCCACCCCCATCTGACATCTCTCTGTACCTCCTTTTTTCTTACTCTAAGTAGTGGATTCGAACATACTTTTATAGCGTACAACAGCCACATTTTCACAACCCCAGTAAAAAATCTAACATGTAAATTGGAAGCAGAAGAGAATATATCTGTAAAACACACTACGGGGAAAAGAATGAGAGCTCAGCACTTACACGGCTGAATGAAAAGTTTTGGATCCTTTTGATGGTTATGTGAACTCATGAACATATCTGTGTCTATTGGGAGCAAGATCAGCGAGCTACACAGGCCATTGCATAAAAGTCAAAGAAACAGAGCTTAGGAAGCATTCATGTTATGTCCAGGGGGTCCAGAGTTGCCTACAAGTTTCTTCCACCACACCCAAATCAGCATAATATAGTGGCAACTCTTTAACATACCAACACAAGCTGATTTTAGGAGTTAAAACACTACCCAAAGGCATCATCATCTTCAGAGATCAAATGAAAGCCTGAATGCAATCCATCAAGTAACTAATTTTGCGCCTCTGAAATGCCAACAAACTTTTTCAATCGTGAATTTCAATGTCGAAGACTGAATGGATCATTTAATACAGAACTAACTATAAAATTTGCCTAGAAATAATTTTAGACAATCAGAGAATTTAGTTCTGAACACAGCCATGCTGTTTTGACAACACATGCATTATATAAAGCTCCACGTCCAGTAAACAGCAGTTTATCATCACTTTTCTTACCCTGGCTTCTAAAGTCACTTTAGAGACCAGAACTTTGTATCTTGACAAGGATTACATAAAAATCCTACCACTTTGTTGACAGCCTCCATATCACATAGGTTTTCCACTAAAATGCGACATGCTTCTTCTTTACCCCAGTGAGCAGCAGCGTGAAGTGGTGTCCAGCCATCATAATCTTTAATATTTACATCGTAGTGAGCCTGTATTAAAAGCCTGAAGAAATTCAAAGAAATAGATCTTGACACTGCTGATAAATAAATAAATAAATAAATAAATAAATAAATTTTCACAAAAGTTGTACAACTGCTTTATGGTAACATCTTTCTCCTTTTTTCTCATGGATATTTTAGTTGGGTTACTGACAATAGATTAACTTTACTTCTTGTGGAAACATCTGCCTTTTCATTGTTTAGCAGGTGTGTATATATATATTTCAAGGAAAATTCAAGAAAAACAGCCTTTTCCATTTTCTTCGCTATTCACTTCCTCTCAGAAGACCATTGTTTCTATAGTTAGATATTCTGTGCTGTACGTGCGGTAATAGGCAAAAGGCTTTTTTAAGGAAAAAAGTTGTAAAACGTTAAAAATTGTTAGATACAGTGTTCTTATGAGAAAACTATTAGAACCTCCTTCCATTCCAAAATAAGCCACTTGAAACTTTCATTTCCTGTCATATACTTTTTGCAAAAATCTAGAGTTTACATGCTTCAACTGTTCTCTGAGAGGAAGCAGAGAGAACCTGCTGTTCTGCCGGCATTCTCAGGTGAGCATCAAAGTGACAAAGGACACTTAACCTAACAACTATTTTTATGTAAAGAGCTAAGTGCTCTCTGAACCACTGTCCGTAATTGTTGAAAATCACATAAGAACAAAACATTATTCTAAAAAAATTCACTCAGTTTCTCACGAGCCAATATACCTCTAGTAATATCCTCCAATGAATCAACTTTCACAGGTGCTCAGCTGCAGATCTTGCAGTCTGGCAACCAATGCAGAGCACACATTTTTAATAATTTGAAGCAATCACAAAAATTTCCTACACGTTTTTCCTCTCCTAGGAGAAGTATAGAGACTGGACTACAAAAAAGATAATAACTGAGGGGCCTAAAAAACACCCAAACAGTTACAGACACAACTCCCTTACAGACACCTGCTACTCTAAAACAAAAATTACTCTTTTCCAACAGAGTAAGTTGTCTTCATCATGTTGAAGCATCAGGGATTTTTTGAAACAGAAATCCCATTTAATAAAATGCTCTGAAGACCTTAAAGGCACCAATACTCCCAGTCAGGATGTGTGCTCATTTTCACTCATGCTACAGTTTGTAAGTGCTCCTAGCACTGCTAAAGCAGTCAAATAAATTTACAATCACATTAAAGCAATGTATTACTAATTATACTTTACTAAAATAAAAGTAGAGCTTTAATGAAAAAGAAATTAAATATGTTATGATATGTATTCATATTACATTAATGAAAAGCTGTGGATTAGGGGACACCTGAAGCCTAAAGCTTTCCAGGGAAGATTTCAAGAGTCGTGATTTTCAAAAACATTATCAAAACACAGAATTAAATTATCTGGGTTTAAGTGTAAAAACTTTTAGCCTGGATTACAAACTCTGCTTTATGTATGGAAATAAATAAGGTGTCTTGAAAATCTGCACCAACCAGGATGCTAACTGGCATTATAAAAAGATCTTAAGTTTACATAGCTGGCTTTAGAAACAGGGCAAGTTTTTTATCAACTTTCTTCTCTTAAGTAAGTAATCAGGCTAAACATGTATACTGTTATTCATATTTTGAATGACTTAGAATAGAAAGCTAACAACATCACGATTTATGAGTGCTTGAAAAAAAAATCAAGCTTTGAGAATAGATTGTTCTAGAAAGACTGGGATTTTCAAGATACACTCCCTAGAAGTTAGAAGTGCCCAATTCCAAGCAGCATTACATCAAGACAATAAAATATGAAAAAGTTAAACCACACTTACTTTAAGACTTCTGTATAGCCCTTAGCAGCAGCTACATGAAGTGCTGTACCACCAGATTTTGCATGCCTGACATCATTTATATGGCCGCTGTTGAGCCACTGTCTTGCATCTCTTAGCATTATTCGTTCTTCTTCTTTTCGAGCTGATTCTATATCAACCCCTAATTCAGACAGGAAGGGGAGAGGGGAAGAGAAGACATGAAATATTTTAGTTCAAATACTTCAATTCAATTACGTAACAGATTTTATGTCAGATTTATATGATATAGGAAAATAAAAACTAAACAATCTGAATAATGTTCAGAGTTAGATATTAGTATTTTTTGGAAGATGAATTCCAAGGTTATGGAAACATCCAATATTGTAAGACAGCTTGCATAATGCCTTTTTTAACAAAAGGGGGTCTGGGTGGAAAAAGGATTATAAATAAATAATAATAAAAATCAATTTACTAAAACTCTTCTAACTAATTCTTTTAAGAATGTCTACCATCACACTAATAACCAATGAAGTGACCTTTTTTTAAAAAAAAAAAAAAAAAAGAGAGAGAGAGAGAGAAATTCTATTTTAATTTTCTAAGCATCAAAAACTAAGTCTGTGTTGATGTATCTGTATACAGTAGAAAACAGCTAAAGTCATTTTACAAACAGATCTCTATGGGAAGAGAAACAATCTTGTTTCTTAACATAACACTGATGACAAGATGGAGCTGTACATTTTATACTTTCTAAAGCATTTCTGGTTTGTACCCTATCACTGTGAATCACAAACCTTACGTACAAAAAGACAACACCGGATATTGCACCTCATAGCTCTACTAAAAAACTACGAAAGACACTGAAAACTTTTTACAGTATGTCTCACAAACAAAACCCCCCGAAAAAACCACTGATGGAAAGGGTAGAAACACAGTCTATCATCAGAACACCTACAAGTATATGCATCAGGTTAAACAAATGGAAATAAGTTTCAGAACCTGAATAGGCAATGCAAACAAATTATTTGTAAGCATTTTTGTAATTACTACTTAAGAACATAGCAGGAAAGAGATCTTGAAAAGAATTATGCATGAACATAATTCTATCTATGATGGCAAAATGGTGACAACCCAGAAGGAAAAGCAATTTAGAAACTGTGATCATCTAGAGCACGAACTGTATCTGGGTTGACCTCTATCAGAAAATCAGTGGCCCAGCCTTCAACAAAATGTTTTCATGTGTATCATTTCTCTTATCTTACACAAGGGTATGCAGGGACTTGGGAGATATATACTGTAAAACTTTATGCTAAAGACAATCAAAAGATAAAATTTCACTACGTACCATAAAGTAATTGAACCTAGTTAAACAGTGTTCTGAGGACTCGACCAAACTTCTAGACTCATTCAATTAAATGACCAGCTAAACCATTTTAATCTTGACAATTTAGATAAAAAAATGAATAGAA
Organism: Hirundo rustica; assembly: GCF_015227805.2. NCBI lineage: Eukaryota > Metazoa > Chordata > Aves > Passeriformes > Hirundinidae > Hirundo > Hirundo rustica. The sequence goes on from NC_053453.1 coordinate 40,101,279, forward strand.
TTACATTTTATCAGAAACTGATGGAAACTACAATGAGTCTCCAAGACACAGGAAGACATACAAGGCTGTTGAAAGACTCAGCAGAGGAAAAAGCTGAAAAACTTTCCAAGTATGACAAATATGAAAAGTGAAGATCAGGAACTCTGAATCAATAACACATTGACAGTCACATATTCTCATTCCTCAGGAAGCTCCTACATGTTGATATGTGAATTACTGCAAACTGTAAACTCATGGCCCTGAGCATCTGCTCGCCTTTCAGAATGACACAGCAGTCATCAGTAGATCCTGGGACAATACTCTAGAGTAGTCATTTACATGACAGTGTTGCCTGCAAAACACTACTGTGTAAATAAATACTGTATATTTGATCATCTCTTAGTCACATTTATGCCCATTCCATTTTTGTAGGCTCAAAGTTCAACTGTGAATCCTTAACAGCATGAGTAACCTTCTCCACCTGAAGAATCTTAAAAAATTCCTGTCAGTGTAAAACTGTTCATGTACATAGCTGTTTGTTCTGAGGCACTTTTGCACAAAGGAAGAACACAGAAAACACTCATTCCAGACCCTGATCTTGTGAGCTTCTAATGGGTCATATCTAAGCTTACTTTCCAGACCGGCCTAAAGACCCAGGTTATTATGTCAAAACAGCAATGCTTTTGCAGAAAAAGTAGCTACTGCTCAATACAATCTTCCATTAATGTCACGAACTACTGCATTTCTGAAGCCCAAATAAAATTTAATGGTAGAGGAGTAATGGCTGTATCAATACATTATTTTACAAGACAGTAAATTTCTGGTCGTATTTCAACAGAAGAAAGTACCAGAATCTTGCCAATGTAAATAAAACATTCCACATTAATAACTGGCATGAAAATGGGAATTAAAATTTGTGTCACAGAAAAAAAAGCTGTGCTCTGAGATAAATACAATTCCCATTATTAACTACAGAAATGGAATGTAAACAGACTTTATTATACCTTGTATGGGCCTTTCTCCTTCCTTTTGTTTTCCAGACTCTACCAAGATACCAGGGCAAAAGAAAATGCTCATCATCTGTTTCCAACCCTTTCTCCCGACGGCCCATAGATGGCAATGCGCTGCCTCCCGGTTCAGCCGCAGCACTTGCTCACACCACCAGTGCTTAACCTCTCGGGCAGCCTAACAGCTTAAATCATTAATAATTTATTAATAAATGCCTCCACTTTCTTTTCTGATCAACAAGTGTTACTCAACAGCCCCAAACAGGTTGGAAAACAGTGTGCCGTTCAGTGAGCGTTTAAAGAAAATTCAGCATAAATTTAACTGCTGAATCATTGTTTCAGGACGACTCAGCCATATAAAGGCATGTTTTATAAATACTGTAGGGAAGATCAACCCACTTTTTACTTCATGAAGTGAATGTTTATATACAAATGTAATAGTTCGCATTTTATCCGCATAAACAAATCTGAGTTAAGCAGTACATCTGGGAGACTCTGGTTACATTACCTATAATTAAGAATGAAGAACATGTTTCTCCTTGGAACAGGAGGAGTGACCACTCTGACAGTCACTGAATAAATAGCTACCACACTGAATCCCTGATTCACCTCATATCACCTCTCTCACTAACTCACCTCCTGAGAATGTTTCCTATAATTCAATATAACTGCTTAAGCAGTTAAAAATAATTTTAAGAGGACATCTGATGATCTACAGCTAAAAAAATCACTTCAAACCATTAAAATTAACCCCACTCAAGCCCTAAGGACAGACAACATTTAAAACTGGCCAGGGCTGGCCAGGACTAAAGCCACCTCTCTTTCACATCTGCTGGTTTTTACCAGTGCAAATGAAAACTTTACTGGTAAAAGACAACTTCCACAACTCTGTGTTGAAACACTGCAGCGTAGAAACATGACAGGTCACACTGAGAAAATAAATAATATTTTTGATGAAGTTAAATGATTTTGAGGATTGCAGTGGCCCCTATATATAAATGGGATTCACCAATGTAAAAGATATTAGTCATACGGAGGAACAATAAAACAAGCCCTAGAATAAGGATTTTTTTATAACACACAAAATAGTTCAACCACACGGAGAGCAAATAAAACAGTTGTTCATCACTACTTTGGAATAACTTCCATAAAACACCCGTTTTTTTTATCCGTGAAGTGTTTGTAACTGGGTCAAAAAAATCTTACTTGAGGCATGTAACTTCCATTCTCACAAATTACAAAACTAAGCTAGGTTTTTATTAAAAAATAATTAAGCCAATAATTCCCCACTGAAGATTAGGGTAGAAAAATATTTTCCTAACTATCTAAGTGGTACAGCTTTAGTTACAGGATAGCTATTCCCTTAGTTCACAATTCCTGAACAGTCCATTATATCAAGTCATGCTATTTGCTCAGCAGGACACAAGAGGACACATGAAAAGGCACCTGACCTTTGGTGCAATTTAGAGATGTAGCATGTGGGGATCAGAATGAAGAAAAACAGACACTGGATAATAATACTCGAAAATCTCCCTGCTTTAATGGCCAACAGTCCTTTACAATAGAACTTGTAAAACAAGAAGATTATTTTGGACCACTGACCATCTCCTTTCTAGTCAGATCAAACCTTGAAGCCTGAAAGCTAAAATAGGATGAAGAAACATTGCAGATCCTTCCTTTTATTAAGCCTGTAATGCCACACTGATCATTCTACAGACCCCAACATTAACTTGCATCATCAAAACTGTGGCACTGCTTTATTTGATATGAAGGAGTGTATCATATGGAAGAAATTATGAATTATCTCACTGCTGGACGGATAATTATACTCAGCTACATGTACAGCCAAAGATGAAACTGTCACAATGCCTCACTGTTAATTCCACATTAAGATAAACAATGAGGTCCCTATTTTAGAGCTATCAACTTCTCTAGCCACAACATACACAATTATGCACTTTCTAAGTGATTCTGACAATGACTAAATAATCCTTTTCTTATGTAACATTAATAAACAAATTTAGGTAATATCTATACTCAAGCTAAGGATGCCATCAAAGGTGTGTAATTAAAACCTTATTGCTGAGACAACTGTCTCATTATTAAGATATGCACTGTAAGTTCACATCTAGATTCACACCCTTTCTATTCTATTCTCATCCGCAATAATGAAATACTTTGATTTTATCTCTGCACGTAAAAGCCCTTAGTTCTTAGGTCTTCAAACACAAATTTAGGAGGGATAATGAATGCCTTCTTCCCTACTTCTGTGAAACAAGCAAGCAAACCAACTGCCATAAAAATGCAAGAGGAGGGACACTAGGTTGTCCACACCAAGTGAAATTTAGTATTTTAAAACAACCTAAATTATTCCTTCAGAAGCTAATAGCTACAGTGTGGAAACGTGTACCTTCTTAGATTTATAAAGACAGTACCGTACACAGTTTATAGTAAATTTTAATTGTGAAATAGGCAAACCTCACTGAAATTTTCAGTGCTGTGGCATTACGCTAATTCGACAATTGGGCTGTTCAATATAATTTAATTAAACTTGCAAAAGAATAAAAAATTAGTGTGTAATGCTGAATATTTGCATTATAAAAATGTATGTAAAATCACATATAAAAAATATTTCTTTTAAAAAAAGCAGTAACATATAAAAGAGAGATTTTGGAAGAGTTCATTTCCTATATAACTCCAATTTCACAAAGAGCTACTGCAGTCATTTAATATCGCACATCAATAGAGCCAAGCATTTCAAGAGCAACCTTAAAAAATCTAGGCTGAGGTGCTTTCCAGAAAAAACTCTCAAGCAAAGACTGTTAGAAAAGAGAACAACTAATTAAAATAGAGAAATGGTAATACAGACAAAAAATACACACAACTGCCTAATCTGATGTTCGTTGTGCGTTAACTGTAAAAACTGATAATCAAATTTCTGTTAACACCACCAATTAACTGAATCAAAGCCTTTGCAAATCCCCTGTCAACTTCTGTGTATCAGTAGGTATCTCTTATTTCCCTGCAGATCATGTCTTCCAGTTTCTTTTACTTTGGGCATTAAATGGGTTTAAGCATATAAATTAAAAATTAAATAAATTAAAACTGGGCAAAGCCTGAAAAAATTACTAGTTTACTAAATTATGTAAATCTGTTTTAAGAGATAGATACTTAAACACTGAACATTCTATATTGACCAAGATAATAAACTGACTTTAACAGTCACAATTTAGCCCAGGTTTTCAAAAATACATTAAATGTCCATAAATACTACCACCTACTGTATGAAAAATTACCTTGTCTATTTACTTCATTCTGAAGCAGCTCTTCCATTGCCTCTTCTTCAGCAATATCTAATGGAGTGTCTCCTTCACTATTTACAGCTCCTACATGTGCTCCTTGACTAATTAAATACCTGCCAATAGACAATGAATAAAAGCTTGTAAATAACACAGCAAAGCTGATGCAGAAAGAAAAAAAAAATAGCAGCCACTAGGATATCATATGCATACATAAAATTAATAGAAACATATATATTCGGTGTAAGTACAAACCCTTTTAACTCTCTGAAACTTATGAATACCCCTATGTTTTTTCATCCTAATACCCATTAATACAAATAGCCTTCTGGTCTTCAGTTTGGCACAAAGACTCTTGACATGTTTAATACATACCTGGAAGAACTGAAAGAAGAAAATTGCTAGATAATGACCAAAAGTAATGACAAGGTGAACAGGGGTAGAACCACCAGTTCCCGCGACCTCCTCTTATAGGGCCACCTTTCCGATAACTCACAAATTCAGTGGCACATAATGTTTTTACAGTTTGCCAGAATGATGACTCTTGATCTCTTCAGTAGCTTCTTAGAGTTACTAAAAACAAAACCACACCTCCTAAGTATTCATAAGGTCTGCTTTTGGTGGGGAAGAAAGCAAGGGGGAGAAAGAAATCAGTACTTTATACATTTCAACTCCACTATGTTTTCTTATTGAATATGTTATTGTCTCAAGAGTCAAGAACGCAAAATTCTCAATTTCCAATTACATCAAAGGATCAATTCCAACAATAAGTATTATATTATTTACTAATTATGAATAATATTGTATTATTCAATTGTATGAAACCGTAAGCCTATGAAGTTATTGACAAGCTACAGTTAACAAAAAATTAAAACTGATCAACAGTCTTGCAACTTCTGACAAAATATTTCCATTTACCTAAAGATTTCAATACTTTGCGCCATGACAGGAGTCAAGACAAGCAAAAAGCTGCAAACACACCTCCTGCCTTCAACAGCTTAATTCATATTTTCCAGATATTTGAGGAAAAAAAAAAATCAGGATATCCTGAAGAATCAATCATCCATAATAACAGGTATACAAAATAAAAAGTGCTTTCCTACCTTCACTATTACAGAATGCCAAATTATGCAGGAGACAATCACAAATTTAATCCAACACTTATACAAATGCTTTAAAGTACTTTATTGCTGCTTAACTTCTGCCAACTAATTATCATCCTAGACAGCTGGAATCTGCTCTTTTTAATCAATAATTCAGAATCAAATACTCTCATATATCTGTATTTTTTAATGTATTACTTAAATAGTACTTGTTCCTAAATCCCTGTAACTACATCAAGAAATGGTAAGAACTAGTGGATCACAAAATTAAAACTAATTCCCAGAAATGCAACTATTATCTCCTAGCAAATGCATCATCATTTGCCACCAACAACTTTGATGCTGGTATATATGTTGGTTCTATACTGTTCTGCTTGAAAAGAGTGCTGTGCCCTAAGTCTGACCTCTCTCCTTTTAAAAGATTGAACTTCTGCAGGAATGAAAAATTAATACATAGGAACAACTCTTCTCAATAATACTAGTTGTATTAACAGTGAAACAGCCCCCCAGGTCACAGATCAGGTTAATTGTTACGCAGACATTTGCTAAACAGGCAGAAATAGGAGTGGGGAAATCAACTTTTTTACGAAGTCAAAACAATATCAACCACTTACAAAAATATCTTTATTAAAAAAAATCCAACTGAATATTCACATTCTTTTAGTGTTTACATTCTAATATAGGCAGGAAAAAAAAAAGATATGTATTTACACATAATACCTCCAGCAGAAAATTAAACCACTTCTGTAAAGAAAATACCTATCTCATTGAAGCAGTTGCATTTGGTCAAGTGGGTCAATTATTTATAGATATGATAAAAGAAGGAACGCATAAAAAAGAGTAGGAAATGAATAAAGAGCTAGCACAGCATTTTAAAGAGTTATTATTGCTATAGATGGACAACTTCATGATCAATTGATCCTTTAAAGCAGACTTCAAAATGAAGCTGCTTATAGATCAAAATCTGATCAGCAATGCTAGGGGATTAGTAGGGTTGGAGAAGTAGTTATCTGATTTTCCTTTTACAGATGCTTACAGGGCTTTAGTTTTCCTGGGTCAGCAAAGAAGTATAGGTGAACTTGCTCAGAGTTCACGGGCCTTAAAGGGATCAGCCGCTCCAACTAGGCCGCTCCGCTGCTATCCCACTCAAAACACTAACAATGACCCCCTCAGGTAAATTAAGTGAAAGAACATTATTTGCCATAAACCAAGCAATTCAAATTCCAACTATTTTAAAGACACCTTTTAAACCTGATAATGAAATCTACATTTGTCCTGTTTTCCGTATCATTTAGATTACCCTGTCCAGTAAAAGTGCAAGTATGTATTTGTTTACTTACAGTACAGCCACTTTCAGCAAAGCAATGACAGTTTTACATGGTACATGAAGTCAACTTGCTACCAACAAAATCAATTTTATTAGAAACTTAGTGCTACCAATGGAAAGGAGAGGAATCATTTTCCATGTGTAGACAGATTGACTCTGCATTGCATACAAAAAGCAAACAGATTTGGTAAACAAGACCAAGAGAATGATGCCCTGAGTTTGTAGGATATAACTGAGCAGAAGACAATACCAGAATAATCCTAAAAATGAGAAGATTTTGCTGTTTACATAAGAAAATTACTTCTCAAATGATACATTTCAGTTATTCTGGTACCATATACTAAAATCTTCACATGCAACAGTGTATTATTGTGTGGAGGTATGTATACATATATTAAGACTTCCATGTTTTGGGGAAAAAACCCAAACAACGTATACAAACAACTGCTAGTATTTTACCTTTTTAAAGTAGATGTTACCTTCATCTTGAAATTGCATCTTTCTATAGCAAGCAAACATAACTTCATTTCCTTGACAGATATTTAATTTATACAGCTACATGTATACAGTGAAAAGGAAATTGAAGTTGTATAATAAAAAGTCCAGAACCATACCTTTTGACACCATGTCTAGAAAAAGGTGCTTTTTGTAAACTTGGAAGCAGTGAAAAAGTAAAAACATTAAAGATTTCCACCATCACCTACTAAACCTTTTGGTATATAGCACTTGAAATGGTATGTTTTGAAATTCACCTGTTCAAAAATGGTCATGCTCAACAGACAACTATAAAAGAATAATTCAGAAAATCCAGTGATAATCTATATAATGTATTGGAAGGTGTTCATTCTAAATCTAAACAGATGACAAGTAAACAGTAATTTGATTCATACCATGCTGCTTTATTGAGTTAAAGCTCTCAAGTGTTAACAGTGAAGCTAAAAGTACTGCTTTTAGACTCTTGTGGTCTAAATATAGAGAACTGTAAGTATCCCAGAAATGCTATGACAGACAAAAGCAGCAAAAGAAAAGAAAATAATTCCTGATACTTTTGTCCTGATATTTCCATGACAAGGATTATGCAGTCTGGATAAGACGGGAAGAACAAGTTTGCTTTCCAATACAATTGTTTTATGAAGGCAAATGTATTTCTAATTGAATTTTTTCTTTTAGGAGCCACTGCTGTATGTTCCTCAATGGCTACTGAAAACTGAAATTTACTACTTTGAAAAAAGAAGCAAATATTTATTTTTCTAGGATTATTATGAAACCCAGATACTCTCCCACCCTTTCATGAAAAATACATTTTTATATCACAAATAAAAGGCTGGAATCTCTGAGTATATCTAAGACAGTAAAAATCAACCCTCTGAGATTACTCTACGAAAGTCAAACACTAGACACCAAAACAAATCCCAGGAACAGGAAATAAAAAATTTTAACTAGCAACATGGCCTACTTTCTGAATTAAAAAAAAAAATCCCAAACAAAAAAAACACCCTTACAACTGAATTTTGTGCGTGTGTACATCTGTTAACAAAATGCATATATAGACAAAAAGAGAGGAAAATACATCTCTCCAAAGACACTTTGTACACAAAGTCAAGTCATATCTCTGAATTCAGAACTTAAGAATCTGGAAGATGCTCCAACTTGGATAACAGCAAACACTGCAGAAAGCATTTTCATATTATTTATCTCAGCGCCAGAAAGAGGGGCATATGTTTACATTCGAACCTTGGCCCAGTTCACAGTATCTGGAAACAAGTCTGCAGAGTCATTACAGATTAACTTGAAGTACTGGCTGAACCCGAAGGTCACCAGAAGAGCGGCAAGCACAGGGAAGGGCAGAGAAGTGGCCACTGAATTGATTCAGTTCATTACAAACTGCTTACTGAGCTCATTGGAGACTAATTAGAGCAAACAAGTAGTCCCATCAGATTGCTCAGAAGACTGAACAGCAGTTCCTGACTCCTAAACTGTGAAGAGAGGGAACTGCAAAGAGAGGGAACTGCCTAAAAAAAAGTTACATATACATTTTAAATAAACATGCTCAGTGTGTCCTTCCTGCAAAACATGGCCTAATTGCTAGTGGGGGTCCCAACTAAAAGGACAACTGGTCTACGAAGAACTTTTAACTAATTACTTAACATTTAAGATTTCAGCTAAACCCATCTGGTTTTAAAAAAATCCATACATGGTGGAGTTCAAATTAATTCTGTGAGTATCTTAACTGAATGATAATAGGGAGCCAGAGACTGGAAAAGTATCACTGTATTCATGCAGCTGTGTGGTAAACCCTCACTTGAAAAAACAATGAAAAAAATTAAAAACTGACATTTTTGGAATATGTATTTTAATTACCTCTTTAAAATAAAAAGCCTTTCAGAATTGCTTCATTGTTTATTTTTTAAAATATAAAGTATTAGTGCACTTTTAAAAGTACATCTTTGTGAAACATGCATATTCCTGATAAAAATACATTTATAATAACTCTGACCAAACAATTAGACTTTCAAGAGACATTTAACAAATAAAAAATATAAAGTTTTACACTACTATTTCTGATTTTTTTTAAAGTTGAAGTACACTGAAACTGTAAAACCTTATCCTTAGACCTTCTATTGCTTTAAATGTCAGGGAATATTTCTTAAAATATTTCCTAACTGTAAAATAGTTCCACTCTGATTTCCTAACAATGTTGTTATTAACTCAGACAAGGTAGAAATGTTACCTCAAGATTACTTGTTGTTTCCAAATGTAGTTTTATTTTGGTCTGGTTTTCTCCGTTTGGGGACTTTTCGGTATTTAACATTCAGCAAAACTAATACTTAAAGGCCAGGTAAGCAAAGGTATGCATACCAGTATGGACAACATAATGAGAGACAGAATTACGGCTTCTATGTGATTATTGAATTACAAGGATACAGTTCTCAAAATAAGATATTGAAGAAAGGCCTAGTCTTTTTATTTCCCTTTAATATCCTAAAATAATACAAACATGAAGCAAATCCAGCAGCATTAGAGTAACATCACGCTAAATTCTGTTGCGGTACACAGTATAAATATGCCCTCTGTCAGTGGGCAAGTCCCACGGAAAACATACAGTTGGCTAAACAGGTATGAACAGCCAGAGCACAGCCACCCCTCAATCATGCCCTCATGTGTCCTCACAATGTTACACTCACTTTTAAACATGTAATTCAAACCCCAGATAAATGTCATGATAAAAAGCCACAACTTCACGGTTTTGGACAGCTATGTTGTAATCCCCATGAGCATCTGGTGGAGAGTGTTAAAATGTGTGCAATGTGGGGCAAGCAATGGCAGGTCTCACCAGGCACTGAGAAGTCCTGCCTGCCTGGGCAGGGACCCTTCGCACAGCACCTCCTCTGCACCGTGGGGGACTCTCCTCACCCTCTGGAGAGAAAAACCAACAGGTAACCTTCCTCAACCTCCTTTCTCCACAGCTGAGGTACTAGTGCAGTTCCCTCTTCTGAATCTATGATTTATAAAAGAAAATTAAGGATAGGAACCAAAACGGTTGCAATTCAAGTGGACCAAGAATCCTTTCTCCTGCATGATTTTAAGACCTAAGGAGAACAAATTAAATGACTTGAAAAACAAAGTCAAACTCACAAGGTTGTCTTATTCAGGCACACTGCAAAATGCCATCCGAGAACATCAGTCATTGCTGTGCCTCAACATTCTGCCTCTGAACATTTAAAACTACACAGAGACTGGCACAAGAAAGACAGGCTTCTGTGATAGCATTTAAATCAAATCATGAAAAAACTCAAGCACTTTTAAGATTGTGCTGCTTTGCAATCCAGAAGACTTTCACTCACATTTTCCTCTTTTGAAAAAAGAACGCTGCAGCACTTTCTAAAAAGGAATGCTCCCCCTACGAGCAGTATCATCAGCTAGTAGCTATGCAACACACCAACTTAAATCAGACCAATTAGGGTTATTTGGCATAACTAGACAATTATTTATCCTGAAATACGTGAGTGATGATTTTAAGACAGCTAATAGCAACAAGAGACCTGAGGTAAATTTATGTTTTCCGCTTGCAGGACACAAACCCGAAGAATTTCTGATAAGTAGAGATGCTTTAAAAAAAAAAAAAAAACCAAAAAAACCAAAAACGGTTGAGAAACAAATGGTCAAAAGATTTTAAGCAAACAGGAGGAGACATTTATTTTCAATCTTCATCAGGATAATGCAGATGCTAAAGCATGTATCCATACTAAAGCATGCATCTTCATTTCTAAATAATTAACCAGTTTGCAAAGACATTTTATGTCCTTCAAGATACAATAGCTCTTGGAGATAGCATCAAAGCCAGCTTCTGATTCTCCCTCATGAAGCTTTTAGGAAAACCATCTTGGACTGACACACACATCTTTGCTTCAAAATTGTCAAATACTCCCAAAGTTATCAAAGCAGTAAAACAAACAAAAATCTTCCTATGTAAAAAGCACTTTCTATGACTTCTAAATATTATATCTATATAAAAAACATTTATGATTGTGAAGCCAACATTCCATAACATACCAAAACACCACTGAATTTTGCACATAGCTGGCTGTTCCCAGCCTCCACTGCAACTTGTATGCTCAAGGAAGCACACTGTGTAGAATCTCATCTGTCTCGCTTCTTGGTATGCAGGAGCATAAAAGAAACAGTGCAGATAACAGTATCTTGTGTTACAAGAAACCTCTGAAAGAAGCCAGCTCTAGAAATATTTGTACGTAGGTGGTCAGTTAAACTCAATAGTGCTAAGATGGAACAGTAAAAATTCCTACTTGCAACATCTGAAAAGCAACTAAGCCTTCATATTTTGCCTTATCCATAAAGAGGGGAAGACATCTGAGAGGTGGCAGAGCAACAGTTAGGTGAAAATAAACAGTGAGTGAAGAAAGTAAAGTAGAAAACGTGAAGAAAGCCATAAAGGGAAACATACGGCCTCTTCAAAAAGAAAAACAAATCAAAAACCAACCAACCACAAAAAAAACCCAAAAGAACAAACCAAACCAAAAACAAACAAAAAACAAACAAACCAAAAAAAAAAAAAAAAAAAAAAAAAAAAAAAACCCAAAAAAAACAAACCAGCACCCAAGAAAAAACAGAAGTGGAGCCTGGCACTGCTAGGAGGAATACAGGACAAAAATTTCAGCAGGAATGAAATGAAGTAAAACAAGAAGTATTTTTAAAGAGCATATCCAATGTTATTTTCATGATGCACTTCATGAATAAGTGTTCATTTTGAAGTTTTCGGCATATTGTTCAAAAGTGAAGGCTGAGTATGAAAAATGTCTCGTTGCAGCTGCAGAGGTCATTTTGTAACTCCAGCTGACAACATCAAGCTCCGAATGCTTTCCCATAGCAAGTCTCCAAGCATTTGCGGTGATTTACAGAACCATCATCAAGGTGAACAACTGGGATTGAGTTACAGTGGTTGAGAAGAAGAGGTAACCTGCAGCATGGAGGTAAAAGAGGGAGAAGGAAGACTATGCTGCTTCCCACTTTCCTCAGCTAATAAGAGGTGATCTCACCAGCAGCTCACCATCCCTCCTGCCTTATGCCAAAAGCAGTGTTGCTGTATCTGGGTATGGTAGCATCAAAAATAATGGTTTTACCTGTAGATTTCTATTTCAGCAGAAGTTACGAGTATGGACTTAACAGGCTTGTTTTTCTCCAGCCACAAGCTTGCATTTATATCAAAAAAAAAAAAAAAAAAATTAAAACAAGATAAATCATCTTCCTGCATCAGTTAAACAGATCTTAGCATATACATAACTACTACATCACAGAACTTATCTTGTTTGCAATTGAGAAAGATAAAGATTTTAACAAAGGGTCCAGGCCATTAGTTATTAGCAGTTAGTAGTTAGTTGTGGGTATCCTCTGTTCTATGTATCAATGTTATCTGTTAGTTATCTGTTTAATGTACTGTTGTACCCTAAAACCCAATCGTAAATGCACTGATTCTGTGGTTCGAATGTTACATTCATCCCGTCCCGTACTTTCCCTGCACCCCTACCTTAGTCTGTAAGCCCTGCTGCTCTCCGAGACACCGCCCACATACCAGCCTGCCCATCAACTTGGGGGCCTCGCCCACTCCTCGCCTGCTCTGGGCCTGTCACCGCCTCTATGCAAATCGAGTATAGCCGGAAGTGAGTCTAGAACCAAGAACCGCTCCGAACAGCGAGCCCGATCAAGACCCGGAGAGACGGAATGCAGCGCTGAGTGGGGAAAGAGCCAAGGTAGCTGCCAGTATCATCTACAAACACCGAGAGGAGTCGCCATAACCTCTGAAGTCCCTGCTAAGAGTCACCCCCCCTAGACATTCGAGCCATCAGTGAGCCTAGGGACTCCCGTGAGGCGTGGCTTCCGGCTCTGCGACGACAGCGACGCAGATCCGACGAGACCTCCTCCTCGGCGGTGTCCGGCTGGTGCAGCGTGGGCAAGGGCATCCCCGAGCCGTCCCTCTGCTGAAATCACTAATAAAGGCATTAAAAGGAGATAACATCGACTCCTGCCTATTTATAACAATTTTGGGGACTCGTCCGGGATCACCACGCCCAGAAGAGGACGAAGAAGGGAAGGCGCCGCCCATCTTCGAACTCCTGGGACAGCTGGCGAACATCGGACCCCAGCAACAAGGGACGCAGCATCGAGGAAGACAGCGCCGAGGAGCGCCGGCTGGTAAGTATAGCCGGTGGCGGGAGTGGAGGCGAGCGAGTGTGGTGTGAATGAGACGGGGGCCGGCAGCCCGGACCTCCGAAGCGAGTGTGGACCCCTTAGTACCGCGGTTCCGGGACTCCCGCGAGGGGGCCGGCCGGGAACAGGGGGAAGCGAGTGGAGCCTGAGCGAGTGAGGCGCCTCCAGGGGCATAGTGGGCCCCCCTCCGAACGGGCGGAGGAAACCTAGGGTGTGAGTGGCCCGTGTGAGGTAGATAGGTGACTGGTAGGAGGCCCCACTTGGGATCCCCCCCCACAAGGGTAGTGGCTGGGCCCTGAGGGCGGGTCAACAGGCTACCCGGGGTAGTGGCTGAGGCCCTGAGGGCGGGTCGGCAGGCTACCCAGCGAGCAAAGGCGGTAAGCCCGTAGCGCGGCGGCTGGGGTCCTAAGGGCGGACCTACGGGCCGGCAACGAGGGGGTGCGCCGCTGATTCGGCGTAGGGTAGTGGGACCAAGAGTGCGAGCCTTACACTGGGCGGGGGTAGCTCAAAGGGGAGTTATGCTACCGGGTGTAAGGGACCTGCTCTGGCGGGGGTAGACGTGCAAACCGGACGGGAGTGTTGGGCGGGGGTATCACTAGGGTACGCTACCGGACACGTTGGGACCGTTGGGCGGAGGCGTCTATGCTATCCGGGGGCAGCCCACCGGCGGGCGGACAGGACGCTGTCCCGGGTGGGAGTGTGTGTGGCTAGGGAATTACTGAGGTGCGAGTAGTTCAAAGCTAGGGACAGAGTGAGTGTCGCACCGCGACGCACTAGTCCTGGCTGCAGGCGGTGCCTGATACCTTGGGCCCCGGTCCACCGGCCGTCTGCGGGGATTAGTTTAGTGTAGCGTCGTGAGTAAGAGAGGGACAGTGGCTGGGCCCTGAGGGCGGGCCAACAGGCTGTCTGAGAGAGTGAAAGAGGGATAGTGGCCAGGACCTAAGGGCGTGCCAGTAAGCTATCCAGAGTGAATGAAATTTTAGATTTTAGTTGCCCGTCTTTAAAATTTCCGTTTGAGTAGGGGCACCTTATAAGATTTTAGTTCAAGAAAGGTCGCTTTTCTAGTTTGTGTTGTCCTGTCTTAAGATTTCCTTTGGGTAAGGACACAGTAGAGTATTTTCATTTGACTAAGTAAGAATGGGTGTGTGTGGAAGTAAGATCAGGAAGGAGAGAAAAGCGGGAAAAGGGAAGGTAGCTAACATCCCTTTTGATAGCCCACTAGGGAGAATGTTAGACCAGTGGGAGAACAATGAGAAAACTAAGAATTTAAACAAAGTGAAAATGATTCACTATTGCGTGGAAGTATGGCCAACCCTTAATCTACCCGGGGAATGGCCATGGTACGGTACCACCGACTCTTGGATGAGCTCACAGTTAAACCAATATTTGAGAGCCCAAGAGGAAGTGGACACAGAGCAGCTAAGGTATGCTGCCTGCTGGATGCATGTAAGATCAGGTACCGAGACAGTAAAAATTTGCAAGATGCAGGAAAAGGAAGGGAAAAATAAAGATAAGAAAGAAGAGAAGGGTCCTGTATGGGACCCCCTTGAGCACTTACCCCCTCCTCCTATTTACCCTGATCTACCCCAAGTCAGTCCTCAGACCCCTTCCTCACCAGTTTCCTCCCCTGTACCTAATTCCCCTTCCCCTAATTTTTCGGTAGATACGTCCCCGATGGGGACTAATTTTTCTATGAATGCCCCTCTAGTAGGTGCTGTGAATTTTTCTAGGAATACACCCCTAACAGTAACATCTCATAGCTTTAGTAAAAACCCCTTTTATAGCTTTGTAGCTTCTCCTACTCCTCCTTCAGTCTCGCAGCCAGTCTCTCCAAACTCCATACATTCTCCATCGCCATCTAAACTTCCTGTTCCACCTCGTAGCTGGGAACTAGACCTTAACACCCCGAATACGGACCCCTCTCACAGTACCAACCTCATAGGGGCAACTGAAGTCCCAGAGGGACATAACTATAACACCCGGTCCAGAACTAAACTTTTCCCCTTAAGGGAAGTCCCGATGGGTGGAGTTGCAGGAGGGGTCGGTTTTGTAAATGCTCCACTAACAGCTTCAGAGGTGAGGAATTTCAAGAAAGAACTGGGAAACCTAGTAGAGGACCCTGTAGGAATATCAAATCAAGTTGATCAATTTCTGGGCCCCAATACTTACACGTGGGGAGAGATGAATTCGATTCTGAAGATTTTATTTAGCCCAGAAGAGATTAGAATGATTAGGACCGCCGGGATGAAAACTTGGGAGAAAGAAAACAGAACGGGTCCGCCAGGGGATTACAAATTACCAGTCGTAGATCCGAGGTGGGATCCGAACAGGGAGGAAGACCGGAGAAGTATGGACGACTATCGGAGTTTAATAGTTAAAGGTATAAAGGAATCAGTACCCCGAAGCAATAATACCAGATTAGCATTTGATAATATGCAGGGGAAAGACGAGACTCCCGCAACCTGGTTAAACAGGTTAAAGAGGAATTTTCAACTTTATTCAAGTATAGACCCCGATAGTCCCGAGGGTCAGGTGTTGTTAAAGACACAGTTCGTCACCAAGTCCTGGCCCGATATTAAGAGGAAATTAGAAAAAATAGAAGACTGGCAAGAAAAAGACGTAAATGAGTTGTTAAGAGAGGCTTTAAAGGTCTATCTAAGAAGGGAGGAGGAGAAAACCAAGACGAAAGCAAAGATAATGGTGGCTGTAGCAAGAGAAGCGATACAAGATCAAAACCCTCCCAATCGGAGAAATACCAAGTCAGGGGGAGGAAGGGCCTTACCACCTTGGAAAACTCCTGGGAGGCCGGGAGAGGACAGAAAATGCTTCTATTGTGGGGAGGTTGGACACATAAGAAGAGAGTGTCAGAAATTATCCTTTGATGAAGCCATCACAAAAGAACAGGATGCCTTAGAGAAGCTATTAAAGGGCGAAAACAACGAGGATTAGGGGTGTCATGGGCTCTATGCACTAGGGGACCCGATGTACCACCGAGGTGAGCCCATAGTAAATTTTGAAGTGGGTCCCCAACACGAGGAATATGAATTTTTAGTAGATACTGGAGCAGACCGATCCAGTATTAGGAGGCTTCCAGTGGGAGTTAATGTCGGTTTCAGGAGAAAACCAACTTGAAGTGAGAACCACCAGCATTAAGCTCCTGAATTTTCTGGGGGAAAAAGGGCTGAAAGTATCAAAAAGGAAATTACAATTCGTGAAACCAGAAGTGACCTATTTGGGGCATTTGATTGGCAAAGGATACAAGAAATTAAGCCCTGAAAGGATTGCTGGAATAATAGCAATACCTGCTCCAAAAACCAAAAGAGACATAAGAAAATTATTAGGCCTTTTCGGGTATTGCAGACATTGGATTGATGAGTACACCCAAAATGTGAGATTCCTTTATGATAAATTGGTAAGTCCAGAGCCCATAGAGTGGACACAAGAGGATGAAAAACAATTGGAAAAACTAAAAAACAAGTTGTCCACCGCACCTGTCCTGAGCCTGCCCGATCTGAAGAAAGAATTCGATCTATTTGTGAACACCGAAGGAGGAGTGGCCTATGGTGTGTTAGCTCAGGAGTGGGGAGGGTGCAAAAAGCCAATTGCTTTTCTTTCCAAAATATTAGATCCTGTAGCCCGAGGGTGGCCAGCCTGTCTGCAAGCTGTAGCCGCCACCGCAGTGTTGGTTGAGGAGTCCCAAAAGCTCACATTAAATGGAAAAATTCAAATTCATACACCTCATGATATCAAAACAGTTTTGAGCCAAAAAGCCCCGGGGTGGGTAACCGATTCCCGGATCCTGAAATATGAGATCACTTTAATAAACTCGGAGAACTTGAGGTTAACAGTTTCCAAAAACCTGAACCCTGCACAGTTCCTCTCTGGGGAACCACCTCCAGACTTGGAGCATGATTGTCTGGAACTTATGAGTCTCCAGACGAAGGTAAGGGAAGATTTGGAAAGTACTCCCTTACCTTATGGAAAAAGGTTATTCACTGATGGATCATCACGAGTTCTAGAGGGGAAAAGGGTTTCAGGGTATGCAGTGGTAGAAGGATCCACCATAGAAGACATTCAAGTTCGAGAAACGGGAAAGTTACCCTCGAGTTGGTCTGCCCAACTCTGCGAAATTTATGCTGTAAAAAGGGGACTAGACCTATTAGGAGGAGACCGGGGAACTATTTACACCGATTCGAAGTACGCTTTTGGGATAGTCCATACCTTCGGAAAGATCTGGGAGGAACGGGGATATCTCAATTCAAAAGGGAAAGACCTAGTGCATAAGGAAATGATAAGATCAGTTTTAACGTCCTTGTTAAAACCCATTGAGATTGCTGTGGTACATGTAAAAGGACATCAAAAAGAAACCACATTTGAAGGGAAAGGGAACCAACTAGCAGACAAAGAAGCAAAAAGAGCAGCTCAAGACCCCAAAGGATCAATTAGAATATTAGCCTTAAATGAAACATCAGAGGAAGAGGGAGGGGAAGAGAAACCGAAGTACGATAGAACAGAATTAAAAGCGATCAAGGACCTAGGAATGAGGAAGGGAGAGCATGGGGAATGGTTAACTCCGGATGGCAGGAAGTTTTTGAATAAACCCCTAGCCAGAAGGATTTTAACCGAAATTCACGAACTAACCCACTGGGGAACCCAGGGATTATGTGATCATTTCTTAAAAGAAAACTTTCGCATAGGAATATACAGCATAGCAAAAGCCATAACGCAAGGGTGTACGATCTGCCAAAAAGTCAACCAACGGATAGCGAGGAAAGCCATACCTGGAGGGAGGGAACTAGCTCTGAGACCATTCCAGAGTATTCAGATTGACTTCACTGAGATGCCTCAAATCCAAGGGTACAAACATCTATTGGTCATGGTCGACCACCTTACTCATTGGATAGAGGCGTTCCCGACCAAAAAGGAAACAGCGGAAGTAGTGGTAAAAATACTCCTAGAGCACATAATCCCTCGGTATGGGTTAGTAAATAACATTGATTCGGACAGGGGAACTCATTTTACTGCTAAAATTCTGCGCCAAATTGTTAAAGAATTAGGCATAAATTGGAGATTGCACACCCCCTGGCACCCCCAGAGCTCAGGGAGGGTGGAAAGAATGAACCAGACCCTTAAAAACGTATTAACAAAATTAATCGAAGAAACACAGTTAAATTGGTTAAAGTGTCTACCCCTAGCTCTCCTGAGAATCAGAACTAGGCCAAGATCGGATATAGGGGCTTCCCCCTATGAGATGATGTTCGGGCTCCCCTTTCTTTTAACAACCCACAGCACCGGGGAATATATAGAAGGTGATACAGCCGCCCGAAAGTATTTACAGACCATCGGTAAAACACTAGAAAACCTCAGAATAAAAGGGTATATTCCTCAGACTTCCCCACTCGACGCTAACATACATCAAATAAATCCTGGGGATTGGGTTTTAATTAAATCTTGGAGCACTACCCCATTGACCTCAAAATTTGAAGGTCCTTTCCAGGTACTCCTAACCACTCATACCGCGGTACGCACTAAAGAAAGAGGCTGGACCCACATCACTAGAGTAAAAGGACCTGTGTCACCCCCAAGTGAACCCCCAGACCTAAACCAACCAGCTGACTCTTCCGATTGGACGGTAACCCCGCAACTGGACCCACTAAAACTGACGTTTAAAAGGAAAACAAAAACTCAGTAGAAGACTGGAGCAACTCAGTTGAGCCCCAGAGACTGTTAAAGAACTGTGATTAAGAAATTAATTCAAGCGAAAGAAAGTTATTATAAATCACTTGCTGTTGTATTAGGTTTGAAAATTGTTGACATTGTGTAATAAAAGTTCAGTTAATGTTAAAAGCAGTTAAGCAAATAGATAAGTAAATTAGAACATATATTCAAATTTCTCTCCTAGAGCAATCTTTAGAAGGGCGAAATAACCAAATTAACCTCCGAGTGGAAGGAAAGATAACTACAGAACCCTAAGGACTAAGCGCGGAGAGCCCCTAAGTCCCAAGAGGCAAGCCCAGGTGAGACCAAAACAATCATGGTTCATACTGGACTCTTGGGGAAGCTGATAGGACTGATACTAGTCCTAGCGATGAATAAACATACAGAAGGGGCCGCTTGCACAAAGTGCTATTCACCCATCTATGATGGGGAGGAAGGGTTCATACGAATGTAAACCCCACTTGTTTTGAGGCTGGACAACTTACCTCCTGCCAAGAGGAAGGTAAGAAATATTGGGTTGCTAAGAATATAGCCAATTATAGGCAGCGTCTGACTGGAGAATGCCCTATGAGAGAATGGTTCTGCTTAGAAAAGATAGACAATCAGGAAGGGGCCTCAGACCTAGTGAAAGAAAAACTCTTAACCATCAGAGAAGATGAATTAAGTGAACTCCCCAACAAAAATTTACAATCAATACCAAGAACTCAAAAGAATTGATGCGAGTTAAACTCGATCAAAGAAAAAGAGGGGGGATTGAGAAAGATAAAGATTTTAACAAAGGGTCCAGGCCATTAGTTATTAGCAGTTAGTAGTTAGTTGTGGGTATCCTCTGTTCTATGTATCAATGTTATCTGTTAGTTATCTGTTTAATGTACTGTTGTACCCTAAAACCCAATCGTAAATGCACTGATTCTGTGGTTCGAATGTTACATTCATCCCGTCCCGTACTTTCCCTGCACCCCTACCTTAGTCTGTAAGCCCTGCTGCTCTCCGAGACACCGCCCACATACCAGCCTGCCCATCAACTTGGGGGCCTCGCCCACTCCTCGCCTGCTCTGGGCCTGTCACCGCCTCTATGCAAATCGAGTATAGCCGGAAGTGAGTCTAGAACCAAGAACCGCTCCGAACAGCGAGCCCGATCAAGACCCGGAGAGACGGAATGCAGCGCTGAGTGGGGAAAGAGCCAAGGTAGCTGCCAGTATCATCTACAAACACCGAGAGGAGTCGCCATAACCTCTGAAGTCCCTGCTAAGAGTCACCCCCCCTAGACATTCGAGCCATCAGCGAGCCTACCACTCTGTAAAACAACATTACTATCACAGTACGGTTTCTAGCATCACTCAGTAGAACTGAACTTGGTCTGACCCCCACTTAGGTACCAGCGATCTGCACTTCATAGCAATTGTTTACATGTTTGGTCTGCTCTGAATATCCTTGATATCACTCTTCTTCCAAAAGAAAATCCCACTCTTCATTCAAATTTGTTAAGCAGCAACTTGTCTGTAATAGAGAGGTTTCAAATAATTCCTGTTTTAGTTTTTTCACATCATAGCCACTGTTTATAGAAAACTCTCACATTTCTGTGTCTTAGTATCTAAATTGTACCCAAATAACTCACTTTCATAAATACACAGCAGTCCTTATGTGTCTAGACATACGATGGCTACATCTACATGCATTTTAGAAGAATTCAAACATCTCTTATCCTGCCCCAGTCAGAAATAAGACTAGAAAAACACATGCAGATTAGGATCATTTGCACTGAAATGATGCAGTTTAGGATAGCCAACAAAAGACATGGCTTTAAGACATGATAAGTAGGTCATAAATTGCTTTAAGTAGACTAGACTTTAAGTCTATTGTATGCGCCAGAATAGGGTCAAACTCACAACAGAGAAAAACACTCAAGTAAAAGCTGAAAGAAAATAAAAATCAAGATGCACAGAAGTGACAATCTATACCACAGCCTTGTTTTGTCCTAGAAAACAATCCTCAAAATCAACTTTGCTGAGAATTTAATTATTTTTATATCAGATAACTCAATAAATACTATATTCAGTGTTCAACAGCACTAATAATTCAATAGACTCCACAGTCTAAAGAGAATCTATCCCCACCTCTGTCATAGCAACTTTGAATTGGTTGATGAGGCCCTCACTTGCACACCATACTCACCAAGCCTTTGTGCAATTCAGGACTTGGTTGCTCGTGTATCCATCTAGAGCTGCTCTCCCACGTTTTAGTCCTGCCTAGAAAATAGGAACTTTACTGGTGCCAATGGGCAGTTACAAACAATCAGCCAGGAAGGACCTGAGTGTTGTTTCTTGTGAGTCTATCCAAGCTCTCAGGTTTCCATATCTATCACTCTTCTGTATGTGTTCTCTTCCACATGTACGACATTCAACCTCAGAATTCAGTTGTAAGGCATCTACCCTAAATTGTTCTCAAGAAATCAATAAAATCAATGTTTTGTGAGAAAACAAGTAAGATCTCTCCTATCTCACTTCTCAAACCAGGATGGTTTCTTTAGACATCAGCTCAATTTTCAATTTCTTTTTTAGCCAAAAATTAAGAGTTCTCTGAGCATTACGATGGGCATCAGTCACTTGACCTTTCATTAGACTGAATGAACTGCTAAACTGCATTAAAAGAAAAAATTATATTTTCCATTAAATCATGTTTCTGAGGAAGATATCTCTGAACTTAATTTCTATTACATTTACATGTTCTTCTTTAGAAGAACAGGAACACTCACAAAATACTACTACAGTATTAGATGCACAGAGATGCAAGAGATGCACACAGTAACCCAATCTGAAAGAAGGCAGCTCTAGAGCACACACTTTGTGCACTCTAGAGTGATCAGCTCTCCTTGACTCCCTCATCTGAACAGACATGGATGAAAATTGGTTAAGTCCTATAGTTTCCTCTAACCCTCTAACCTATCAGCCATATTTTACTGTGTATTTCTGTCAGCTGGGTTTTATGCACACATCAGATCACAGCTACACAGTAGAAAAGATTAAATTCTACCACATAATGACATGATTTCAGAAAGGGAACTTAGCCATCAACCTCAACAATTTCATTAGCATTTCATTATTCTTAGGACATACATATATGCAGCAAAAACAAGCTGGAAACAGGACACTGCCACAGTACATCTTCATAAAAGAAAATGCCAATTGATACTGCCTCACTGATCCTCTCCCAGTTTGTCCACTATTTTATCTAACAGAATTTAGCTTTATCCTTGCAGATAACTAATAAAAGTTTAGAGAAGAAGGAACTTTTATGTTGCACAGAGCATCACACTTTTGCGTTGGGGGAGAGGACACTAAGGGACACGTGGTTTTTTCCCAATCTCTTTTTCCAGAACGAAGGCAGCAAATGGAAATTAACTGAAAGAATCTTCTAAAAGTGACCTTTTCACAGCTCTCAAAACAAACACTGCAGCTTTACCAGTATCAGCTTGTAACAGTCAGTCATTCTTCTAGAATAGCTGTTTTCCCTTGGCTGGGAATACACCTTCTTTTCCTGTTTTTGTCACATGGCTTGTTTTATCCTTCTGAAGTCCTGTTCTCATTTTCTTGAGTGGCTTGTATGATGTTTCATCTTTGCCTGCTTTTCCTTTTAATTCTACACCTCCAGTTAACACTTCCTAGTATTTACATAAACATTTTGGATCCTGACAAAAACACCCCTTCACCTTGAAGCACCTCTGTAAGATCACATCCCATACCAGTTGCATCATCAGTTTGCATGTGGTTTACCTCAGACCATGACCTTTACCTTGTCGTTCAAAAATCCAAATTTCTGATTATTCTCCAAAGATCCATTTCTGAATGTATCACTAGCCATATCACTTCCTACTTACTTAATTAAAACTATAACTTGGAACCAAGCTGAAGGAGATAGGAACCATCCCTGACATTTTTATTAGGGCTTTGCCTAAGTAGTGTTTTGCTCTTTAGAATTAAAATGGGTTACAACAAAAGAGTTTAGATTAAAAACTCACTAGTAAGTATATGAACAGCTTCAGAGGATCAAGTTATTAAAACTTTGAGAGAAAATAGATTTTAAAAAAAAGTGATTTGAAACATACTTTCTGGCACCAACACCCTCAGATATCATGAAAAAACACTGAACAGTACCAAGTGGTTCAGGCTTGTGAGATGGGAGATGAAGCATGTGACTTCACCACTGAACAGGCAGCTCTACTCAGCCAGGCTTCTGATCAGAAGTACAAAATATGACTGAAAAACATCTTAGACATTTCTTTTTACCTGCGTATCTATGCCAAGTGTTGCTGGCAAGCCAGGTCAGCTCAGCGATCCAAAAGAGAATAAATAAAGCCTCCAAAGCCCCTAAAGGCTGTTTTTATGCCTATAGTTCCCACATTGTTATGTGAACATTAAATAATGCAGGAGGGAGGGTGGAGGAGGCAAAACCAAGGGCGGGAGTATCCCCCTGTCTCAAGTTAGATTACCCTAATCAGGTTGTCAAACTCCACTGAATTCTCCTGACTAGCTGTTGCCAGATGAGCACAGGTCCTGTCCCACAGGCAGGACTCACTACCAGGCAGCACCCACAGCAGTCCCCCCAAGGCAATTAGAGTTGCAAGAAAAGCACCTATCACTGAACATCTGGATATCCAATACAGGTTTGCAGGATTGTCTTGGAGTTCTCTGTCTATCAGACAAGGATCGCACTGTCTTAATGGACTATTACTAAAATAGGGAGATCCTGGGACAATGGTTTGCAAAGGCTTCAGCAAACAAGTTTGGCTGAGTTCACTTTCAGGTGTCTGGAAGGACAGACGGGTGTTAGCAGCAAGCTTGTGGTTACACGCAAGTCTTTAAAAGTCTGCTTTAAATATTAGGGGAAGAAGGGGATATACAACATAGGAAGCTTTAGGCAGAAAGGAAAAGGGAATGAGCTGTGTTCTACACCATCAGAGCTGATCAAACTACTATCCTCTTCCTAAATAAACTGATTGAGGAGATTCTGAACTTGAGATATTTTTCTGTTTCTGACTGTATGATTATGTATGCTTCTGACTGTATGCTTCAGCCCTTAAAACCTCTTAAATAAAGAAGGTGTATTTTGAAACTGTGCTAAGTCATAGGATTTGTATACTATGGGTATTAAGCATGCTTCTCAAACATAGAAACTACCATACAGAGTTAGTCAAAGTATCTACTTAACATCTCCAGACATAGTAACTCCAAGGAGAATAAAAGTAGACCAAACACATGCTACTCTTTACATAACACCTTTCTAACTACTTTCTCAATCAGATTCCATTTGTATGTATTCCGCATTAGTATTTTTTAATGTATCCACCCTCCGATTTCTCATCCCTTGAACCCATGAGGAATTTTAGTATCTACAGCAACATTTGTCAAACTGTTGTAATACCTACTACATGAAGGTATGAAAATGCTATTCTTCCTTCAGCAGACATCTCTCTCCTCCTTTGGTTTTCGTGATTTTTTTTTTGCAACAAAACCGTAATTGTTACTGACTTTATGATAGTTTTGAAAAACACTTTTCTTACATCTCTTGGAAGATGCATCTCTCATTCTGGGTAAAATGAAAAAGCATTCCTATTGAAGTAGTTTAACTGTAGAGTTGCCTCTAAACAGCTGCAAACAAAGTTCAAAATACATCAACTACAAACTCACAACTAGGCCTTGTGGCCTACAAAGCCCACAAGAAAATAACTTTTAACACAAACTTTAATTATTGAACAGAAGAGAAATTTCTACTATTCGGATTTATTTTAATCTGGTGGAATACATAGCAGAGAGAAATAAAAAAGTAAGGATTTTAAAATTATTTCTTAAATGTCACTTTGCACTATTTTCCCCTTCCCCATTACTTTTTGTATTCAAAAAAAAGTTATTTGTTTATTCCCTCATACTGAAATAATATACAAACTTTTCAACCACAGAATAAATCCATCAGATTAAAAAAATCATTATACACAAGAAAACAGCTGTACAAAGGTAAATTTAAGGTTCCCGGCCATTAAATACCACCTTAAAGAATGAAAACAAAATTTCTCTTCAAGTCCTCTTGCATTCAAGTTTCTTTTCACATAACTATAATTTTACAAAGCACTTAATGTTGACTTCTTAATTCATACTAACAGATTAGTGGATTAAAAAAAAGCTCATTTGGGTAAAGCTTTCTGTGTATGAAAAAATATGGAGAACAGAAAAGAGAACATAGTATACAAAAGCCACCTGTTACGGCAAAGTTGAAGAATTTTGATTTAACACACCTGCCTATTACAATTATTTGTAAAGTTATTTACATAATCATAAACTAGATGAACAGCAATCTCAATCGACAATTCTAAAATCAAGAGTATTCAAAGAATTTACAGCAAGCTGAAACATTCCCAGCATTTACAGATGTCAGAAACAACAGGAACAATTGCCTTCCATGCCAGAAATTTTGCTTTTGCAACACAACTCCCCCTTTGCAAGCTGACACATTATTACACACTAAACTATGTTCTTTGCTGTATTCCACTTGAAGTGGCCTTCTACAAGATGAACATTTCTTAAAGCGGAAGACGCATTTAGAAGAGACAGGATGCATATTCAAGGGAAGATGGATACTCCGTAGGAGCACAAAACTGAAATGGCACAGGAGATACTGCTGGGAAAAGCTGTCACAGGAGTGGTGAAAACAGTGGAGGATAACAGGGACAGGGAATGAACCTGCAATGACAAGCCCACAGACCAGATAGTAAAGAGCAAAATAAAATCCCAGCAAGTGGGAAGCCATGCCACAAATTCACTCAGCCCACTAGCAATTAGCATGGGACCAAGGCAAGAACATTGCTGAAGTGGTGGCTTCCTGATCCAGAGTTTTTTTCAGAGAAGCTCCCTACCACCTCCATATTCTGTACTTCTCACAGATCTCCAGCACATGGGTGAACTCACTCAGGAACATCTGAGTAGCAGCAGAGACTACTTAAGAGTAATGGGTACATTACAGCACACATACATACCTTACAGCAGGCTTCTTGTACCTAAAGGGGCCTGTAGGAGAGCTGGAGAGGAACTTTTAACAAGGGCATGTAACAACAGGAAAAGGGGGAATGGCTTCTAACTGAAAGAGGGAAGGTTTTGAGTAAATATTAAGAAGAAATTTTTCACTGTGAGTGTCATCTACAGGGCAACCAAGGGATTAGGACCACCCAGAATGGTTTTAGGAAACGCAGGTCCTGCTTGACCAACCTGATTTCCCTTCTGTGACCAGATGACCCATCAACTGGATGAGAAAGGCTGTAAATGTTGTCTACCAGGACTTCAGAAAAGCTTTGGACACTCTCTCTCAGCATTCTCCTGGAGAAACTGTCTCCTCTTGGCCTGGTCAGGTGCATTCTTTGCTGGATAAGAAACTGTCTGGATAGACACACCCAGAGAGTGGTGATGAACAGAGTCACATTCAGCTGGTGGTTGGTGTTCTCCAGGGCGCTGTATTGGGGCCAGTCCTGTTTATCATCTTTATGGATGGTCTGGACAAGGGGATCAACAGCACCATCAGTCAGTTTGCAGATAACACCAAGTCCAGCAGGAGTGCTGATCTGCTGGAGGGCAAGAAGCCTCTGCAGAGGGATCTGGACAGGCTGGATCAATGGGCCGAGGCCAACTGGATGAGGTTCAGTAAGGCCAAGTGCTGGGTCCTGCAGTTGGGTCACAATAATGCCCTGCAGTGCTGCAGGCTGGGGACAGAGTGGCTGGAAAATGCCCAAGGGATGAAGTAGCTGGGGATGCTGGTGACAGCGGCTGAACATGAGCCAGCGTGTGCCCAGGTGGCCAAGCAGGCCAATGGCATCCTGGCCTGGATCAGCAATAGTGTGGCCAGCAGGGCCAGGGCAGAGATTGTCCCCTTGTACTTGGCACTGGTGAAGCCACACCTTGAGTGCTGTGTCTGGTTCTGGGCTCATGTCTATAAGAAAGACATTGAGGTGCTGGAAAACACCCAAGAAGGGCAACAAGGCTGGGGAAGGGTCTGGAGCACAAGTCCTACGAGGAGTGGCTGAGGGAGCTGGGGTTGTTTAGCCTGGAGAAAAGGAGGCTCGGGAGAGAGATCTCTCCAACTCTCTGAAAGGAGGATGTAGCCAGGTGGGGATTGGTCTCTTCTCCCAGGCAGCCAGTGACAGGACAAGAGGAAATGGCCTCAAGCTGAGCCAAGGAGGTTCAGGTTGGACATCAGGAAGAATTTTCTCACTGAGAAAGAGGCTGCCCAGAGAGGCTGTGAAGTCACCGTCACCATTCAAGAAACAACTGGACATGACAGCGTTATGGTTTAGTTGTCCTGGTGGTGTTCCGTCAAAGGTTGGACTCAGTGATCTTGGAAGTGTTTTCCAGTGCAAATGATTTTATGGTGCAACACCAGAACACGTTGCCCAGAGAAGTCATAGACGCCCTATTCCTGGAATTGTTCAAGGCCAAGTTGAACACAGCTTGGAATAACCTGATCTGGTTGTAGATGTCCCTGCCCAATGCAGAGAGAGGCTAGACTAGATGACCTAAGAAAAGTCCCTGCCAACTCAAATACTCTATAATTCTAAGATTAGAACTAGAATCCCTAGTTCAGTTGCTTTCTTAAATATAATTTTAGATTTTGAGACACGCAAGCCTGAAATAATTGAAGCATGCTATCATGTAATATTTTTCTTATGAATTTAAAAATACAAATTGTCAAATTACAAATTGTAAACCAATTCTAAATATTAACTAATTTTGCATATTTGGACAATTTAAAAGAGTTGCGCTATTTCAATAAGCAAACTCCAACCAAATAGTTAGAAAGAAGGAAGAAAGCCCTAAAAAAACTAAAGATGGCAGCAGAAGAAGCAGAAACATGATTGCCACGCCCCCTATTTGAGAAGCACAAAAGCACTGCAACAGGCACTTCCATAGGAGAATGAGAAAGGGAAGCGGAAGTCAGACTCTCCCCAGTCCTTTATTAACAAACTTAGAAAACTCCATAACTCGTCCCCTGACTGTTTTCTCTCTTGCACAAAAATAGGTGCTAAAAGTAAAATATATCAGATTAAGTCCCAGGCATGCACAAACACACATTCTCATGCCTCCTGGGAATGAATCCTCACTAAAGCAGATGCTGGATACAGCACATACTGTAGACTAAACTAAAATAAAATTTCTAATCTCTGGTAGTTTATTGTATCACCCTTTCACCTTCCCCCAGTTTTGCTTCAGCTGCAAATCGTGGTTTGTAGAATTCATTTTTGTAAATTATTTGAAGCTGAGATCCTGGAGAAGCAGTCTGAAGAAGATCTAAACTCTATGGGCCTCATCAGATATAAATATTGCTCTGCTCATGTCAGGTTACCTTTCTCAGTTGTATATGGAAATATGTTTCAACAGCTTATCTTCAAAACTCCATGTACCTTATGGTAAGATAACCTTATGAAACACTGCTCTTCCAACAACTTAGATGTCTCACATCTAAGTGAAGGACTACAGTTCAATAAACCCATTTCTCTATCTATTGAAAATATGCAGAAAGGTTCAGCTCAAATCTGAGAGAATAAGAACCAGATAGATCTCAGATATCCAAGTCAATAGTGAAAAACTGTTCAGTGGAACAAGGGACATTGCTCTCTCTTTCCTATATTTGTGAACAAGTGCCTATATTTGGCTGCAATGCCAAATCAAGATCACTTAACTGAACTTTTTCCTATTGTGAAATAAAGCCAGGTGTTTTACTTCCACTAAACTGAAGAAAGGCTTATATTATCTCATTTTGCAGGAAAATTCTTGTCATAGTATAGCCAAGACATTAACACTTCCAGTGCTCATGTAAGGGGGATTACAGCTTCAAACATGTGCATAGTGTAGAAAGGCAGATTACAGTTAGTGGTCACACAGTGCCTCAGGTATACCAAGGATACACGAAGCACGTCACTCTGTGAACACCTCAAAAAAACCCCAAAAAACCAACCTCCCCCCCCCAAAAAGCCCTCACAAAAACCAGGGAAAATTATATACTAGAGTCCCCAGAAATTTTCCCTCCCCTTTAGACTGCAGCAAGTAAAACTATCAAAGTCGCAGAACAAACTCACAATTTTCATTCTTCACCTCTGTAATTAGTACACAATTACATAATAAAATACCACTTTCTATTTTATCCAAATCTTTCACTGGATCAGATGTCACAATGAGTTTAGTAAAATTAATGAATTTTGTGTTTACCCAAAGGGGTTTAAAAAAGACTTTATTACCTGCTTAGCTGCAACAACAGCGTGCTGAATATGCCACATATGCCACATGCCTTCTCAAAAGAATAATTTCTGGCTCAAACAGACAATCTCTCAAAAATTTGATTTTAGCACACCTTCAGTGGCCCTCAACAGACTTCAAAAACAACAAAACCACTTCTGGATTTCAGTGAGTAAGCTTTAACTAATACTGAAATAGGCATCTAACTTCTACTGTAGGCTTTTGTTCCACAGCCAAAAGAACTAGTCAACTGTTCTATACAACAGCTGAAAAACAAACATTTCAAGACTGCAAATACAACTGTAAAACTTATTTCCTACATACAGACTTATTCAGGAGAATGTTTCAGACTACTAAATGTAATTTGGAACATTGTCCCAGTGCCTTCCCCCACAAAAACCTTTCTACAGAAAAAAAAAAAATATAAAGAAATAATCTGACAGTCATAGGCAGTCTTATGTTTATGTTTGTATCTACCTAATATGCAATGTAAAAAAACTAGAAAGAGAAAATGTAACACACAAAGTTATAGATGTGGCACACTTCACAATCAACACACAATACAGAGCATTCTTCCTCACTACACATCACAGAGGCAACTAAAAACACAATTTATGAATACTATCTGTTTCTATTTACTCTCTAGAGATGCATTAGCAAAATACACAGATTTTAAAAATAGAGGAAAAAGTCTTACTCTGCTATATCAAGATATCCACAGGAAGCAGCTGCATGTAGAGGTATCCAGCCTTCATTATCTGGTTGATTAATATTTGCTCCATTTTCCACCAGAAATTTCACCATATCTACGTTATCATCTATACAAGCCTACAAAGAAAGAAAGAGTTAAGAAGTAAATTCATATCAAAGTTGTTCTACAATTTTGTGCATCTTTAAGCAAAACTTTCAGAAGGAAAGGTAAGTATTCTCAGTTCTGATGAGGAAGTAGGGGGTTTTTTTGTTGGTGTCTGACAGCAAGACAGGAAGAATTTGAGAGATAAACAGCAGGTGCTCCAGATTTATAAAACTTTTTGAATAAATGAGTTTAAACAGTTTAAAAAAGCAAAAAAATATTATTTTCTCAGATAAATGCATTCTGGGAAACCCTTTACAATCCCCCCTGAAATCTTATTCTCCAATACAAAGTGGTTCCTCAGGTCTTCACTTTGTCCCAGGCCCAGCTCAGCCATTTGAGTGGATATTAAAACTGAATAAATAGCTACACCATGAAGTAGAATTGTGACTAAGAGCTAGGGAAGCACTTTGAAAATAATACCATAATGTGATTTTACCTGTAACATAGATAAGACTACAGAGTATGAAGGGGATGCTACATAGTATTTCAACATCCCCCTACTGCTTTCTCCTGCAGTATATTCTATACCACCATAAATCTTTTAACACTCTGTTAATCACTCCTTTTTATAAACTTATTTGAGTATCATTTTGGCAATTGCAAAAATATCATCATCTACCCACATCTCTTAAACAGTGTTGCTCAGTTGCAGAACTACTGCCTTTCTCCAGATCTCCATCTGACTTCTGACTTCTTGACTGACTTCTATTTTGCCTTTCTTCTCTGTGTTCCAGTATTTTTCTCACAGGGTGCTTGATGAGTTTTCTTGCCAACTTCTATCCTGCTGCCCTTAAAAGGGCAGAGCAACTGAGAGAAAAGTCCCTCTGCATTTCAGGGCAGCAAGAACTCCAAGCAGCTAGACCCCAGAAGACTGGTATTAATTTTTTAGCTTAATAAATCAACAATACTACATAGCCACAAGGCTGAAATGAGAACCTCAACTCTTGGGCTCCTAAATACTACTAGGGAATTATGCCTCTATTGAAATGCAATCAAGGTATAAATTTTACTTTTCAGAATACTTCTGAAGAAAAACCCCCAAATTACATAATGTTTTACTATGGAAAGAAAACAACTTGGATATCCCTATTTAAGCAATTGCATGTTCCACGACGAATCCTGAAGCTTTCCTCCATCCTGCAGTGCTGAGGCAACAGCTGCATGCTGTAGCCAAACAAAACCAGCCACAAATTATCCTTCTTTAACTCCATTTCCTTTAGTTAAGTACAGCTAGACTGCAACTAGACTGCAATACACTGCTTGCATTATTTGTTTTTCAGTTAAAAACAAAACCCCACTCTTGAATGAAATCCTCCCCACTTTTTCAGGTATTCTTGAAAACTGACTTGAAAACTTTTAGTCATATCCATCCCTAAAATCAGCAGTTCTTTCAATGAAACAATTTCTTAATATCCTCCCAACAATAAAAACTACAAGTTTGTCAAGTATATTTGTCTTCAATTTCTCCCACTTATCTATCAGTAGTGTACAATGATCATACACTTATAACAAGCTCTGAAAGAAGAGAATCACCTCTTTTTGTAAGACATTTTGTAACTCAATGAAAACGAATCAAATGCAAGACATAATTAATCAGTTTAGGAGGAAAACAAATTCAAGAAACTCAGATGTTTACACTTAACAGAAACATCAACTATTTATAGCCATATATCCAGTTTTTCTGGATATTCAATTTGTCCAGCCACTGATATCCTATGCCTATAATAATATTCACCAGCTAACTGTAAGGAAAAATGCAGTCATATCAGAAACATTTTTCAAATATAAGTATTTTAACATTAAATTTTAATATGCTGCATGTTTATCTTAAAATTCCCTAAAATTCATCATCTGCGGAAGGCTCTTAAAACTGATTAGCACTATTAACAACCCCGCACCCCCCCCCCCCCCCCCCCAAAAAAAAAAAAACACCAACAGCAAAACCCCACCAACAAAAAAAGCCCCCAACCATCTGGTTGTGACACAAACCAACACAGGACACTCCTTGCCTATTTTTCAAGTACACATGAGAAAACCTGGCAAGACATACTCATAAAAATGCTGTTGCTAAGTGAATCAAAAGCTTACATATGCAGCACATTAAAAGACATATGACTAAGTGGCTAAAAATATTTGACCAAATTTGGGCAATTTATTGTGCCATATATGACAAGAATCAGGAGGGCTCAAATACACTTACCAGGTATTATCAGAGATTGCACATTCGTAACTACCAAAAAACATTTATTAAAAACTCACCGTGGTCTCCAAAAAGGTAATACCTATCTTAAGTCTAATAAAACAAATTGCAATTGATTCCATTGCTGAAAACCACGAATCTACTGCATTCTATGTCTCCATGTCCCCTTTTCCTTCTTAACAGAACTACAGGCGAATGTTAGATAGATCCTATCACTCTCAGCACTTTCCATAGGAAAGGCACTTCTCACTATCAACAGGTACCTAAAGACAGAAAGCCAAGAAACAAAAGTGATAAAAGAAACTTTATCTAAATGTTTTTCCCTTTCTACTGCACTGCTCACTTCTAAAAGCAGTATTTATCAAGTGTCAGAAGTGCCTCTGTTGTTAAAGACTGACATCTCAACCACAAAGAAAAGCCTGTTGGAGCATCATGTTAAACTTTAACTCTGAACAGACTGCCCTTCTAGACCTCAGCATTATTACAAAGGAAAAAGCAATGTACATGCAAGATGGAAATAACTAGAGTTCCACTGCTGCTGCAGTAACTCGGAAAGATAAATTCTCACGAATAATTCTGTCCCAGAATCTGAACAGAGGACACAGACAGCTGCAGGTTTTCCTTTTCCATATCTCTTACACCCCTTTCAAGATTCATCTCAGTTCTTTGGACTCATCTGCCCCTATCCCCAATCCCTCCCTTCATGGCCCACAGTTCCCACCTAGAGCATCAGTTACCACTTAGTGAAACCACAGGTCACCCTAAAGTTCTTTCCAAGTGCTTGCAAAACACATCTACACACCAGACAGCTCCTAGAGCAAGCAGAATATGGGAGCTCACACACAAGATACCCTTCATGAACTGGTTTCTCTCTCTCAACTCCAGCCGCACCAACTGGCAGAACGGCATTTCCGCATGAAGCACTCATTACCCTGCCAAATTTGACCTAAGTTAGCCAATGGGCCTCAAACAATGAGAGCTACCAGTGCAATCATATAAACCTTGTTTCCTCTGAGAGCCAATTCAGAAACTAGGCTAATCAGTCAAAGTCAAAGCAAGGTTGAGAATACGAAGTCTGGTTACCTTTTCTGATAAGAAAAAGGAAGTACGTTGAAGTCCAGAAAACGGAACCGCTTTCCATTTGTACAACAGCTTGAAACTTGGACTGCAAAGACCAGCAAAAATCAACAACACCTGGCTCCAACACAGACCAATCCTAAGTAGGTCTAGCTTGTGCTGGAAACAACATTTTAACATTTTTCCATAAATACTTAAAAGAGTATAACCAGATACCTGCTAAACGTGCTAGACTTTTAACTGCATTTGCCATGACTTTACTGTATTCCAGTGCAAGTGGCAGGTGATAATAACTGGCTCTTCATACTACCATGTGTTAAGAACAGAGGTGACAGGGAACTATAACTTAGTCAGTAGCCTTTAAAAGAGATAGTTTTAAAAGAAACATCTGAAGTGCTTGGTTCCTCAGCGAGTAACCACCCAAAGAATTCAGCAGACAGCACTCTTCCTCAAAAGACATAAAAAAACAAGCCTGTAATTATTTTGAAAAAAACATAAATCTTGTAGAGAAAGAAGCAATCAGTGTGTTAAGACCACTGTCCCATACACATGAAGCAGAGCCATACACCTTACACAGGGCTACAATTTTTACTGATTTTCATTAATGTTAACATCTAATGATGTAATGCTATCTAAGGTTTAGACATTACATTTCTTTTAGTAAGTTTTGGTAAAATTTATCTTCATTCTCCACAGAGAGATTAAAACCTACCCTTTCACTGATTAGATTAGTATTCTGATCTATTCCATAAATTATTTTGTATCTATTAGGAAAACAAATGTGTATTTCACCTCTGCCATCATATTTCATGTTTTCCTTATTTACTCTCGGTACAGAAAAGAGTCAAAAATACAAACACAGAAGAACAAATTAAAGGGACAAAACAAGTCAAACAGCCATTCTGAACTGCCATGTGAATACCAGAAACACGAAGAAGACCTCACACAGTGGGTCTGGAGAATAGTTCATCTTCTATTTTGATTTTTCGAGTGAAGGAATTTCAGTGGGTCCAAGAGGACTTAGCAGGACATGAACATCTTTGCAAATGTACCTGAGAATCAAATTAAAGCAGCAGAGCTGGTTAAAGTAGTTCCCATTCTCTTTGCTTTGGGTTGCATGCTCCCTCTGCCATCACATACCCACACACCCTTACAGCTATGCTGACATATTGTGCTAAACTGAATCTAAACTGGATCAGAAAGGCAATTAGAA
Source organism: Hirundo rustica (assembly GCF_015227805.2). Lineage (NCBI taxonomy): Eukaryota > Metazoa > Chordata > Aves > Passeriformes > Hirundinidae > Hirundo > Hirundo rustica. Next base: position 40,136,052 of record NC_053453.1, read on the forward strand.
TTTAAAATAAAATAAGAAAAAGAAAGGAAAATACTCTTATCTTTATCCGATTAAAGCAGAATTATTTGCTTTGATTATATTTAAATGGGTTTTATATTCAGAGAAGCAGCATTGTTCTGAAATTTTGTCCTAATTCCACTATCAGAGAAACAAAATTTAGTTTCGCTCTGAATTTTCACCCATTACAAAGCCTGTGTTAAAACTTCTTGTTTCAAATTGACACTTTTTGAAAGTCATATCTTTAAATTAGCAACCACTTCTAACACTTGTCCTTTTAAATTTACAACATATTTAAGCCTAGTTTCTTGTTTGTAAGTATTTTATAGAATCATAAAATATTTGGGGTTGGAAGGGACTCATCTAGTTCCAAATCCCTGCCATAGGTAGGAGTATCAGGTTGCTGAGAGCCCCATCCAACCTGGCCTTGTACAGTCTTCCTATAGGAATCAAATTACTTGCTCTGTCTACCTCACTGTCCTCCCTCCCTCCCTTGCAGAGCAGTTTCAAATGAAACTGAGACAGGAACAGAGCCTGAAGAGAATTAAATTCATCAGTTGTCATGAAAAGGTGGTTAACCATGAGCCTTCTGAAATAACGATGCCACAGAGCAGTTCACAGTGTGAACTCAACAATTACCGCTCCTACCCAAGTCCTTGTGCTGACCTCCCAGCGAGCACAGCACCACGAGATACTCCCCACAGTTTGAATGCTGGTCTCACTCTGTAATGAGTCAACTTCATGAGGAAAGGTTTCCTTAGGAGAGAGGACATTACAGTTCACTAATCACATCTTCTGTTCATCTTCACTGACACTGGGAAAAAAAAGAGTGAGTTTACATATTGCAAGTCTTAGGGGGTTTTGTTTGTATGGTTGGTTGGTTGTTTTGTTTTTTGGGTTTTTTTTCTATTTTTTTAATTTTTTTAATTTTTTCTATTTTTTTAATAAACCACTAATTGAGAACTTCTAAAAAGAAATTTGGTCAAAAGAACCAAACCAAGTTTGATCAACGCCTTCCACTTTCAATAACTTACATATTTATGCTGCATATTGATTAACAATGAAGTACCAACAAGTGAAGTGGCAATAAAGTGTATGAAATGAAACATGAGCCTTATCCAACTTTCAAGCTACAGAGTCAAAGTAATCTGGGAGTTACAGCCACTAGAAGAAAGAAGGAATATTTTTTTGCACATAAATTTGTTACTCGGACATTAATTCAATGTTTTCATGCAAAGTATAACATCTTAAAGTTCTAATATTCCCTATGACTATGTCCTAAGTACCACAGAATATTCTGGAACATTTTCAGGATGAAGGGTAATAAGAATAACCAGCAAATGAATTTATGAAATATTAGTGATTACTACACTTATTTACTATTCAAGCCATCACTATAAAAGCAGGTATTTTACATTTGCCAAGTACTCTGTTTAATACAGTACATATAGGGTGGAGAGGCTGCTTGTTGATGTTCATGTTTACGTTAAGAAACAGAAGAGTTTTGGTGTTGTAAAAGAACTTCAGGCATTAATCTAGTATTACAGATGACAATTGTTGCTCAATTATGAAAGTAAGTGTTCATTTAGCCAACCCACAAGTCACAGCTTCTATTTTTCACTGAGCTGGGATAATACTGGATACCTTGCCTACTGACAAAATCTACTTTTAGGACTGAATATCTTACTTTATTAAAGCATGCTTTCTATGAAAAATGGTATGGTTTACAATGAAAATATCCTTGCTAAACGAGTAATATTATGCTTTTGCTAGACTAGTGTTACTTTATTTAACTTGCCTGTAAACATTATGTGTATGATACGCTTGTGTGTTATTTTTTGGTAAGAATGGCCTACTACTTAAAATCCTGAAGATTTGCCCATAAAAATAGTTAGAATTATTAATATCATATCCAATAATTCAATCTACCAAAACATTTCAAGAGTATCTCATGGCTTCTGCAAGTTATAGTAAATTCTTCTCAGGAAAAATCTCTTGGAAACACTCCACTTTTAGGAGCAGAAAATGAGAATCATTTTAGACATCTGCAAAAGCAGGTGAAAAAGATGTTTTCTCCTGAGGAAAAAACATTACTTGAGGATGATGCGACATTTCATGTCAATTCAAGTCTCATGGGGAAGGCATGCAGAGGCTATTGAAACTGAGCACCCATTAACCATCGCTACTTCATTCAAATCTTGCAGAACTGTCAAACATTGACAAAAATAGATAAATCATTCCAGAACTCAAGCTTCTCTAGCTATTATTTCCACTTCATGTAAACAACTTGGCTAAGTTTTCTGAGTATATCTCAACAAAAGTTCACATAAAGATTTTCTTTTAGCTCCAAGATAAAACCAGGAGCTGCATGAAAACAGTAAATATTTAGCTCAAATATGCAGTAAGAGCATAATGTAATTTCCATCCTACAGTTCTGTCTTGTTTTCTTTGCTACACTGAATTGCCAAGTTAATTACATGCCCTTAAGCTTTACTAGTTTGTAACTTATAGTTAAATCTGCAAGTGTAATTACGGACACAATTCATGAAAAATACTAAAATCTATCACTATTAAGACTGATATAATCTACATGTAAAAAACCTGATCTCATAGGGATTTCCCACTATTTGAATCCTAACGAATGCTTAATCATAGATCTTAATCAGGACTGCAATAGGATGCATATATTTGAGTAGTTTCAGAGTGTTTCAAGTAGAGATAGAATTATTCTTGCCCTCTAACCTCCTACCAAAATAAACAAGAGTTGGCTGCTGCAACATTATTTACTTCAAGCAGAGATGCTAGCCTTAATGTTACCAATCCCAGTAACAAATGCAGGCTCATTCTGACAGACATTATATGGACAAAACAACCCAGTATAATACGTGCTTTCCTGTTCTTGCTGAAATAATCCCAGCTATTCCAGGTTACCTAGTACTACATGCAAATGTGCTTTCAAATAAATATTTGTTTTCACTTTTAGCTTTGTGAAAAACTATTTTAAGGAACACTTGAAATCCCCACACCACAAGTTATCTCTCAATTAAAGCACTGTACTAAATGCATAGTATTAAACTTCAATGGCATTCATCTATTGTAACTCAAAGAAAAAAATCTCAAGACAACCTGCCAAAAACATCTGCCTAAACTCCTCAAATAATCCTTAGAAAATCAGTTGTCATGGAAAAAAAAATATTTTGGAAGAGATCAAACCAAACAGCATTGAAAGACTAAGCTACTGATGCTGGTGCAGATCTATTTGTCTGAACGGCCTTTTTCTCCTGGCTCAACATATTGAGAAAGTCGGTGAAGACACTGGAGTCTACAAAGAAATCTCTGTCTAAAGTTCACACAAATGAGGCTTTTTCTTAAATTTGTGGCATTAAGTACCTGAGAAACAACTTCTGCTTTTCCTTCTGATTTCTTTCAATTTAAAAAGAACACTAGTAGTTTTTGTGGAACTTGCTTATAAATATACTTTCAGATTTCTTAGGCAGCTTTTTAACCACATGCCAAGTGAAAGAACATGAGTTTACTAAGCAAAATGGAGAGAAGAAGATTTGACTGACACTATGGTATTATAGCTGGTACAAAGTGCAAATTCACAAGCTGTCTTGACCCCTGAAGGCTCAGGCAGGTATGTCATATAAATTACATATGACAGATTCTCATTTTAGCTACGTGGTGTTGAAACCTATCAAATATCAGTGAATTTGGGAGTCGCATCCAGAACTGAACTTCAGGCTCATTTGTTTCACAAATGGCTTTTCTCTTTTTTCTGGCCTCTGCCTTCGCAGCTTGCTTTCTTAGGCAATTTCAACAGATCAGAGAATAAATCACAGAATGGGTCAGGTATGAAGAGACCACAGTGGGTCATCCGGCCCAAGCCCCCTGCTCAAGCAGGGTCATCCTAAGAGCACACGGCACAGGATTGTGTCCAGACAGTTATCAAGTATCTCCAGTGAGAGAAACTCCACAGCCTCTCTGGACAATCTACTCCAGGGCACAGTTAAAGAAGTTCTTCCTCATATTCGGGTGGAACTTCCTGTGCATCAGTTTCTGCCCATTGCCTCTTGTCCAACTGCTTGGCAGCACTAAGGAGAGCCTGGAAATCTCCTCTGACACGCTCCCTTCAGATACTCATAGACACTGATGAGGTCTCCTCTCAGTTGTCTTTTCTCAAGGCTGAACAGGCCTTGTGGCTGATGCACCATGCTCAATGGGACAGAGACATACAACCCTCCACATCTACCTCTTGACAAGTATAGAAAAGGAGTAAACAAGGAGTAAACAAAATTGGCACACTGTAAAAATGTAATGCCATTATATACAGTTATGCTTTCATTAAGCCTTTATTGCTACAACTCCGGCAGATAGCATTTAGTTTTCATGGTCACACAATGTGTAGATACTACATTTGAGAAGGAGAAAGCAATGTCATATAGGACACGCATTTTTCTCCCAGTCAAACTAAACAGTAGCCAACTGCATTTCAAATAGGGGTTTTTTTCCATGAGTAAACATAACCTGCTTTTAGCATATGGGTGACTAATCAAGTTCTTGAGCCAAAGCAGCTTTTCAATTTAAAATACTTAACCTCCTGGTATCCCCTAATACACTTTCTTAACCAAAATAATCTAGCAAAACAAAAAGGCATCAATAAAACTTCGTAGGGGAACCTGTTTATATAAACAAATAGGTTTATTTGTTTCTATAATCTTCTTTTTTTTCTCTGCTTCTGACTATTGCCTCTATACAGTTCTGAGTTCTTCAGAGAGGAAGACTGCACGGCCCTGGAAGAAAGCAAACCTAACCGTATCTATCAGCCCTCCTCTGTGAACTCACAGTCTACAATCATACTCTAGTCATCAGCTGACGTTTAATCTTCTGCATTAGCAGGATCTAGGGGAAGTTTTCACTGCTTTCTAATTTTAGCTAAGTGAAGTGGCAAAACTGAGTAGAATAAAAGTAATAACACTGAATTTAAAAAGCAATAATAACCCTTCACGCCATCAATGGGAAAAAATTTACATGCTGATAGAGCATCCTAGAGTAATCAAGACAGACTTTCTGTATGCTCACTTCCCTACTACAAATTACTGCTGACAATAAAAAGCACCTTTAGCAGAAAAAACCAAGATTACAGGTACAAAAAGGCAATAAGACACTCATTCAATTAGCCCTTGCCATGTGTGGTTTTATCCTTAGCATTATATGCATATTAGTAGTAAAAGAAGATAGAGTAAGCTGATAAGGCTGGTATCAGTCAGGGCTCTTCTACTCCCTGAACAGGGGAATCTCTGCACATAAATGACTAATTTGTATAACACAATTTAACATAGAATAAAAAAGCACACGTGAAGTATGAGTAATGTATCTGTTAGATTTATATGTATTTTACATGTAAAAAGTGAATATAACAAACTTGAATGAAAAACCTCATACATGGATGGATCCAAGGAAAAAATTAGAAGAAACACTGGCATTTCAAACTGCTTAAACATTTATCAGATAATCTTAATTATGATAAATATATTTGTTTATCAAAACTGCATTCTGTGCACAAAGCCATTTAAACAAAGGTAGGACTACATATAAACAAGGAAACTAACTGTTTCCCAATTTTCCATTTTTAAGGAAAGAATATCTTGCCCCTGCTACTTTCTATTCCTAGACTGGGAAAAGAAAAACTATTCTTATCTAATGAAAATTCTTCAATTTGTGATCCAACTTATGATTCATTGACTTGACTAGATAAATTAGAAATGATTTTCAGCTTTTCAAAAATGCTACTAAGTCTTGAAGCTGACTTAGGTTGCAAATCAGCAGGTTCAGGATGAAAGTAAAGTATTCTGACAGTATTCTAGCAGAAAATCAAGGCTTTTCTAAAAAAACCCAATTAAATAGAGTTTAAGTGAAATTATTCAAAAGTAAATCAGCCAAACTTGTTACAGTAAATATCAAACACCTGCTTTCTCTCAAAACTGTATTTTTAATATAGATTTTGACTGTTCAGATGGTAATAAAGTGGGAAACCTGCAGCTTCCAGACCCTGCAACCCTGCACGTGAGACAACGCCTTTGCCTGGTGTATCAGCAGTAACACCTCAAGGACAATGCTTCTCACGACAGGCCTTGCTCTGAGGCAGGGCAAAACTGAAGTGCTGAGAAACCTCCAGAATAATCCTCACAGCATAATGTGTTTTTACACGTAACAGTGATGTCTACGCATTTTAATTTAATTTTTCAAAAAAACCCACAAAAACAAAACAAACAAATGACAAAAATGCACACACACAAAAAAACCCAAAAACCCCAAACAAACCACCAAAAAAAACCCAAAACAAACAAACAATAAACCAACAAACACCAGGAAGCAGCTCTCCAGTTTTCCCCAGTTTTTTCCTCCAATGTCTGTGAAACACACATATATACATAACTTCATTTTACAATCGCTCAATTCATTTCTGCTTTCAGAAATACATCCAGAACAAACTGGGACCTGGTTTGCTTTCTGTTCTGTGGTAAGTTTGAAAGAATTATTCAGGGGAGTGCATAAGGTATAGACAATGCTAAAACATTCAGTGTCAGGTAATTTCCATATTCCACATTGTAGGAACACACAGAGCATCGTTTGGAACAACTTGTCCAAAGCCTTTTTTCTCATTTAATCTGCACGAAAAATGTCCCTGTGGCCTCCAAAAGGTAAGGTACTTTCAACAGCCAAAGGTCACCACGACTCAAATTTTCTCCAAGTGTAAGATGACATCAGAATACACCTAAAACCAAAATTCAAGTCAGCCAAGTCACTTGAGAAAACCTTTGAAAAAGAAGTGTATTCACTGTCTCCCTTTGCTAAACAATCTTCTAAAATACTTTACATGCATGCTTCAGAATAGTTAACAAAATTGTTCAAACAAATAAAGAGATAATAATCAAACACACCACAAGCCTCTGTCAACAATAAAGAATAAAAAGAAGTATTCAAGACCAAACTCCCTCTATCTCAAAGGCCAGCTATGCAGCTGTTCATCTGCAAACACAGTTTGCCACTTCTAAAAAAGGCATTTTTGCCACAGTGTAACTTAACACCCTGTTCAACAGGCTAGCTACATGGCGGAACTTGCTAAGCAAAGCATCACTGGTTGGAGGGAAGATGAAACCTGCACTCCCATGTGGGTACTTCCTTTGCCCCAGCAGCAACCCCAATCCCACCTCCCACAACTATCTTTTGACTGGATCCAAATTTTTCACTAGCACAAGAAAACAGCCATGAGTACTTCCTAACAGGGACAGACATTTAGGATTTCTCTCGAGCCACAAAATTAACAACATCCACTTTGGAATCCTCTCTCTCCCAAAAGAGCACGGCAGAAGTACCAGCTTTGACATCGAATTCCCTCTGGTCTATATAAACAGGAAATTCTTTGGTACAGTTGTCCCCTTAGAAACTCATTACGACAGATTAACAAAGAAACTGCAAGTAATCAGAAATTCCTAAGAAACCACTTACATCCCAATTACATTGAAAAATGGTCAGGAAGACAACAGACAACAAGTGAAATAATCTAAGTTTATTAAGACCCATTCACAACAGTATATATCACTACATATACACAATACATGGCATTTTAAAAGACCAAATTTTCAAGTCTTTTTTTTGAATCCTCTGAATGGGTATCACATGGACCAGAAGCCATTTTTCTAAAAGCAATTTTATTAGGAAGTTACAGTAGTAAAGAAATATAGCAAAAGTATGGCAGCAGTCAAAAATCTATTTTTAACAAAACAGACAATCATGATAAAATCTGAAGTAAAAATGGGTATAAGTAGTATAAACTTAGAGAGTAAAAAATTTGGAAAGGAAAGTTACAAACATCAACAAAAAACACAGCTGTCAGGGGCAGGAATATTAAAGCATTTTTTAGATATCATAAGAATGGGAAAAAACCCACCAGAAACAATATGTACGGCATATATAAATATATATATACACATAAAAAGATAGACAATTGGTCAACAAATACTTCTCTTTCGTGTTTTGAAAGAATCAGAAAGTTTTGTCTTGCATAATAAGGCTGATATACCTTCTAGTCTACTAGTAATAAGGAAGAATATTAAAATCCCATTGATCACTTTTAACTTAGTAGATCTTGGTAATACAAATCACAAGTGAGCTTGGGTAGCTCTCTAGCCACTATTCAAGAATGCAGCTTCAAGTCTGCCAATACTTGTCTTCTAAACAGATTGTAAAATACCTGGAAAAGAGCAAAAGACTGGTAACACTGTACCAGTGCTGCAAAGCAGCAACAGAAATGCCTGAAAGTGTTAGCTTGTCAGCCATACTGGATAAAATAAATTTAAAATTAACAAACAAACAAAAAATAATTCATGTGAAAGATTCTAAGTAAGTGAGGTTCATTAGACTGATCAGCAGGAAGGCAATACCATGTCAACACAGTTATACTGTGCAAAAGCTTTGCTTAGCTGCACCAACAGCCCCACTGCTTTTTTTGCACCATGGAGCCAGACCTGATCAACAAGGAATGCAGTTGACACTCCTATGATCGGCAGCAAACAGTTTTGAAACAACATTGGTCTAACAAGGCTTTTCAACCTTGAAGCCTTGCCAGATGAAAGCTTACCCCCCTCAGAACAACTGTTCATAGATGTTCATGAAAGCTTACTAGCAGAGACACCTTCAGTGCAAAACCTGAACAGGCTTCCTCAGGAGAGGACACCTTGAAGTATGTCTCCCCAAACCTGAGTTAAACACATTTCTCTTTTTTCGGTCATAGTATACCCTCAACCACATCAAGTATCAGATTGACTACTGTTTTGGCACACAATGCAGGAAAACCCAGCCCAAGCTGAGTATTTTTGAGAAGTGGTTCTCTAGACTGCATCTGCAACAAGTGTTTACTGTTGTTCTCCCCACATCATTAAAAAGCAAAGCAGACTTTGATACAGAGGTCAAGAATGATATATGCTGACTTTTCGTCACTGTATTAGAAGCATTGGTATACTAAAAATGTTATACTTTTTGTCAGTATATTACAAAAGCAGCTTCTTTTTCTTTTAAGTGCTGTGTGTGCTCCAGTACCAGCACCATCTGAAATCTCATTCTGGTGAATTTGTTTCAATGCTCTGATTCATGCTGTACCACCTTCACCACTGCCACTGAACACACAAGACAGCAGATCTGCAGCATTTCACATGTCAAGACTTTATGACTCCCCAAGTCACAGTTCTGCTCATGCCTATTCAGAGTGGCACAACTTGCAGCACCTCAAGAGGTCACGCCTGCCATCCCCTAAGTCTCTACAAGTTCTAGGGAAGAGCTTACACACAGGGCAAGGATACAGCTGTATTTTCCCCATCCTCTACAGAGCCTTTCACAGAATCACTAGGTTGGAAGAGATCTCCAAAACCATAGAGTCCAACCCACCCCTAACACCTCACCTAGATCATGGCACTGAGTGCCACATCCAGTCTTCCTTTAAACACATCAGGGATGCTGACTCCTCCAGTTCCCCAGGCAGACCATTCCAAGACTTCATCACCCTTTCTGTAAAAAACTTTTTTCCTAATATTCAGCCTGTATTTCCCTTGGTGCGGCTTAAGACTGTGTCCTCTCGTTCTGTCAGTTGCTGCCTGGAGAAAGAGACCAGCCCCCACCTGGCTACAGCCACCTTTCAGGAAGTTGTAGAGAGTGATAAGGTCACCTCTGAGTCTCTTTTTCTCCAGGCTAAACACCCCCAGCTCCCTCAGTCATCCCTCACAGGGTTTGTGTTCCAAGCCCCTTACCAGCCTCATTGCCTCCTCTGGACACACTTAAGCATCTCAAAGCCCTTCCTAAACTGAGAGGCCCAGAACTGGACACAGCACTCAAGGTGTGGCCTGACCAGTGCCGAGTACACGGGAAGAATGACCTCCCTGCTCCTGCTGGCCACACCATTCCTGATACAGGCCAGGATGTCCTTGGCCTTCTTGGCCACCAGGGCACACTTGCTGGCTCATGTTCAGCTGCTGTCACCAGTACCCCCAGGTCCCTTTCTGCCTGGGCACTATCCGGCCACACCATCCCCAGCCTATAAAGGTGCAGGGGTGTATTGTGGCAAAATGCAGGACTTGGCACTTCGACTTAATAAACTTCATCTTGTTAGACTCTGCCCATCCATCCAACCGTTCCAGATCTCTCTGCAGAGCCCTCCTACCTTCCAACAGATCGACATACGCTCCCAGCTTAGTGTCATCCGCGAATTTACTAATGAAAGATTCAATACTCTCAACCATATCATCAATAAAAATATTGAACAGAACTGGCCCCAGCACAGACTCCTGATGGACACCACTGGTGCCTGGCTGCCAGCTGGATGCAGCGCCATTGACCACCACTCTCTGGGCCTGGCCATCCAGCCAGTTCCTAACCCAGCAAAGTGTTCCTGTCCAAGCCAGGGGCTGCCAGCTTTGATCCTCACAAATCAAGTTATCTCTGTGTGTAAAAGCAAACCTGTAAGCTAGTAAACTCTGAATTTTCTAGTTCTTGCTAACCTTAAGAGCAATTTTATCCATGCAAGCAAGAGAAAAACACTGTAACTAGATGAGCAACTGTCACCCACAGCATAGGTTCCAAAATCAGTGTGGCAAAATCATGGCATCCTCTGCACATTTGCCAGAGAACAAGGAAATCTGACATTCATACATGTGCTGTAGCAGTTCACCTATAGCTTCTCAGTTCTGCAAGCCAAATTTGGAAACTCAGAAATGAGTTCCGAAGAGAAAATGCACTAAGGAAATTTGCGACTGATGTATTTTTTCACTGTCTTTCGCTGCACACAATATCACTTTTAAGAGATTAGGAGAATATACCTTTGGTAAAAGTTCTTGTAGTCGAATGCTGATAAAAATGTACACTTTAGGAAAGCATTTAAAGTGAGCTTTTATGATCTTCTTTCCCTGCTAGTTGATTTTAGGCAGTTACCCAAAAATCATATCCCAGTTGATAGCAATTAGGCCTCATCTGAATATTTTGCTTTAGAATCTATGACACTCAGATGACTACAATGTTTCACAGTACTTATAAATACCATTCCTGTCTGATAATTTGCCTATGTTTCAAGATGCGTTTTATGCAATAATCTGTTCCCTGCAGGAGGTAGTGTTATAAAACCAGAAAACCCTAATTCCTCTGAGCTAACATACACTAGTCATAATCACTCGGCATGATTCTACACGAGTTCATTGTTGACAAACAGGGAGGTTCCAGTCTCCCTCCTCATTCTCAACTGCACACTCCCAAAAGCATTTGTCAGACTCTCCATTAGCCAATTCACTAACCAGCAAGGCAGAAACAACCTTTTCTTCGTCCCCACCCACTGAAACAAACAAAAAAGAAGGAGGGAAAGAAAACATGGTGGGAGGAAGAGCACTCCTTTTTCAAGGCAGCAAAGTAGAGTATTGCCCCAGTTGCACCTGGAGCTGCAACTACTTCACAGTTTCAGCCTAAAAAGGATTCTAGAAGAAAAGGATAAAAGCATCAATTGCTAATTATGCAGTAACGCATCTGAGAGGCTGCTGACATCTTTGATTGGCATCAGGACAGAAAACACACTGACCTTCTCTGTACCAGGACTGTGTAATCTTGAAAGAAATAACAAAAGCCCAGAAGTCTGTTGTTTACCCAACCTTAGCAGTATGCATGTCATCACAAAATCAGCCAAAAATGTTCTAAAGTTTGCTTCTTGTACAACAAACTTCTAGTCAAATATGATTATTATTAAAGAGCACAAAAATGAAAACCTGGCTGAAAAGCACACTGGCTTCAAGGTCAGTCATATGAATGCACACTGGCTTTACTGACCACATTTCCCCCACAAATACCTACAAACAAATGCTAAACAAGGGAAAAAAAAAAACCACAAAAATTGAAAGTGCTTAGACTTTATGCAAAAAGCACACACACTGCCTGAGCACAGGGAAAGTCTAAGCACTGCTGAGTTTTGGTGGGTAATCCCTCAGTGTCCTTGGAAGGGGAGGAGCATAGCAAGGACAGGGGTAGTTTAACATGGAAGACTTCCAAGTTTTCACATTTAAGACAAATGGACAAAGGCCCACATGACTTTCTCTACTATTCAATCATCCACTGTGCATGCTGTAAACTGAAAGCTCCTGCAATGCCAACTGTTGTGAAAACTGGTTCCCAATTTATTTTAACAAAAGCTCTATCCATCAGGCTAAGGGCAAAATACCTCAGAGTACATGATGAGAAACTGACTCCATGTTGTACAGAAAAGAGAAACCCACTCCCTGACATTCCAGAAGATGACCTTTGATGCCTTGAGCTTGCTTTTCCTCCTCTACAGTGCACACCTCTACAAAAAGGCTTCTGGAGGGGAAAGCTGTTCTGCCAGCCTAATTTTCACCGTTAAGTTAGGCAAAATGTGCTAGAGCTTTATGCTTCTCTAAGGACTCTACTTTGACATTAAATATTCATTTATGCACCTATATAAAAGCAATAGTAAGGCTGAACAGCCAAATATTCCAGGCCTAGGAAATGCTTTAATTAACACTGCCTAAGCCAAAGCAATTGGCTCTACAAACCTATGACCTGTGCACAGTCCTACATGATCTCTGCTACCCTGTGGCTAAAGGAACTTGTTTCATTCAATCTGTGAGATGATCAGTATTTCCATAATGTATGGATATTCAAAATTATGGATTTTTCTTTACAGTTCAGTGTTCAGCCTGTACTACTTAAATCTTGTTCCAAATGGAACTCACTCATACTTGAGTACTTACTTAAGTATGTGCTCTTACTTGAGACTTGACAACCATTCAGATACATAAACAGGATTCATAAAACCTCCACCCCCAAAGTTATTGTTTTACAGATCGTAAAACAAACAAAGCAACCTAAAGCTTATCGTAAGACATATCCCCTGACTTAACCATACAATTTGAAATGCCACGGAACTGAAGTTTTAGGATATCCATTACTTCATATGGCTAAAGGACAGCCTCCTTTCATTACACTTACAATCACAAGTGCATACAGATTTCCCTGCATTATCCTACCCCATACACCATTCTCTTTCCCCTCACTGAGAAAGCAAAACTATGAGCAGCAGCATGTTTTATCAGATTTCCTGAAGAATCCCAAGAGCAAATCCTCTATGAGGCCCGATAATCTAGGTATGATGACCTAATACAGTATTAAAAAGTTAATGCATGTTAAATCCAAGTACGGATTTCAGGTTAATTACCTCGTATCTAATACACCAACAGCCAAGTTCCATTATTTCAGTATTCCCAATATCAGTCTTTCTTTTCCACACTATCACTTAATTTTCCTCACTCGTAGTTTCATCCTGACAGCCAGCCCACATCTGACAGCTTGCTTTTGCCTCCACTCTTCTGACTCACTCCTACGTCCCTTCTCTATTTTTGCATCTTACAGCTTCCTCCTCTGTGCTAGTAGAGGCAAAGAGGTCACAGCACAGATAGTACCAGCCTAAGTCAAAATGACTTTTACAAGTCCACAGCACCCTGACATCTGTACAGCTTCTCTGTTCTGAATTATCATATTCAAAATTAACACAGATATATCACCATATGGTACTGTAGATTTTTTTAGGTCTTGGTATATTCTTTTGGTTATCAGCTTTTCCCTGATAAATTCTTCTGGTAAATCTGAAAATATTTGAAAAAGGGTTTTATTCTGAAAAATCCTATCTCACTGCAAAATGCTAGAATATTAATACACAGATCTATCCAAGGAGATTTTGCTTCTGCCAATCTGATTTAGTAGTAAAATTCCATCCTCCTCTACAGCTTTATAGATGAAAACAGTAAGAGAACAGACTTTGTAGAGATACAGTCTTAGTAAAAGGGATGGACTGTCTCTCAGAAAAAGAACTCAGTAGGCAGAACTCTTAGCCTAGAACAAAATTACACTGACAAGTATGAAACACAAGACTAAAAATCGTTAGTAAGAGAAATCCGCTCACCATTTTCTGCTAAAACAATGAGTTCAAGTTGTTACATGAAGCTAGTGGAAGCTGCAACCAAAAGACATTAAAGAAACAAAAGCTGCTTTTCTGAGAACTGATTGGAATGCTCCGTATCAACACAGGCAAAGATGACTTATCACTGGTCTCAGTAGACTGACCTCTCCTTTTCACACATATCAGGCACTGGAGCTGTATGATTAACTGAAAGAATGCTAAAGGTCTCAAACAGCTATATACAGGAAAAAAACTTCAAGTGCAATTTAAATTAATACTATAGCATTTTTATTGATACTTCTCTCATCACAGTAGGTAAGTGATGAAGTGCTTGGTTTTTTGTCTTTTTTTTTATTTTCTGCAATAGAAAATATGTAGTGTCTTTTTTATTAGGACGACAAGTGAAGGTAATGACATTCTTGCATTCAACAGGATTCTCTGTATCTGAAAAAAAGAGGTAAGACTAAGTTCAACAATCTCATCTCTCATTCAGGAGGGTTTTTTAAAGTATTTATATATAAATTACCACACAGAGAATTACAGTAAAGCTTCTGTGCATCTTACTACTTGAGAGTAAGTACCGGGTATTTACCTCACTGGTGCAACTATACTCAGATGCTCTTTCCAGAAGAACCTGAACCAGATCCCTCAGAAGCAAGCCTCCAAAGGCGCTTATTTAAACTCTTAGGGTCTGATGGGGCTACAGCACTGGTACATGGGGCAGAGCAACTGACAGCATCTACCTAGACTTAGGCAAGTTGTTTGACACTGTCCCGCATGCTATCCTTCCCTATAAACTGGAAAAACGTGGATTTGATTAATGGATCACTCGATGGATAAAGAAATGACTGAATAGCTGCATGTAAGAGTTGGGGTCAATGCCTCATTGTCCACATGGAGACCAGTGACAAGTGGAGTTCCTCGGGAATTGGGGCAGATACTGCTCAACATCTTTGTCAGCAGCACTGCCAATGGGACCAAGCGCACCCTCAGCACATTCGCTGATGACACCACACTGTGTGTAGTGATGCCATCCAGGGGACCTGGACACACTTGAGAGTTGGGCTAATGTAAACCTCATAAAGTTCAACAAAGCAAAGTGCTAGGTCCTACACCTGCGTCACAGCAATCCCAGGCACACCCACAGGGGTGCGCAAAAAAGTGATTGAGAGCAACCCTGTGGAGAAGGACTTCGGCGATGGTTGATGAAAACTCAACACGAGCCATCTGTGCGTGTTCACAGCCCAGAAAGCCACCTTGGGCTGCACCAAAAGGAGTGTGGCCAGCAGGCCAAGGGAGGGGATTCTGTCCCTCTGCCCTGCTCTGGCTATAACAGCTACTGGAATTATAACCAGTTTACATGCTTGGCTAGAGGCACCATAGCTCACATGATAGCAAAAGTGCATTATGCAATAAAGCAGTGTTATCAATATGCTACTACCCTTCATTAAATTAAATGTTTAGTATAAAGTCACTGCCACAAAAGAAATTTCCTCTACTAACTATGCAGGCTCTTGCCACATTTTCAGTTTTAATAATTAGCTACTGTGCTACAGAAGGAGACCAAGAAAGAGGGTATTACAGACAAACCTAAAGACAGCTGGGCTGGGGTTTTTTTGTTGTTGGTTTTTTTTTTCCATGTTGTTGGATGGCTGCCTTCATTTCACTGGAACACTACAAAGCAAGTTGACCATATAAGGCACTGGGATTCCCATGGAAAATGCTTATACAAATCTATCCCTGTAGTCTATTTAGTTTATATATCACAGTTGAGACGAACATTTACAGTACATTTTTAAGACACTTTAGAATTAAATCTTACACATATAGCATTACTTTTGCTTTAACTGAGCTCATGTAGGTAGCCTTCCAGAAGAATCCACAGCTTAATATTCAAATGAATGCATTTCTTTACATAATATTAAGACCAGATTAATTTCAAAACTGCAGGCAGCATTCATAAGCACAACATCCTTGACTTTGGTGCAAATGAAAACAGAAAAGCCTAATTCAGGAGTCTGACAACAAATGAATCTCTGTGCCAGCCACTGGCTGCAGCCTGCATTTATCAGAGGCAGTAACTTGCTGCATGGAAAGAGTATTTGTAGCCTAGATTCCAACAATAACTCTTACAAGCAAGTGCTTATAAGGAGATGGTAATACACAGTCTACAGAGAAAGGACAGGGAGAACTGAAGAAAGCAACATTCTTAAACAGATGGGGTGTAAAATAGAGAACTGCAGGGCTTCTATTTGAGAAGGGCAAGGAAAATTTCAAGACAGTGGAAGGAAACATCAGTTTAGAAGAAGGGGTAACAAAGAAGTGAGTATGAACTTCAGGATTAGACAGATAAATACAGGAATACAAAAAGCTGCAACTGGAGATATGTGCCAGCACGACGACACTATCTTCTTAGCTCTAGGGTTTATTTTTCAGAAGGAATCAAGCACATAAACATTAGGAAGCGACACTTCTAAAAGGTATCAAAATTTCTGGAGAACTCTGCCATACTTTTAATATACTATCTCCCCTTAATATTTGCATTAATCTTTTTAGATAAGAATTTCACAATTGACCTTTATGAAAGGTCAATTTTGCCAATACAATGCATGGTATAGTCAATACTGGGTTTCGTCTTCAAACAGACATCCAAACCTCACAGTATATTGTGTACCAGGTTACCAAATCTGTTTAAGTAGGACGTTTTGCACCTACTTTAGGTAGGACTAGAATGTAATTCTTCAATCAACACAGAGTTTATTGACTCCTAATGACAAAAAATAAAAAGTGTTTATAGATTAACAACAGAACTATTTCTTCCAGTAAATGTCAGCTGTTGCCAGACCTAGCGCCTTTTTTGCACCCCAGCAAATATGCTCCATCTAACAAAGGCATTAAAAAAATAAAGTAGAGAAACTAAGCAGTGTGTAGCCAAACAGCACCCAGAACTAGTTTTATTATAGAAGCTGAGTACATACGTGACCATGATAAAAATACAAAAAAATTACAATTACCTTTGTGTAAAAGATGAAACTTTAGTCTGATCTTAAATTTGACCCTGAGGCTAAACGCATTTGAAACCTATATGCCACACTGTGAATCAGGAGCCATCTCTACTCAAGTTTGGAATTCATTTGGCTAACAGCCCCCCAAATTTAAAACATTCCTTAAGAAGCTGTAAATTTATGTAATTTTATCCACAGAGGAGAGCTAAGACTAGTTCTCAAGATCATGTCACTAGGTGGACCTAAGTAGCAATTTAATGGACTGCTCAATTAGTTCTTATATCAGTGTTTTAGAAGTTACTGCACTCCAACTGCAAGCTCATCTACCACATGACTTGCCAACTGAACGAACTAAACTTCCCTACATGAGTGAATTGGCATGGGAATAATTGGCATGGGAATGCACAGGAGCTGCCTACTTGAGCTTAAGTAGGCATTTGGTCTATAATAACAACAGCACCGTAGTTCACAGTATCTATACCCATATCTAAAGTAAATACATTCTTAGTTCTAAAAAAGGTACCATTATATCAAGCTACTTCAGATAACTTTAGAGTAGCTACAACTGTATTTTTGCTCTGCAGGGTATCAGTTTGTTAAAAGCACATTTTACAAGGTCCTAGACTCAAAAAGCCACATATATGGGCTCTCCTTAGAAGAAATCTTTAAAGGCAGAGATTGCACTGTGGGATGCCTTAGCTGGGATGCTAAACTCCTGTTTGAAAGGACTATATTGATACACTTCTAGATTTGAAGTCACTCCCTATTAGACCCGCACTAAATATAAAGCAGAGCAAAACTGAAGCAATAAATACATCATTAACACTCCTGGCTTTAGGAGTATTTCAGAAAATACCTACTACTCCTCTGCAGAGGACTTACTCATTTAGACTGAATTAGGTTAGGCAAAAGATGACACAACTGCAGCATGCTGCAAATATGAATATCACAAGCACTCCTCTGTAAAACACTGGGGAGCAAGAGGGAAAGGAAATGAGATGGCAGGTGAGTTTTTGCCTTTCCTAGTTAGTCTGGGCTATAGTTTACTTTCTTCCCATGGAAATAACTAATGTCTGAGACAGAACAGGTTGATAAAACAGTCACATACTTTGCAATCAAATATCTTAAGCTGCAGTGCACAAGACATGGGGCCCTATACAAACAGGAGTTGATGCTGCACAGCCACTCTGGGCCTGCTTATCCAGTCACTAGCAGTCATTAGCTAAAAATTTTAGAATCAGTTCATATCTTCCTCTTTCCTCATTCCACTCCTGCTGCCCAAGAATAGTGAGAAGAGATGGTAATTGATTAGCAACAAAATTCATCCCACCAGTCTTTATGATCATTTAGGAAAAGAAAGGAAATTCAAAAGTTTTAAAATATGATTTTGAAATTTTAAGCCTAGTAAGATCACAAAGGTAAAGCATTCTTTGAAATCCTACGAACAGCTGACCTTGAACATGTGTTGGGGCAGCGCTCATCCTCATTTTAGTCACAAAACTGCATCTCAACTTCAGAGGACAGTTGTGAAAGAAGGTATGTAGCAGAATGCAACACTCACTTTCTAAGCTCAAAGTGGAGAAGTTCAGATTCAGACTACTTGAATCCAAACCAAGTCACTTTCTAGTCAGAAACTTCCAGTAACTTCGCAGCTGCTCTCTGTATCTTCATACAACATCTTTTTTTTTGGATATACTCATCAATAAAATACGTATATACTTGCACTAAAATCAATGTACATGTTGTTTCAGAAGAAAAAGGTTTAAGATGGTTATGAGAATCAATTCCCACAGCCTTAATGAAAAGTAACAGGACCCCCACACATTTATGAATGGATAAGGTGATCAACCAAGCTGAATAAAACAGAGCTGAGCTGTCCCACATGAAGATGGCAAGCAAAAACAATGGTGAAATACACCATCTGTAGGGTTTGTATTTAACCACACTATTCCAAAAGCAGAGCATATCATTATCTAACAGACCAGAAAAAGTAGTTTGATAAGCACTGCTGTAAAGCAGGTTTAGGCATTACCATAGAGAGTTCCTTTTACTAAGCAATTCATTTAGCTAAAGCAGATGCAAACACTGTGCTTGGATATGAGTTGGTTATTGTTATAGAGAATGGAAAAGCGAGAATGATATGTTAAAGTTATAGCTACAGTTCTGGAGAACCTAGAAGATACCATTTTAAGCTTAGGCACTGAAAAAGAGCGCTCTGAGTATACTACGGGCTGTAAAGTTTGGCTGCAAATTTGCAAGCTTTATAGATTAATTCCACTGAAGTTGTGGTATTTACAGAAGTTTAAGTGTTTTCCAGGAGAAGCCATATGCAGTTCTTGAACCTTGCTCACTACTGTCTACAGTAGAGCCCTATCACAACTTAAAAAGAAATTATTGTTTCTTAGACAAGCATTGAAAATTGAGGTTTTCAGATGAAAGTGTCACACATTGATTATTAATTTTCTTAAAAGTGATCAACAATAGCTGGTGAAGAAGTTATCAAGGGCAACATGTATTGATGTTATCACAAATAGGATGTTTTCACAAATAACAAAAAAAGGGGTTCATGTGTTCATTTTCCCCATGCTTTAAATTGCTGTGTTCAGGAGTTCGTGGACAATGAGGTTAGAAAACTGTTAGACTGAAATGTGGTCAGTGCCTGTAACAGTACACAAAAGCCCGTGCTCCAGAACTTCCCTATTCTTATCTGGGAAGCTAATGCTATCTAGGGAAGAAGTCTACACATGCTTGCGCTTTAAGCAATCTGCATAGTGGAGACAGCATTCATGCAAGAACCAACATCAGAGATTGGATGGGGGAAGGTAAAAATTGTAAAACTCAGAATCACCACCTTGAAATAAAAGTAATGTGGTGTTTAATTTTTACTTCCTCTCAAGAAACCTGATGATAGAGCAAGTTTCCTGTAATTTGGAGCTCATTTGGATGTCATAAAATCAGAAGTTAATTCCTGCCATGTTATTTATAAGCATATTTAAAAAGCACCAAAGTAACAAAAGAAGTATCTATAAAATAAATGTCTACCCAATTGCAATGTGCATTGCAGCATAAGTTCCAAGTATTGCTTTGGTAGGTACCTGCTACCTGCCCTAACTACAGGCCTAGCAAGAATATAACACTGCAGAATATGACTATGTAGTTTAGAAAGAACATCCTATTTACTAGATTTAGCTTGGGCAAAGATACAGTTAGAACAGCTTGAATTAAACAGGAATCCAAGGAAAGAAGCACCTTATTGTTGATTGGATTAATACCATTCTTTCTATGAGACATCTATGAGCTAGCCTCATTCGACTATGAAGTAATGACTTTCTAAATACAGCAATCTTCCCTATTAATGCTTAATATTCAAAATTACCCTGTACTTAAGGTCTTGAACTGAAGATACAAGGTCTAAATGAAGGTTAAGTGTGGAACTGTAATGCGTGATTTTTCTTGTTCATAAGGAAATGGCTTATTTCTTTCCTTTGAGAATTGATCTACATCTGAGAACTCTGGCATGCAGACTAGGTACCAGAGAAGCTGAACAGCTGATGGCCCTTGTGTCACCAGCAACCTCCTCGAGACTCCAAAGGAGAACAAAGCTATCGGCAGAAGACAAACTGGCACCACCCTTACTCTTCAGGTGTCATTCGTAAGTGTGCAGCATGAGTTTCCTCAGTTAAACTGTACCTTAATCTCAGATGACTGTATTGTGTTGTCTTATGGTTCTTGACCTAAGGTAGTAGTAGACCAATCACAGCACACCGAAGCATGAAATCTATTTGGCAAAACTGGGAAGTTTTACTAAAAATGACACATGAACACTAACCAAAGCACTCGTCTAACTGAAAAACCAGAAGTACAGAATGATCTTCAACCTCATTTATGAAGTGCTTAAACTTAGCTTCTGTTTTAAGAATTACTGTTTGCCTTTTAGCTAATTTCTGTTCTCAACTTGGACAGAGTCATTTTTTCCATTACTGCAAGCAAGCTACTTTTTTATTGGATGCTTTAAGTCTAAGCATGCTCAGAACATCACAACTACAGAACTACAGTTAAAGCAAGATAAAATTTGCTGAAATCAACAATTAAAATGAGCTTGAAGCAAGAGTTACAGCCCATCTACTTTAAAAAAAAAAAATCTTTAGAATACTTTAGTATCAATATTCAAAATTCAACCCATTCCTTCTTTGCCCTCAACAGATAGCAAGTTTTATAACCTCTTAGATGGATTTTAGAGACCCTGCTTTTAGATCTTTTTACCACCACGTAGAAACTTACACAATCTTCTACTTTAACTTATTCCATCTCATATGCAAGAAGGTAACTGTGTAGTTCCAATTTATTACTTTAGGGTCTTGGCTTTATATAAATAAAAATATAATAAAAATCAGAGAAGATCCTCTCCATCACATTAGAAATAAAGTCTTTGAACAGCAAGATAGCATTTCTTTTCTTTAATAGTTATTACATTAAATGTGTGAAGATACTATTACAAAAAAAAATTTTTTTTTAATTTTACATTTTGCAAGATCAGATAATTTCACATGACAGCAATCCTGTTTCCAAAATGCTTACAGGTTGGAGTAAAGTTAACCTAAAGAAGTTGAATAATTATGTCTATCCAACTACTCAAATTAATCAGGTAAGTTAAAAAACAAACAAGACACCGCAAAGCAAACACCAAACAGCCCAAGAACCGTGGACAATTTCCCTCCCCCCCAGTACTACTATAGTGCCCCTCAATTCACCATTTACAGATACAATCTATGTTTGACAGAATGATATAATAAGTAAAAAAAAAAAAAAAATTTTGTCACAAAGAATCAAACATTAAAATGCCAAGCAAGCACATTTCATGTATTTGATGGTGTTCTTTCTCCCCAGACTTCATACACATCTTCCACTATGATGCATGGTAGAGCAGGAACAATGTCTTCAGAGGTCTATGCAAAGCCTAACACACGTGAAGCCACTGTTTCATTACAAATTTCTGCTGTGCCTGTATGCCGGGCCCATCATGAGAGAAAAGCCATTGAATTCAGCAGTTACCATATAAGTTCCCATGTAACTGTAATAATTAAGAGTTCTAAACACTGGACCAAGATCTCCAGAAAGATCTATATCCACATATGTGGAGCAATTCAGGTTTTTTGGAAGAGGTTTCTGCTTCAGTAACCAAAAAGCAACCAGAGTGTAGAAAAAAAACCAGCAGTGTCTCCAACAGAGAAAAAAAATTTAAAAACAAAACAAGAAAACCAGACAGAAAAGCATTAGATAGCACACCAGCAAAAGTCCTGATCTCCCCAAGCAATATTCCTGAAGAACTACATTGGGCATCTATGTTTCTGTATCCAAGTCAAAGAATCATTACTCAAAGCAGACAATCTAAACCATACTTTCATTAAAAAAAACACACCCCAAAATACATTCTGTTGAAACTCATTTCTCATCAAGGCCAGTGCCCCCTGGCACCTCTCAGTCACCTGTTCACATGTCATTAAAAAAAAAAAAAAAATAAGTCAAAAGACAATGTAAGGCAAGATTGCTGCAAACTCTAGGAAAGTAATATAAGATAACCTATGTATTAAGTAAACATTTGCTTACTTACACAGCACTAAAGTTAACAACTGCATTCTACACTTCTGCTTTGTGGAACAAAGAATGTTTTGCTATAACGAAACTTGTTACTCTCTTTTTGTAACAAATCTTTTCTGTTTGGTATGCTACAACTCCCCCTCTCCACTCATTTCTCTGCTTCCTATGTCATGCTTTTCAGGAATTAAGACCACATAACTTCTGTCCAGACTAACTTTGCAGTAGGTGGAAAGATTACAACACAAGCCTACCTACCTGCCAAAAAAAGTAAGCTCTGAGATCCAGGAATAGATTGAGCAAAGACATCCCTGTTCAGCAGACTGAAGCCTGTATGCCTGCATTTAAACTGGAGGGAAACTCATTTCTCAGACTGACTAAAACAGGAAAGACCTCGCTACATACTATTAAGGTCAGTATAATATCAAACAGCATTCTAAAACTGCTGGCTAACTGCACATAGGAAAAAGATGTACAAAGCAAAAAAAAAATTTATTCCTTCCCATAACCTTGGGAATAAAGAAAAAAAATAAGGCACCAGAATACAGCAATAAACAGAAGAGTGTTTGGTACACAACTATAGTAAGTATACCATCTCTAGTTATGTACTTGCTTTCCATGACCGAGGATTTGAGGAAGTCAGAATTCCTTGGACCCTAATAGTCAAAAGTGTCATAACTCAGATTAAAAAAAAAAATAAATTCTTTAAAGTAGAAAAAACTCCCTGAATTTTATTTCACCTAAAAGTAAGCAAAGGCTAAGCAAATATCCTCCAGATACTTCAGTGGCATTAGTATCACCTTCCACCAGACACTCAACAGCCATCATCTAAAGGTACTTTATAAATTAAATACAGCCCACCTCATAATAGAAAGTAGTACCATGCTCACACTTGAGAACAAAATCAGAAAGGTTGTAAAATCTTGCAAGTGCAACAGCAGTTTTTTTGTCTTCAAGGACCAGTAGAATCAACTACTTTGTTGCGTTCTGGAGGTTTTTTCTCTTTTACATATTTTGTAGCAAATCACAGCTTTTTTTGTCTTTCACCTTCTTAATGGTTACCCAAAAAGCACTTTCCACCAGAAAGAACTTCTAGTGTGATGTAGATATTGGGAAAGATCCTTATGATTTCACATGTTTCACTGCATTAGGGGTTGTTTGTTTGGGGGGGGTTGTTTGGTTTTTTTTTTGTTTTTTTTTTTTTTTTTTTGCAGCCTTAGGGCACAACCACAAAAGCCTTCTTGCTCTACAGGCAAAGTTTCAGTATGGCTACCAGGAATACAGATTAAGGATGCTGCATAATTTTTCTGCCAGTTTATGTAGGACGCTTGGGAACATGTTAGCAGAACTGTTTGGTGGTTTGCCTGCATATATTGCCAGCTTTGCTTCTGTCTATAAGTCAGATTCCTGTCAAAAACTAAACCTGAAGTAGTGCTAGTTGCAAGCCTCCATGACAACCTAAAATCTGCAGCAAGCTTTCACACAGACTAAAGATTTCTACAACAGCTAAGTGAAGGTTTTCTAAGTTTGAATAAGTACTCCCCTGGGAATGGCACAGAACACTTGCAACTAATGCAATTTCGCCCAGTTTTTGTCTTCAATTTTCAAAGCTAAACTAAGGATGTAAGTAAACCTTTCATCTAGGCGGTACATTTAATTCTGAGCCATAGATTCCTGGAAGTATCCTTTTAAGCATGCAATTTCTCCCTTCTACAATCAATAGGCTTTTTAGCTCAGCAATTCCACACCAGCCTCTACAACTGAAGGTGATCAGCATCACTGCTACATGAAAATGTCAATATTTGTCAACCTGTCCTGGTTTCCTGCCATTCAATCAGTAAAATCTGATTCAGTGCAAATTAACACTAATTCCCTAAAACAACAGCCACAGAAGTAAAAGTTGAGGAATAGCAAGAGTTTGTTGTTTTAAGAGAGGAAGTTAAGGAAAGTAAAAATTACAAAGAAAAACTTATTTGAAAAAAAGAAACAAAACTTTGGATAGTAAGCAGTGCTTTCATACAAATACTTGCTGACATTTTGGGAAAAAAAAAAAAATCACAGATTGAAAGCAAGTGGCAAATGCAAGACTCAACTGTCATTTGTTTTATGAACAAAAGAACAAAGTTATGAGTTTGCTGCAGTATTTGTCTCCTGGAATTCACAGCTGCTTGGCTCCAATTTCCATCTGCAAAATGAATAATTTCCATTTTAGGAGACCCACTTGCAGGAGGTCAGAGCAATCTGGCTATACTGGATTACACATCATAGTTGGTTACAAGCTGAAGGAGCTGCCTGTGCCAGTACATACACAAAATAAAATCTAAGTTAATCAAAGCAAATTTACGAGGACTTGATCAACTGAGGCAAAAGTTGCACTGAACTTCACTCCTGAGATTCAGCTGCTACTGGAGATTTTAATATCTACTTCCAACAGTTTTAGGGCAAATCCTGGAGGAAATTACAAATTAAATAATCCCGTATCACAGTGATGGAGAACCAGGATTTTGGCTTTATTCATTCAAAGATTTCCCTATTTCCAAATTCAGCAGCACGTACATCTCGTACATTTACCAGTTAGCAAATGCAGATCCATCTACTCTTCTTCTCCACAGTCCTTTGTGAGAACTCAGGGATAAAAGAGGATTAGTGATTTATGGTGCTTAGTGGAAGTACAAGTTGCTACAATTACTGGCAAAACATAGGAAAGAATTATGACAATACAGAAAATTCAGAATTATTTGATTGTATGTGACATGTCCATTGAAATCACAGGTCAAACCCAATACTAACATTAAAATAGAGACTTGAAAGTTAAAGCTTATCAATTTGAACATTCTTCTAAAAAAATATTACTGACATTGGCTTCAACTGCCAAGCTCAAAAAGAAAGCTGCAAAAGTTTATTGCATCAAAGATTCAGAGGCTTAAAGTCAAAATTTTAGCTTGTTGTTTTATGGCTGAAGAGCACTGTCAATTAGCTAAGCACCTCTTCTACCATACAGTAACTGCAGTAACTGCAAACTCCAGTAAAAACAGTATGAAGATATGGTGATATTGCAGATTAATTACATCACTACTGTACATCTGAAGGTTCTAGAGCACACCTGCCTATTCAACCCTGAACACAGGGGACATCACAAGAGTCAATAAAAAAACCCATATGACATAAAACCACCTCTTAATAGCAGTAAAGAAAAGCCACTCAATGTTAAGAATTATTAACCAAAAATATAACTTACACTTGAAGCTGGAGGGGAGAAAAGTATATCCACTTAGACCACAGCCATAACAGCAGCCTGCTTTGAAAACAGGCTACCACTTTTTGGGGTAGAAATGAAGAGTTGTTTAAGTGAAATAGATCAGAATATCAGACATCTCCAAATATTTCTAAAGCTAAGTAAACAAACAAAACTGTTATGAGTTTGCTCTAATCTATAACCTTCTGATACTTGCCTATAAAAAATACTTATTCCTGTTGCAAAATGCAACTTTTCTTGACCACAGCTGCTTGTCACTATAGCATCTTCAGCAAGACGTTTACAGTAAGCTTCCCTCAATACTCAAGTCCTACAGCCTTTACCATAATCAGTTCAATGAGACCTGGTTTTGCACTGTTTTGACGAGACACAGCACTTCCTTTTGATTCATGCTTTTCTAGACATTACCTGTGATGGAGACAAAGGGATACACTTGATGGCATGTCAAAAGTCTCACGTTAAACAATACTCACAGTACACATTCAAATCCAAGACAGCAAAGTAGCCACACCACTGACTCAGTCGTAGAAATTCACCCCTTTGCTGGCTAAAGGGAGGATTCTCTTATGACATGATAGACCAGTCCATTTAGCCAGTATACTACAGCCCTGTTGTATTCCACAGTTTAGACACTGTCCCTGGTGTCATTTTCAAATTAAAGGCTACTCTCATTCCCTCCAGCCCCTTAGCAGGTAATGGGGCAGACACATTACCTTTCCCTAGTTATTCCAGCAGACTCCATTATTCTGTTACTCATCAACCTTTGACACCATCTCCCACAGCATACTCCTGGAAAAGCTACAGCCCATGGCTTAGACAAATGGACCCTTTGCTGGGTTAAAAACTGGCTGGATGGCTGGGCCCAATGAGTGGTGATGAAAGGTGCTGCATCCAGCTGGTGGATGGTCCCTGGTGGCACCCCCACGGATCAGCTCTGGATCTTGTTTAATGTTTTTATTGATAAATGAGATGAGGGGATTGAGTCTACCATTAGGAAAGTCTCAGACACCAAGCTGGGTGTGTGTATTGATCTGGTGGAGGGTAGGAGAGCTCTGCAGAAGGACCCAGACAGGCTGGGTCCATGGGCTCAATCCAGCGACATGAGGTTCAACAAGACCAAGCGCTGCGTCCAGTACTTTAGCGACAGCAACCCCATGCAGGGCTACAGGCTGGGGGCAGAGTGGCTGGAAATGCATCTCCCCTGCAGAGCTAGGCTGAGAGAATCAGGGCTGTTCAGCCCAGAGAAGAAAAGGCTTCATGGAGACCTCATAGCAATCTTCCAGTACCTGAAGGGGGCCTACTGGGAAGCTAGAAAAGGACTTTTTGTCAGCAACTGTAGTGTTAGAACCAGCAGTAAGGGGCACAAACAGAGGGGAAATTTAGACTAGATATCAAAATTTTTTACTGGGAGGGTGGTGAGACACTGGAACAGGCTGCCAAGGGAAGGTGTGGGTGACCCAGCCCTGACAGTGTGCAAAGCCAGCTTTGGTAAGGCCTTGACCAACCTGATCTAGCAGGAGGTGTCACTGACCCTGCCAGCAGTTTGGCTGGGATTAGATGATCTTTAAGGTCCCTTCCAAACCTTAACATTCTATGATTATACAAAAAATAATCGGGATTAAGCAGGTAAATACCTTAACAGAGTCATAACATTCTCAGTGAATCAAGAGCCACTGGAATTGCCAGAAGCATTCCACAATCTACACTCTGAGACTGACAAAAGCCAAAGTATATGGAAATATTTGGTTTATACTGGTCTTGCAATATTTGGCTTTACAGAGACAGTTCCCTGTATTCTGCAATTCCTTGCATTAAGCAAAGTTAAAACATTCTAGAGGGAGGAATTTATAATGTATTCATGGGTTTGGGGGTATGGAGAGTCATCTTAGGTATCCTAATAGGGAGGAGAAAAAAGTAGACATGCAAACATCATGTGCCCCAATGGTTGCTGATAGTACAAAAGGAACATATCCTCATCAGACCTTTCTTGGAGAAAGGAATCAAAGTAGGGCACACACTGGGTTTCTACAAACACCAGCACCTTGTTAAAGTCCCTACAGATTAAGACCTGAATTTGGAGACTGCTTCTATAACTCTAAAAGCACTAATGACCAACCAGTGCTGCTAATTTATTAAAAGCTACATGGCAGATGGATTTGATTGTCAAAAATCCAGTTTCTGTAACATGAGTAGAGCAAGGAGACAGGACAGAAGAAGGGGGGGGGGGGGGGGGGGGGGGGGGGCAATTTACCTGGATTTAAAAAATGCCTACTTCTGTCACTCTCCTATCTTAGGATCAGAAGACTATTTTTTACCCTGTGTTTTCCTATGCCCACCCTCATTTAGGTCACAGAACTTCTTAAAAAGAGGAACTTAACCAACTGTATGGTGTAATCCAGGTCTCATGAATTACAGTTACATGAAATACATCATACATATAAGTACAGAAGTGTATTGATAAAAAGTTAGTGATGTCACTCCTAGTTAAGTGGCACTCCTCAGCTATACAGTGCCACTGTAAATGAGCTTAACTGCAGAACAGCTGAAGCCACATTTTAAACCATTTTTGTTTTAAAAAGTGAAGGTTCTGACTTAAAGTTTAAAACCCAAGTAATAGTTGCAGTTTAAGCTGCAATGAAGCAGTCCAAATCAGTTGACTTAGGCTGTTGTTTAAATTCTGCATAAACACCCTTCAAGTATTAACAGAATTCAAAGCATGTTATCAAATATATTATCAGCAGTGAAACAGCAAAACAAAATGAACAGGGGGGAAAAAAGCACCAAGAAAATTCTCCCATATTTAAGTCATTTAACTTGGCAATATAAAATAAAATCAGATAACTGCAGAAAAGAAAATAAAAGGTCTCAAAATCCTACAAGAAATTAAAGAACAAAGTCTTTCAAATACTGTTATGATAGTTTGTCTTGAAAAGATGAAGTACTTGTTACAGTATGTGCAGGTAAGCAGCTATTGAGATACAAAGCCCTTGGACGATCTCCCAGAAGGGGGAAATTACGCATCAGCTCTTAAAGCAAACACTTAAATCATATCTCTGTGTAGCTGATGATAAATGATGTCACTGAAGAAGATACGGTTCTGATGCCAATGTTTCTTAATAGAAAGTTACTTTTAAGTGCTATTTGGTCTTTTATTTGAGTCCGCAGTTTCCATGCCTTCAACTTGTAGTAATGCTTTTATTTATACCTTGTGTTTTGGGAACAAAAAAAAACACCCACCAGGCACACAAGAAAACCAAGATAAAAATCCTAAAAACAAACTTAATGGAAAAGTATTTTTAATAGGACTACTATCGCACAAGCTTTTCTATGCCAGAGCTTTCTTGGCCTTATGCTTTAATCCAGCATATGCACCTGACACGGCAGGCATCTTACTCTAAAAAAGGATGCCAAACTGTAATTGCATCAACAGATTTTGAAATCCACCATCTTAATAATCATACATTTTGTTTTAGCAGGCTTTCCTGGCTTTTGTAAAATTTTTGTAAATCAAACTGAAGCTGTTGATCTTCCCTTGGGAACTGCTCCATACACATCCAGAAAAGTCCTGTTTCCAGGTTCCTCGTGCCATAGAACCTACTAATGATGAGGCTCCAGAAAGCTATGACACTTTGTTCACAGGTACAGTGATTCTCACAAAGTTAGGCTTCTTGAAGCAAAAACTTTTAATAGTGCTTATTTCCAGCAGTCACATCGTAACAGCTACTTGAGCTTGCAAATGCTATTAGCTATAATTACAATTGACATGTACTTTACTATTACAGAGTACAGCAACCTCTTCAATTGCTGAGAAAACCCTCTCCCACCCCCAGATCCCACATAGGTAACTGGTAAAACACTTGGCAAAATATATAATGTATCTTCTGTCATTTACACCAAGTTGTTCCCTATTTTCCTTAAAAACTGTAGTTTTTAAATCACCACTGCTGTATTTACCTAGAGCTATAGATAAAACTTGTTTCTACAGTAACTTCATAAGCTTTCTTGGGAATCATGTTTGATAGATCCGGCCAAAGCCCACCTTTGATATTTAATAAATCTATTAGAAGTGTTAAGTACAAGAGACACTAGACCTGTTAAGCTACTCCTCTGCAGAGATGTAGGAAAGCAGTTTCTCTTCCTAAGTGTACAAATACCTGATAAGCACTGTGACACACAAGCATTAGCATTCACTATCGCTATTAAACACAGCTATAGAGAGACAAGTGCCAAGCATTTGGCTAGGCCGTCTGCAAGGAAGTAGACAATGAGCAACCAGAAAGCCATGTCCAGAGAGATTCCTAACAAAAAACCCACTGACAGTCCCAGTATTAGCACAATTCACCCCCTCTGCTCTGCTATACTCAGAAACCCAAGAAACTAACATTACACAAAAATCCTTCTTTCAGAGGTAAGCACTAAACTTTTATTTTCTACTGAGGAGATGAAGTGTAGGCTCCTCATAAAAACAGGACCTAAAATAATTCAATTTGCTCCAGTAGCTGAATAAAATGAAAGTGGTGGGAAATTGTGAAGTTACGCAAGCTTTCTAAAAACATTGTTTAATATGATTGGATAGCAATGAGATTATTACTTATCAGGAGTCCGCATTTGGCCCACAGACACAATGCTGGCACCCCAATTTTCAGTCTTCATTTTGGACAAAACCTAAGGTAATTAATTTTGCCCAAATTTTCAACAGGTTCTGCACTTAAAGCACCATGTTTAAAAATAATTCCAAATAACAGATTAGCAAAACAAGTTTAAGAGCATTGACTCTTCATAAGACAACAAATAAAAATAAAAAATAACTTAATGCAGCAACAGTAAGCAGAATTAGTAGTCATAATTCACACTGATTGAGGAAATAAAACAATCTGAAACTACTTGTATTATCTCTGGGATGGGGACCCACACTTTGGAAAATCCATTTATTTCAATAAAATTGTTCACTTAATTAGGCCTTCTTTTTCAGTATAATTGCACCTATTTGCAAACACACTGCAAGCAACAACACTTTTGTTAAAACTTGGGACAACATGCTTTGCAGCCTTAAAA
Source organism: Hirundo rustica (assembly GCF_015227805.2). Classification (NCBI taxonomy): domain Eukaryota; kingdom Metazoa; phylum Chordata; class Aves; order Passeriformes; family Hirundinidae; genus Hirundo; species Hirundo rustica. The sequence continues at coordinate 40,166,965 of NC_053453.1, forward strand.
TAGCAACTTTTCCACCTCATAAGAAGAGCACAGGTTTTTGGTCAAGAACACTAAAGCAAATTTCAGGGTATTTGTAAACTGAAAGGTCCAAAGCCGTAAGTCTGAAATGGTATTCCAGTTTCAAAAGGGGCCCACAAGGATCCTAGCTTTGACAGAGGAATGCAGCTCCTCAGTGAAAGCTTCATCTAAGTTAATTGTTTTAGAAGGCAGCACTGACCGCACACATACAGTGTACCTGCTTGTCAGATATGCTAACTTTGGTTACCAGATGAAGATATTGTTATTTTGCCTTAGAAAAATACTTGCTCCAAGTGCAAAATTTTAAGAAAACTAGTAAGGTAAATTCATCCTGTAAGTTTGAAGATTTGTTAGAAGTACAAACAAACAGGTTTCATGTTAACATTCATCTCAGTCCTTCTGTGAAAGAACAAAACTAAAGACAGAGCTATATCGGATCCACAACACAAAGCTAACATTTGCAAGTAATTCCCTGATATACAAGAAACCTCAAATACTCAAGAAGTGTGTGTGTGTGTATATATATATATATATATATATGACTCTGGTTACTCTTCACAGTCACAAAGGTAAAACAAACGCCAAAACTAAATACTCACCCCAGAACAAAAACTTGTATAATAACCACCACTGGCTGGCTAACTGGTCACATATTAAAGCAAGCTGTCAGAGTTTCAACTCAAGACCCTGAACTACAATCATAACATGGGAAAATCAATTAAAGCATATTTCAGACTGAACTAAAAATAACTGAAAAAAAGTTATCAGTGAGACTTGGCCCTTTTGAATGTTTTAGGGCTAGAACCATTTCTGACAAGCATAGCTTACAGATAATTTAGTATCAGAATCAACAGTCATGTGCTAGTCATAGATCTAATTTAAGCATTGAGAAACCACAGTAGTATAGGAACTATTTATTTGCCTTCTTGAAGATACACCTACTTCTGTGTGTAAGCCCAAAACGAGGCTACAATTGATTCTCAGGGGCCTCACCCTCTTCTTAAAGCCAACTCCACACTTCACTCTAACAGACCTTTAGAAGCCATTAGCCTAACAAACACACTGGTAATGAGGTAAGTGCTAATATCACTCAGGCATAAATGGGAAACAGTCTTGTTCAAAGACTTCATCATATTGCTCTAATTTTGGTTTTGCCAATGAGCTGGCTAAGATTCAGCGTTTTCAGGATAAGCACAGTGGCTGATTCAGTGTGCTCAATAACTGAAACACAAGAGCTGGGTACCAGGTCTTGTCAACACAATGCATTAAGAAAAAAAATAAATTCAACAATGCTCCCCCACCAAATATCATGATTAACTTTTTCATCTTTTGCCTTCTCTAATTCTATCTTACAGACTTGAAATTACTAGAAAGGAAACAGCTGAGGAATGCTGCTTTCCTGCTTTCATGCCATGCTTTCCATTGACTGTCATTTCAGGAATGCATACAGGAAAGTAAAGGAGCCTGGAATGTCTCCACCCAGCCAGAAGCATCAGAGGCTGACCGGCTCCATTCCAGTTCGCATTTTACCGCTGTCAAGATCAATGAAGAAAAATATACTGTTGGACACTGACAAAACATTTGTTAGGCAATTATCTTCATATGCTGCACGTCTTACTTAGTATGATCTATATTTATATATAATACAGCCGTAATATGATGTAATTTACAGTTTCTTGGTTGCAAGAATCCCAGAAAGGCATACTCATGCTACAGTTGTTCAAAACTACCTCCACACTGCTTTCAGAGCATATTAGTTTGTCTAACTCATCTGAACATATCCGTGGATAAAGTGTCAGTATTTGCTAGACCACATGCATGTTCCTCAATTTCACATGGTGTGAGCTCAGCCTCAGCAAACACAATTATACTCAGAGGGACTACCAATTTGCTGGGCTCTCAGTTTCTGAGAGGATTGCACTAAGTGTCTTACTAGCCTATGTAAGAACTTTGAGAAAGGGAGCAACTGAGAGTATGAGCAAAGGGATAAACAAGTAAAGAACTGGACAAGAGCCTGTCAAACCATCTGTTCCAAATAAAACATATCATATATTGTTAAGCCTGGAATACAGATCCCTCCAGAGTGCTGTATCTGCTAGTGATTTATACAGACTGCTTGTCTCCTAGCCTCAAGTTTAGCTAACAAATGAAATGCAATAATTTGGTAAAACAGCATTCCTGCTACTACAATGTCAAAATCATAAAGGCCTTAAATCAAGTTGCTCATATCAACTTTATTCATACAAAAGCACATCTCATCTACTCTTACAAGGTGCTTTTTGATGACTTAATATGAGAAAGTGTTCTAGCAATATCAAAAATAGACTAGAATGTTGTAATGAATTGATTTTGTTTAGATTGTGTTTTATTGGATTTGTAATCTGCATCATGCGATTTTTCCTTACTTACCTGTAACCTGATTCTCTTCTACTGCCCCTTCTCCCTGATTGGATGGTGTCTTGTCCCTGTCTCTGGGCCCTGCCCCCTGGGGAAAAAGCCCCCGGACGGGCGGGGCTGAGCTGACTGGGGCACCAACGAGCTACTGGGAAGATCTCTAGCCAAGCAGGGCAGGACTGGAGAATAAAGCAAGATTTTCCCCCCGGACAAAGAGCAGGCTCTTTCTTTTTGCTATCGGCGGTCATCTAGTCTCGGGGGGAAATACCACACTAGAACCCACAGAAAATCACAAAGCTGTACTGTAAAAGCAGCATTAATGCAACAGTGAAATTCCTATCTAGAATTTGTCCCTGAACATTAGCTTCAATAAATACTAAAGCCCTACCAGCTGAATTCATCCTTACACTGGAATGAAGAACTCTTCCTCCATGACTAGCAAGTTTAAGAAACCTTTCAGCTACACTAATGTGAAAACTGGCTTTAAATACCTTAAGTAATTTCTATATGCTAGAATTCACTTGGGTTTGTGCACAAGAAATAGCCATAGCAATGAAAATACATAGAAATTTCAGGTTCAGACTTGACAAAATACTCAGAAATAATAAACCTAAAAAGGTGAAGAGATTGTTACTTGTTTCTTTCATAAAACAAGAACACAATTTTTTGAAGTGTTTAAGTTTCCACTATTATACTCACAGTGTATTATGAAAAATCACACTTTTCCCCTCTTCTTGCCTTCATTTCAAAGACTAAAGAAAAGAATAAAATCATAGATAACAAGATCAGTAGGAAGTTAACAACTACTTACTGAACCATCTGAACCTAGCTACTGCAGCCATAGAGTAAAAGATCTGTGGCCCACACAAGAACCAAACACAAAAGGGAATTTAAATAAATATACCTCTGTAGTCTGATCACTGAGTGAAGTCAACATTACATTTATTTCTGGACTAATTTTCTCTGTGCTTTATTGCACAAATTAAGAGGAAAAAAAAAAAAAAAAAAACATGATAAAAGAACAATAAAACAAGCTGAGCAAATTACTCCAAAATTCTCAGTAGTAGAACATCCACAATGAGAGCATTAGGAGGTCTGGTGATTGGTAGGTTGCTTCCCCTCCACAAACAGTGAGACTTTAACATCAGTTTTGTAACTGAGTACAAACCTTTCTCTACAAAACAAAGTCCTCCTACTCAACAGTTCTGAGAAGTTAACAAGTTTATCATATGCACCAGTATTTTCACTCTCTGAAAGAGTCCTGGTAGAAGTCATAGCCAGGAGGTTACTAGGATAGCTTTGAGCTGTTTCTATACTTTCCTTACCCTTGGTTGTTGGGTGCTGCTGCCATGATGCAAACACTCGAGATTTAAGACTGACAATCTTGTCTTTGCTCTTACAGCTTGATGTGCTGCACGTGTTGCAGACCCAGCTCAAACACATGACCTGTGTTACCATTCATCAGAAGGAATCCAGACAGTGCACCCAGAATGCCCTCTATCAAGTTCTAAGGCAAAAGGATCCAGTGCTGGTAGATTTTAAGTCCTTTTTGCATCACTGGTTGCAGTTTGAAAGGGTGCTGGAATGAAGACACAGCTGGTGCCAAAGGTATCCATACTCACTACCATATCAGGTACTAAGAATATGCTGCCAGAAGCCCTGACAGAACTTTTCACATAAACAGTTGCAAAAACTGCTGCAAAGGAAGGTACTTCTTATTTAAGAAATAAATTTCATAGAACCCAAAGGAAATTAAGACAGCAGTAACTGTCCTTACTCAGAAAGAGTAAGCAAGCATTCCGTGAAAAAACACAACCTTAATTAGTATTCAGGGATAAACACAGCAGAGTCCTACAGCAGTGGCAGCAAACCAAAATTTCTATTTAACACTCCATGCTGCTCTATCTGCAAACTAGTATGTAACTATAATGTTGCTAAAACAGTCTCACCTTCACGTTCAATTGACCACCTAAAGAGTTGCAGAAAAACACGATTAGATACAGAGAGATAGCCTTCAAGGAATTTTGCTTAATTAAACTGTGTCTATCATTGGTTGGCACAATTTTGTTTTCTGGTTATAGAGAAATGTGAGATGTTTTTTCCCTGCCCTGATCATGCAGGGGTTTGCGCGGGCGAGGACAGGGACCTATCAAAAAGCTGGCCAGGATATTGGCAGCTGAGTTGACCAATGGGAAATGTCGATGCAACTTCAGAGGGGACATTTAAAACTAATCTGCTGCTGATCGGCTCCCTCTCGCTTTGGAATCAGCCATGAAGTAACAGCATGGGCGGCTCAGCGGGGCCTGGGTCAGGCCCTGCTGCCCCTCTGGGCGGCTAGGCTGGACTCAGCCAGGCCTCTGAGGGCCGCTGCCCACACAGGGAGGGCCTGCGCCAGTTGAGCCCCTTTCCACTGCTTGCTGGCAGGGAAGAGGGGCGGCTGCAGTTTGGCAGTGCTGGCCACATGCTCGGACCACGGCAGAAGGGGACAAAACATGGCCCAGCTTAATCGCCGCTGGCAGCAGAGAAAGAAAGCCTGCAGCTTCCTATCAACTCTGAGCTGAGCCGCCCTGGATGAGACCGAGGGGCGGAAAAAAGGACATTTACCAGCTTCCTCCATCAGCACAACTTTGTGTTTTCTTCAGCTCTTGCAGCTTCACGTGGCCTTTGCAAGCCCGAACAGATTTAAGCCTTTTCTAGCAACATGGAACTTTTAAAGCACAATTCTTCCTTAAGAGAAAGAAGAAAACCAGAAAGTACATAGAAATAGACACTACATGAAGTCAGTCAGATTAGAAGTGAAAGAACTAATAATATTGGAATAGGATTGAAGAAGTGGACATTTTTAACCAGACGTCTCTAAGGTAAATTATGGAGAAATGAACTGTTCTTTGTAGCATCTTAGTGTTGTTGGGTAGAATGCTATTCTAATCAAAATTGAGGACTGATGTAACTGAGATATATTTAGGAACTTTAGGGCTTCTGCTCCTGGGTTAAAAGGAGGTCTCAGCCTTTGAGACAAAAATTATATTAGACTAGAAGAAGTATTCGTAAATAGTACCCCAGATACACTGAGAAGCTTTGCTAATAGAACATCACAGTCTGCAAAAACTCCGGGTGGCAGCAGATGTGTGACACTGGGAGCACTGGACTATTTTGTCTTGTGACAAACGTCTCCATAAAAAGATCTCAGAGAGACTCTCCTCCTAAAAAGTAATGAGTGGTTACGTCTAAATAGTGAAACTGACTGAAAATCCCAAGTTGTGTCTTTCTATGTTGTTCAATAAGAAAGTTAATCTTTTGTAAGAGAAGAAAAGCATGTTTTAAAGTGTCATTCTGTTTTAGTTTAAGTTTTCTTTTTTTCCCTCAACTTTCTATTTTTCTTTCATTCTTTTAGTGTATATTAATAAAACTATTTTTGTTCATTTTTAAGCTTAAGCCTGCTTTGTTTTTTTTCTCCTAATCTCTCCCTCCCACAAAAAAGAGAATAAATACTAAAACCCCTACATTAATTGGTGTTTCCGCCCAGTTTTATTAAATTAAAACCATTACAGTGTCCAAAAACAAACAAACAAAACAAAACAAAACAAAAAAAAAAAAAACCAACAACAACAAACACCACCATGAATCCTTCACCAAGGAGTAGGGGCCTTCACCAACGACATCCCCTTGGGTGTGCAGTGATCCCCATGCACAAACAGCCAAGACAATTTCCCTACCTCAAAAGCAGTACCCTGCCCAGACAGGCAAGATCAGCACAGCAGGACCTGTTCTCTTCATGCTGTGTGGTGGAATCAGGCTACGGCACTCACCTTCCTCACCCAGAGAGAATGAGGCCAAAAACAAGGTTACCATCTCCTAAGTCTGAGCAGCCTCAAAGAAAAAGGGCAGTCAAAAAGCAAGCTGCATAAATTGTGATACTTAACCATAGCCTAATCTCAGCCAGTGATGAGGTGTGTGCAGGTACTCCACACTGCACATCCATCGTTTCCAGCGGAATATTCCCAATGTGCACAGGAAATCCAGCCTTTCAGAAAACTGGCCACATCATGGTCCCTCCCCACTACATGAAGTGTTTCTGTGGTGCTGTCCACAAAGGGTGGGCTCCACTTTTCTGTACAAAGCTTTATGTAACTTCTAGGCAAACTACCTTCAGCCATTTAGCAGCAAATTCCAGTCAGAGCTAATGAACTAAATCCTCTTTCATAAAAGCCAAGGAAAGCAGAAGAGAGTCCAAATTGAGAAATGATAGGTGTTAAGCTTTCGAGATGATAGAACTGAATCCCACTCTGAAGAAATTTGTCTGCCTAAGAAGAGATTGGGTTTTACCGGAAATATTATATAGCTTCTTCTTAAGATTATTTCAGAATATGCCACTTCTACCCCCCACTCCAGAGACACTAATAATCTGCAAGGTCACAGCTCACCTCTGGACTTCCCTCTTTTCCCAAGTTCCCCTTACATTCCATTGTTAAGGCAGATTAGAAAAGCTGCACTTTAAGTTAGATCTCATCCTGCATAACAGCTGTCTGGGAGTGCAACATTCAGAACTCCAACCTCCACCAGAGTAATGGGGCACTGACATCTGACTGTAAATTTTAGTTCTCATTTAAAAGTTTTCTGGTCTTATAGTTACATACAATATGTATATAATGCAGACTGTGCAGCATAATACACACCATCCTGCTTCAATATCCTACACTGCATATATATCTCATAGACAGGAAAACAGTACACAACAGTTTTATCCTTTGTGCTGAAGGCCTAACCTGAGGACTTATGCAGAACAATTGCTTAAAGCAAGCTTTGAACTCAAAATTACATAGAGGAATAATAACCATCACCTAACGATAATTTTTCCTCTTCTGCAAGATACCAAAGAATTTATCTGTCCTCAGATATGATGCACTCAAGTCCACTCATTTGTGCACATGCAGATATAAAACAAAATCTGCTCACTGGCACTGTGAAGAGCTGAAGCAAGTACCTATATACATCCTCCCCGCTACTGAGAAAAGTAATTGTTTTCTTCACCGCATGCATGAAGAGAAACAATTCCACAGGCAGCTTTCTGATGGTGATGGCATTCTACCCCACTCAGAGTAAAAGCTTAGCTAATGGCTTCAGCAACAAAGCTTGATGCTCCATTCAAGACTAGACCTGAAGTTCACCAGAATTTCAGGGTTAATGGTACTTTCCCCTGAGCACTTCCAACTACCTGCAAAAAATAAAAGTTTAAGTCTCTTCTGATAACTGCCATATGCAGCAGGAAAATCAAAGGCTAAATATTAAATTAAATATTAAATTCTATCACTATTTCAGGCAGAAGTGTTTGCTCTCAATAACTGAAAAATAAAACTATGGAAGACAAAACAGATACAACCCAAAAAAGTACAGAAATTTTATCTTTGCTGCGATGAATTTATTCCTCTGAAGCAGCAATGTCTACAAGGGATCTGACAGACGACACAAAATCAGAAGTCCCCAACCAACCAACCTAAAGCAACAGCACGCCATGGCAGTCTTAAACAAAACAACATGGACTTGAACACAATTACCATCTGCCAGTCAAAACTGCCAAGAAGAATGACAAGCTTTTGAAGAGTGTCCTTTGAGAACAGATACAGCTTTGTTCACACTGCAGCCAAGTGTGATTAAAATAATTTATGCTATAGAGTGCATCGTGTGCTTTGCAACTTTTATATGGCATATTAGAGGAAAATAAGATTTTGTGTTAATAATGAAGTGAAACCGTTCAGAGTCAGTCATAGGCAGGGATTTGTTATATGTCTTTTTTTATAGCAACAGGTAACCTTCACTTACTGTACAGCCTTAAGAGCATTATAACTTCACAACTGATCTTCTTTGCTTTCAATATCATAAAATCAGAAAAGGTCCTGGTATCACTAAAGGAGGGGAGGGGAAAGGAGGAGCATGAGCAAGAATTTTAGCAGTGATGTAAATCTTTACCTCTGTTCCCTTAGACTTTGCCCTTCCAAACTGCAAGCTGACTACAACGTAAAAAAAGGGGGAAAATATGCTTGGAATTATCCCGACAAAAGTTTTTTTGCATATAGTATCAAAGACATTTTGAAAATGCCATCTGGACATCAGAAACAGAGAATGCCACCTCTTCCTCTAACAATAGAGTTAAACTAAACGTCATGCTTCCCTACCAATGACTGGAGTACAGCAACTTACAGACCCAAGGATCTAACCAGTTAAGGTATGGCTTCTCATACAGAGCTCCCTGGAAGCATGAAGCTACCATAACTTGACTAGAGGAGAATAAATACAGCAAACCCTGCAATGAAGTGACAGGCTAGCCTGCAGTCAGGTAACTGTGCTGCAGTAACACGCTGACAGTCTTAACCACAACACACACTCATTCTTCCAGTTCAGTTCACAACTGAAAGCAAACCAACAACCTTTACAGGGGAGCAAGTGGCAACTCAGACCCAGCAAACAGAGCAAAGAGTTGTAGAATTTTATATCCAACGTTCAAGAGGGGATTCTATCTGGTTCTGCAAGGCAGTTTATGTATTTCTAGAGCCTCACATCCTTAAAAAAACCTATACAGGATGGAGAAAACAAATTCATCATCTCATTTTTTTTAAATGTAAGAAACCACCTCACCTAACCATTTTGGGAAGATTTATACTTGATCAACCTACAACACATAACCTTTTTTTTTACTACTGAACAACTTCTAAACTTAAGAACGAGAAGCTAGCATGTAAAATATATTTTTTGTTTTCCAGATATTCAGTGAATCTAATATTGTGTGTAAGCTCTTGGCCGTCTAGAGGAAAAAACTATTCAGGCAAACCCGCATTATCTCCGTATTGCCACAGCCTTTCCTTATTAGGCTAACATTTTGAGATTCCAATCAGACTGCTGTGAAGTTCAACATGCACAAAGCATCCATTTTGAGGAAACTTCACAGCCAGTTTCCCGTCCATTCCCCCCCCGGCCCAAGTGAGTTACCTCCCTCGGCACCAACCCCCTTGACACATAGCCACACCAGAACAAAGCCATATGGATTAGGTTTTTCACTGCTTTCCAACGCATGGAAGAAAAATTTAAGACCCTTGCTCTCTTGGAAGTTCAGCTTTCACACTGCGCCGGGAGGCATCGGTAACGAAAACAAGCAGCCCCTTACTGATAAGCCTTTCGATATAACGAACAAAACACTGGATTCCCCTAGAAACTGGAGAGAAATAGATGATCCGTCTCTCAACACGGCCGCCCGCACACACGAGCGGGCTTTAATCGGCTCAACTACAGCGGAACCGGGGAGACGAAGGAAGCGGGGAACTACTACCGGGATCCCGGGCGAGAGGCAGCGGCGGAAGCGCCCCCCGAGGCCAGCCCGCTCCTCTCACCTGCGGCCACCCTCCCACGCCGGGGGGGCACCTGCCTCCGGCCCCCTCAGCACACACAGGGCAGGGCCCGCTTCCCCCGGCCCTCCGAGGGAGGAAACGAAAGAGGGGAAAACGAAAGACGGTCAAGCGGCACCTCCTTCCCGCCGGAGGAGAGGCCCATCCGCCCCTTCCGACGCCCTGCCCGCGGGGTGGGTGTGCAGCCTCCGGCCCCTGCAGCCCCGCCGGCCCGGGGCTCGGCCCGCAGTCCCCGGCGGGTCCCAGGCTGACCCTACCACCACCTCTCCACCCCGACACCCTCCAGCGGAGGGAGCGCAGCCGCCTCCGGCCCCTTCCTTCTCCACCACCTCCTCCGGGAGGGCCACTCGGCCGGCTTCACCCCCCACCCCCGCCGCCCCAGTCCGGCCAGGGACCCCTCGATAGGCCCAGCACCGACCTGGTGGAGAGCGGTGAGCCCGTCCACATTGGCGTAGTTGATGTCGGCGCCCCGTTCCAGCAGTCGCAGCACCTCCTCGGTGTCTCCGCTGGAGCAGGCGGCCAAGAAGACGGCGCCGTCGTCAAACTTCACCTTGGTCTTCTTGCGTTTGACCACGGGAGGCTCCAGGTCGGTCTCGGAGCCGATCCAGCGCTTCAGCTGCTCGTTCCGCTTCTGCTTGGCATCCGCCATCTTCATACCCCGCCCGCGCCGGCCTCCTCAGCCACAGCCGCGCCGAGCGTACACTTTATACCGCCACTATCCCACAGCGCACCGCGGCCGCGCGCGCTCACCCACCCAGGAGAGGGCGCGGGGCGGGCGGGGAGCGGACAGGCGGGGCGGGGCAGGGCGGGGCGGTGGCGGCCTTGTTAGCATAATCTCGCGAGACTGTCGGGAGGGAGGGCGCGAGCGGGGCGGGCCCGGACCGAGTTGGGCGTGGGAAGGGAGAGGTGGGAGGAGGGAGGAAGAGGTGGGAGGAGGGAGGGAGAGGTGGGAGGAGGGAGGGAGAGGTGGGAGGAGGGAGGGAGAGGTGGGAGGAGGGGGTGGTGAGAGGGAGGTAGGAGTGGGGAGTGGAGAGGAGGAGGGGGAGGTGGGAAGTGATGAGGGAGAGGTGGTGTGTGGGGTGTGGGAAGTAGGAAGTAGGGGTGGGAGTGGTGGGGAGAGAGAGGGGGAAGATGGAATGGAGAGTGGAGATAGGAGTGGGAGGGAGAGGTGGGAGTGGGGAGTGGAGAGGGGGAGATAGGAGTGGAGGGGGAGAGGTGGCGGTGGGGAGTGCAGTCCCTCTGTCGGGCAGCTTCGCTAAAGGCGCTGCCCGTCCCCGCCTGCGACTTCTGTCACCTCCGGCAGCATCGGTGTTTCTGCCTGCATTGGTAAATGGGACACATGCAGCCACTTGACGGAAAAAAGGAAATCAGTGGAGCGACTTGCTTGAGGGTCCTTTGTTTTGGGAGGTTAGACATGACCACCTCAGACCAGCTTGATGTAGAAAAGCAACAACTCCCATTTGTCTCTATGCTTTAGGGGACCTCCAGAGAAGCTGGAGAGGGACTCCTTATCAGTGATAGAACCAGGAGTAATGGGTACAAATAAGACTAGATATTTTTGTAAAAATATTCTTTATTATGACTGTGGTGAGACACTGGAACAAGTTGCCCAGGGAGGTTGTGCATGTCCCAGGCCTTGATGAACCTGGTCTTGTGCGAGGTGCCACTGCCCATGGCAGGGGATTGGGATTAGATGATTTTTAAAATCCATCCCAACCCTGTAACATTCTATAATTCTGTCATTCTACATAGCAGTGGACAAAGTCCTGTGCTTATTGTTCATTTCACTTACAGTTCACTTCCATGATGTCAAAACCCAGGGTAGCACAGCCATCCTTTCTCTTGGGAGAAAACAAGTAGTTGCAAACGAAGCAGCATTTGAAGATACAAAGACCAAAGTGTTTTTATTCAGAGTTGCAACTTCTAGGAATCAAGCTATTACAGATAATAAAGCTTTTTCTATGCACAGCATGTTTTCTTTAGCTAAAAGCAATATGTATTTTGCTTTAAATGGAATCAATCATTTCTGACGATAAAATGTGGTTTTGAATTTACTGGAAAATAAGTTATTTTCAACTAATTATAGGAGACAAAGTATTGTTTGAGAGGGTCACCAAACCTCATACACTTCAAATTTTGCATGATTTGTGCTTTTCTAATTATACCGTCTCCTTATGGTGAGCAGTCTTGCAGCCAAGTCAGGCTCATATTTCCATTTTTATTGATAAAGATGTCAGTGACATTTCAGAAGACGTAGCAGTTGCAAGCTACCTGCAGCAACGTGCTGTTCTTAATGTCTTTCAGAACAGATTTCCATCTGGAGATATTTGCATAATATCCATCAGACTTACTCATACAGCAGTGCATGAGATACATGCACTGACGGTTTGCAGGCATAATATGATTGAGAACAAAATACAACATCTGGTAGTCAAGATGAAAGATTTGCAGTCTAAGTAGGTGGATGAAAGATTATCTGGCACCTAATTTATACCCTCCCATTGGCAGCCTGTGTGACTATCCAGGGGTACATTTTAGATTCCTGGGTTTGAAAGTGTGGCTGACTGCAGAGTACAATTCAAAACCAGTCTTTGCAGTGTTTATTACTCTCACAAATGATTTAGTTGTTCTTGGGCGTAGCACTGGTACCATCAGTGTGGCATGGACAGTTACTAGCTGGGAGCTTAGACTCATGTCTAAGGAGGAAATTTGCACAGGCTCCAGCCCCCTGCTGTGGTCTTGTCCTTGTGGGCAAACTTCCCTGGGGACAGACTCTCAACGCAGTGCCATTTCCTGAGGACTTGTAAACCATAACCCAGAAGAAGGTAATGCAAGATAAAAGCCGCATTCTTCTGCCCCAGATGTCTCAGATATTTTACAAGTCACCTCCCCATCATGCTTCTGCTCTCTCAGTTGGCTGTCTGAAAATTTGACTCTTCAAGAAACTTCATATGAGAAGAATGTTTGATTTCAACAAACAATATTTAAATAGAGTGCTTTATTAGCAACAATGTAATTCTAGGCAAATCGATAGGCATGTGTTCAAAATGCACCCTCTCAGGAATTTCATTGTCATGGAGCGTGTTTCTAAGTTTTCATCAGAGCTCCAGTCCCCTCTCCTTGATTTCAATTTTCCAGCTCAGTTTTTTTCTCTCTGGTCATGTATCCTCCTTTAACTCCAGCTTCTTCTTGGCTTGTTGGTGAAATGCAGAGGTTCTACAGCTCAGTTTTGTTCTTAAGCATCATACAGTTAGTTTCATTTTAAAAAACAGATCTCATACTTTCTTTTTATTCTTCTTTCCAGGAAAGATTTTTCACTGATTCAGCTCCATCTTTTCAGAGAACTTCAGCAAATATTTTTCCATACAATGCAGCTATTTTTGACATTAATTCCTTGAATTTTAATTTTTTTTTTTTTTTGATTGCACCTCAGGGTTGGGAGTTATTTTATGTTTGAGGGGTTTTGCAGACACTACAGGCAAGATATAATTCATTTGTACAGTCAGTTGAAACTCAGATGTTTCATATATATTGGATATAAATGTCTTGTGGAGATAGCTGTGTGCTCTATTGGAAATAATATGTAGTTCTTAAATCTAGCAAAACATGGTTTTTCTTGAGCAAAAAATAGAGCTGTCATTCATGTAAACTTGTTAATCTCTGCAAGTGTCCACACTTCAAGAAGGAAATAATAATACTAATAATATTATTTTTAATTTCTAATTTTTTCCTATCTCATATCTCCCATAAATGCTTATAATTTCAATAAAATTATAAACAATAATAACTATTAACAATTAATAATTGATAATTATTAAAATTATCAGTTGGTCCATATCCTTTATCCCATTGTAATGCCATTCTACCTCATGTGTAATGTTATTCCATTTCATTGTAAAATCAGTGTAGCTGAGAGAAGATGAGACTGTCTATAGATTCTAATTCACTATTAATTGACATAAACATATGTAAATACCAATAATAACTTCTGTAGAAATATGAAAATCTTTTCCCACTATCTGTCTGAGCATGGAGTGTTAAATTCATTTGTGCAGAGGGTTAGAGCAAACATATAATAAAGCTATCTTTGAAGACCATATTAAAAGTGAGTATCAAATTAATTCTGAAAGAGTCACTACCGCAAGAGAGAATCACAAGGGTGAATTAGGTAACTCCATAAGTGTGCATGTATGTTTACGATAATCATAGTATGCTAACAAGAGACGCTTAACAATTTGAGCAACATTGTGAGTGCAACTTGAGGACACACTAAGTTAGACCTAGTTTAATCACGCTTTTTTTATGTATTGCTACCTGATTACCCAATACACTAGGTGTGCTGTTAAATCCTTTGTTTGCATGTATATACACTACACTAAAGGTAATTAAGTATGTAATTTTCCACATGCAAATATTAGCACTGAATTCAGTAGGACTGCTTTTCTGTAGAGGTAACCATGTAAACATTTTACAGGGATAGCATCTATGTGTATAGATACTTCCAAATAATTTAACAACAACCTTCAAGTGATCATTTTTTCTTAAGAGCATTACAACCATTGTTCAAACCTATTTCACACAGGCTTCTAGACAACAGAAGTTCACATATGAAGCTTTTGCACTACCCAAAATCATCATCTTTTAAGATGTAGAATTTTGTTCTTACCTCCAACTGGATAATTTCTGCCTTGTCTCTCATTTTGAACAGCATTACACACAGTGTGGCTTCTAAAAATTTTGTCATAACATTTTTCTCTCGCCATTGAAGGAAAAGTTATAAATCAAAGTTGATGTCATCCATTCCACCTGTGGGAAAAAAGGGTAATTTGAAGGATAGTGACAAATATCCATATATATATAGACACAAATTTTTCTAATAAATTTAACAGATTCTTATAAAGACTCATGGATGGTAAAAGGAGAGAAAGGATAACAGAATACAAAAGTATCTTTTCACATGAAAACACCATGACAGAGATATTTATCACAAGAATGAAGCATTTCTTTCATTGTTTTATTTGATAGTCATAGTAATTTCTATCTTTAAATCTGCTATATTCTCTACCCTGATTGTGTGAGACACCCACACATGTAACAGTGAAACCTCTGGTACAATCCTTATCCAGAAAAAAAGAGGTAAGAGGACTATGCACTAATTGCTATCAGTTTTTTCAAGTAAAATACATAAGAAGCAGACTTCTTGCTCTTTAGTAAGTTCTGAGTAAGATTCTTATACAGAAACCCCACATTTCAAGGTGAGTTACTTTTTGATGCTGCATAATCCTGAGTCACCAAAACCAAAACTAAAACTACCATAGCAACCAGAGCACAGATTTATAAACTCTGCAGTTCTGAATTGGATTTGCAATGGTGTATTCTCCCAGCATCTTCCTTGAGCTTTACACAGATTGGTGTCTCTGTGTTCCTGAATGGCAATGCAAGCTAACATTTAATTTTGATTCACATAGAGATGCTCTCACATATTTTTATGTGTACCCATCTGTTAAATTAGCATTTGTTCTATGGACAATTCCAACAGTACATGGATTGAGCTAAAAATAGTTATCTTGGCTAGTAAAAGGTAACACTATGTCCATTAGAAATAGGAAAATATACTTATTTATAAATTTGACTTTATAAAATCATTCTTACTTTCAATTAAATTTGTTTTGTCTAGTCATGTAATGAAAAAAAGAACTGAGCCATATGTTGTGTAACAGAAATATAGGTGCTCTGTTTCTATCCAATCTTTGCAGTCCTGGGAACACTGCATATGTATGGATGGAGACACAGTGTTAGACTGCTGTGACAGTTGTCCATTTTGTCCTCTTGATATTGAGAACAAGTACCTTTGATTTATTTTTCTATCTTAAAGGTCACATAACCTTATAGTAGCTTATATGAACCTCTGTTCAACTTTTTGAAGGTAAACTGTTTCTTTCCCACTCGTGTGTGTGGCTTGAGTTGAGAAGCATATTGCTGAAACATACAATTTAAATACTGAGGGGGAATGGAATGACCTGTCCTTCTGAAATGCATTCAAGTTGTTCCCTGTGAACTGCATTCTGAACATATCACAGCTGGGAAACATATTTTCAGAGCTGTAGGAGAGTGTTTTGGACAAATAGAAATTAATTACATCCTATTCTAGCTTTTCACTCACAATGCAAATGTAAATACACTCAAGGGTTATTGACATTCATGACACATTTCTGCCTTTCTGCTACCAGAAGGTATATGAATTTCCTTTTAAGTATTTGGTTTGGTATATGAATGTGTCATTTCTTTAAATTAAAAATACTAAAATCTATATGTGGTTAGACAATCGGCTTGCCTTGGATTTTGTGCATCTAGGAGTATGTCTTGCTGCTCATGGTGCCCACAGGCTCTATTTTTGTGAGCATATGACATAACTGCACACTCACATCATGGTTAGTCTTAGCAATGTAGTAACACAAGTGACACACCTATGTCACTGCAAAAATAATGTCATCCTTTAGTCTATTCAGACAGCCACTAAAATGAGGAGGATTTTTTTTAAAAAAGAGGACTGACTGTCAGCGTACAGCAATGCTTATTTACAAGAATATTCATAAAGACCTGTGTCTCTGAATACAATAGAAACCAGCAACTGAAAGCAATTTTCTTGCTCAGAAATCACTTCTTCTAGTAGTTCATTGTCCTAATAAACACTTCTACTCTTTTTCTCTTCCCCATATTCGTTACGAGCCCTTTGCTATGGAAAGCTACTTTTGTAGTTAACTTCTCACATTACAGCTCAACTGATCGGACTTCATCCCAAACCATGAAGTGACTTCTTTGGTGGCCTCCTATTTTTTCCCGAGCACAAGGCCATAAAGAAATTGAATTGCTTAATCTTGTCAGTTCAAAAGAAGAGTTACTCAACTGAGACAATAATCTGAGGCAAAATTACAGCAGCCACTAATGTAACACTAAGGTACTCCAGAAACTTTAACATCTATATCATTAATGCAGGGATGTATGCTTTAGAATCTTAAATTACTTCTGGTTTGATAGGCTTGTGACTTTCAACCTCCACCTGATGAAATTACATTTCCTAACCATTTCAATATTGGTGTGCTGTCCTGCAACTCTCCCATTCATCACAGTAACTCAAAACACGTGAGAAGGGACCTGTAAAATTAATTTTCC
Organism: Hirundo rustica; assembly: GCF_015227805.2. Taxonomy (NCBI): domain Eukaryota; kingdom Metazoa; phylum Chordata; class Aves; order Passeriformes; family Hirundinidae; genus Hirundo; species Hirundo rustica. The sequence continues at coordinate 40,183,947 of NC_053453.1, forward strand.
TTTTAGTAGATGCTTATGTAACTTGAAACTGTATTCTTTTCACCAAAGCATTATTTATCCACCTAGTGTAAGATGAAGAAAAGGCTGTAACCTCTAGATTTTAGCCTTTTTCTTTCTTTCTTTTTTTTTTTTTTTTTTTTTTTTTTTTTTTCCCCCTTAAATAATTTGGATATATGACTCAGCCTTCTCTTTGCCTGAGAGAGACATGTCATCCAGCATTTTCTTGGAGGCCTAGGCTAGGGTTTCACTAGTTAATGAAGACATTCAGGTAGGTTACTGACACAGAGAATTTCAGTCCTCCTTTCTTTGTACTGCTCATTCCCTACCTCTGGATGCACAGATGCCCTTCCCTCTTTCCCAGCTTTGGTGTTCATTTGACACCTGAATGAGTCGGCTACACTAGCAGACTATTTACTTCTTGGCTCAGCTAGTTTTCTTCTGGTCTAGCAAACTGAACAAATGTATCAAAGGGTGACAGGAGGCTTCTGAAAGAGTTGGGAGTACGTGTCCAGGTCTGAGGAAAGACAGAACCCCTCTTATCAGAAGCAGGAATACATTATGTAGGCTCAACCACCACAAGAAATCTCACCTGTTATTTTTAGCTGTGACCATTAAATCATTAATTTTTCATGTCTTGAAAGGTTTCTTGAATGGTTTGTTGTCCTTTGGACCTGGACTCTGGCATGTGGAAAATAAATCTGCTAACTTGAGTAAGGCAAGCAAACTCTCTCATTGCCTTCCCTGTGGAGGCTTTGGATGTCTTCACATGACATTCTCTTTGCTTCCACGTGGCAAATGGGATTCTGTGCAAACATGGCAGTGAGTGGAGGGCTAGATCATTTTCCTGTTAAATTACAAAACAACTATCTCATTCTTCGCTGTCTTAATTTTAAAACCTGACAATCTTGCGGTGATACACTTAGCACACACTCAGTCCTGAGTGTACAGCATCAGTGGCATGAAGTGAGCTAGGACCCCAGCAGAAACTCACCCCCAGAGACAGCGAGGCAGTGCTGGTCTTCATCTCCCATGCCCACCTGCCTCTTCCTCCCAGGTGTGTTTGGGTGGTGATCACTACCCTGTTACAGCACTGGTCGAGTGTATATACTACACAGGTATAGTGTATATACTATATACCTCTTTATGACTGAAAGAGTTATGGTATACTTTTACTTCAAACACTAACTGAGATCTAAAACTGATTTTGCTGAGCTCAGACACTTGGCTTGGTTATATTAAGCATTCCTTGATTTCTAGTTATGTGCATTTCATTGCTTTTTCCCTCTATTGGAACTGGCTCAAGAAAGTAAAGGCTGGTCTTAGAAATGCTCAACACTACACTCATTTTAAGACAGATGGGTGGATAGATAGACAAGAAATTACCTTATTTCAACTAGATTAATAACAGTAAAATTAACTACTTGTATATACAATGATAGTTGGAAGATAAAATTTTAAAATTTAATTGTTTTAATTTTTTTTTGTTACTAACATTTTGATAAGTAATTTAGGACTGTGGGCTGATAAGTAGAATAAATAACAGGAACTTGTAACATTCCTGGCTCTGCACCTGAATCTTGATTTTACATGGGATAAATAACTTAAAATTCTTGACTTGACATTTCTGACCTAAGTTTGTATTTGAACCTCAGGAGCTGAATAAAGAGTTTTGATCAAATGAATTAGAATCTTTCCACTCCCACCATCCACAATTAAAAATCTAAAATATTTAAATGAAAGCCTTAATAAAGATATAATAGGCTACTAGAGATACAGCACCCAATGCTGGATCTTCTTTTGAAGTGGGAATTTTGACTGAGCTAATAATGCCCTGAAAAATCCAAACATTCTTGCACTAACACAAAAGTGATTTCTATGCTAAATGTCTGTGTTACAATTCAGTGGGCTCCCATATTTAAAAAAGTTAGAGTTTGCATAATTTTGAATTTGTACATAATATTAAATCTTATGATCTTTATAAAATCACTGCAGTACTCCCCGTAAAATAAATGGCAAACAATTTATTTCAAAAGGAGAAGAATCTGGTCCTAGTCCCTCACCACTTGCATTTAGATGAGATTATAAAGAAGGTCTAACTACTATAGAAAAGCAAACAGTGTAAAAAAATAATGGCCTAAAGCACAATTACTATGTCTTCTTTTTGTTAAAAAACTAACTCATAATTAAAATTCAAAATTTACGTCACTGCTTTTCTGCATTGCATATTTCCAAAGATTCTTATTTTCAAAGAGATACCATGCAATTCCCTACAAAAAACACAAATATCCTGCAACTGTATTCTGCATACAATCACCATTATATAACACTCACACTTCTCTGCAGCAGCAGTCAGCACAAAGGAAAATATATTTTATATTGTTTTATACCCCGAATATGTGCAGTAGTTTTAATGACTATTTCCTCTAGAAGTATAGTAATTGTATAGGTAATACATACAGGTCACATTAGACACTTGTTCTGTCCAGAGACTGTCTAGATGTATTAATTTGTTTTCACTTAAAACAGTCAAGATTCAGTTTAGAAACTCCTACTTGTTTTAGTGACTTTGTATAAGCTCCCAGTAATATCCCACTGAATCCCACTGGAGTTTCTTATGCAAGTAAATGATTTCCAGTGTAAGTTCCAAAATCTGTAATTTAATTATGTGTTAACTTATGAAGGCATTATACAACACACAGATAATTTCCAGCCTGACTATTTATTCAGGTGAAATATATTTTAACAGAGCTGGAATCTCATTCCCCTGTTATATAATGTTCCCACAGATTCACACTTCAGTTTTAATAAAGAGATGAGGATCAGCCCTCAAAGAAGCAATTACCCCACGCAGTCCTCATAAGTAGAGAGATAAAGCTAAATATAATATAAAGCATGCCATTTGCCCAAACAGTGTTTAATGAAGTCCATACCATAATCAAAACATAGTTAAAGAAAACCAGGCAGTTACCTAGAAACAAAAGTACAAAAATATCTGTCTCTGTCACATGTCTGAAAGCATTTATGGCCAGATCCTGCCACTGTGCCCTCGCTCCCATTGTACAGTATTTATGAGCAGGCCCATTGAGGTACTCAGGTATTAAAAACAAATTGGAAGTTAATAAATTCTTCATTTGCTTTTAAAGCTGCCATAAAATAAGCAGCCTTTAGATTCAATATTTGCTTTAATGATTCCAGTGTACAGTGGCTTTGTTAGGTTTGTGTTGCCTAGGTTGGGTACAAGTTATGCAAGCCCAGAGCTCAGCTTAAGCCACAAAATTCCAGTAGTCTAAATTAAATCTAGCCTAGTTTAGTTTACACTTGAACTCTGCTTATATTACTACCTGTAGCCAAACTTTTTGAGCTTTAAGGTAGCTCAAGTACATCTTTTTGGCTTCTTTTGTATCTGTTGATATTTCATCTGCTGGTGTGGAAGTTACATGTGATCAAATCATCAGCTGGTGTAAACTTGCTGTAACTACCCTGGATAAAGGCCTAAACTTCAAATTCTTGTACTTTGGAAATAAGATTTGTGTTCCGCTTATACAAATAGAGATTTCTGAGGAAGTCTAGACTATACTGAAACAAATAGACACCTAACTGACTGTATTGGGTCTGGCTGAGATGGAGTTCATTTTCCCATAGCACGCCTCAGAATGCTGTGCTTAGCACTGGCTGCTAGAAAGGTCTTGATAACACCTCGCTGTTTTGGCTCCTGCTGAGCAGCGCTGGCACATCAGCGCTGTTTTCCACCAGCAGGGAGGCTGTTATCCACCACTGCCCTCCACAAGCAGGGAGGCTGGGGGGCACACAGCTAGGCCAGCTGACCTAAATTGACCAAAGGGATCTTCCATATCATATGATGTCAGCTCAGATATAAAAGCTAAGGAAACGAGAAGGAGGAAGAGAAGGTCATTCATTATTTACAACATTTGCATTTTGGAGCAACCGCTATGCATGCTGAAGCCCTGCTTCCCAGTTCATCACTTGCCAGTGAGAACTAGAGGATAAAAATATTTTTTTCCTCTTTCTTGCACACACACTTTGAATTTTGCTTTAGTAAACTGCCTTATCTCAACCTATGAGTCATTTTCTGTCTTATTTTCTCTTCCCTGTCCAGCTGAGAAGGGAGAGTGATAGATAAGGTTGGTATCCAGTCAAGGTGAACCCACCACATTCAAAAAGTGTGCTTCAGACTAGAATTTGCTTGATACCCAAATTAATGAAATGCAATTGCTTCATCTGAATGGCATGGCCAACATAGATAACATTCACAGATAAACTATGACCAGTTTTTAGAAAGTTTAGTGGAAAACTTTCTGCCTTGGTCCTCTCCAACCCGCACAGTAAATGTCTGTCTATCTATCTGCAACAGAGGCTGCTGCTCGACATCTGAACAAATATTTGAGACCTGTGAACACTGTGTCTCTACTTGGCATCTAAATTTAATCTGTACCCTAAGTTAGTACATTATGTCTAAGTGAGCAAGTATAGACAGAGATGGATACAGTTTGTCTGTGATCCAAGCTGCTGCATATCTTGTCTGGTTTTAAAAGAGATCTCCCTGTCAGGTAATGTAGGAATACAGCTGAGACCAAAGCTGGCTCGTTTCTGCCCAGCTTGGAGCACCAGCAAAACAAGCTGCTGTCTGTCTGCACCTGTCTATGAAGACTGTTGTGATGGGACATAGGAGTTACAAGACTCACAGTGAAGCCCTGAGGTTTGAGTCTAGGTGGAGGCAGGAGCCAGGTGATAAAATTAAGACAATCTGAAATCAAGAACCAGAGACATATAATGCTCTTTAGCTTAACAGAGTAAGGCAGGTATACGATTGAATGTAGGGTTTGGCACCAGGAAGCTTGCATGCACTTTGACAAGAGCATAGCTGGACTTCAGATGGAGCTGGAAAATCAGGGAGTGTAATTCATGAGGTCAGTGCAGGAGGAGCAGTCAGAGCAAAAGCAAGGACAGATGGCTGGGGACAGAACTACAAATGAACAGGTGGTGAATGCTAGCAGGATCCTGAGCAGTAAAGCCAAAGACAACAACAGACACCCTGAGGCAAGGCAGAGAACAGAGTTCAAGGCACTGTACTTGTTCTCAGGACATCTTTTGTATACACCCCACCTGCCAACAACTAATGACCTCTGTCTGCTGGCTGTAACACTTGTTTTGGGAGTTGGGTCCACTTCCCAAGGGTACAGCACCCAACGGCTGGCTATATGAAGCAAAAGTCATCTTCCTTGGCTAGTCATTGCATAGTCATACCTGGAAGGGAATGCATTAATTAACTTCAGTGAAGTTAGAGGAGGACTGTAAAGAAATCTGTGGAACATTTGTTTTCATGCGTATTAATCAATATAATGAGGTGCAATCATGTAATGGTCCCATTGAAACCTCTAGGGCCTAGTAGGTACGCATATGCTTACATATACACTAATTAAGTAAGCATATACTTACGAAGGCCTCTATTTCAATATAAGTAGGAGCCTTAATTTTAAAGGGTATGAAAAGATGTAATTGGGCATATCAGTACCTGCAGGGCTGAAGATGGTGCAAGAAGATGGGTTAGTTCTCTGGCATGTATATCAGTCATTATAATAAAACCTTTTGCTGCAGTTGTGTACATATTTGCACACTGCCTGGACATTAATTATGATATTTGTTTTAATCCAACCAGGTGCATATAACTACAATCCTGTCCATAGCACCCATTGCTCTTGTGAAGTGCAAAAGAACTGGATGCAAGCCTTTTTCCCTTGGCACATCTGCTTCTGGCTGAAAAGCTGCAAAGCTTGCACATATATGCATGCATGTGTGTATGACAGAAGCTGGACTTCTGCCAAAGTGCCATTTGACCCTATGTCAGCGTTTGGCTTTTCAAAACGAAAAAGCTTTTGGCCTTTGCCATTTGGGTGGTGATCAGTTCATCCCCAGCTCTCTTTAGACTTATAAAGTATTAGTAAAGCTAGTTATTTTCAGCAGTGAGATGAGTGTTTCAGGATGGGATATTCTTACATAGTTATAAATGTACACGGGGAAGTCTAAGTAAAGCGAATCAGCCTGCAGGCTGAATTATCCCCATTTGCTTGTTTCTGTCAGATACTTTCTTCCAACATTTTTTTTTTCTTTCATTAACATACATAAGATGGTAAAACGCACTCACAGTAACGTCTTCGGAATTTATTGACAGTGATTTTTGTTTAACCCAAGATTAAAAAAAAAAAAAAAGGCACAATAATTTCAAATCATTTCCTTTTTTTTTTTTTTTTTTTTTTACATTAAATAAGGAAACGAAAAAAGTTATGTCATATCTTAGAGCATGTTTAGGATGTGTATCCAAAGCAAATGCGAGGTTTCCAGTGCTTTTTGTTTTTTTCAGATGACTTTATTATGTTCCAGTAAACAGATCGTAATCATGTCTTATCCTTGCTCTAGCTGGATGTTTTGCCAGGTCTTTTCTTTTTAAAGCAAGGACTCTCTTGTTTGCTTTTTATCAAGTAGTTTAAAAAGGAAATTATCATAAAGCTTTAGGATTATTTTGCTCTGGTACTACAGCCTAAAAACCTATCGCATCAGAGTTAAGAATCACATGTTTCTCATTAAATAGCCATGTTTCTTTTCAATCTCATGCTTTACAAAAAGAATTGATTTTTCTGTAATTTTCTGAATTAAAATGCATTAATTCTCTCATTTAATGCGCTTTTACATCCTAGACATCCAAATTCTACTGACTCTTTCCAGTGATCATAGAGTCCAAGGAGACTGTTCCCCTAAGATGGGTGCCTGAAGTCAGGCAGCATTAATATACCCTACTTCACACTCATTTAAGTCACTAAAATGCAAGTGCAAAGTGGAGTGAAAGGTCTTGGCTTCTGGTGGGATTATTTTAAACACTCCCGTTACATTTTCTATGCACACCTGTACATGACTGGACAGTGAATCAAGCTCTTTCAATTACATGTCAGGCTGCAACTGAAATTAGTAAAGGAAGCAGAGAGACTCACCTTGCAGAAAAGCACCTGAAAGAAATTATTGTTATTCACAGCTTTAGCTACAGCCCTTGTATTTCCATAGCTTTCACTGTTGATCATGTGCTTTATAGATCTGTTTTGGAAATGTGTGTCATTAGAGAATGTGACTCCCAGTTCAATATTCCGTAGTAGGCTGCATACTACTGTATGTTGGTCACATCTTCATCAATGGTTCAATGTAATAGGAGCAGATCAGCAGCTGAAAACGGCTGGAACTGATTCCTCCATTTAAAGAACCATGAATAATTTAGGTGGAAAAGACTTCTAAGATCATTTAGTCTAACCATTAACCCAGTGTCATAGATTAGTACAGTTTGGTTTTTAGTTAATATAAGAATATAGAATAATTCTCCAGGTCAGGACCTGGGAATTGCTTTAAAAAGGACAGGGACCTATCAGAGGGTTAGTTGGAATATTGGCATCTGTTCTGACCACTGAAAATTGTTGGCTATGACTTTGGGAAGTACCATATAAAACCCATTGATTTCCTTTGGCCAGAGAGAGACAGGTAACATCGAGTTGGGCCTGCTGCTCCCCCCTTTTTGGGAGGATCTGGCCTGAGACCTGGCCAGATTCCATCGGCTCCCAGGTGGGGAGGGGAAGGAGAGGTTGCTGCTTTCCAGCAACTACTTTCTCTAAACTTCCCTGGAGCAGGGAGAGATCTCTGCCGGGCCCCTGATAAGAGCTATGGGCACCATTTCAGCTGAGGCTGCCCCAATTTACACCGAGGGGTGGGCTGAGAAGGCATTTATGATCCTGCCTAGAGTTGTGGTTTGTTTTTTTGTTTGTTTTTTTGTTTGTTTGTTTGTGGTTTTTTGTTTTGTTTTGTGGTTTTGGGGTTTTTTTTGTGATTCCGGACTGCCCAGTTGCCCTGATCTCTGATGTTTCTGTGTGAGTTCTTCCTCCCTCACCGGTGCAGCCTTGAACGTCTAATACCACGAGCTACAGAAGGAGAGAAGGAGAGACAAAGACTCTGGGCAGATTTAACCCTATCCTGGCAACATGAAGCTTCCAGAGCTTAGCCCTTCTCTGAGAGAGAAAAGAAAAAGACAGAGTGAACATAAAGAAAAAAACAGCATGAAGTCAGTAGAGCAAGAGTGAAAAGACAGTTGGGACAGAGGGTTAAAGAGTTGGTTCCATTCTTACTTGAGCCATGGTAATGAACTTTATATTTAGATCATTCCTTTAAATCATGGGAAAGATATACATTTGGAGAGATAATTGTTTTGATTTGTGTGTGGATTTGAGCAAAGGTGTTTGTGATAGACTAAGTAATATTAAACTTATAAGATGCTTGAACAGAGATAGAGATGAGAAGCTCTCTGTGCCAGTGAAGAAGTGAGAAGATATCTCTGTACCTTGAGATGAAAAATCCTTTGCTTTAGACTTATTCACCTTTAAAAGGTGACACCCCAGTATGTAGAAGTCTAAGACCCATGACCCATAAGCAGCTGGGGAACCTGCTAATGGGAGGGGTCACAAAGGCAGGTTTCCCCAGGCGGCTGTTTTTGTGACAGTTAAAAAAGCCACAAGAGAACTGTTCTAAGTTGTCAGCGGGATCCATGTCTCTAAGAGAGACTCATTCCCTAAAGAATTAATGAAATACTCTTGAGAGATAGTGAAACTGACTGAAAATTACAAGTTTTGTCTCTTTATGTTGTTTTGTAGGAAGGTGAACAGTTTGTAAGGGGAGGGAAGAGTGTTTTTTGAAGTTTCATTCTGTTTTAATTTTTTTTCCAACTTTCTTTTTTTCTATTCTTTTAGTGTGTGTTAATAAAATTATTTGTTAATTTTTAAGGTTGAGCCTGCTTTGTTTTTCTCCTAGTCTCTCTCCCACAGTAAGAGTAAGTACTAAGACCAGAATTTAGTGAACGTGAAACCACTACACCCAGCATAGCCAACTCCACTGCTTAATCCATGTCCCTAAGTGCCACTTCCACAGTGACTCAATCACTTCCCTGGGATACATACATATGTGCACATTACCTTAGATCAGATTTTCTGTTCTGCTTGAACTATTTCTAGGTTTATATTGTAGGTGGTGCCTACCATACATGTGGTTCAGAATCCTTGTGCTCTAATTACGGTGGCAGTGCAGCTGGTATACTTTTGGAGTGAAAGTTAAAGTTTCATTTCCCTCAGAAAGAATATCCTATGTATGCACCAAACCCACTCAGCAAACCAAGCCAATGCAGAGTGAGGATGATCAGAGCATGGACTTTAAAACTTCACTGTTTTTCTGAATAAAAACCCAGCTGGAGATGCAGCTTCTAGATACCGAAGATTGCCTCTGGAGACAGCTCCTGCTCTACTGCACATCAGTGACTAAATCCTCAGCAGGATGAGGACCACTGGTTTTAATTAAATTGCATGTAATATTACTGCATATCAGGGCTGTGAGCTACATCACTATCTCAGCACTACTAAAGCTGGCATTTAGAATGATGGAAAGCAGTTGGAGAATTTCAGGTCTTTACTTTTTTCTGTGACATTCATTTGTGTATAGTGGGTATAGTATATACAGCTATCCTAGGTCTTACATTCAGGAAGAATTCACTTTTAAAGAACTGAAGTAGATACTTGCTTTAACTTTTTTTGGAAGCAAATAAGACATGACAGAAGTTACTGTGAAGATTAAATCATAATAATATAAAAACCTTGTATTTCATTAAATATGATTCTAATAAATAACCCTTAATATTCTTATATTTGTAGTGTTTCAGAATAATTTGCTACTGTCCCAAGGCATGAACTTTTCAGGATGACAATGAGAGCATTTTGCTTGCAGCTCATTTAAAATAGATTCATCCAGCCACATCTTTGGCACCCAGCCATCCAGGGGACTTGAGAAAGTTAGGAAAAAAAAATTCTCTCCTATTACCATAGTTGAAGGAGATCTGTAGGCTGAGTGTTAGCAGTGTCTATATAAACTGAGATATGAAGACAGGTTTTCTGATAGGTGAAATTAATGTGTCAGAGTCTGTGGATTGTAGACCACAAACAGTAGAAGCACAGAGATATCTTGTCAATTTGATTGTCAGCCGCTAGTTTGCACGCATTACTATATTTTCTATAGTATGGTGATGAGTAATAAAGATGGGCATATTTTAAAAGGTATTGTCATAATAACTATGAAGACTGGTAACGTTTAGCAAACCTTATGTGGCTGCTGTTACAAAGAGGTTGGTAAGGTCTAAGCACACTTATTTTACCAGGAAAACTATCCTGGTTTGCCATTTATTTCCATGTTGCAATCTGAAGTATGGTTGGTAAAATCTTAAATTTTTGCTGATTTGATAAAACTAGCTGACATGAATTAGCTTTTAATCCTTTTTCTTTAGTACATGTTGGGATGTTGCATTAATTATCAGTGATTCATCCTTCACACACTATGCCTAATGTTCCTATAACTATATATAATGTTCCTATAACTAGGACTGTTCATGTTATTGACTTGAACTCTATGGCCCAAAGTCACATCAATTATATCTCAAAGCCCTATTTTTCTTCCATTAAAATCCTTGTTCCTAAAAACCCATTCAAAGTCTAGCTCCTTGACTGTCTCAGGAAGGAAGCGCTGAACTTCTTCAGTCTATGTGGAGAAGAATCAGTAATAAGCTTGGCTGCAAAACAGCCCCAGGAATAACAATGAAACTCTGGCAGTATTATCACTCTGAAATTTCTCACTGCACAGGTCCTTCCTTGATCCATTTCAATTTATTCCACCGATCCTTTGGCATCCTGACAAGCCAAATATCAGTCAGAATCACAAGTATAGGCAGTTATCTCATCACTGATGACACCCATCTGTCCTTTGGTCATGTCCTTCATGTGTTCATAATACTGGGATTTGCTGAACTGTCCTGAATAAGACATCTAAAGCAAATTAAATACTTCTAATTATATCCCTACGGAAAAACTTCAAAGGGTTTTCTCATTCATGGTTTTCTTCTTGCTCATCGGATATTTCTCAGTGGCCTTCCTGTGTTATGCTTGAAAAGCAAGTATAGAAACTTAACTGGAAGAAAGAAGAAATAGGAAAAAGGGAGGACAACCTCTAACTCGGTCAAGAGTGTGCAGAAGCTAAGATGTGGAGGCAGTAGCTCTTCAAAAGAGGGCAGAAGGACTAGAAGCTGATTCAGGAAGCATACAAGATGTTCGCAGCCTTCAAATACCAAAAGACTATTACAAAGTGTAAGGACTCAGAAGAACCTAAATCTTATTAGCCAGGTTCTATTGTACTATATGGCTGTTTTTATGATCTAGGTTACAGCCATCTTCTGCTACATGATAACATCTTATGGCCAAACTAGCTCTTCTCACTTGTGTGTACACTTTGTACTCACAGCATACTGACCACATTGCACACTAAAGGTAATGATTCTTTGTAATCTGTGATCCATGTAAGAATGGTAAGCACCTTGAATCTTCTTTTTCATGGATAAAATTTTCATAGAAACATCTGTGTTTGCTGTGATTTCTTAGGCTTTCAAAACTGGCAAGTTTATTTAAAATCAGCAGTTCATTTAAAGTCTATATGCAAGTCAACTACACTGACACAAATTAGCACAAAGCAGACATTCCTCTGATTCTGACATACTATCAAAGCATGCCCTTAAGGCCTCCTTCAGGTGCACATCTCCACAGTCTGCTCTGGTTATTGCCTTTATGTCTGGCAGTTCAAAATCAGCAGAGATATTTTTGTGCCTACCCTCTTTCCTCATAACATTTTCCTTTTTGTTTTACAAATCATCTGTAAAATGTAACATTCAAATATCACAAGAAAAATATTTTGGCTCACTTAGACACAGACTAATTCTGAAGTGTTTCCAGCATCATTCTACAAGTACACATTAAAGAGTCACTTTGCAAAGCAGTGCAAAATCTTCAAGCTATGCTCACATCTGCCTTTGCATCTCAGTGACTCCACAAAGAACAGGAAAAATAGGTGGCTTCTCAAATAGTTGTTAGTCTGGCAACAATACCAATGTGTATGTGCCAATCTAGGAAGATGTTGCCTCTAAAATGTTTAAACAATTTAAGAAGGGAGGAGAGTTTAAAGTTTTTTGGTGGGTTTTTTTGGGTTTTTTTTTTGGTGTTTTTTTTTTTTTTTGTTTGTTTGTTTTGTTTTGTTTTGTTTTTAAGTTCGTTTTTTTAAATGAGAAAGATGTTTTGTTCTGAAGACTTATCATGGATCTTCCTAACCAGTTGTGTTCACAGTAATGATGTATCCTCATTTTTTTCCATGACATTTTCCCAACCCAGCTCTTTCTCTGCCATTGGTAAAGTAGGGAGGAGGCCATGGCTGGAAAAGTTGTGATATTATAAATCACAGGGAGGCAAAGGGAAGGAAATACATTGTGTTTCTCTGTTACTTTCCCTGTATTGCCCCACGGTGCCAATATGCAGACTTGGTAGCTTTGCAGTCTTAGAAGAAATGCCTTAGGTCTTTCAGCTTCCACATAATTACTGAAAAGCTGGGTAACAGACCTCATCAGTGTAATCTCTTTTATCTTCATCAAAGCTCTCATCATTCAGTGGATGTCAAGTTGGAGGCTGGTGCTGAACTCTCCAAGAGTTGTCTCCCATAACCTCTCTTCTGGTGATTGTCAAGGCTTATGTGAATGTTCAGCCTCACTTCTCACAGCTTTTCTCGCAATCCCTGTAGCTTTGCCTTACCAAATGTAGGTGTTACTTAAATGCTAGTAACATTCAGAAACTAATTTGTTGTCCACTGCAGTTATTCTCTATGCTTTCACAGAATCACAGAATATGCTGAGTTGGAAGGGATTCATCAGCATCAAGTCCAACTCCTCATCTTGCGGAGGAAAAATGCAACAATTTTCATGTTGAAATGATGCAAATAATAAGAGAACCCAAAACAAGGCATCCCTCTGATGTTATATATCTCTGATACCAAAACATCTGTTGACCTCCATATCATCTGTATTTCTATAAAAATTAATTAAGAGAATGAACTGTGACATGAAAAGCATTATGGACTTTACAGAGAAAATGCAAAATAGAAGAGAAGATTATAGATGTAAGCAGATATGTAAGAATTTTCCCCATGAGTCCCAGCGCAAACCTAAAGAAGGTATTTTGGACTGACAGTGCAGAATGCTGAGGCCTCTGATCCTGGGGAAGCACTGCCTGTTCACCTGGTCTAGCCAAGCTGCAATGACAGAAGCAACTACAGTGGATAAATGACCTCGTGCCAACACCCCGAGTACTTGAAGATCAGCCAGCTACAAATGTGTCTGAGAAGTTGAGCTCTGCCATAACAAAGAGAAGGTGTTACAGCGTCTTACTGCAATGCTCATATGATTTCTCTTCAAGATGCAACTGCAGCTTGCTGGTGCATGCAGCGCTGGCCAAGCTGGCCTCAGGGCAGAGCTACGGCTGCATCTCAGAAGTGGATATATTTTACCTCTCTACTTCCTACAGTTTTGGAGACCAAGTTTCTGCCATTTTAATTATTCATTTCCCACTCTTCAGAAATTCAGTTCCTGCAAGGAACAACCTCCTAGCAGTCCACAGCTTTGTAACGAGAGCAAGCAGAGGGGCAGGCGCTGATCTTAAGCCTGCCAAAATCCAAGAAGCATTTGGACGAGTCTCTCAGGCACATGGTGTGATCCTTTGGAGTGGTCCTATTCAGGGCCAGGAGTTTGACCTGATGATCCTTGTGGGTCCCTTCCAGTGTAAGATATTCTATGGTCTCAAAAAGTATTCCTTTCCCCATCCAGGAGCTGTCAGCTGCTGCTGACTGCCCCAAATGGCTACCACAGTCCAAAGTCACCACCTGAAAAAGTGAATTTTTTGTATGGCTTAAGATACATTTTTATGGTAATATTTGCTTCTAATGGAGTTTCTCTCTGTACTAAGTCTGAAGCACTTGTGATCAGTATGGGAACCGTCTGAGCCTCAGTCTGAGTTCCTATGTGCTTGCTAGCAAAAAATAGTGATTTTCTAAACCCACAGTTCGAAAGAGAGTATAATTCTGAAAATAAAACTAAACTTGGTCACTTAAGCTTCTCCAGCATTAGCTACATCCAATTTCAAGAGCAATAGGAATGAGAAAAGCTTATTATTATACTCAAAATGCCATCTTTGAACAGTAATTATCGTTCCGTCTTTACAGAGATTATCAGAGCAGTGGTGTTGAGTTTGAAAAAAGTTCAGGCCACAGACTGCTGTCTTATTTAAGAGGAATGGAAATCTGAAAGTATTTAAATTACACCAATTTAAAATTGGCAGAGAAAACGTATTCATAAGTCAAGATGATCTTTGTAAAACACTAGCACACCAACCTATTTTACAATGCTTGTACTGCAGTTCAAGAAAAATTTTGATTTTTAACTGGAATCAGAATGAAAGAATAAAAAGCTTATTTGAAGAGACCTGCTTGCAAAGGCAAATGTGGCAGCCATTTTGTGGTTAGCATTAATCACACTCTGTTTTGATGCTAGTTCTGCTGAAAACTGGGATGTTGGCCAAGGCATTGGGGTTATTCCCCTTTCTTTCCAAAATATTCCCTGAATTCTTTGACATCCAGAAGCCCCAGGTCAATATCTTGCTCAAAAGACGAAGCCACTAACTGCTTAGAATTCTGTCCACAGCATCAGGAAATGAAATTTGAACATGACCTCTCAGCCTAGGAGTGCGAGAGCCACAGCCTGAGCCACACTGGCACTTGTCCGCACTACTCTTGCTGCCCAACGGTCCCGGTGAGAGGGAGGGAGGGAGGGAAAGATGGACGGACGGATGGCAGGCTAGATACACATACACATGTGCACACATGTAAAAGCACCCCACAAGGGTAACTGAAAAAGAATGAAGCATGAAGATGATGTTGGATGTGTCAGTAGACCTTAGCACACACTTACTATACACTTACATGGGTTTAAAAAAAACTTGGAGTTGTGAGACAGAACATGCGTGTTAGAAAATCCTTACAAACCCTTAGGCCTGCATGCTGGGACAAATGTTTTCCCTGAGGCAATATCTGAACAAACAGAAGATGTGCAGGTGTCAGGGTGGGGCTACAATAATAATCCCCAAGGGCTATTGCATGCGTTTCACAAATTCTATGTTTTTAGGATTAAATCTGATTTAAAAACTTGCATCAAGATAAATACGCTCCAAGAGAAAATGCCCCTGTGATAAAGGACTTCTGTGAGAACGATCCATTTTCATTGTTTTTGTTGTTTCTATTGTTGTCGTTTTAACATGGTTTCAAAGGTAGTTTCAGCTTAAAAAAACCATTTCCTGACAATCTTGACTCAGGAATTCACATTGCTGCAGGCTACCTCTGCAAGGCAGGGTGACCTTTAGAGCAGCATAGTCCCAGCCTAAGCTTTTTCCCACCCCTTCTTGCTACACAAAACCTTGGCTAAGACAGTGAGAGTGCAAGTCTGGTTTAGCTCTACTTGGCACCTGGAGTTGAGATCTGTGGAAAATGTTGATCTGAACTCAAGCTATTATCCAGAGTTAGACCCCAAGTTACCTTGTTTTTCTTGCTGTTTTAACCTCTTAGTTAAGTGAGCTGAGCTATTACCAACTCCCCTGTAGATATGTCACAAACAGACAGTAACAAGTTACTCAATGATTGCACAATGCTGTTACAATCATGCAATGGCTTTCAAGGGAAATTAATTTTAGGAAAGCACTTAATGTATTTACATGCATCTTTTAATACAATTTTGACATGGAAACAAGGAGGGGCCAACATCTTATAACCAGCTCTTTGCTGACACAAAAAAAAATCATTAAAAGATTGAGAACTCCCGCTCTGTGTGCCTCTGAACAGACTCCTACTGACCTTCCCATTTTGAAGTATAAACTTCTGTTGGAAACACGTAGCAATATTTTTATTTGTTACACAACTGGCTCAAAGGTTTCCTTCTGCTGGAGGTTTTCTCCTGCCTGTAAACCCTCTTTCTTGAAGGACATCTCGGTGAACTTCCTGCTGTGAAGTTTACCTGAATAGCAGATAAAGTGGGGAGATAATTCCACTGAAAAAAGGTCATGGAGTTAACCAATAAAGTAATGTGAGTAGTAGTTAAAATATTAAGAAAAAACTTTTAAGTAGCAGCCCTCAAGAAGACAGACTTGCATTTTCCTGTAGCATTACTGCAGTCAATGCATTTACTTGAGATCTATGCTTATATGAAAGCAGATTCCTTTCACTTAAAAATGACTGTCATATCCCTCATAAATATATAGAAACCAAAGAAATCACACATAATCTCATGTAGGTAGCTCTACCTTTATGGGAGAACACAGATCATAACTGAAGATGAAGAGGAATGCACAAAGTTTTCTGTCTTGCTTGCAGTGTCATAGGCCGTCCCAAAGCAAGGTCAGACTCAGAGTTATGCATTAGTATGATTTGTTATGAAAGGTGGCATTTAAATATTTAAATGTACCAGGTCCTATGTGTTTAATTTCATTGTTTAATCATTGCATAGTTTCCCAACTAAGTCGTAGTTGGCACAGAGTTGTGGGTTGCTCTTTATTTATGTGCTGCAGCAGCTTTTCAGAGCCTTTCAGTGATGGTGAGGCATTTCAGCTATACATTATTCCTTTTTTGCTCTTGAAGCTGTACATCAAGGTATGCAAACTTGCCAAAATTTTCTTCCCTGCACCATGGTAAAACCAAGATATCCCAGTATATATTCAGCAGTGCCTATACAGAAATTCTTGCTCTTAGAGTGCAGCTATAAATTCCAAGTTAATGTATTGTGCCAGGAGTAGGGCACAGAGCAGATGCACATCCTACTGCCAATAACAGGAGTTGCATATGTAAAAATATCTTGCACCACACTAAAGAAGAACTTTGAGGCATTTAAATGACCGTTATCAGGTTGTAGCTACTGTGTAAGATAATAGGCTCCAACAAAAACCATAGATGGCATCCTAGCTGTCTCGTTGTATACACTAACAAACCTTCCTAACATCACATGCTTCATACAAAATAGGCATCCTCACTGGAGGAATGGGATTGCCTGCTAAGGACTGCAACCCTGCTGGGTCTAGTTTAAATAGACAGCAGATTAAACAATTGAGATAAAAATGTAAAACCAGAAATGTTTATACTAGTATTGCCGAGCACCAAAAGCTTAATAAAGTGAAGTCATAGGTGCTCCCACATTAAAATTTACTATGGTATTTACAAAAAAAAAGCTGGAGGGGAGTAAGGACCAAATAAATGGAGGCAGAGGGGAAAGACAGATTTAAGACAGAGACGAGAAAAGAAAGTAAGACATCATAATGCAAACATGCAACAAGCATTTGGAAGTAAGCTACTTGAAAATCAGTGCTAAGCAGTGTGGCTTTGAACATTTATTCAAATATTTATTTCTGATCCTGCTTTCCCTCCATGCCCAGTGGAAGACCCCTTCGACAGGCCTTCTTCCACTGCAGCCAGATGTGATGGCTCGGAAGCAACGTAGGGTATACATCTCTCTGTGTTTGTATGTGTAGGTTTGTATATGTGTTTGGCTTGCCCTGGAAAAAGCTTCTGAGAGCCCTCTTATTTCCCCAAGAGGATAATTCTGTCTTTCCAGGGGAAAATCTGAAAAATACACTCCTAACAACAAAACAGCCCCGAAATCACCCTTCCCTGTGCCTTATGTTTTAGATAACTTTTTTTTTAGCATAGTGGTGGATGCTAAATTTAATCTTTGGACTGTTGCAAGCATTTGGCTAATAGGGATATTTCAAAAATATATCAATGAAGAATTTTAAATATGCTCCTAAAACTTATATAAATTTATGTTATAATTCTACCTCCATCTTCAACATAACCTCAGTTTGTGTGACCTTGAAACCCCCACAAGGAATTACAGGCATCTTATGCAGAGTTCACATGAGGACAAGTCCTTTTCTTCCTTCCTAGTGAATCCTTGATTGCACTGTAACTAATGCAGCCTGCTGCATAGTTTTCTATAAACTCCGTGCAGAGGAACAAGATTTGGGTAGGGCCAGGGCTTGTTTTCCCACAGAACTTGTGAGTTTATTAGTTGATACAAGCCAGATTAAAGTAGGGGTTTGACTGTCCATGGATATGTCAATTAAAACAACATCTTCAGTACAATTTGTTGTTAAACGAGTACATATCTTGACTGAAATGGCCTCCAGCTTTGGCTTTGAGAGAGTGTTTATCCAGAGGGAGAGCTCTTTGCAAAGTCGTGCACACACATCCATATACAAACTTGGATGAAATGAAATTTATTTTTATCCAGGAGGATGGAGCTTCTCTGTGAGCACACAACTTGGTTCCAGCTGCATTAGATGGAAATAACGGGGCATCACTCTCCCTGTTTTCCATTGTAAAGGCACCACTGGAATGTGCACCTAAAAAATTACTGATATTTACCACCATATGGCTTACATTAATAGCATAAAATTATCTTTTGTAGCTAAAGAACCCAGGCTGTTATTAAAAATCTCACTAACTATGCCTGCAACTGCTATTCAGCTATTGTGAAGACTACCTTTTTCTTGGCAGTGGCCTTTTCTCTGCCTAAAACTACAAAGAATAAAAAGTATATGGTCATAAAAAACAATGTCTGTAAAATTATGTTTCTTTATTATCCACATTCTCTTCTAAGACAAAACAAAAAGTACTAATAAAATCCAATCTGTCCAGTCCCTGGTGACCTAGTAGTCTGTCCTGCAAAGATCATCCCCAGAAATGTTCTTTCAAAGACAGAGAGTTCTGCTTTAGATTAGACTGCCTAGTCCTGGAGCACACACAACACCCCTACTGAAAGCAATTAAGTAATTTATACTTAGAAGCAACTGTGACTTTATCCAGACAAATACCTTCTCATTATTAGGACAAAAGAGACAGTATGTTTTTCTACTTTCTCTCATATTATCTGCTATAGGGGGATTTTTTTTAATTATGGGAAATCTACTGAAAAAATAACATGTTGAATAGCAACAAAGAAAACAGACACAAACAAAAGAGAAACAGAGTGACAGTTCTGCTTTTTGTATTGTATACTTCTACTTCCAGGTAAACGGAATAAAACTAAAACAACAAACAAGTTAAAATGAACTGGCTAATCAACCTCCCAACAATGAATTGACACCAGGACTCAGGGTCAGTCTAGAATTTGATTTGTTTTCTTGGTTTGTTTTCTTTGTTTTGGTTTTTTTTTGGTTTGTTTGTTTGTTTGTTTTGGTTTCATTTTTGTTTTGTTTTGATTTTGGTTTGGTTTTGGTTTTTTGTTTGCTTGGGTTTTGGTTTTTTTTGGTTTTTTTTTGTTGGTTGTTTGTTTTCTTTGTTGGTTTGGGTTTTTTTGTGTGTGTGTGTTTGTTTGTTTTGTTTGTTTGGTTTTTAAATATTTATCTATTTAAAAGCATCTGAGATTCATTAAGTTATTCTAAGGATATATAAATTTATAATTCAATCTTTTATATTTAATCATTAACTTGTAAACCAAACATTTATTATTTTCCCCTTCAGCCAATTTTTGCTTTTGAATGAGAAGACTTAAACTTTTCAATTTTATTAAAGCTTCATGATGAAAAATGATCAATTCCGAATCTGAGATATTCTGATGAATGACATGGTTTTCTTACTATTTGTATAGTGTTTTAATAAGTTATGTCATGATAATATACTACATGGTACCATCAAGCTATTAGTAACGATGTTGATATAAACAAGTTCTACATTTAACTTTGTAAGATAAGAATAGGAAAAAATGATGATGAAAGAGAAATAGTGGCAAGGGATGTTAGTCACCTCAATTTGTGATTCTTGGCAGAAGTACCTTGAGATTTCTCTCATGGGCTTAGTCTTAGGAACACATTACACTTAAAGAATTTAATACTATAGAATAAAACCATATTTTCACCATGATTTCATTCATTTCACCTGTATTTTGTTGAGCCATATACTAATCCATATACAGACCTAGTGAAAATATGTAAGAAAGCTGCACAGATCTAGCTAGAGCTTCAGAGAATTAAAAACTATTTAAAAATTTAAAATAAACTCCCATTGACCACGACTTCTTTGAAATTCCTTTTCTCTCAGTGTTCCTAGAAGCTGTATAATTACCATGTTAAGAGAAACAAAACTAGCAAGTTAAGTTATGCACAGCCAATAAAAAATGTTACTGGTGGCTTATTTAAAACAGCGGCAAGAGATATCTAAAAACCTTGTCGCCATCTAAACAACAGTCAATAGGAGAACTTTGAAGACCTGATATTGTCTTTGAATGAGAAATACATTTGAGCTCTGAAAGTGACTGAGTTGCAAGAAAGCCGTGTCACAGTAACCAAGGATTGGAGTAGTTTGTTGTGCCACTGGTACTTGCAGTGTGGGATTTGGCATCTCCATACAGTCAGAACTAAATGTTCTGACTCTTCAATCAGAATGAAATCCATGATTGTTGTACTGTGTATGTCCTGTAATTCCAGATTTCCTCTTCTGCAACAGTTAGAAAAGTGGCTGAAAGCAATATTTTTTAGAGTGCTGCAACTATCTGTGAAATGGAGGTCAAAGGATGGGTTAAAAAAAAAAGCAACATTAGTAACTTTCTCTTCTGAAGCAAATGGCACAGTCTGCTCTGATACATCATGATCAAAGACACTGTTCACATTTCCTCTGTAAAATTTAGCCATTCCAGTGTTACTCATACATCATCATTTTCAGATAAACAACCCAAACAGGTCACTAAATGCCAAGACCTCAGATCTATCTTTACTGAATTTAGCAATCATTCAAGCAATAATTGAACACTTTTTATCTGGAAGCTAAATAATTTTTTGTAAAGAAAAGTCTACTGGCTTTTGTCATAGGAAAAAATGAGGATTTGACAAAAGCAAATGCAAATTAGAAGTATCCCAGCCTGCCCCTATGCATCCTGAGAGGACAACAAAGCAAGGAGTAAGGAGTAGCAGCCCTTGAGGAATTGTCAAGATTAATTTTTCTATCTAATTTCCTTTATAAGAACGTAATGGGCCCTGCAGACTGGAGATTGAGTCAATGAAGCAGAAAATCAAGTAATCAGAAGAATATAGGAGAAAAGGAATAATGAGTTTGGGTCAGACCAAAGAGTCCATTCAGCCCAGTATCCTGTCTCTGTCATGGCCATAGCAGTTGTTTATGTAAGAATGTAAAACCAGGGCAAATGCATAGTGATGTGTCCTCAGCATGGCCCTGCATTGTGTTTGCATGGCAAGATTTTGGTAGCAGGGGGGCTACTGGATGAGTTCTGTCAGAAGTGGCCAGAAGCTTCCCCCATGTTCCACCGAGCCAATTCCAGATGGCTTCATGATAGACCCACTGCTGGCCAAGACTGAGCCCAACAGCAACAGTGGTAGCACCTCTGGGGTAACAGATTTCAGAATGGAAAAAAAAAAAAAAGAAAATTGAACTCTCTCTTTCAGACATTATCACACTGACTTTAGTACCTTACTCTTTGCTGTTCAGGGTAGATTAAAAAAATGAGGATGGGAACTATCACTGCACATATACAGGAGCTCAGTGCAGGGTAAGTTATATATGTAGTGTCATTACAAACTTGCATGTATTCAAGAAAGAACCCAGAAAATAAGACAAAAAAATAATCTTGTTCCCAGAAAAATAGAATGCATTGTCCACGGGCAATCCAGTGGAGCAGAATCACCCAGCAACATCATTCAAATGGATTTTTAAAAAGAGCAAAATGGAAATGTAGCAGGCTGACTGTGCCTAAAGTTCCCAGAGTACATTTTAGCCCCACAAGTCATACTCTATGAACTTCTGAGTTTTAGGACCATGTCAGAAGTAAATTCAATTTCTTGGTCTCAGTTAATCATTTTGGTAGTGGGAAATTATATGAGTGGAAGATGCAAAAATATTTTTTTTACAAGTTGCTCCAGGGAACATAAGAAGCCAAACAATGTTTCTTGCTTTACCAAAGTATGTTCCTTGCACAGGAAAGGTCCTTTTATTATGGCAGGTTGTTTATCATCTCTATATTAAATGAGAAACATAAAGGTTTAATATTTTTTTCTTCAGTCATTTAATCCTCGAGCAACACAAGTCTTTAAGCCAGTTTCATTCTCTCCCTCCTGAAGAGTGGCCACATGGCTCCTGCTGCAACCCATTAGATTTCGTAGTTCATTCAGAGCCCACCACTGCTCCTGCCCACTGTGACGGAGAACTTGCTGCTGTAAATGGATACAGCAGGGCAAAGATCATAGGAAGCTTATTCCTTTGTTTTTAATTTCCCCCCTAAGGGCAATTTGTTCCAATTAGTGCCTCAGCTAGCAATTATTGCTGCACTGTACTCTGACTTATTTCTGTTTCAACTGGCTGAGTCAAAGTTAGAGAATCTCTTGTGTGATGTAATATATACCCTGGTCTAGTGGTCTTGCAACAAAGAAGATCCCTTGTCAAGGATCGTGGCAATGCTCTCTGGAAAAGGATCTTCCTCACTGTCTCATTTGCTTCTCTCTTCCACGGTACATGGGAATAACTTTAAACAGTAGGTTTCCTTTGATTTAAGGCTACATGTACCTAATGCACATGAGCAAAACAGCATGCCCGAATGTGCATAAATGAATTTTTGGTGGTTGTTATTGTTTTGTCTTGTCTGGGTGCTGACCATTCCTCACAGACAGGTCTCTCACTGGATCTTGTAGCTGGCACTCCTGGAGGGAGCATTGCACTGCATGGCACACACGTGTGAGAATCTCCCTCACAGGATGCACCAGCTCCATTTGTTTTTTCCTGTTTTCCTAAGTGAGTACAAACCAAAGCCAGAGAGTTAAGGAATAGCTGGATTTATCCCATATCCAAAAATCAAGATACATCAGTACACACAGTAAACTATTTCACCCCAAAATCTGAATAGAAAATTTTAATGATGAAATGTAGAAAGAGTCTTGCCAGACCTTTGACATGTTTCACACTACTGGCATTGAACAGTGTATTTAAAGGAAAAGGCCACATGATGATGGAGACCTAATCATGTCTGGAAGAAAATGGAAATGAGAATTAATCCCTAATCTCTTTGGTTCCCTAGCAGTAAGGTTGTTCTGATCATCTGGCTGAAAATGTGAGAAGGTTCTCACACACAAAAATCAGAAATAGTCCAGAGATTCTGGGAGAAGCTTAGCACAGAAAGAGATAGGAGCAAACCTTACCTAAAAACTATTTGGTACTACTCTAAGGAAATAATACATCTTATACTAGCTACTTATCATTCCCTATTAACTTTCTCAAAGTTGAAACATTGGCTAAACATTAAAAAATAAGGAAATAATACATCTTATACTAGCTACTTATCATTCCCTATTAACTTTCTCAAAGTTGAAACATTGGCTAAACCTTAAAAAATAAGGAAATAATACATCTTATACTAGCTACTTATCATTCCCTATTAACGTTCTCAAAGTTGAAACATTGGATAAACATTAAAAAATTGACCCAAATTATGCATACAATTTTCTTCAAAAAGGGTGGTTCTGTTCAAAATTAAAAAAAAAACTGGTACCACTATTCACAAAGACAAGACAAAACAAAATTTTTTTTTAAAAAAAAAATCCCTTTTGGAGCATGGGTCCCTGAGGACTGTCAGATAACGTATATTCACACAACCCTCTGGGCTCATTTGTTTACTTATTTATGTTGTTTGGCTTACAGCCATACAGCTAAAGCACTAAATAAAGAGCAACTTACGTAATCAGTTATATATAACATTAAAATCAAACAGATGTATACAAAATAGAGAAACTAAAAATACATAGTCACCTTTTACCAAACATAAATAACTGGAGATAGGATCCAGGCTACAGTTATGTCAGTTACATTATATCTTATAGCAGCTTCAGATCTCCTTAAACTAATCACAAATATAATGTGCCTCTGATGATACTGTCACTGAAGATCACTCTCGCAATAATGCAACTCTTACTTTTTTGCCTCTTTCATTTTATAAATGTGAAATAGGTAGGAGTAGTTTTGCTAAGTAAGACAGAGGCCATGGTAAAAATTGCTTTTCTTTTCTGATGTCATCTTAACAGAGTAAGAAGTAAAGGTTATTATGTGAAGTATGTTGCTTAATGCCTAGATTCTGTCATGAGAATTGTGATCTGTTTAAATGAGAAAAATGTTACCTTTTATATTTTTTCAATAGTGTGCAATAACCTAAAGGAGTTTGGTTTGTTAGCATGATCGCAAGACAAAAGTGCTTGGTGAAGAAGTAAAAAACATACCTGGGAATACAGGTAGATATCTAAATGGAACGCATTTTAGAGATCTGTATCCTTTAGTCTATGGACATGCTTCCTTTGGATTGTGGTAGCGACTGCTTTGTGACTGCACGGCAATGCCTGTGAAGGTGAAAAGAATTGCCTTCATTTGTATGGCACCAGGGTAGCTTGCCTGGACCATAAAATCTACACAAATCTACCTACATTTAAGATGTTTACCTGGTTAGAAATATAAACTCCTCATGAACGTGTGTTCAGAAGGTATAAACAATGCTAAAGCTAGTTTTACTTGTATCAGTACATAAACATATTAATCTGAACAAAGTTTTTGTTTGGCTATACCATCACATGAACTGCAGTAAAAGAGAAATTAAGAAAATTACTCTCCTTCTCCAAAGAGGCAATCCCTAACTGCGTATGTATTTCTTGTACAGAGAAAATCAGTAGTGATTTGCTTTGAATTGAAACGGATCGGGAATACAGGGTTTCAGGCCCTTCTCATAGTGACATGACCTAAATAATAAAACCCTGTAAACCACATTAAACAATCACTTTTTTTTCGGTAATTCAGCAGTGTTTTGTCATTTGAGAATGTTCTGGGATGCCACCCAGATAGGTGTGAACCAGCTTACATCTACAGTTTT
Source organism: Hirundo rustica (assembly GCF_015227805.2). NCBI lineage: Eukaryota > Metazoa > Chordata > Aves > Passeriformes > Hirundinidae > Hirundo > Hirundo rustica. Next base: position 40,208,845 of record NC_053453.1, read on the forward strand.
GATTTCATCCTCTAAAGTCAGGGTGAGGTCCCAGAGTTCCCACTGGGGTATTCAGTTTTCAAAATATAAGGCTGCCATGAATGCTGGCAACATTCAGGCCCACAATACCATTTAACTTACCGTCAGGAGAAAAGAAAATTCCATAAGGTGGTAGACTGAATACCCCTGCAGGATGATGACAGTTCAGAGGAAATCCAGATGCATTTGCATGGGGAAAACTTCTGTAAACAAGTTCTGCACACCAGCAAAGAAATAAATGTCAAGGTAAGCTTGGCAAGCGACAAAAAAGGATGAGTCGTATTTCTCCAATTTCATTCCAAAGATGTTATCTTTCACCTTCCTCAGTACTGTAGTCACAAGACTGACAATATTGCTGCTCCTTTATGGGAAATGGTATTGAAACACTGTGGATAAATGATTTAGCAGAGCCCTACAGTAATTTTTCACACACACTTTGTTTTTATTACCAAAATCTGGAAGGAATAGTCTCCATATGCAGCAATCAATGTGCAATTGACTATCTAAAATGTTTGTAAATAACTCCCCTACCATGCTTTTAATTGATATTTTCACATTAAAATATATAGGATGAAGTAATTTTAGGACAAGCTTCTTGTTAAGCAATTAATGGAAAATGATATGCCCATTTTGCAAAAGAAGAAATGGAGGCAGCATCATGAGCCCACATTTCCAAGCAATCATTTTATTTGAGTTCTTTAACTTCTGATTAACCAAATTGAGACACCTGAAAACTCACTTTTAAGGCTGCTATGCACTTTGATTACAGTCAACAGGATCTGTATGCACCTAGCAGGCCTGAAATTCAGGCCAACTACTCAAAAATCAAAAAATTAAAAGTAAAAGGCCACATTTGCAAAGGTTTGCAGAAGATTACATGTGATGTCTGGGATACTTAGCCCAGGACTAAAACCAGTCCCTTAGCTCTCAAGCCAAACAATCAGCAGAGTAATTATCATTCCTGCTAATGCTACTGGATAGTATTATTTTCCTAAAAGAAGCATAGAAAATAATTTTGTCCAGCTCATCCCTGTTCTCTACTGTTTGTTAATCTAACTCATTAATAATTTTTCTCTGGAATGATTAAATATGTTTACTTTAGTGAACAGAAGTCAGTCCATGATACAAAGATACTAATTATTAATAAATAAATAAATAAATAAATAAATAAAGGTGATATTAAATGGAGACCCCAGCAGTTTATAAAAGGTTTTCAGCTGAGTTCCTCCGTAGTTTATGCTAATTAGATCTCTAGATGAAACTTTATGTATAATGGATTCCTTTCCCCTCATGACCTAGTGTTGCCATTTCTGTTTTCAATTTATTTTTTTAGAAACTGAAATGCCATAGAAGAGTTTAATATTCATAAAAGAAATACAGTTTGAATATTTTTAAGCCTAATATCCCAGGATAGTGATTTTTTTTCATACTGTCTGGGTAAGGTTTTTAGATAAAGAGATTCCAGATTGTTGCTGATCCTCAAAAATGTAGCGAAGTGTTCCAATGGCATGTTATTCTGTGTGATTACTGCTGCAGAATACAGCTACATTCTTTTTTTATGTGGTAAATTTCTATCTTATCTACATGATTTAATCCAAATTATATCTGGATTAGAAAAGCAGTTGCGGTCTGTTGAATTCACCATCAAGCTGGAGATTTCTAAGCATGATAATTTAAGACTATATAAGTATAAACAAAGCTTATAATTTCCAAAGGATATGGCAGCTATGGTTTAACACATTCTTGCTTCTTGCTTCTTGATTATGGACATCAATATGCATGCTGCTGCAGAGAGATATTTAATCCCACACTAACAAACAACACCAAACCTATTTTGAAAAAGCCAAGTCACCACATTTTTATTCAGTTCTGCCCATGGTCAAAGCTAAGTGCAAGAAACAGAAGTGTCCCGAAAAGCCATTTGGAAACCTTATGGTAAACAATCTCCAAGCTGGTGATAAAAACATTTCCAAGAAATGCATCTTGGTGTTACTTGTTCAGAAATCTCACAAAACTGTGTTTCTGTATTTAGGAGTGATTTCTGGTTTCCCCTTGGTTATGACAAAATAAAAAATATTTCTCACAGTTCTAGTCCTGGGACCTTCAGTTTTACCATTCCTAGGCTCTCAGAGTAAGCAGAGGTATGCAAGTAAGGAACGCTAACAGACAGAGGTGTAGTTTTGGTTCAGAGAAACTCTCATCTTATCTGCAAGGATTAATTCAACCTTGCTTTCTCCATACTTAGCAATGTGATTCCTTCAGCTCTCTGCACACCTGTTGAAGTGACTGGGGTGACAAGACCCCATGAAACTATCAGCCCCTGTATGATGACAACCAAATAAGATCTTCCCTTACATTTTCTGTCCTCCATCATCTTTTCTCCCAGCCTACCTTTCATATATCTCCTCCTCTGCATTTCCATATATGGGTTTCTATCACTTCTCTTCCTGACAGTCTCCCTCATTGTATCTTTATCGTGGTTTTTAAATGTTGGAAGAAACAGAAAAGTGAATTTGACCTGCCAAATCCATGCATATCACACAACCATACCCTGTAACCATGAGATGTGTTTACTGTGCCCTCCCTCTGTTCCTTTTTACCACTTACTCAGTCTCATACCAGACTGTCTGCATGGAACTCATCTCTCCTGGCTTCAGATAGGAACCCCTAAGCCAGCTTCCCATGGTTCTCCCTTACAGAAGAAAGAAAGAAGTACTTGGAGACATGATTTATCTCAGGCTTTGTAAATGCCTACCTCTGGATGAAACTACTTGAACCTTGTAAGAGCTTCTTTCTCTCCTCTGATTAGAAGGGAAACCCAGATAACCAACTCAACAACTGAGAGTCCTGTTTGGAATACTTACATTCGGCCAGAAAGATCTTTAGTAGTCCTGCCCCATGTAGACCAGTGGCAGACAATGAGAATTTGAAATAGGAAGATGGTGAAAACCACAATTCCAGCCCTAAACAGAAAAAAAAACCAAGAAATATTTAGAGCTGGAAGTACCAATAAACTATGTATTGTTATGTGGTTTTCAAGCATTTGACCTTTTTAAAATGGCAATTTGTAAGTTATATATAAACCAAAGTTTTTTTTAAAAAAATCCAAATCAACAAAAACTGTAATACCCAGAATGAACTGGTAGAAAAAACTTATACACTGTGAGTTAGTCTTGATGCTTTAGATGTTACAGCTGTCACTCTTCACCCAGTTTTGGAATTATAAAGATGGGATTTATGGCCTTACAAGCAGGAAGGTGAAGAATCATAATAAAAAAAAGCATTTTGATTCACATGAAAAATACGTGCCAAATAAAGCCTTAAATTATTTTGCGCAGCCTGTCATACAAACATATTTGACTGTCATCCAAATTGCTGGTATTGTCCTTTGCACAGAAAAAACCCCTCTGTTTATTTTTAGGGTAATTGGAAGAGCAACATATTATCTTCAAATTAATGAATCGGTCAAGTTGTTTTTATAACCTTAATAATATTTTCCATTGTCTCTCTTTCCTTAACACCTGTCTCCATTGCCTAAAAATTCACCTACTTTATTTTTTTGAGTTCAGATGAGTCATGAAGTGCACATTATGATGATAAATATATCATCTCTGCTTCCTTTTAACATGAACTCAGTGGTGTGATTCATGCCATAAACCTATTTTACTCATTCCATCCTTTGTTCACAACCTTGACTCTATTAACATCAATAGTACTGCTGGAATCACGTGTTTCTACTTAAAAGCTAGCATAAAGGTCTTATCTGCTTTACATTCTATAAATTCTGTCTGACACATTTTTTTCTTCTGACTCCAGCTATTCATAAATGCAAGCTGAAGAAACTCACCTTAAATATGAAGGTGATATTTTCCCCTCTATGATGCCATTTAACTGATTTGTTTGAGTCAATTAAATATTGTAAAGGATGTTCAAAAAGCTTTTTCTTTCTTTTACAGCCTAGTTCACAATCTCAAGCACTTCTGGGACTGTTTTCCTGTCTGTGTTAGGAACTCAATACTGTGTTCCTGGGACTGTGTTAGGAAATCAATACACCCTGTGTGTGTTGCCCAAACAGAATCCCACTTGGTGCTCTCTTGCCCGGTCCCAAAGACTACACCTATATTCACACCATCCCTTATGCCCAGAGCATGAACTTCGCTTCTCCAGTTTCAAGTGAGTAACAAATAGCTTTGCAGTAGTTCTGAGAGGGCAGTGTTCGGTGATCCTGACTGAGAGCAATTACATGTGTGTCATTAAAGCAACATGTAGCTGAGCCATAACAGTCTAAAGATAGTAGTACATCATTATGTGTGCTTGTGTCTGAAAAGCAAGCGAACATAAGATCCTCCTTAAGAGGAAGTTATTGGAAAGTAAAAGGCAACACACTACAAGATGTTTTCTATGCAATCCTTTCAGGAGGTTCCATTGTGACATTAAATCACTGATTGACTATGTTTGTGTGCTCAGAGAAAGACAATGATTAGAAGTTGCTGGTTAATTATAAGGTGGAAAGAAAACAGTGAGATCATTTGGAAGTGAACAGAAAAGCACATAGACATGTTGTGGGAGATTCTGAAAGCAGAAAGATTAGCTTATCAGCTTCCAGACCTAGAAAAGACAAGCAAGTGCAGAGACTGTTTCTTGTAGCTACAGGGGAAGTTTTGTTGGTTTTTTTTTCCTGAAATCAAGTAATTTCAGATTAAATATTATGTCCAGTGATAACCAATAACCAATGGCTTGCCTTTGCATTCAGGGCTGAATATATGCCAGATTTATCTGAAAGGGTCCTTGCAGTGAACAGATGTGGGGTATGTGCTGGGAAGCTGTGAAGAGGTGAGAGGAGTGAGTAGGGGAGGTAAGGAGAGGTGGTGTAGGAGATTGTGAAGTTTCCTAAAGTGGCTTCTCCCAGTAAATTTTTATTTGTTGCTGCAACAGGACAAGACCTACCAAGTGCAAATCTGCTAAGGCAACCAGATTGAACAATCAAGCCCATAGATTTTGGTTCAACCCTAGGCCAGGAAATTGCATGGCAAATTGATGAATGTCTTTTTCACTCAAGCAAATGGCAATCTTACTATTAATTTCCATTGGTCAAGACATACATTAATTAAAGCACCTACTGGGACTTGCTTTTTAAACATCTTCTTTGACCACAGATCTTTGAACATCTTTGGTTGCCATTTCTTTTGTGATGTTTTAATAGCAGTAAAACTTAATTTTCCATTTTCATTCAGGGTTGGACTAAGTTTTGCCATAACTCAAATTCTTAGGGCTAATTTTAATATTAAGATTAAACAAGGAAGTGTTGTTCTACTTGAAAAGCTCTTTTCCATGAAAACCTAATTTACAGCATAATGTTAAAGAAAGAGACCAGGGTTATCTAAACACTCACTGTCCTGTTTACTATCAGCTGAGGACTAAGGTATATTTATTAGAGAGTTGTTAGGTGTTCTGGCACAACGCATCTATCTGTACCTTTTTTCTTGTTTTCTTTCGGGATGACTACTGCCTGCTTATCCTGGCTTGAGAGGAGCACAGGACACAAAGTCAGCTATTTCTATACCTGTAAGAGATAAACCTGTGATGCCATGCCAGCCTGTCCCACACCCTTTACCTTCCATGCCTCCTTCCTTCCCTCTCCTGGTGGAGACAGCATTCTCCCACCCTTGGTCCCAGCTCCTCTGGCATTCAGCCACCATTCTGCAGCAGGTCTGACTGGATCTGATGTCTGCCAGAGACTGTTCCTCAGCAGCCAGGCCCCGGAGGTAAGAGCAGTGACTGAGAAAGGCTTCTCCCAAGTAAAATATGACTTATTCATAGGAACAGAGCACTTGGGGAGAAGAATGTTAATGTGAGATGAGCCGATGTCTCACCCAAAAGATCTACAGGCCTACACTTCCTTGGACCCCAGTTTCTGGATGGAAATACCTCTGAAGGACTTCACTTCAGAGCAGAGATCTTCTCTATAACAAGGCAATGCCTCTGTTTTGTGTGTTTGTGAGCTCCTTTTGCCAAGTTCATCTGATGAAGAAACAAATGGACACTGGAAACATTCCTGTGACTGTCCTGCTTCATGTACCACATGCTGCACATCAGCACAAGAGGAGTCTCTGCTTCTAAAATTGAACTCTCTTTCTTAACAACCTCATTTACCAGGACACTGAGCTGGCAAATCAGATGCAGACGACTTGCCTGGCAGTGCTGCATCCAAGCTCTGCCTTTCTGCAACAGAGGCTCTTCCCTTGAAGTTCACTGCAGGTAATTTCATCTCTAAATGCTTGTAGGTGTCTGGCTATCTACTTTTTTTGTTACTTATTGCACTTGGGAAGCTGAGAAAGCTCTTAAAATTGTTTGTTTCCTTGGGGCTTTGACAGATCATGTAATCAGAAAGGCACATGTAACATTCAAAAATATAATTGAATGTGTCCCAGTATATCTACAGTCAATTTTAAAACTGTTAAGAAATATCTTGCTTTGTCTTTCATTCAATTATTAGCTGGTAACAAATTAATTCTTCTATAATTTGCACTCAAAGAGTAATCTGTAAGTATTCACAAATGCAGGCAAATCTTTTTAGGTAGTGTGTGTGTATATATATATATAATAAACAAAACTAAAACTCCTACTTAATTTTGTGTGGTTTAAAATTCTGCATATTAAATATGAAGGGCTCTGTCTACAAGTATAATCTAAGGAATTATTTTTCTTAAAAGCAGTGACTATGATCTTGGTTCAGGAAGTCAATGAAATATTTCAAAAGATAGGCTTTCTTTCCGAAGATAGAAAATATGGGTGGGACAAAGGTTTGCTGCATCTTGTATTACTTTTTGGGAGTAGTTGTTTTCCTTGTGTCATTGGAAATGATACAAACATGCATTATTACTTGTTTGTTGGCATACAGGCTAGAAATAAACTTATTATCTATTTAATGTATGCCCTTCATCCTGGATCTCAGGTTTCAGCCCAGTGAGTTAAAGTGATTATCAGCTTTCAGGCTGAGTTAAATCTCTTCTCCCCAAATGTCAGTAGGAGGTTTGACATTACAGTAATTGGGACCAGGATTTTACTCCATGAGTATTTTTTAGGGAAGATCTGAAATGCTGTGTTAAAAATTCAAATGAGAGAAATCTCATCTTACAAGTATGGAAGGTATCCATTTCTATCTTTATGTAAAATGATTTAGTCAATACCCAGGGGCAGTTAATTTAAGACTGGTTACAGCTTTTACTTGCTGCTAAAAATTCAGCAATTCACATCTAGAATAGATTTTGTTTTTACTAAGAGAGAAACAGACTCCAGATATTTAGCTTGTGACACAGAGGTGATTTATTTTAGACCATGCATCAGTCCAGAGTAGATGGCTCAAGCTGCCAAAATCAAAGGCTGGTTGTCTTAGAAGTCCTTTTAAGTGTACTAGAGAGTTATACATCAAATTACGTGTCATTGTGCATAAGGTTTTGTGGATGGCACAACATGCAGATGCTTTTCCTTACAAAAGAGATGAATACATTAGCCGAGGATTTCTTAAAACACAGTATGTTGTTTCATTGACCAGAAGTGCTTTTCAGCTGAAGAAATCCAGTTGTCTCCTGACAGGAAGAAGATTAGTAACTGCTTAATTCACCCAGCAAACTGCAGTTTACACTAAAAATACTACAGGGTATGCATACTATGTAATAATTCACAGTATTTCACAGATGTTATGTACCTTACCACTAGGCTTTCAACTGGGGCAAAAAGACAACTGGGGCAAAAAGAAAGTAATACAAGTTCACTATGCAAAAATATGTTCTTGCTATTTCTACATAAACTTTTCAGCACAAAAGCAAGCTCAGACCATCTAAGTGGTGAAGGGAGTGCCCAGTCCAGCACTCAGATTGTGCAAAATTTGCTTCAGGCCAACTTTATTTTCTCCTGGTTGTGGAACCCTGTTGGGGCTGGTGTATAGCAAGGAGTTTAAAGGCTGGAATAGATGCCAGCAGTCTCAAAAGGGCTCTTTTAGCAGCCAGGGTTATTGGGGCATAAAGGAACCCCAAAGTCATTGCTCACTGACTGCCTCATGCCAATAACACACAGCAAGGGAGTGACAGAAGATGCTTGTAGCATAGGAGGTTTTCACTGTTCCTGGGGAATATCTTAGGGACAAATTCCTCTGGCATCCTGGACTCACGCAATTCTGCCCAGGTTTACCAGCGCAGCAGTGTTACAGTTTCAGGGAGACAACTGAAGTGCTGAAGATTACTTTTTAAAGACAAGATGCTGACAAATTAAATTCAAAGTATAAGCAGGGCCGTTCCAAGTGGCAACTCTCCAGGGCAGGACAGTTATAGCATTAACTTCTATAAATCTTTTCAGGAGCTTCAAATACTTCCAACATTTCATCACTCCCCTTAAACAGGGAAAATTGCAGACTCCTTTTTTGGAGGCCAGAATAATTATATCCTCAGAAAATAATAACAATTTTAAAAAGAAAAGTTGGAAAAAAACTATATGTGTTGGAAAACAGACCATATGATAGAATTAATTAGGTATCACAGTAAATACTGGCAAAAATGTTAATACAATAGCTTTCTTACATGCAGTCCTGGAAACTGATGTTGATAGAAAAAGGTGCAAAAAGAACTTTTAAGAGATTTGTTTAGGACTCTTCTTTGTAGCCAGGGAATAGCATAATGTCAGCTATAAAACCTCTGCCAAGCTGTGTATGTCTCACCCTAAAGTATGCACTTCTTTATTTGCATGTTCCAAACAAAACCAACTGGAGCAAATGTTTTTGTTGCTGTACATCCAGAGCTTTTTCCTCCATCATATTTGCTTGCTACTTCTCTTCCTGTAATTAGTATTCTGGGATATTTGAGAGGAAAGAATGGGAAAACAAGCATCAAAGAAGTCCCTTCAGTAATAAAACTGATCATATTCTTGCAGCCAGAAACTCAGAAGACAACATGAGCAGTGTGCTCATGCAGCTGGATACTTCCATGAATAAAGCATCCATTGTTTAAAAACGAACACTCTCCACTGAACTAACACTTTACAATAAAGCCTCCAACGAAGGTATGCTTTCCTTTTTTTTTAATGTTGTGACTAAAGTTATTGAGATAAAATTTGGTATCCACCCTCACATCTTTACATTAAACAAAACAAAACAAGACAAAAGAAGTCAGATAGAACCTGTGACAATACTATATGGATTCAGAGAAAGAAGAGACAAACTGATGAAGATTCAAAAAGAAAATGAAAGGAACTATCAGTCTGGAAAGCTGAATAAATAAGATGCATTGTGTTTGGACTCGGTTGGACTCTGTTTCAGACTCTCAGAATACCCTCACTTGGCAAGGCACTACACTGCCTATCGTGATTTTTAAGCCAATGGATGACGTTGGTGTTCACACATTTCTTAAATAAATTAATTCATCTGACACAGAGTCCTCTCTGTTTGCTGTATGGATAAAAGGAAACAGATTTAGTGCCATTTATACCACAGAAATTGAATACTCACATAAATATACTACTGGACATATACCAAGTTTTCAGAAAGTCACAAAAAGAGGAGATCCAAAAGACTACTGGATGCAAGAGATTTTTCTAAAACAGGAATTGTTGAAAGTTCATATTTTCAGTTTGAGGACCAACTTTTGAATCCCATACTTCCCAAGAAGAAGAATTTAAATGCTAAATTATAGCATCTAGAGCTAGAAACAACCTGGGACAGGGCTCAGTTGAAGCATAAGAAAAAAAAAAATTAAAAAAAAAATATATATATTTAATTTGCAGAAATTTTAAAGGCTTGGTGCACAGAAAAGCTAAAGTTGCTCTAAAACTGCACATCTCACAAGAGCCTAGAGGGGAAATATGCTTCTAGAGATGGATTAATGAGGAAAATTGAGATAAGGACCTCTCACTGAGCATGCCACTGGATGGCTGACACAGGGTGAGACAGTGGGGTCTGGATGGATCATGGTATGGCTGATCATAAGGCCATGATCTTGCAGACATACAAGATATTTAAAACAGGCTCAGACTTGCAGGCTAGAAGTGTGCAGGCTCCAGGAGTTCATCTCCAGGAAAGCTGGGTGTGCACAGGTGGCACCACAGGGGCTGCTGACAAAGTTCCAGCTGCTGCTGGAAGCAAGGACTGCTTGCCCTTAGCGTGGCTCATCCGGTTTGTCACATGGTTGTTTTTCTGTATGTCGACATGTTGTGTGTGCAGGGAGGCGTGTAAGGGAAGGAAGATTTTGATGTGTCAAGGAGAGCTGCTGCTGGCCATGCTGGCACTGCTTTGTCCTTTTGCAGTGGTCAGATCCACAAGCAGGACCAGGCTGCACCCTTGGCATCGGGCAATGCAGGGCCTCAAAATCAGCCTGGGCAGAGGGTGTGAGCTCAGCCACACCTATGCCCGGTGTGAGTGGCAAACCTCCTGGACCAGAACAAGACATTGTAATGTATTCCAGTGACTTTCAGAAAGTGGAGGCATCTCACACCAGCAAATAGATAAAAGGTTATTTATTAAACCAGATTTATATATTTGTATAAAATATTTATGTATTTATAAATATAATATAAATCTATTTTTAAAAAGGTTTTTAATCCTAGACAGTTACATCCAAATTTAATTTAAAAACTTATATAAGTTATTTAAGATAACATACTTGAATATGTATGATTAATATCTCATTTTATAGATATGATTTAAATTTGTAAAACCAGGAGTAATGGGGTATAGCAATTGGCATCCCAAAGGCATAACTGAGTAATGACTTAGTTGTGATTTTGAAAAAAGTCTGTTCCTAAAAATATTGACCACATTTTCATGTACATTTAGGAAGCTTAACAGCAGAGAAAATAAAAAAGCATCAGTGACAGGACCCTGAAGTTGAGTCAGGGGAGACAGGTTCTTCACCCAGAGGGTGGGCGGGCATGGGAACAGACTCACTAGGGAAGTGGTCACAGCCTGAGTTTAAGAAGAGTTTGGACAACACTCTCAGGCACATGGTGTGACTCTTGGGGATGATGCTGTGCAGGGCCAGGAGTTGGACTCAACGATCCTTGCGGGTCTCTTCCAATTCAGCTTATTCTGAGGTATTTTTATAATGATCAGCATTTGCAAAAATGCCATGCTTGAAGACTATGTGAGGTTTTATATATGTTCTAGTACTTCCATAAGCCTCAGTGGCCACAGGAACAGCTTAGACGAGCCAAGTATTTTTCTAGCATCAGTACTTCACCATCTGTTTCCTCCTGCAAACATCATTCTCAGCAGGAGCCAAGCAAGGTATGTAGTAAGCAGTGAGAAATGGCAGAACTATAAAGTAGGAACACAGTATAAGAAAACATCTACTTATAGGGTGGGCTATCACCAAGGGAAGCAATTTTTATGTTTTAGTGTAATAAAACAAAATAATTGTACCACACTGAACTTTTCCTGCAGTTTTAATACTAGATGCTAAAATATGAGGTACCTGATAATGTTTTAAGGTTAGATACAATTCTTGGCATAAAATTAGATTGGACAAAATTGCGATTAAATATAACACAGCACTGCAGATTCAGGAATTCTTTTCAAGATTAGTAAACTAAAGAAGAAATAAGTCATGTCATTTTCACTCTTCTCCAGTTTCTATGGCTACTGAAAACCAAGCTTAGAAACTGAATGATGCATATTTCTAACTTGGCAAATGAATTAAAGTCTAAATATCAGTGTAATAGTGTAATTCTGAACATTATTCTAGCTTCCTGTATTTGAGTTTCCTTTACATAAGCTTGAGATGAGATAGAACATAATTACTTGCTAATTGCTTTTCAGAGAACAGACTGCAAGAAGAGATGTACAGCACATCCTTCCTTTTCCTGTACAGCACCAGGAAAAGTTAACTGGCATGAGAATATTGGCTTATATTCAAGCTGAATCTTCCACAGCACAATAATATATTCATGATCAGCTATTGAGGATCTACCCAGTTACCCAAACATCACCTCACATAAAACTAAAGGTCCTGCATCTCTTTACCTGCCACTTGAACACAGTGTAAGTCTCCCACGGATTTTGTGTTATCATCTCTGATGGATGGCTTAGATACTCCAGAGCTTCTCAAATAGCATCAGGGCTCCCAAGTTAGGCAACTAATATGCTCTTTCTGTGACCAAAATAGCTTTCAGGCTACTAGAACCACTGTTAAATTCTGGGTTTATGCTCAGGCAGCAGATAGTGACCTAAAAGAATTGTGCTGGGACATGCAGATTGCATCAAGGATTTAGTAGGCAATGAATAGAAAAATTCATCTGGGAAGGAAACACAAGAAAAGCACTTTGGGAAATGATGTACTGAACACAAAAAAAGAGACATGAGTTTTGTGCTCTGATAAGATCAAGACAAGTGATGTAACGTGCTTGCCTCTTGATGTATCAGATCATACTGGTACAGCTTACATGCACTGGAATGATTACCTGGCACATGATACTGGAAATGATTCAGTATTTAAGTAATGTAGCAGGCAAAGCCCCTCTTTCCTCATGGGCCTTACACCTTGGCTCTCTGAGTATTCTTTTGTACATAGGCTTTGTTCTTTTAAGGTGCTATGCAAGCCACACTGAGACTTCATTAAACGTGCAATTTTTACTTCATAGAAGCACATACAGTTTCTGGACCCCTGAAAAAAGTACCCCAATATATAATCAATTGCTTAAAAATTAAGGCAAATTGATCTCATCTGGTTTGGCCCTGCTCTTTGCTGTTCTTATCACTAAAAGGCTGCCACTCACTATTTGCTGCACAGGGCTGTTCCCCCTGCTCAGCTCCATCTTCTGGTTCCCACCTGTTTTGCCTGGAAGAACCTCATCTCTACTGGCCTTGTCCCTCCACCACCCTTGGAAGGGCAACTACTCCGGTACCACAGCTGCACATGGAGGTTTCTTCCAGTTCCATTCTCTTTTCTCATGGATAGCATATATCTCTTTTTAGTAATTTTCAAGTTTCACTTTTTTCTCTTAGTAAACAAAGATGTGAGATAGCCACATTTTCTCACTTATTCTCTATCCCTCTCTCAGAGCTGTCTATTCATCATGCCAGAGATACTTTGAAAGGCAAATAGATTGACACATTAATTTTCATTTGGGATTCAAATTTACCTAAATGAGAAGGTCTGTCTGTATTAAATAACTTCTAAAAACACTTGAAGATGCTAAAATGCTAACTGTTTTGAGTTCACTTGAGGGCAGGAGGATCTAGAAAAGGCACATTTTGAACAGCAACAATCTGGATCGGGAAAGACTGCCAGCCAAAAAATCACATGAATGGAGCATGGTAAGGAAGCAAGAGAAGTCCTTTCAGAAGAGCTAAAGAAATATAAATACCCTTGATCCTTCCAGCTTGTGCTTCTTACTCAGCTGCAGATTCAGAGAACTTGGGAAGCAGCTGAACTGGTACTAGTGGCTTCTTCCCTGCCTTGGGGATAACAGAAAACCAAGATTGCAGTGGTTCTTCTACAGTCGCCACTGTAGTCACCTTTGCATTTGATGAGGGATTGGTACTTTTCCATTAAAAAAACAAATCACAGTTCCCTCTTTACTGTCACAGCAACTGGCTGTGACCAAGCCAATTCCACCAATGAATAGTCTTGTTTGGGTATTTTTTATTGGCAATATGAAGCCAAAAGTGGAAAGAGAGTTTAACTAGGACACAACCAGCAGATCTGGCAGTGGATATTTTTCTAAGGATTTTTGTCCATATGAGTTCTGAACACAAATGCCAAATGACATTCAGAAGAAAAGAGTTTAAGCTGATAAAACTGTGCAGCAGGGCTTTCCCTACTATTTTGGCTGCCTGTGGTACACAAATTACATTATATTTTTTGCTTGATTAAAAAGAAAGGAAGTAAGTATTAGCCTTCCTTTTTAATTAAACTGATTAAAGGATCATCTGCTTATTGTCCTTTCATTTCACTAGCCAAATGGGTTCTCAAACAGAGCTGTGCTGCAAGATAGAATATCTCTAATGAGGTAGCAACATTTTTGTAGATATCTACTTAGTTTATCAGGAGGCCTCATTGTTAATAGTCTCTTCTGCCTGAGCAGCTGTGCCTGTGATATTAGAACACCATGTTCCCTCCAGTACAGTGTGTGGAGTTATTTCATGTCCAACCAGAGATAAAATGTAAGCTACTCAAAAGGAACTTCCAAATCACCCTGTAAAAGGAAACTGCAGAGAGACAAGCTGCTGGTAAGAAGAGAGATGAAAGGGTTATGTTAAGCACTTACTGACCATATTTCTCTTTCGCTAAGCCTCATTATGCAACCTGTCAGGTGCAGAATACTTGCAGTTTCTAAGAGCAGAACAAGCATTGCAGATATGTGCAGAGCAAATATCTTTATTGAAATGACATGCTAGAAAAACAAAGTAATTTTGCATGGAAGTCAGGATGTAGAGGGAACAGGTGGCAGATACAGATATTTTGGAAAGGAGCATGCAAGAGAACAGATTTAATCTGCATTGTTACAGGGCTCAGTGGATATTTCCCTTCCTTATTTACAGATATTTACTGAAAAGAGAGTGAGACCACATGGTAATATATTTTTAATCTTAAGTATTCCTGCAGGCAGGGCTGTGAGGAGCTGGAGACGGGTTGCAGTGTCACCGGAGCAGGAACTGGCAGTCCCAGGGGGTTGAAATGGCATTCTGGCTTGTGGGCAGTGCAGAGGGAGCCCTGGGAAGGGGTCAGGGACACCTAAAATAAAGAAATGGTTTGCAATGGGTGACAAATTTTAGCTGGCTACATTTAAATTAGTTAATCCTCCATAGCAGACCTAGGCTTATTGTGTCTAAAGGTTCAGGATGAAATTTATTGGGAGACATTCTCAATAGCTGATTTGGGAATCTTAAACTTTCTTAAGTGCTTGTGTTTTCTTTACCCTAGTCCTCTGTCACTTGGGTGATTTGTGCCAGGCATCTGGTAACAGATGTCCTCTGCAGAGAGTTCTCCAGCAAAAAGGCATTAAACACTTTAGCCTTTTCAGCATCAGCTGTTCAGACCTTTCCTCCCCTCAGTCCAGCAAACTAAAGCTTTCTCAGCCTTCCTCTGACCATTAGTGCAATTACAAAAAGATTTCCTGTTACTCCTTACAGGCACGGCCTTTCTGCTACTCCCTCCCTAACAGAGTTTTTCTTTCTTGCTGTTGCAGCCCTGCTGGGATTTTTAGCACTCTCCTTCTGAACCCAGGTGGGTAACAGAGTCTTCCACAGCAGTAGTTTACACTCCTATCCTCTGGTCTCCCAACTTATTTGTTTCCCTCTGACTTCACCTATCACATTTTGAGGCTGGTGAAATCTGCTCATTTTGAGTATCTATAGCCTCACACTCTTTCTCTTTACAGAAAACAGGGAACTCCAAAACTTCAGAAATAGCCCAGGCTGTCCCCATCATGACCTCTAAAGTTGTTGAATAGTTAATCCTTGTGTATTATTTTCCCAAGTAGTTAAATAATTTCATTACCACTCCTGTGTTTTGAATGCAGAAATGTAAAAGCATTCAGAAATAAAAAAAACCCCTTCACATCTCTTGCTTTTTTTTGTGCTGAAACTGTTCCTCAGTGATATGTTAGCATATGAAGAGGTCAGAAAAAAAATCTTTTATTTTTTAAAAATATAAGTCTCCTCTGATACAATATACTCAAATAAACACAACTCTCAGGTCTTGCAGTATAATTGAGCAATCTGTTGGAAACGTGAAAACTGCAGACAGCTTTTAAAGAAGTTGTAGTTTTATTTTGATTCTCTCCAAAAGTGCAGAATAATTTAATACTAAAGGATCTCATTCATATTGCAGTGAAACCAACAGTGAATTTCTTGTACTTGTTGGTGGATTTTAGCTACAACTGCAAGAATGGAGCAAAATGAGATGTTCAATGTTTTGCATTAAATCTCAGTAACCAAAATTGGGAGGAATATTTTAAATTGTTTATAACCATAACATTATTATGCTTAAGATTCACGTCTCATTTTATTGGTTTTATAAGGAGCAGAGAGTGTTCTTAAAAAGCCCCGTTATTAATGATCATATGCAGGGATCTTGAAAAATGCAGACTATTTAAAATATCCCTTTAAACCCCAAATAATAGTGTTTTAGCATTAGCCTTATTTAGCTTCACTGTCTTTTTGAGTAATCCACACTGCTCTAAAAGCTTAACAGTCAAATAAAAAAAAAATTATAATCACTAAATACCAAACTATTGGTGTAAACAAATCTGTACAAGCATAGTTCAGATCTAGGGAAAAATGAAATACAATACAGGAAGTAGTGGACTATTATGTGTAATTTATTTTTCTCTCTTCATGGGCAAGGTAGAAAACCACAAAAAGATGTTTAGAAGAGGAGACAAAGTAGTAGTTTTATCTCCTGCTCTTCATTTTCTTGGCTGAAAAAGAATTACAATCAAAATATGTACTGACATCTCCAGAACTGAGCAAAATTTGGGCAAATACTTTTAAGTGCAAAAAGCACACTTTTCATAATGACTAATTGGATGAAAATGAAATTACACCAGTATTTTCATGAAAAGAAGATACTTGACATTACAACACTGAGTGGAAGCAGAAGTTATTTCTAATATGCCATAACCTGCTTGCATCTGTGGATGTGCAGTGGCAGGATATGCAGTAAATATTTTCAGATTTTTGCTTGTTTATTTTTGGGAGCACTTTGAAGATGAAACTTGCACCATTCTCAGTAAAGATAAGGCAGACTATGGTCCTGGGATGCTGTACAAAACGATTCTTCTATTGTTGGAAGAAGACACAGCAAAAGTTTTTAAAAGGCAAAGTGACAGGTTGCTAAGGGTTTTGTTCAGAAATCACAGAGCCATGAAGCATGTCAGAGAGGTGTGCTTATTTCAACAGGTCTTGATTTAAAGCAGAGGGAAGCTGGGGGCTGAGCAGCCCGGCACCTATTCCTGTGGGACACGACAGTGCCGTGTGTTGGTATTTCAGCTCTTGTTCCTGGACAAAAGGAGCTTTCACTTAAACTGAAAGGTACTGAGTAACGAGCCCTCACACAGCACAAAAATCCGAACACAACTGTCTCAGCAAGGCTCTATCAAAGCATAGGAAATTTGCCATGGCCCCTTAAATTTTCATTTTAACTGGAATAAGAAAGATTCCATCAGCAATTACAGAGCCGAGCAGCAAGAAATCTGTTTTTCTCTAGCAGCTGCTATTGTGCAGGATAGACAAAGAGCTAAGGTAGGAACAAAACCCCTTTTCAGCTCATCTGCAGAAGACGATAAAACATAGAATCAAGATCTTTCAGATAATAAAATATATTGAAGAGGCAAATTCATGCCCTCTCTACAGCCCTAATATGGCTATAGCCAGCCTTCCTTGCCTCTTATGAATTCCTCTGCTAGTGCTACAGCAACTTGTCCCTACTTCTTGGCATATTTGAGCAAAGGATTTCAAAGAGTCAATCTTTGACCTTCCCAGGTGCTGCTCATTTAGAGTTTCATTTTATAGGCAGTAAGTCCAGTAGGGGTCAATGAGGACCACAAGCATTAAAAACCGAAATGCACTTTAGTGTGCCTTGTTATAGACCTGGAATTTTCACTATGTTAAGATAAGCATTTAAATATTATGCCTCAAAGGTGATATAAAAGGCCATAATAATTAATTCTAAAGTTACAATTTTAATGAATATATATCATAGCCTACCAGCTATGTTTTCCAATGTCTCATAGCCTTTGTGAAAATGACACATTCTTAAGCAGAGGAGAACAAGACTCAGAGCAGGTTAACTTAGTGCAAATGGGTTTTTGCTGCCAGAAAGACTATTAATGATGCACTGTTTCCTGAACTGAAGCTCACTACCCCATCCTCTGAATGCACACTCATTTCAGAGCAGGCAGTGTAAGATTTGGGACCTGGTTATCAGTGTGCATTACAAACCTATGTCTGGAAGATAGGTGTCCACTTTAGGACACAGGGAGGTGCACGTATCTCTAAAGGTAATCTAAAAAACACCTAGCAGATATTCTACTAGAAATGCCTGCAACGGTCAAAAGCCAAATTAAATAAAAATTTATGACTGTGCCAGTGGAATCCAAACATGAATACTGTAAGCAGTGGTAGGAATGTCCTAGAAGTAAGCAACAGATACTGGCCAGCTCCTGTGTGGTAACACCTTATGGATCAAATTTTTCACATTTGAAATTTGTGTGAAAAAGATATGCTGAGGACCTACAAAAAAAACCTTGGTTGGGATGAAAAAGGTGAATAGAATAATTTCTTACAATAAGGGTGATGAATTAAATTAAATTAGTATAGAGAAAACTGGAAACAAATAGATGTATAACTTTTTTTAAAAATGCAGACTTAACTGCAGACTTGGGACATAAAAGTTCAAAAGAGCTAAGAAAAATAGGTGAGATAAAATCACACAGTGTCAGTCCAATGCTGGCTATTAAACAGAATAATCCAAATGCAGATTATATGGGAGGAAGAGCTAATTGGGGGGGGGGGGTTGTGAGTGTTTTTGTTTGTTTGTTTGTTTGTTTTGTTCTGTTTTCTATTGTTGAAAATAGCATTCTGAGATGTTTCATAAGCTATACATGAGTTGAAAATAAGAAGTTAACTATATTGATTGAAACCACTACACACAGAGCACATTTGTATTTTCATTACAGTTAAGAGCACTGATACCACACAGCTGATGAGCTGTTTTGAGTAATGAACCATATCTATTTTGTCATCCGATGCCCTTTTCTGTTGTAGCACAAGAAAGAATAAGTTCTAATTCTCAAAGCTGAATTGTTGCCTAGTCCACATTAATAGTGAAAAACATAATCAGGACTAATTTGATGAAACAAATGGCTTTTGATTAAATGAAGCTATGCAGAAACATACAAACAAATTCAAACACTATTTCCTTGAGTTGCATTCCTCTCAGGTCCTGGTAGAGATTGAATTTGAGTGTGCAGTAAATCATATTTAAATTCACTTCTGTTAATAATTTCACCAAAAATACACAGAGACTGGTAAATAGTAGGCTAAAGGTTAGGACACTGACAGTGGCTGTCATGGGTCTGCTAAGTAGGAAAGCAGGAAATCCCCAGACCTCCCTTCTTTCACATTTCTCCCATGCACAAGGGACAGAGAAGAGGTATCTTTTTCCCATGGAAAAAAACCCAGCCAAACAACTTAAATTCTAAACTACCTCCTACACTTTCCTGAGAGTTAAAACCCTTGCTGCATGCTGACCAGCTCTTGGCTCCTCACACTTACCCACTGTCAACTCTGAAATCCATAGCACATTAAGAAAGCACAAGTTGAGGACAGCCCAAAGTAAAGTGAATAAAAATTATGACAAACATTGCAGAGAATATAATTCCCTTTTTATTCAGTCCTTTGGCAGAGTGTCCATTCTGAGATGCCAGAAGAACAGAGAAAAAAAACCCGAGGAATCAGGGAGAACTCACGTCAAAAGACAGTGAACCTTGATTTGAGTCTTTATGATCTTCTCTTCAAAATGCAACTCTGCAAACAGCCTACAAGTATGAAGTGTGGTTTGAGGAAAAATAAAATAAAATAAAGGCAAACAAATAAAAGTAAGAATATATCACATCAGTCAATCTCTATTTCAGGAAATGATGCAAGCAAAGTCCATAGCAAAGTGGGCCTCCCAGAAACACTCTGCCACCCACAGCATTGTGTAACCTTCCTTTGGTGTGAAACACACTGCGCTTAGCTCCTGCTAGCAGCAGTTAGCTGCACCCCATGCATCCTTGCTGAAAGTTAAAGAAACAACAAACAAATGCTGTTATTTCCCTCCCTCTGCAAAAGTGTGTCTGATTAAACTTCTGTTACAAAGCCCTGCAACAGCAGAAACAAGTCCTGCAGTTTCTGATCGGAAAACTGCCTGCTCCACATCTCACCAGAGGGAATGGAAAGACCGGTTTGCTTGAGAGCTATTCATGTTTTGGATCTTGCCTCTTTTTGGAGCTTTTGACCTTCAGTTTTATTGTCTGGGATTTTTTTCCCATTTCCCTCGTTTTCTTTCCCATCAGCCAGCTTTCTCTGTTTCTTTCTACTCATAGTTTCCAAAACTGAACAAGGATACAAGGAAGTACATGGTCAGGTAACAAAACTCCACACCTGACAATAACATTTTGGCAAACCTCATGCAACAATTCCAGCTGATAAATGACTATATCACATCATTTTTAATTTGGCTGCCACCATAGTAAGTCTTGCATATAGAATATCCCACTGCACTACCTCAAACCTGACACTTTCAAAGAATATCTATATGGACTATTTCCTGGCAGAGTAACGGCTACCTTAAAACTATTGACTAAGCAAAGTAAGACTAAAAGAGAGCACATTATTTGACATTATTTATCCTGCTCTCAGGATATTTGGTTGGATTTTTTTCCCTCCTATTCCTTTGAGGCCACAACTTCCCACTGCTGCCGCAGCAACGGTTCATCTGCTATTGCCTTCTTGCTTTCTGAGCAGGGCTGGTGGCAGGAAGCCACAGTTGCTCCTTGTGTTTATCTCTCCCAATCTCGAAGCCCTGACAGAGTGAGTCTATTTGGATAGCAAGAAGCAGTGGTAACTAAGCAGCCACAAAATTTAAAAGGGACATTTCCAGCTAATTGCACTCCTAAGAGTAAGTGCAAAGCAAGTCTTTTATAATAGAACAAGTATATTTTTTAATGTGAATGGAATGAGAAAAACAAATAGCAGGTTTGTGTGGGTGCTTTACTTACATTATCTTAAACTAAATCTTCCTGCTTAAGAATAAAAAGCTCTTCATCCTAGAGATGGTTTTTGTTGACAAACATATTAGCAATAACTTCATATTCCAGTTGCAATCTCCATGTATTTCATCTTGAGCCATTCCATGAGAAGTTCAGAACCATGCACAGCCCACGTTCCTTCTTTCTCTAGAATGTAGTTCCCATTTCCTGAAGGAATCAAACAGCCAGATCCACCTAACCCTTTCCTGGAGTATTTAACACCCTGCCTCTGGACGAACTGTTTCAACCAAATAGTTAGAGAAATCATTTGAAGAGGTAGGTCTAAAATGCAAGCTTCAAACCCAGACCTGAGCTTTCTCAAAAGAGGTGGTGCTCGGACCTAGGACTTTGGTTCAAGGTCAGTCTGCGAGTCAGGAGTAGACTCACAGCACATACTGGAATCAGCAGTGCTCCTGGTACTGCATCCTGGTTTTGTATAGAAAATAATGACTGCAACACTCTCCAAGAAACACTAACAGAATGGTGATGAGACTGCTAGGAGTAGTTACTCTTCTAGATGGGTCACTAGAATTAAAGACAAAATTTTTCATCAGTGGTGCTCCTGAAAAGTAAGATTTGATCCTATAAACACCATCACAGATTTCAGGTCTTCTGCTCATGCATAGTCCAAGGGTTTGATGAGATCAGGGTGCAATTTTTACATCTCAAGCACCATTATCTTTAGTGGACTTCCATTATAGATGATGAAAAGCACATTTAAAAGAAGGAGCTATGCCTGCATTTTTGCAAAGGTAAAATCTGTGTAATCTCTGCACACGCCTGTCCTCTCAACAACCTGCTGCCAGTGCAGCCCCACTGGACCAGATGTGATACTCAGTGCCTTTGCATGGGGTGAGAGCTAGTTTGAGGAGGTTGGTGCTTCCTTAGTTTTTCGAATGATGGGCAAGATTTCCCAGTGCACTCTGTCTCCCTTTTACTGCTTCAGGGATGCAGAGTGGTCATAAAGTTTAATTGCTCAATTAAGCAGGCTTTACAGTTGCTCTGTGTTGCTGGAGTGCCAAAAAGCAGATTGAGCAAACTAGTGAAGCTGGATCATTACTGTGTTGAAACCAAGGCACACATATTTGTGTGTGTGTGTGTGAGAGAGAGAGAGAGAGAGAGAGAGAGAGAAAAAAAAACATTCAATACGCGGGCTAAAGTATCCAAAATACAGAAGTGGGTATAGATTGTACAGGAAGGCACATGTTTCAGTGCTGTGGAGCAAGTTACAAGCAAGAACCCTAATCCCCCCGATCTCTTTGCAGGACAGCAGAGGGAGCCCCCAGTGTGCAAGTCAAGGTGGCACAGCCAGGCTTCTGTCAGGGCTGCACGATGGAGGGGAAACACTGGGAAAATAGCTGGGGCTTCCTTCCACACCCATGGGGCAGCAGAAACAAAGCACAGGAAAAGGAAAAGAAAAAAAAAAAAGCATGCAAGTGTCCATGACAATTTGCAAATGGAGGAATCTAAACTCTCATGAGGGGTTGAATTCAGTGAAGGGAGCTGTAGGTGAGGGCTCAGACCAGCTCTGCTTCTCGTCATCTGCTTGTCCTTTACCAGCTCCCTCTGGCAGCCCCACAGCTTTTCTCCCCACCCACCACTGGCGGGTTCCTGTTTCTTTTAAAGCTTCTTGGTTGTGGGTGACCTCGGATGCATCTGCATAAGGAAAGGACAGCAAACACTTTAGGGTAGTGGAGGCCTCCAGAGACAATTTCACTACAAATAAATTCTTTGGTTATCTTAATGGCAGCAGGCATCTCAGTAAAAGTGGTTTCATGCTCAAGAAAGATGCCTGCCTATTTCCAGGTTAATTTTATATATACACACACCCCCCTTTTTTTTTTTTTTTTTTTTTTTTGGTAACGAAGAAGTTTGCTGTCAGTATTAAGCAGTTGTGGAGGCTTGTGGGCCTACTAGGGGACTTCCTAGGGCTATGCCTTGGAAGAATGTTGCCTAGACTTTAACCTCTCCAATGGATCCCCTGTTTAACTGACATGCTGTCAGTCAACCCCAGCATCAAACCCTCCTGTGGGCCCCTTGGCTGTTACATCCCTGGTTGACCATATATGGTCAGTTTTCTAGTAGTTTCTTTTTTTTCTTTGCAACCCCCCCCATTGGTTTACACCCCTGTCTGTTTACCCTTGTGTTTTCCTTCTGGTCATTG
Organism: Hirundo rustica; assembly: GCF_015227805.2. Classification (NCBI taxonomy): domain Eukaryota; kingdom Metazoa; phylum Chordata; class Aves; order Passeriformes; family Hirundinidae; genus Hirundo; species Hirundo rustica. Next base: position 40,231,808 of record NC_053453.1, read on the forward strand.
CACTCCTTTTTCCTACCCACACCTCTCGGTGATTGGTTGCTACAGTTGGCTCCTCCTCCTTCTAACCATGGCCTGGACTCTCCAGCCATCTTTGCCTTTGTCACTGCTTCCCTTCAGTGTGTAGGCAAAATAAAACTACTGCTGGATTGCCATACAAAGGCCTTTCCTGCCGCCGTGGTTTGGAGAGTGATCAGCAGCCTGTGAGTGTGCTGTTGTTTACTGTTTGCCAGGTGGGGCCCCCTCCTCTTGGAGATGCTTCAGGAAGGTTGTGGCAGTTTTAACACCCATCCAGATTGCAACAACTATTGACTAGAGCAGTGCTGCTCAAAATCACAGCTACAGCTACCAAAGGAGCCATGAAACAGTTCAAAAGGGCTGCAGCTCACAAAGAGTTAATCAATCCAATTAATATTTTTATATTAAATTGTCAAAAGCTCAAGCCAGTAAGTATTTCTTTTGGAAAGTGGGTGTTGTGCAGGGCTTGCAGGATTTTCAGAGACAGACACATCAAAAAGCAAGCCATGCTTGGAAAACCAAAATAATATAAAATTGTGAAATGGACTATGACATCAGTCCCCAGCTCAGACCCCATATGAAAAGCATTGCTTTTGAGATCCACATTGAAGTTTATAGCAATATTTTTTCAAGCATTATTTTTGAGTCATGACAGTAATACAAATCAGCTGATTTCTAGGATACTTTGGTACAGGTAAGTAGTGATGAATTTGAGTGAGTTAGTGCAAACACACTTCACTGTAGCTTGTCCACTGTGTTTGAGGTGCCGGTCTTGCTTGGTGGTGATGGAAAAGCTATGGGAACATTAGCATTCACCCCCATGGCAGCTGGCATTAATGCCAACCCGGTGTGCTACCTCTCTCCATAGCATGAGGACACTCATAGCTATGTTGGGCTGTGCATTAACTGGCTCACAACTCCCCATCTCCTGCCACCCACCCACATTTAGATCAGCACTGAGTCTGTTCCAGGCTGCTTGTCACAACCCTCTGACAAAACAAAAAGAGGCAAAGGGATAAAGGAGAGAATTAGCTAGGGCAGAAGAGATGGAAGGAATACGTATGTGGAGTGGAAAGCACTTGAATATATCATTGACTATGGTTTTCAGTTGTGCTTGAGGAAGCCTTCAGTAGAAAGCATTCTACAGGACCCCAAACAGATGACAGAAGTTGCAAAGGTCCCTTTAAGTGAACTGATTTCAAATTTAGATCAGATTAGAAAAACTGGAGGTCTGATCACTAGATGGTTATGCAAGAGTCACATGTGAAATCATCAGTTGGTCTTTATATTGTAGCTTGAGTGAAACCCTCTGCCCAGCCTTTCCTCTGGAGAGTTAATACAGGAATAGCCAAAAGAAAATGCATTTTGAGATTAATTTTTCATTCTCAAAACATCCCATAAAGTGGTTGTTTCTTTTGGACATTTGGCAAAGAATAACTGCATACGTTCTTTAGAATAGCGTTACGTTGTTTGGATCAGAGCTACCTATTGAACAGTTGTCACATCATTACTCAGGGACATATGCCAACAAATCTGAAATCCAAACTTGCAGACATTAACAGGAACATGGAGAATTCAGATTAAATGTGCATTTCAAGCTCTAAACAGGCAAGCCTGCACTGACATTGCGCTATATAAAGTAAGATTTCTGTTGCTACGGTTTCCAAATGGCCTCATTGTGAGCAATCAATAACGGCACTGAATGGAATTGTTAAATTAAAACTGCATATCCTGATGCTGAAGGCAAGGACTCTGTGCAAGTTCAGTCACAACTACAGGTTAGCTTAAGTCTTTGTATTCAGAGGATTTGATCACTGCATAGAGGAAATTCATGCATGCACAGCCTGAGATCATACAGAGATGGTCTCTTTTTCTTTCTGCACAAATGATCGTTTGACTTTTGTGCTGTTAAAAGGCAAATAACTAACTGCAGAATATTTTATTCAAAATGATAAACTGCTGTATCACATTTTAGTATTTTTAAAGCACTATTAATATTATTTCTGTTACATAAGAACTGTACAAATGAAATCTCAAAAATCAATACAATACAGAAAATTTCAAGTTTTCTCTGATTTTAGTGAAAAAGATATAAACACCAAGTACATTCAAACTGAACATCAAAAGATCTGAAACTGGATGCTCTTTATGGATAAAAAAGTATTTTATCAGCTCAATATGAAGAGGCAAAAATATATAATTACCATTAAACAGATTTTGGAATGATGGAAGAAAAATTATGTTTGTGGCTTACCTATCTAAAATGTTGCTGACCATGAAGTAGAATTACGTGGTAGAGATTATATGGGACCTTTTTTTCCAAAATACTTTAACTCTTAAAATAAACAACTAGCAACTGAGTCCAGAATGCATAATAAACAGACTTGAAGAGCTTTTAACCCCAATCTTTAAAAAAAAAAAAAAAAAAAAAAGGAAGAAGGGAAAGTGCTTATATAAAAATAACTAAGAATAGCAGTTCAGAGCATCTTTAAATCCAATGAAACACATTTTTTAAACCCTTAATACCCTGATGTATTTGTTCTAAGCACAACGCTTGTGTGTCTGTGAGATACTCAACCTGTTACCTTTCAAACTCCTCAAAATAATGGAATTGGTAGAACAGAAAGGTTTAGTCCCCTTGAAACAGACAGCACACTAGATGGAAAAGAAATGTTCCAAAGAGTTCCAATGATAACAAACAGGAATCCTAATTACAAAGATAGAGGTACTTTAAAAAGCTTAATCTAACGGACTTTCAGTTAGATATAAATTATGAATCTGCAAACAAAACTCAGGCTCCTAAGTTACCTAAAGACAGAGGTTTTGTATTCCTTTCAGATTTAGGCATCTAAATCTCATATACGTTTTAAACATTTTTGAAATCTGGTATTCATTTCCAATCTAAACACTGATTTTTGTGGGTATAAAATCACCAGAGTTTGTATTTCTATACTTACCTTACTCTCCAAACTCCTTAATTTGCCAAGACTTTGTAAGCTTGCATCAGCAGCGTCTTTCATGTGTAAAACTAGAGGCATAAACCATAAAATCGCAGAACCATCTATGTCAGAAAGGACACTTTAAGATCATTGAGCCCAACTATAAACCCAATACTGACAAATCCAACACTAGAACATTTCCCAAGTACCACATATACACCTCTTCCAAATACCAGAGATAGTAACTCTGCCACTCCCCTGGGCAGCCTGTTCCAGTGCCCAGTCACCCTCTAAGTGAAAAACCTTCTAATACCCAATCTAAACCTCCCTTGACACAACTTCAGGTCATTCCTTCAGGTACTGAAAGAACAATTGACTACTGGATGAGACTTTATTTGTATGAACGTTCCAGTTCATCATCATAGAACACATATTTTATTCTTTTACTTTGTGTGTGAAACCTTCTGTAGAAGAACAAAGTACCTTACAAAATGTGAACTTCGTCTTCATAAATAAAAGCATCTGGTTTGCTATCTAACCATCTGGATTTGTCTAAAGTTTATAGTCTCCTGAGTGTTATTCACAGGCTCACATATGATCAAACCTCCACATTTTTATTCAGTAAAAGCTTTCCCACAGCCCTTCATTTTTTCTATCTGTTTTTGATCTTGTAAAAAAAATGTCACTTTAATATGTGTGTTGTAATACTGCATGTGTTTGTGTTTCTGTGAACTGTGCAGATCTCCTAGTGTGTGGATATTAAGGGCTAGATTCTCTTGGGAACAGTGGAGGAATGAACTACAGAAGAGTCATTTGGAGATACCAGACTCTACAACTTCTTCTCTGTGGTCCCTGGACAAAAGGCTAGGTGAGGGTGGATAAATTACTTTAAAATGCATCAACTATTAACATGTAACAAGGCATTGAGAATTGTTTCAGTTCAAGAGCTCCAGCTGGTAATAGGTAACAACCATGTTGTCAATCCTACACCAGACAGGTACTCTGCTGTGTTTGACAATTCCATGATTCCTGACAGCACGCAGCATCCAGATAACCTACCTGTGTTTGGCTCTGTGTGAATAAAATGTGTTATTATTTTCCCTTAATTCTACAAGTTCGACAGTCACTACATTTCTGCTTGCTCTCTCTGTTTCATAAACACAAGATTTTCCATCCAGAGTCCTTACAAAGCCTTGCCAAAAGGGTTCATTCTCCTTTAGAGTTCAACTGCTCAGGTTTCTGAAGAAAATGTCTCAGTTCTCTGGTAGGTCAGTAAGTATACAACAGTTCATGAGCTCTGATGCTTCTGCCTAATCTGCTCTCTTACCACAGGCAATGGAAAATGTTTAACTTGAAACAACAAACATTCAAAATCAGAAATAGAAATTACCTCAGTAGATATTAATATAACTTCACAGCAGCCTATCTCTTTCTGCTCTAAACCACGATTGATGTTTCAGCAAAGTGAGTGTGTGCACATTTAAGTCTTTTTCTGCTTTTCTTTTTATCTACTAGAAGTCATCAGCTTTCTGTATGTGTTACATCAAATGAGTGATTTAAAGAGAAGCATAGACCCATGGATCATGAAGTGCAGTATTGTATTTGCAATCTGAACATAATTGGGCCATCTGGAGTAAAAAGCCTGTATTTTAAATGTGTCTTGTTTCTACAGTCACTCTTCCTCATATTTCTTTAATATAAGAAAGTAGAAAGGATCCAAATAGCCCTGCAGAAGTTAAGACCCAGGACTTCTCTTCTGCAGAAGAGTTGAGAGAGGGCAGCTGGATCCCACTGGACCCTGCTGTGTTTAGTTTCTAAAAATGGGAACTAAACTGAGAAGCAGCCTCCAGGGGCAGCAAAATACAGCAGGAAGCTTGGAGATGCTGTTCCATTCTAAAAAAAATAAATTGTTTCATGTACGTGATTCTATTTACTTCTTTGCTTATTAGTGTAGCTTGGGGGTGCTGGGTTGTTGCCAGGTCAGCTTCTTGCAGCTTTGATTCCTGTTGACATACAAAAGTGTGAGTATGTGAGCTCACGCACATATACTTAAAAACAGCGTCTGTGAATGCAGAGAATAGTTTTAAGTAATTCTAACTTGTTGTCAATAGATTTCACTAAAGGCTTGTATGCTGCAAGAGAGATTGACCATACATTCCTAGCCTAAATCCTAGATCACTAAATTTTAGCCTTTAATATAAAGATAGATTCTAAAATGAGCCATAACTTTCTGGCTGGAAAGTTAGTATGTTAACTGATTATACAAACTTCCAGCCATTTGTAAATAGGATGCATGTTGCAAATTTAAGTCACAACTTTTTTCAGATTTCAGCAACAAACCAGGTAACAGAGCTGAAACAATGAGCCTTAATCTTTGTCTGTATGTTCAGATACAAGATGGGGTTTGTATTTCTATTGTTTATTGTACTGAAAGAGCTAGCCTATTCATTCAAAATGAAAGTCAAGACAATCATTACTTGTGATTTTGCCCAAGTAGCAATGCTAAGCCTGGTTCTAAGTAAACTATTGTATTGCTATTACTTACATGCACTGAATTTCAGTGTGAATGAGCCTATCACAGTATGAATTTCTACATTAGAAATTGCCTCATGTTTTCAAACACTTTTAACCTGAAAATGGAAGTCAATATTCACACCAATCAGGATAACCCATATCCTTATGTTCCGGAGCTTATGCTACAGAACTTCATTTGAGAAGGATAATTAAACCAAAAATTTTCCTTTAGATTTTAAATATATTTTTAGGAAAAAAATATTTATTGCTATGAAAATCTTGTGTGATCCATATTTGTTTTCAGAACATATTTCCAAGAGCTGGGAAGATTTGTTCTCTGGCATGCATCAAACATTTTTCCATTGGCCACAGCATTCTTGCACTAATTGAGTTTAGAAGACTTTTCAGCTGCTGCCTGGATGAATATGATCTGTGAAAAGCAAGCTTCAGAAATAATGGGATCCATTAGCTAATTATACTTTATCATCAAACATGCATCAGTTGCAAACTGTAATATGAGAACTATATTCTGGTATCCAACCTTTCAGATTATAAGATCTGCCATCAAAAAAGGGACATCAGTATCTTCTTTCTTGAAGTACTTCATACTTTCTAGTAAAGAAATCCACTAATTCTCAAAAGATACAAAACTATACAAGACCAACTTTGCCTTCTGAAGAGATGATTTTGCTGTCTAAAGTAAAAACTTCAGAGAATTTGCTTTGTTTATCATGCATGAAATCTGACGAATCTGTTCCCTGGTTAAAATTATCCACTCTGCTAAAAAAAACCCACACAAAATCCTACAAAGTACAATCAATTGCAAACTGCGACATTTTGGTAGAAGGTGTGGATCTTTTTAAATGTGATTATGGACGGTATAGAAGAATCTTTCTTTGTATTTCCCCTAAATGTTCCTTTACTTTCACCCTAACTTTATTTCCTATGACAATATATATAGAAGTAACTGATTGCATTTTGCCATAGCTCTTACCTTTCTATTGATGTTTCAGATAGTACATGAGGAAAATGTATTATCTCACTATTTTTCCTATTATTTTTCCACTGAGAGCATTTTCTCTCCTTTTTAAACAGGAGGAAATTTAGAGTTACAGCTGGCCTTGTTAACATATTGACCATGAGTCTTTGTTGCCTTACACTCTTGGCAGCTACATAATTCCGTGCTAAGCAGAAGCTACAATACCATCCTCTTTGAATGTTTACCTTCTGAACATCCATACAAATTTGTTTTCAAAGATTACAAGGTCTGACTGGAGAACCAACATCATGATTTCAGACGGAAGCCCAGACACTTGCTGTTTTAAATTCCAAACTACATAAAATCCCAGAAAAAACAAACCCTACGCAAGCATACAAGTCACAAAAATCTTCAATACATTTGACTCCTGTGCTGTCAAATAAATTGTGATCATTCAAGTTACAAATATGTATAAATTTAAAATTCATGGGTTGCCCTGCATTTGCCTGACAATCTTGGTGGGCAGTGGACTGACGCACAGGTTTTCTACTGCAGTTTTCCATATGCTCCGCACCAGCAAAATTTCCAAAGAAAGATTGAGTGCTATTCTCCTCAGCCCAACTCACTGGCTCTGCTCACCTTAACTTTGTCCACCTCCTGCCATTCCCTTCCAGCCCTCCTCCCTGTGGAGCCTTGTTATATACACAAGGTTTGTGCTCCTGTCACAAAGTGAATAAACAACTGGAGATGTTGTCAGAGACATTCCTTACAGTGCTATATCTGGCTGCCATAACCCTCACTGTTTCCAGAAAACTGGGAAAGCAACACTGCATGTAGCTGGTCTGTGGGGGATAAGCAGGTCACAAGCAGCACTGTAAAATCATAGCCTGCAATGAGGTCAAAGCAGCCCCAGTGGGGGATGTCAGGTGATGAGACTCTCAATCCCTTAAAGCCTCACTAAATGCCCAGATAAAAGATTTAGTAGTTGTAAAAATCTTGTCGATACAAAGATAAACATCACATCATCCATTAGTAGAATGCAGAATGACTGCAATAAAGTAGCTTACATTTGAGTAAAATCCAAATAGTTTCCTTCTATTAGGAATAATAAAATGCCCTATATCTAGATGAGTCCAAAGCTGCCAGCTTTTTAATGAGATGCTCTTTCTCCCAAGAGTGGTTTACCAGCAAACATGCTTTAATTTCTCTGCAATCTGATTATTCCCTATAGAAGTCCTCAGACCTGGTGCAAATCAGATTACAGAAACAACAACAACAAGGCCACCAAACAAATGCCTTACATTCCACAGGTGCAATTATTTCACAACAACAACAACAACAAGAACACAGAACAACAACAACAAACAACAAAAAAAAAAAAAAAAAAAAAAAAAAAAAGGGAAGTGAACACAAGAGTTTGTAGCTGGTGTCTTGGAGAATCCTTACCATGTGTTCCTTTTAAAATCTGAGGTACATTACCATTTTAAAAGTACTCTGTGCTCAGTAAAACTAAAATAGGGATATTGGTAAGTGCTGGGAGTTTTTGTAAAATTATAGTATATTACCTGAGGGATTTAGTTTCCATTCTGGTATCTTTTTTTTTTTTTCTTTTTTTCTTTTTTTTTCCTCTTGTTTTGTGCTATTCACGTTCCAATTAACGCTAACAATGTTACATGCCCACAACCTCTTAGCTCTTATCACTGTTTTATGCTAGGAAACAAAGGGAACAAGAGGCACAAAAGCCTTTAAACCTTATCTTTCAGGCAAACTTATTACTATGTCAGATATTGTCTTCTTTTGCTAATAAGAAGGCAGAAAGATACAATTTGTGTAGGCATATCCCTGGTTTTCACACAGGCTGCTCTAGATTATTGTTTTCAGCCAACAGATGAACCCCAAATGAGGCTGAATTTTAAAGGACCAAAGAAAGCATGGTCCCAAAATGTAAGTTTATTACATTTTAAAAAGTACATATTGAATGGTATACTTTCTATTAAAAATACAGGTCTTCAGTATCAGACCTTAGATAACGCTCACATAGAAACAGATTTAGAGTTGCTTTCTTTTCTTTAAAAGTTCCCTGGACACCCAACAAAACGGAACTACTAATGGCTCACCTTTGGGTTGATCATAAGTCTTAGCTGAACCTTTTTGTCCTAACTGGGTTAATTAGGTATTATGTTTCCTCTTTTCACCTAAATAAAGGGTTTTATAATGTCTTAAACATTTCAGCTCCTGCAGCTGCTTTCATTGCGGCAAGTTAAGAGATCTTTCTTGTGCCAAGCCACCTATTTTCAAATCAAATATGTAAACCTAAATTGGTTCTGAAATTTCCACTCGTCTTCAAGACTAACTAAAGTGGGCAACAGGAGTTGACCGTTGCTCCTTCCTCCAATGATAGGGAAAGACTGGATGATAGATTTGTGTGACTGCATAAACACTGTTCCTTAGGAAACAGCCTTAAAAAAAATAAATCGCTTCTTGGATCACATGTTAAAGCTTTGTACAATTGAGGGGTTTGAGATGTGCCAAATCTTACACGTTCTGCAAGTCCTATTCACCTTGAACAGAACTAATCACTCAAATTGCATAAAGCTAAGTGCTTGTTTAAATCCCTCACATGACTAATGTTCAGTATTTAAAATCCTCTCCAAAGACAAAGGAGCTGATTGTTTTCATTTGAGCAGTCAACTTTCTATTTCATCATAGTAATTAAAATTTCTTATCATTTAAATATCTAGGAAGAGTAACATCAATTCATCAAGATTCTCCTTTTGTCCTAGAAAATTTTGCATACTATACTAACACCCAACTAACACCAGCATTGCAAGTAAAACATTTTCAGTCTGAAAGTGACTTAAATTCCATGCTTTACGACAGATACTAAACAAGAAGAAAAACTGAGACATAAGATAAATTTGATGGGGGCTCCCTGAGTGCACTAAATCTAAAGAAACTCTTAGATGATCTTCAATATAACCATCACTGAGTATTTAAGTGGGTATAAGGCATTGCCTGAACACGTGTCAATGTACGTGCTAGAAAGTACTAGAAACGAATACAGGGTTTAATGCCTCATCTTCTTCAGTTTACCAGAGTTCAAAATTATAAAAGCTACGGTGTTTGTATTGCTGGCATCTCAAGGAGGGTCAAAGACCGACCGTAAGCCTTTCGGTCACGGCATCATTGTGTTGTCTTTACAGCAGAAGCCTACCTATCTTCTGCGTTGTGACTGGGACCCAACAAGTACACTGCGGAGTCAGAGGCGGAAGAAGCTTGTGGCACCCGGCCCGGGCAACCACTACCTCGCTCCCGCAATCCCACCCTCAGCCGGCTCGGAGCTCGGGCGGGCTCTGTCCGCGGCGGGCCTCCGTGCTGCCGCAAAGCGCGCCAGGCGGGCCGGAGGCAGGCGCGCTCTCTGTCGCGCTGCCGGAAGTTATTGTGCTTTGCGGCGCGGCGGCCCCTGATCCGAGGCGTGGGAACCCCGTCGGTCCTTTCGCGGAGCCGCCGGCCGAAGACGGGTGAGTGCTGGGGTGCTCCGCCCCGCCTGCCCGCGTGCCCGCCCGTTCTCACGCCGCTCCCTCTCTCTTGCAGGAGCAGCCATGCCGGCCAAGGGCCCCCTGCAGAGCGTCCAGGTCTTCGGACGAAAGGTGAGGCGCGGTCATGGCGGCCTGCACCATCTGCTCCTCGCTCCCGGGCTGGGGCCGCGCCTTTGGGTCGTTCGCGCTTGGTGTGTCTCGGCCCGCAGCTTGGAGCTTGGCCGCGGGAGGGTCGGTGGGGGCGAGTCCCGCCGGGCAGCCCATGTGCTCCGCGGCTGTCGAGAGCGCCGTGTCCCCTGGAGCGCTGCGGAGCTGTGGGGACGGTTTTCTCCTCTTGGGAGTGGGTCTGGGCGGCCTCTCACCGGAGTCTTGGGGAGTGGCCGCCGCTGTCGCCCCCAGTTCCACAGCGGCCTGGCTTACCGTTGCCGGTATCCGAGGGCCACGTGAGGGTGGTGGCGGGAAGGTAAAGTTCGCCCTGTTGGACGGAATGAAGTGTCTCGAATAATTCACTGTACCAAACTCTTGATAAATAAGCCGCAAAACTACGGTATTGTAGAACGGAGGGGTCTTCCTTCGTATGCAACTAAATCTTGTAACTATAAACCACTGAAACTTATATTAGGATTCTTTTTAATACTGTGATTATACCTGGAGGTGTACCTGTTTGGTTAGTGCATAACGTTAATCTGGGGCATAAGACTAAGACTGCTGGATTGTTAAAATGAAATTGAAATTCCTGCTGCTTGTGGAAAAATGAAACGCTGTGTTAATACACATTTGGATTTTTAGAAAACTGCAACGGCTGTTGCCCACTGCAAGAGAGGGAATGGCCTCATTAAAGTTAATGGAAGACCTCTGGAAATGATTGAGCCCAGAACTCTGCAGTATAAAGTAAGCATCCCCCCAGTCTCTGCCCTGTTTCCCCTTTATACATGTAATTGCTTCACACTGGAGACTAGTGACTTGTCCTGCTGAAAGTAATAAAGTTTTGGTTGTTAATCTAAAATATAGGTGCCGTTATGAAAATTCAGTAAATTGCACTTCTGTGAAGGGGGGGGGTTGCTTAATAGGCTTCAGTTAATGTGAAGTATTTCTGCATTCCCTATTCCACTTTCTAAACTGAAATAGGTGACTTAAAGCCCTAATTTTAAAAAGGTTATTTAGAACTTTATACAGTAGTTTCTGAACAATGCTGACAAAATCTGAAACTGTCCAGATAACTGTAAAGTACAATAAATAGTGAAGAAAACGATCTATAAATTACTTTGGGTCTTCAGTTTTAATGAACTTATTTTTGTATGTAGTTATGGCCTTCTAGTTAAACTGTCCTCTTGTTCTTAATCCCCATGTATATGTACTTTGCTGTTAAGGTATTTGAAACTTAAATAAACCAAAGACTTCAGTTAAATATGTCATATGACAGCACTAGTAGACATCAAAGAACTCTGCAGGAGATGTACTTCATCTGGGTGTGTGCTTTTAAAATCGAGGCTCCATTTTTCAGAAGATTCAGTAACATCATATTTGATAAAGCTACTACAAGCACTGATCCTCATTACAAATGAATTTTCTTTGTGTTTTGTTTCCCAGCTGCTTGAACCTGTCCTCCTCCTGGGGAAGGAACGCTTTGCAGGTGTCGACATCAGAGTCCGTGTGAAGGGTGGTGGCCATGTAGCACAGATCTATGGTAAGGCTTTTGCTGGGATTTCTGGTGTGGGCTGGAATGGGTAAAGCCGCTGTGGTGAGTTGACACTGGCTGGGTGCCCAGTGCCCACCAAGCTGCTGTATCACTCCTCTTATCTTGGTGGGGAGGGGTAGAAAATAAGATGGAAAAACCTGGCAGGTCAAGATGAAGGCAGATAAATAAAACAAAAGCCAAGGCTGTCCGCTGAAGCAAAGGAAAACAAAAGGCTTCCATCAGCAGGCAATATTCAGCCACTTCGCAGGAAGTGGGGCCTCAACACTTACAGCAGTTCTTTTGCTTTTACTGTAGACATCCTCTGGTATGGAATATCCCCTCTGGTCAGTTTGGATATCAGGTGTTCTTGCTGTTTCCACCAAGATCTTGCCCACTCCCAGCCTAACAGTGATGGAGATAGGGTGTAGGCACACCCTTAGTGCTGTCCAAGCACTGCTCAGCTGTAGTCAGAACACAAACCAGATGAGACCCGTCATGGGAAAATCATCTCAGCCAGACCCAATGCAGCCACGTATTTAAGAGGCTTAAGTTTGGAGTAGTGACTTTCCCAAACTGTTCTTTTCCCACTGTGCAAATGTAGTCTTGCATAAGGGCATATTGGTGACATTTTATGTGCAAAGATGTAACAGAATAAGCTGAGTGAAGCAAAACAATGTTTTTATGAAATGCACAGGAGCTACCTTTACATTGTGCAGTGACAGTGTAGTTCAAATGCAGCTAAGCGCAAGGATTTTAGGAGGGGTTTAGCATTAGAAATAATATCCTTAGTTATATATTTCCATGTTGTTCAGAAGCCTTTTTCCGGTATGAGCAAAGCTAGGCAGTTTTCCCTTTGCAGAGAAGGCTGGGACTCTGTTTGCATTAGCTGTTGATAAGAGTTCATCTTTACAAAAGATAGATTTATTTTGCTCTTAATTTGAATATAGTTAGTGAAGTGGAGCTGAAGCTGTTTAAAAAGCAGAGGCAAATTTTAGGCCCAAACTCAATACCATTTGTTTTTCAGAACATGCATATTTTCATCAAAATCCTGGTGTTAATATTTTGGCAGATGAGTGTAACAACATCTCTACAGTTATTCCTAGTCTCCTGGTATAAGTTCTGATTACTGTTACTGTGCTAGTGTTTTTGTATTGCCATGTTCTAGCACTCATACCATCCTGTTGTCCCTTTTGCCTCTTTAGTGTTTCAACATACAATCAGTTTTATCTTTGTTGAAAAGTGCAGACATTTCAGAGAACTGTTTCTAAAGAGTTTGAAAGTTGACTGCTTGTAGATAGAAGATGAACCTACATTAGTACTTGGGAGAGAAGGTGATCAGACAGCCCTTGTGCAATTTCTTGGCAGGCTGGCAGCTGTCAAATCAGCAAATGAACTGTGGGTGTTCTTAAGATTTGCCAGAGTAAGGGTCACGTGGAGTATGTGGGAGGGGATATTAAGGAGAGAAAGGACAATTCGGCAGTGAACAAAATAGCACATTTCTCAGATAACTGGCATTTTGTGTTTTAGTTTTAAATAGACCCTGCAATCCTTACTGATCTTTTCTCTTTAACAGCTATCCGTCAAGCTATTTCCAAAGCTTTGGTGGCTTACTATCAAAAATGTGAGTAACTTCGATTGTTTTATTAGCTTTAAGTGGAAATGTATGGGTTTTGGTTGTTTTATTGCAAAAAGCATTAATATGGATTTGTTCCATGTGAAACTGCTTAAACTAAAGTTTTTTATTTTAAACAGATGTTGATGAAGCTTCCAAGAAAGAGATCAAGGATATTCTAATCCAGTATGATAGGACTCTGCTTGTTGCAGATCCTCGCCGTTGTGAATCCAAGAAATTTGGAGGACCCGGCGCTCGTGCACGCTACCAGAAGTCTTACCGTTAAAATTGGTCTCTGGTCATGTGGCAGTCAATAAACAAATAATTTGATAATTTTCATGTTTCTAAATTGCCTTTTCTTGGGTGGGCAAATAGATTTTTTTCAGTGTGTGTTAAGATTGATACACAGAGGGATTTGTATTACAGTAGTACCAGAGGGTTGATGACAGTTCTTTTTTTATTGTTTCTTAGTAATTCTGGATAGGTAAGGTTTTAGGAGTAAAGAAAAGCTTTCTTTTGTTGAGGAACGTGTGGTTATCCAAATATAAAGAAGGCTCACATCCTGGATTTTGCAGGCACATGCAGCAATGCAGTGTTTAATGGACGATTTCAGTCTTTATATTTCTGGTAGTTAACGTTGTCAAAACCAAAGTAATTGAGGGGGGCCGGGAAGGGAGATGTGTCAAACTCTTGCATTACCAGATAATGCAGAGACAAGTGTCTTGGACCAGTACATCTAAATGTAGGAAACTTAAAATACTTAATACGGTATTTTGTAAAAACAGATCAAGGATTTTATGCTTTAAGATTAGCTCTGAGTTACTAATCCTTCCACCACGTGTTCACACAGTACAGCCTAGAGGAGTAACTGCTTATGTTACGAGCTAGGTGAGGCAATTTGAAAGCCTTGGAGGAAAAAAGGGTGAAAAAAAGTGATTGAAAATAAATTTCAAAAAAATCGGCTATAGGATGTGCATATTAATTGTAGAAGTTCAGTTTCTGTCCATTTCCCCAGGGACAAAAAGTAAATTCTGAAGTAAATGTGGGATGGGCCAGCAAGAGTCTTATAAAGACTCATTCTGTTCTTGGAAGAGATACAAGTAATGGAGTGGTGCTGTGGATACAAGCTGACCAACCGGTGTGAGTACAGCTTGGAGCTGTTGCCCATGTTCGTAAACCAGTTTGGAGTGGAACTGGGAGAAGTACTGGAGACTAAGATACTGAGAGCCCAGCTACTGTATTGCTCCTCAAGCCTGATATTTTAATGTCTCTGCTTGTATGGCAGTACTGGAATTGTCATAGGGGCACCTTGGTGCTTGAGATTTTTGTTGGACTTTCTCTTAGCATGTTATCCTCACTGACTTAATGGGAGACTTCTTCAGTGTACTCTGTCAACACAAAGTTAACCAGCTTACCTTGTGTGTTGAGGAATTGAAAAGCATAGTAAAATACACTCTTTTGCTCTAGTTTAATGAAACAGGTGCTTACAGTTTTTATCAATGTTAAGCATTGTCATGAGGTCCTCTGCTTTTTCTGTATGTCCTGGGGTGACTGTGTATCCCCAATCGTCTGTTGGGTGCAGGGGGGAGGGCAAGCGCGGTTTGTTTTTCCCCAGGAAAACTCTGCTCATCGGAGTGACCTTGAAGCGGGGGGAGCTGGAACACGGCAAGACGAAAGAAGCTCTGTTGTTTTTTCCCCGGCAGTTAGTTAGTTTAGTGCTAGCGTAGTTAGACGCTGTAGAATAGCTGAAGCTTTTTGCTTTTTTTTCTTTTTCTTTTTTGTCCTTTTTTTCCTTCCTTTTTGCTTTTTTGCCCTCTCCTCGGAACTGTTCCAACCTCTCCGGACTAAGGACCTGGGGAAGCACCGGGGGCCTCCACAGGGGACCCACCCCACCAAGACCAGCCCTGCACATCTCCTTTTCTCCCAACGTCAGCGGAGACGGAGCGGTGGAGCACAGTGACGACCCTCAAGAGGAGACTTTCTTTAAGTTTGTTATCCCTCCGTAAGCGGCACGAAGCTCTTGTCATCGGGTATTGTGCTGGGAGTGCTTTGCCTGTTTAATAAACAGGTTTTTTCCACTTCTCTCTGAGGAAATCTTTTTCCTGAACCGGTTGGAGGAGGGGAGGGGGGGCCCCGTGGGAGGGTTTCTCCCAAAATCTGCCTGAAACCACCACACTGTAGAAGAGTATTAAAGGTATATTTACCTTACTCAGTTACTCAAGAGTTAAATGTGTACCAGACATTCCTTCTAAAAAAGGAACTCTGCATCCATCTCCCCATTTTAGCTGTCGGTTTCTGCCATGAAATAACTGCATTCCATGATTTGAATAGAAGTGCCATGCTCATATTCAAACCTCTCATGCTCCTGTTGAAGCAAAGGGGACTGTTGCATGTTCTATCACCAATTTACATACCAGAATTATTTGTTTTCACATGAAGCAAATAGGATACTCCATCCCAGGCTCCTGTCTTTGGCAAAAGGCATGGTCTGCATTCCTCAGTCCCCCTTTCCTGCACTCTAAGCTCTTCGGTTGCTGTAAACTGCTATGCTCAGCCTCCTGGCTTGGTTTTCCAAGGAAATGATGCTATGCAGAGCTAACTTGAGTTTGATTGCTTGAATTCCTGAGTTTTGTGAAAACTTGTGTCTTGATATTAATTAGCTTCAGCTGAAGGAAAATACTCTCAGTTTTTGGCTGCATGACTGGAAAGCAATGGTTCACTCATTGTTTAGGAAATGCTTCCTGGCCTGCCAGTTGGCACATACGTACCCTATGCTGTGGCTTGTCCAAAACTGATTCTTGTCTGGCTGTTAGATCTGTGAAATGGAAAAGAATGAGATGATGCAAAATTGTGGTGGTGTGAAACTTAATGAGGCAGGGGGATATGCAATACCTGATACCAGTAACCTTAGGAGTGGATTTCACAGTTCTGAGGAAGCCTGATGGATCTGTTTTTCTGCACACAGAACAGCTTGTAACAATTGGGGATTATTGTTCTTTGTGAAAGGCTGAAAATAAAACTTGCATTGCTACTAATATATTCAGAGATTATATCTACATGTCATTTCTTCAAAACAGAAGACTCTTACATAATAAAATGCTTTCTGAACTGAACTCTGATCCTGTAAAAATGCCCCATTAATCCTGCAGTGATATCATTCCCTCACGCTTGCTTTTAAATGAGAAATGTTTGTAGAATTGGGCTGCTGTCTTGCCTGGAGGGCTGGAGATTTTATTCTGAGATGTTGCTTACTGATCACCCACTAGAGGGCTTAACTTCATTGGGAAACTGTGACGACTGTAAAGTTTGAAGGTGTTTGTAAAAATGTCTCCTTTCCTCATGTCCTGATTCTTCAGGGATGGTAATCAAGCACTTGTCATCGAGCATCAACTCTGGCCAGAGAAACACATCCCCAGAGAAACAGTAAGACTTTGATCTTCAAACCATTAGGAAGGTTCTTGAGCAGCGGGGTTGTCAGAAAAGAGAGGAAATGACCCTAACCTCATATTGTCCAGCTCTTTCATTGATTTCACCACTGCTAATCCTTAGGAAGATCATCTGTGCACAACAAAATACAGCCTCACTTCAAATTTTCGTTGAAAATACCATGTTTCGTTAACAATGACAGTGGACCCACTTTCAAACCAGGTTAAGCTTGTGCCCATGGCACAGAAGGCAGTTATTTCCTTATCTGTTTGTAATCCTGATGAATATTGTGACCTGTATATAAACTTAAGTCCTCTCAAACATTATGTTGGAAAATTTGGAGAAAATTTATTTTGACTTCAATGTGCAAGTATATTACCACTGAAATGTTTAATTTTTGAAGAAAAAAATCTGTAACTTAAAAATGTAACACTGGCATTTTTAAAGTGTGGACAAGTGTGTTCTGTATTGTACTTGTTTTCTTATAAAGGCAATTAGTTTCTAGTGCATTTTTTTTCTGTTCAAGTTTTTCAGAAATGCCGGTCTGGGACTATTCTAATACTTGTGTAGATAATACTACATAATAATTCTAATACTTGTCTTGTTGCCTTGATAGAATTTAGTTTGATTTTTTAAATCTCTTTCTTAATGTCGTCCTCTGAGTTCAGAGTACTTGGATGCATAATCCTTTTTCCTTAGCTGACGTCCTTAATGTGCTTGGGACTTTGCTGTTTCCTGCCTTACCTTGGGCTGAGATGTCTAAACTTTATGAAGTCTATTGCTTTAACTCTTACAAAGTTCCTTTGCAGCTAATAAAGGGCTTGGCCCTATTTTTAAATAGTTGAAGTTAAACAACTGTGAAATACTACATATACCAATTTGCTGGCAGAAAAATTGTTTTAAAAAAAAAAAAAACCACCAAACCAAACAAACTCACACAAAAGCTATTTTGGGTAGTTTCTCCACACACAGCTCGCCCCTACAACGCGGGCCCCCCCCCCCCCCCCCCCCCCCCCCCCCCCCCCCCCCCGTTAAAACCTCTAATTTCTTAGTAATATTACATTAATTTAGTTTGTGAAAACTGCATATGAAAGCATGGTAAGAAATACAGTTGTGAGAAGGTAGGAAGCCAAGACTCTGATTTCTCAAGGAGCATGAGCTTCAACAGTTCTAACGAGGACTTAGCTTGAACAGTAAGATAACAGAAGAGACTGGTGATGAAATTTGGAAGAGTTAATGCTTGGGTTTCATCTCATTTTGAAGAGTCAGTCTTGAGAGTAGGGTTTATGAGATGGTGGAAGTCTATTTCTGTAAGTTCTCACATAAGAGTTAAGTCTGTGAATGACTATATCAATGTGTCCCATATGGCCTAGGAATTCACTTCTTTTGCTTCTGTTTGTGGTGTGGAGTGGTTTTGGCTCACATGCTTGCAGGTGCAACTGAGCTGAGAGATGCAGTCCAGCTGCAGACAAACAGTCAATCCATGGGAACAAGCCCATAGCTAGTCAGAAGTAAAAACAAAGCAAAAGCTCTCTTGAAATGCAACTACAGGAATGTCAGCTTCTCAGATCCAACAGTAATAAAAATAGTTCATAAATACTCCACAGGAGTGTAGTGTTACGCATCAGTTTGCCATAAGTACCCTTGTTGCCATCAGTGATCCAAACCTTCACTGGAGCTGTTGGCTGTTGTGTGGATGCAGGGTTTTGTCCTTGTCCATGCTTGGCGAGGCTGAGTTTTCATTTGCTCTCTCTTGTCCATCTGGGGAGCAGGAAAAAGAAGGGGCTAGAAGAAAGGGTGGGAGAACTTTTTACCCAAGTGAGGCCATCAACCTGTAAATTTTATTTGGGTCCAACCACACCTTCTGTAGCATGCTCAGATAGTCTCACAAAGCAATTCCTAGGAAGAATGGAGGCTAGGCAAAAGATAGGCTTTGCAAATAAAATGAGCAGCAGCAATTTTGGGTAGCATTATATGTCTTTGAAGCTGTGCTTTTCAATGATTCTGTTTCCATTATGGAAACAGGTAAGAGACTTTATTTATTTTAAAAACATGATAATTTTTAATTTGGTAAAATTGTTGTTTTATATTTTAATGAAAATTAAAAATTAAACTCTTTGGCCCCGTTGACATTTTCTTCTCCTTTTTACTAATGTGAATTTTCATAATATGATTTATTAAAACCAAAATGTAATTA
Organism: Hirundo rustica; assembly: GCF_015227805.2. Classification (NCBI taxonomy): domain Eukaryota; kingdom Metazoa; phylum Chordata; class Aves; order Passeriformes; family Hirundinidae; genus Hirundo; species Hirundo rustica. The sequence continues at coordinate 40,250,707 of NC_053453.1, forward strand.
TCCTCTCAGAAACCTTCATTTTTGCTATAAGCAAACTATATCCAGAAAGGCATCCGGAATATTCTTAAAAAAGCCAGATGTATTATTTAATAGAAATTCATCTCTCCTTTCCAGGACAAGGAAAAAACATTAATGTAAAAACATGTAGTTATAATTTATTACAGTGGGTATTATTTCATGGTCTTGCAAATATATTTTGCCGTTCCTAAGGAGTAGAGAATAGCCCTCAGCTCAAGCCTCAATACACACAAAGGTGTGTGAACGACAGAAGGATCTCTCAAACCACTATGACATGGCAACATTTCTGTCATTGTCTGCTGTGTTATAAAGGGCCAATTCAATTCAACAGGGAGTAATACTCGCAGGTCTGGAAGAAGTGTAACTAATACAGACTGTGCTGAGGAGCCACCATGCATTGCTAATGAGAGACATGCAACCAGGAAGTTGTACGCAACACTCGCAAGCTCCTGAAGCTGTAATGTAGCTAAGCCAGCTTGATGTCTCTGTTTCTTTTCCTGCTCCTGCATTGCGTTATTTTAAGTAATGAGTCCATTATTGAACCTCTAAGATTGAAACACACTCTAGAAATACATCATTGTAAGATGCCATATAATCAAAGCCATTAATTTGGATAAATTCCCTTTTTCTAACTTACGCTGAAATGAACATTGTAGGAAAGTTCAGTTTAATGATACCATGGAGTATATTCTTGCTTCATTCACTGCTGTCCACTTTGCAAGGTAAGAATTTTATTCAATTTCTTTTGTAATCATTCTAATATTTACCAATATTATTTCTAAATATTTTTATATTACAACCATTTCTTTCCCAATTATTATAATTTTTGACCTTGCTGGAATTTGTAAGTGTAATTTAAGCAAGTATATATCATCATTCTCTCTCACAGTTGTATAAACTAAAATATAATTTTTAAGAGTTGTTTATTATGTCTGAATTTGTTAGAAAACAATTATTTATGAACAAGGTCTAATTTTCTTGCCTTTCTTGCTATTATTGTCAGATGAGTAGCATCTAATGATATCTCAGTGAGGTAAGATTTTGTTTGAACAGACTGCACCTGCAGTTTGTTTAAACATTTTAGACTGCTAGGGTAAATGATCGCTTTTCTAGTTGTAGAAATTATCTTATTTTCTATGTAATGCATCTGGATCTTATAGATAATTTCCTTGCTACAATTATAAAGATTCCAATGTAATTTTAAAGTTTTTTTGTGGTTTGTTTGGTTTTGTTATTTTTTCTCTTGTTTTAAGCATTGACTCATTTAAAATTATTTACAATTGAGTCTTACAAGGAGCAAGTCAGAAAAATATTATAACCCTGGAGGTTTGATTTTAGAAAGCTCTGAGTACCTGTTCTATTTTACCTATTTACCTGTTTTTTTTTTTTTTAATTGTTGTTGTTGTTGTTGTTCTGAGCATCAAAAGAACTATGAACTCTTTTCACTATGTCATGGTAGCATGTACCAGAACTACAACCATGAAAACCTGCAGGGGAAGACTGGGGGAGAATCAAATTCTTATGAAGGAGTGCATATAGTGCTACATTCCTTGGATACAGAGTTTGTACAAAGGTGCCCTGGAAAACTCAGGATTGTTAAACCCTGAAATTCAATTATGTTGTTTTAAACTTGACATTGCTTGCCAAGGGCAGAGTGATTCTGTAGAAGAAAATGTTTAACTTCATGATTTTTTAATCTACAGGATCTTATTGCAAGCTTTCTCTTTTGAGAACTTTGAGGTAAGTTTTTATTCCTTATTCGTCAAGTCCTACAGACAGAACACGAATGAGCAAGTGCAATGCAGTGCAAGTTAGAAAGTAAAATATAGCCTTGAATTCAACATGTAAAATGTCATCTATGTGTAGGTTGGATGTAGAACACAGTTTCAGAATGTTTACAAGTCTTTTCCAAGTATTTATGCAATGGGCATGGGTCTTCTGTTTGAAAAATGGAGGTCCTTATGAAAAATGATACTTCTATGGTCTCAAGAAAGCTTAGAGGAATAATGGAACGAAAACAGCATGAGATCATGATTTCATGACTGGAAAAATACATTAAATGAGTGTCCATCTACAGTTTTAACTGCACGATAAAATCCTAGTTGCTATTTGAAGCACAGAGAAGTAAGTGCTATACAGCCTTAGAATAAACATTTTCAATACAAATTTTCTCATAGAAGCTGGAATCCAAACAAAACCCAAACTAGGCAGTGTTCCTGATCCTATTGAATTGAATGGGATCTATGCCAACAGTTCCAATGGAACCATCAAGCTGGACGTAGCTTTGTGTGTCATATGACTTCTAATACATCTAGCAGACACACAGGCATATCAAATAATATGCCATTATGGAGTGTTGATAGAACTAAGTGTGTTTTATAGTTTGATGCCCTTGTTTCTAAACTTAATCACAAATTAAAGTTGGCTCCATCTGGAGAGTCATCTCTTGCTATCAAAAGTACCATCAGAGTATATTCAAGCAACACTCTTGGGAACTTGTAGCCACTGACATGCAGCATGAAGTAAATATGAAGCTGATTTACAATTTTGTATCCTGTTATGTAAGTCTGTTTTACCTATTTTTGTCTCCCCAAAGATCCAGGTACCTCCTTGTCCAAGCAGAGATTGGGAGTGTCACCCAATTCGTAAAATGAGACACAGTCAAAAAACAAAAAAAAACAAAAGAAAAACCCAAAACCAAAACAAAAAAACAACAAAAAAAACCACAAACAAACAAACAAAAAACCACACAAAAAAAAAACAAAAACAAAACAAAACAAAAAACAAACAAAAAACCCCCCAAAACAACAACCAAAAAAACTCCAAACCCAAAACAAAACAAAACAAGCCCCCCCCCCAAAAAAAAAACCCCAAAAAACCCTAACCTTTTAAATGTTAACCCAAGAAAGACCTCTTTGATAAAGTGATGGTAATCAGAGAGAAACACTTCTCTCTGGGGACTTGCTTATTCAGGTTGCTCCAGGGACTTTTGATAATACAAGATCCTTTTTGTTTTCTTCCAGAAATGAGTCTAATGCAACACAACAGAAAAGAGATCTTGTAACAGCCGAGGTAGGTTATACCTCCAAAAGCAGGAGGGTGGGGAAACCCTCCTCCCTTTTCTGCTCTGGGCCTTTGCCATCCTTACAAATGACCCTTTGTGGGGAGATGGGCTTCAGTAACAGGAGGACAGTGAGGAGGAGCAGCTACTCTCCACCCGCTCACCCCGCCTGAGCTGTGGCCTGGTGCCTTTGTTCTCCCTCAGCAAAGCACCCAGTGGGTGACCTACCCTGCCGAGCCAACTGACACACACCATGGGAAATAAACCCAGGGCATCTCTGTCTTTTGTGTGGGTGAACAGAACCTGGGAAGCTGTTTGTGTTTGTGAGACATGCAGTGCCACTGGCAAGGCTTCCTCGCGGACATGGTGCCCTGGCGGGCTCCAGCCCAGCCCTGGTTCCCATCGCCCTGGCCCCCACGCTGCCTCAGTGCTACATCCCAGGAATGTTGTGCTGAAATTCAATCCTAAATGGAGGAATCTTGTTCCCTCACTTGTACACACTTGAGCTATGGAGCCCAGCCAAGGGTTATAACCCCTTTGAAGGGGGTAGGCAGGAAGCCAGAGGCGGTCCTGCCTCAGGGGGTTTCAGGGAGCCTGCAGCTGAACCAGGGGTGATTTTCTTTGTGTGCTGCTACCGAGTCAGAGGGCAGCTGGTGTGAAACACTGCACTGAAGGTAAGCAAGCCTCTGAGAGAAGCAGGACTGGAGGTGTCCTTGGAGGGGCCTCAGCAGGGAAGTGCTGTTGCACCAAGGATGCTCTGCGAAATGATTCAAAGGCCAAAAGCAGCTTTTCTGAGGTGAATGGCTTGGAGTTGCTATCAGGAAAAATGGAAATGGGTCTTGTTGTGTAGGGAGGGAAGGGACCCTCTGCAGCTGGCAATGGGCCGTCGGCACCAAGAATAATTTTGGTGTAGGAGGCTTTCTGGGTGGTGATTCAATGCAATCTATTTAAGGTTGATTTTAAACAGATTGCACTACTTGGAAGCATCCCGTAACATATTTCCATTTGGAAAAGGGAAATTTCTATGTCACTGTAAGGGGCATTGGCAAGACTAATCCTAAAATGTCCCTTGCACAGTGTTGTTAACTTTGAGATCCATCAGTTCAAACTTGAGATGTGGAGAAAGAGTGGCGTCAGGAGGAAAGAAAGAAATTAGCTTACAAGCAAAGACTAAAATAATTTCTTCACTTAGTTGTGCAGCTGAAGGCTGGCACTTAAGTCTGTGGGTACTGCAGAAAGGTAACTGTTTTTTTCATAGAATATCAGATAAGAAATTAAAAAACACAGGGAAGAAGAGCTATTTAAACAAGAAGGACCAAATTTATAAAGGAAGGGATTTAAACTGGCCATGAATAAATTAAGTGCGAAATATTTAAGTACTCAGCATTACGTCCTAGTAAACTTTCTAGTCAGACTAGTGGGGGCAAAAGCCCCAGAGTACTTTCAGTCTGGAATGGAGTCAGTTCTTGGAAGGGTAAAAAAGTGATGTGACAAACTGCAGTATCAGAGTGCTGGGCAGATGCTGGGCCAGGGCTTCCTCATAGCGTGAGGCTCCCTGTTCCTAAACAGGAAGCAGGTCAGGCAGATCTGCTTTCTCTTTTGTTTGGGATGAACCAAAATGCAATTCTGAAGGATGTCAAGGAGAACACAAAATCCATTGCAGCTAGACTGGCCATAGTGGGAGGTTCGGGGTGCAGCACAGAGCATGAGCCAGGTGAGTGGAAACAATAGCTCTTCAACTATGGGTATTTGAGTGAAATGAAAAGGCAGATTGCACTCTCTCCCCTTCCTTTTCCTTCCAAATGTAAATGCAAAACTTCCCGTGTGGAACCTCAGTGATTCTCCAGGACTAGAGGGCATAGCTGAGAAGCAGTAGTGAGCTCACACAGAGGCTGTATCTTTCCCCAGTCTCCTCAAAAGCCACTGTGCTTCTCCTTCCCAGGCTGCCAATCCCTCCAGCAGCATCCATGACTGTGCCATGTGCTTGTTGAGATGCAAATTACTATTCTGTATTAAAATCCCCAAACAAGTGTTTGAATGCATGGCCTCAGGCTTTTATCAATTAATTGGTAAACCACAAATGCCCTGAATTTGCTTTTATATTCTCTGACAGGTTCAAAGCTGCCTCCTTCAATTGCACCATCATGGGGCCCTGATGTGGAGTCCACCAGGAGGTCAGTGCTGTGCTCCTCACCTGCAGGAGAGAGCCCTGAAAATGCTGCCTTCCTCCCCTGTGTTACCATGGGCTGTGGAAGCCCTCTTCTTCATGCCCTTACAAAAACTCTGTCCTGTCTCATTTTCTCATTTTATCCATGTTTGAATATGGGAAAAAAAAAATCTGCTAAAATTGTACGTTCAAAACAAGGTCTTAGAACCAAATCTGAACAGTCAGTGAAGCCAATCTTTTAAAATTTTGGTGGGTTTTTGTGGTTTGTTTTCTTTGTTTGTTTGTTTGTTTGTTTGTTTAAGTTTATTTCTATTACAATTTTTCATTTCTGCCACTTTTTTCTGGCCTTGTCAGAGGTTGTCAGAGAGGCTTATAACTAGTTGTGCAAAGGGAAAGGAGTACTCAGGCAATGAGCATGAAGCTGCTCCTGTAGGGATTTAAGCATTGGACAAACATGTAAAGCAGGCTCAGTTTACAGAAATTGTTTTGCAGAAAAGTTCACTGTATGCAACTTTGGTAGGAATTTTGGTATCCTTCTTGGAAAATGCCTGGGCATGTACCTTCTTTTGCATTTTTCTCTGTAAATGAATATATGCAATTTTACAACTCAAAATTCTAAAATCAGAAAAAGTTTTCCCCCTTAGTGCTGTTATAGAAACAATAGTTTCTATATAGTTTTGCTTTGTTGGTATTTTCAGAGTATCTATGTATATTTGGAAAGCAGTTCTTGAATGGAAAAAATTCAAAGCTAAGTATGGAAAGGAATTTTCACAATGATGGATGATATTCCTAACCACTGGTAGCTTCCGTGTACCTGTACTGTGAATGTTCCATTTTTTCCCCATTTAATGTCACTAGCAGCTTTGCTGTGCCTCATTGGGAGTGGAAGGGCCTGTTTATTTAATTTCCTTCCTGCCTTTTGCAATGCTTTTTTAATCTCCGTCAGCAACATTGGAAACTTTTGTATGTATGTAGAGTTTTAATCCTACTCCAAGAAGGCAAGCAACTATCTGCAAAAACTGGTGAAGTTTTGTTTTGAGACTAGCTTTCTTCTCCACTTTTGGGGAATGATGATTTCAATCCACCTCAATGGATGATTAGTGAACCATAAGGAGATCTTAGCTTTCAAACAGACTATAAAACCATTTAATGTAACTGCTTTTGGAAAAAAAAAAAATACTAATTATAACATAAAACAAACCATTCCCATGGAATCTCAAGTCTCTTACTCCAGTCCCCACTGAAGCAGAAATAACATTTAGCTGACTTTTTTTTAGCATGTGGGGAAGGTTGTTTAGGACTGGTTTTGATTCTAAAAGATATATTCTGACCTGTTCATAAACTGAATGTACCCTTCACAGTAATGTTTATGAGGGAGAAGCTGAATATATGTGTAAATTATGCTGAATTTAGTGAATTAGAATGATCTGTGTCCTGTATACTTTGAGATCGGCAGGACTGGGATTTGATTTCTTTACATGGGAACTTGACATTTTGTTTGCTTGGAGGAGGTTGACCTTTTGCTCCTTTGTTAGTTTATAAGTCTCAAACCAAATGAGAACCTTACTTCTCTTTTAACCAAGGAACACAAAGTATAAAATGAAGCATATGGTAAAAAATAGAGATAGTTGTTTGTTAATTTTCTCAGCTAATATAACAGCTCATGATTTAACAATAAAATATTTAACTGGGATCTCTCAGCCTGTTTGCAAAATACTGCATCCGTTAAAAGGCTGGAATGCTTGCTTACAGGTTCATGTCCTCAGGAGTGCCTTAATGGAGCAACCTGCACAGAGGCAGGTGACTGTGACTGTCAGTTATTTCAGGCTCAAGGAAGCAGGTGCCAAATTGGTGAGTTTTTTGGGCCAAAGTAGTTTAATGTCAGCTTTGAGGAAGATTTAGGATACGATTTTGAAAAAAAAAATACTGTTACCAGCATATTTGTGATTATTCTGTAGAAGGACTCTCATTGGGCCAGTTGCTATGAGGATTAAAATTATATGCATTAGGAACATATAGAAAGTAACATCAGAAATGCATTAGGGACATAGAGAAAGCAACATCAGAAATGCCTGCATTTTAGCGCTTAGTCTGTAATGATATATAGATATCATAACAGATATATCATTGTCTATTTTATAAGTAGCCAGGCAGCTTTTTTTAAAGTTAGCCGAATAACCAAAAAAAAAAGCTGCATTTCTTTTAACAAGCAGTGGCTTATTGCAAATTAAATTACCCACTCTTTAGATACACTAGTTTCTGGAATCTGCTGTTTGTAGGGATCAACAAGAATTGTCTTCCAGGGTGTGCAGAATACCTAAATCCCTTGCCTCTACTTGTAATTAAAATGTCTCTACTGGTGCTAATAAAAAACATAAGGATGATTGCACATGGTTAAAACTGCAGGCTTAAGATAAAAAAAGAGTGCTGACTTTATTTAAAGTTGAAGGCGTAAATTTGTCTTTTGTACTTGCTAATTTTTGATGACCATGCTTCTTGTAACCTCAGTGTGTTCTCTCCAGTACCTAACACTGGTAAGGACCGAGATGGGATTTGCAAATCGTGGGGACAGTATAATTTTGAAACGTTTGATGGCATCTACTACTACTTCCCAGGAAATTGCTCCTATATATTTGCAAAAGACTGCAGTACTCTGGAACCCCAATACACTGTTTGGGTAAGTATATAAACATACACTAGAAATAAGTATGTAAGTAAATATAAAAGTAAATAAGTAAATAAAATAAGTAGAGAGACAACAAATGTACCAAACTGGGCATTAATTACTTAAATATAGAACTGTGGAAATGTGGAAAACTTCTGGAAAAGCCTAAACCTATGTGCAGTGACTCAAAATACTGATGAAATTATAAACAAAAGAGTCGGTATATTAAAAATAGTATTTCTTACTCCTCTGATCCTTAATGGGATCTCTGCTCTCTTTCTTCTGGATGCATCTTAAACTAGACTCCAGAAATGTCAATAAACTTCAGCTATCAGGTTATAAAAAAATATTGAATTGCTCAGTAAAGTGCAAACAGCTCTCACTTGCCTAATAGCGAGGAACACGAATGTGCTAGGCCCTAATTCACAGCTATTGGCACGCTATGAGTATCTGCCTCCCTGGCCAATGGGATTTGCTCCCTATCTTGTCCCCTCTAAGGATTTGCATTCTAATTTTGGAACCTCTATTTCATGCAGAGAAGATTAACAGCTCAAAAGCTGTTTTATCTTGACCTATATATGGAGGGCTCTTTTTAGTTTTTACTCTTTTTAGTAATTTCTTCAGATTTCTGAGTTATGGTTAATGGTTAATGACTGTGGGTCAGGGAGAGTTCAGTCCTATACCCTCTTTGAAGAGAGATGCCCTATTTGTCAGGCTGGTGGTTACTGTGGGGAGAGAATACAAGATCATTATATTATCTTATTCACAATGTTTGGGATTTGGTGCTGATTGGGCAAGGAAGAGACAAGAGGGCTCCTTGTGGTCCTAGGCATGAGGGCAGAGCTAGATGTTGATTTCTGCTCTGAGGACTGTTTTTCATTTATAAACAGAAGGTCTCTTCTTCCCTCAGATAACAGCACTTAGTGAAGAGAAATCTACCATTAAAACTGCCATTTTTACCTACTCAAGTTACAGAGAGATGCTGTTACACCTGCCTTTCATTTTAATTATTTGGATTCTGTGTGAAGCTGTGACCTCTTAAAGGTTTTCAGAAAGTACTGTAGCAAAGTCCAAGATTATATTAAAATTAGGAATCAATATGCCAGTGGATTCCAGTGGCTCTGGAAAGAGAGAAGGTTCTATTCAGTTGCTGGAACAAATGTCATGTTTTGCTAAAAACTGAAAATGTTTACTCAGTAAAGACATAAGTAATCTGACACTGTAGGCAGACTGGGCAATGGAGAGACAAAAACCTTGCGAAATCCTAGCATTATGGTCCTTCTGGCTTTAATAATTCACCCCTCAAGAGGAGAAAAATGCTTAAGAATTATTTTGATTTTCCTTTATTATGTTTCCATCTTGGGACAGGTTTACATAGAAGCCATCTGCTAGGACTAATAACTTTTATGTTGTCTTTAATTAAGATTATCTTTATATGTGTAAAAACTCCTAATGTTTTTCCTGGTCTAGTTTATTTCACCCAAAGAAACAGTCATTGGTTTTTACTTCCAGATTTAGTGTTAGTCAAGGAAGATTAATTCAAGTATTCATGAGCACTGTATGTGTTTATTCACAGATATTTTCTTCAAAACAGTTACATTTACAGCCTCCATCACTATGTTGGTAAAATGTTCCCAATTACAAGTTTATTTAGCTTTAGAGCGCTGTCAAGTAAACTGGTAATGAAATTCCCATCCTTCTCAGAGAATGATGACACACAGAGTAACATGTCATATTTGAGCTATCTAAACTGTCTGTATTTTAATCTGGGTAATGATAGGCATCTAAAGTTCAAAACACATTCCCCTCTCTCTTCAGTGGTGTCTAAAATGAGCTCACAGGCTTTTGAAGCACTATAGGACATCCTACAGATTTGAGTGGCTTATTCCCACTGAGATTATTGAAAACTGTGTAAGTTTTGCTCAAGCAAACCCACAGTTTTCAAGTCCCGAGGGTACTGTAGTCAAGCAAGATAAGTTGATATGCAGCTAAACCAATCCCATTTCATTATGCTGTACATGTATAACGGAGAGAAGCACACTTCAGAAAAGCCTACCCTTCTCCATTAGCAGGGCTGGAAAGTCAGTGCAAAATGAATTTTAACAGATCCATGTAACTTAGATGCCTGCAGTAATCTGTGGGAGCACTTCAAAATCTCAAGAAATCCTGAGTGGTTCAGGAGGGCATGCTGTAGTTCAGCTAGTACCAGTCTCAACTGGCAGGAAGAGTGCTGCTATTACACTGAGGTTCTATACTGCTTTCTAATCCTGTTTTATAGATCAGGTTTCTAGAAATGGAAAAATAGGGGTGTCTCTTCAGTGAGTGTAACAAGCCTCTTTGGCCTCTATAAGCTAGCTCACTACAGTGTCTCTCAAGTTTGTCAGCATAAAATACCTGATTCTTTCATCCAGTATTTAGGCCACTGGCCAGTGATACTATGCACTATTAAACAGTTGCTGTATTTCTCAGTAGTATTGTGTAGTGTGAACTCTGAGTTTTGCATATCTTTGTAATTGTGACTTTGTAATAATCTAGATATTTATTTATAAAGCTCTCTGAGTAACTAGAGCATAAAAGTGTTAAATATCATACAGGAATTTAATAAAAATTATGCAAAACTATTGAGGACATGCATTTATTCTTTTTTTTCCCTCAAAGGTTCATAACAGTCCTCACTGTTATGGTTCAGTATATACTTGTCATAGGTCCATCAGCTTATTTTTTTCAAGCCAAGAAGAAATAAGGATTTCAGGACATGAAGTAAGAAAAAATGGAGTCAGGTAAGTGTTCTAATGGTGAGTTTTAATGTTTTATTGCAAAAAGATAATCTGGAGTTTGGGAAACCGATGCTTCTTACACAATCCAGGTAAATTAATTTGATCTGTACCTTTTTTGATCCCTTGCTGTTCTGTATTGGTGCTGATAATGCTCTAGTGTGAGCAGCTGTAGCAGTACTGATCTAATACCCGAGTGAGAATAGAATACACTCCCTGCATTTACTGTGTTCAGCTTCTTAGCTGTAACCTAACAATTATTCATTCCTTCTTTCTACAGACAAAGTCTGTGTCAGGCAGTCCCAGCTAATTTCTGGTGTATCCCAATAGCATTTTGAACAAGACAATCATTATTTATTCTTGGTAGCTATCACTAATGTACAACATGATCTTCTTCTAAATGAGTCCAAATTGGTTAAAACAAAGATCTTTAGCCCCTTTGGAGCAAAAGTGCCACAAAATATCTCTGAGGTTCATCAAACCTCCAAATTTACCTTTTGTTTTGTCGGTAAAAAGATGCACCCAAGGCTCTCATAAGTATATTTTACTGGTTGATAAAGTACAAAAAATTTAAGAAAGTTGTTGAGGTGCTTTTGCCATCCGCTTTGTAATGCCTTTAGTATCTGAGAATGGTAGCTAGGCTGATACTGTTCAACCCAGTAGAAGCAATTTTGGAAGACTAGGATTAGATCTGGGCTTGTTATTGTCCAGTGGTCTTTCACCAAAGGAGGAAGAGTTACAACTTTTTTGTCAGTGGTGTTTTCTGTACTGCAAGTTCCTTCATTTGCAGATGTCTAACCCAGTGATGACCCAGTGCCCAGAAGGCTGCTGGTGGTCATAACACCATAGGCTCCTTGCCCAATGCAGCATGCTCATGAATTCAAGTTTTCCTCAATGTGGTGTGCCAGGCTTTGAAAGGAAAGATGCATCATTCTTTCAAGCCTATAATTGGTACAACTGATAGGTGTATACTAGAGAAAACACTCATTTTTGATGGTTGATACAGAGAAGTAAACATAAGATAGTAAAAACATGATGGAGAATTGAATGGAGTGACTGTGTACACCCAGGAAAAAGCGTTTGTTGAGTTGGAAGGTGATGTTCTATGTGGTATTTTTCTAGCATGAACCTAATGTCATCTGAGATCTTTGATGCAGACTATATTTTTTCCAGATTAATATTGCCTCAGACAGTTGGAAATGCTTTCATTGAGAGACTGGCTGATTATATTCTGGTGAAGACTACCTTTGGTTTTTCTCTTGCTTGGGATGGAAACTCTGGTATTTATATTAAGCTGACAGAAGATCGTAAGGGAAAACCTTGTGGCCTTTGTGGAAATTTTAATGGCAATAAATATGATGACCTGATACTTCAAAATAGTAAGTAAATAGCTTACCCTTATTTTGTGTGAACAATTTCCATGTTCACTTCAAATAAAGTGCTATATAAATATAATGCTGTAAAAAGGCAGTCTTGTTTCAGTTATTTCAATAAAAGAGTATATCTGCTCTACTTTTACTTCGCCTCATCATTTAAGATGCAAAGGGAAAAGGTCCTAGTTCAAGAAAGTATTTACATGTCCATTTAAGCCTCTTGCTCTGCAAAGCACTTGTGGTATGTTTATACTAGCTGCTGAAAATGCCTTCAATAAATACATAAACAAAGGTTTATGGTTTTCCCTGTGTTTAAAGATGGAGGGAAGAGCACCATTTCTAGCCATTCTTTTATAGCAGCATCATAAAAAACCTAGTTGAAATAAATAAAGTTCCAAGCTGTTTCCTGGGAGTCCCTTGTTGGTATGATGGACTATGGGCCTCTGACTACCCTCTAGGATGAGGAGCTGCTTTGTGATGTGTCTGAAGCAGAGGTGAGTTTTCAAACTTGTATTCTGTAGCCTAGGTAGGGAATACTCCTACTTGCAACTACTGTGGGGGAAAAAAAAAAAGAAAAAGAAAAAAGAAAAAAGAAGAAAAGAACAAGCTTTAAAATATGAGGATTTTTTCTCACTCTCTTATACAAACAAACTAAGATTATCTTACTGTTACCATTAACTGCTGAGAGAATCTAGTCCCATGGCTCTGCACGTTCTTGAGTGACAAAAGGTATCCCACAATAACTTTTTTCCCTGTTTTTTATGGATGGTAGTGAAGCTTTAAAACTTTCTTAGGGAAGGAATGCTCACTGTATCTATCTTTACAGACTCTTTAAAAATCTGCCTGAGTATAAATTTTTCATACCTTTTCTGCCATGAGAGCAGTAAGTTTTGTGCAGTAGCTTCTGCACACCAGAGTACAGTATGTTTAATAACCAGTTTTTTGCTGATGTGTAATAATAGAGAAAAATAATATTTGGAAGAAATAATGAATTTATGTGATCTCTAAAATTCAGTAATTTCAGTATATTTAGATGTATTATCTATTATAATACATCTAAGGTAAGTTTTTTCAACATGATCATTTCATCTAGCATTTTTCTTTAATAGAAATTATAGCATTATTGCAGTGTACAAGTGAGAGCCAAATGAATCACTTTAATTCAGAACCAGTTTAATAAATGATGACTTGACTCTACAAATACAAAGCATGAAATTCTGAGATCTTCACAAGACAAGATTGCTAATTCAGATCCCTTCCAAGCTGCAACATTTTTCTAAGAATTTCTAAATCTTATCAATAATTTGATATTTCTTTCTACCACCTAAACTACTTCCCTGAGTAGTGTAAAGGTAGCTCTTACATCTATCCTGAGTCTTCCAGAGTCCAAATGTTCATTATTTGTAATGCTTAAATAAATAAGTTGCTGAGAGGCATATAATATTCTCTTTCAAACACAGTTTAAAAACAAACTCATTTTCTGTTTCCTTATCTTCACCTTTAATGCCATTTTTGTATTGCTTTAATAAGAAGGACTATATCTGTGTATAGCACTGTTTCAATGACAATGATTTTATTTTGTGATATTTTTTAAAGACTTAGAAATTTTTTTCAAGCCATGTCGAAATGTACATGAAGTATTTTTAATGTTTTTGTAGAAGCAGAGTTATATCAAGAGGTTCACCTTTTGATCAAACCCCAGCCTCTCATGTTTGGGAAGGGTTTTCGGCATGAACTACTCTGTCAGAGAGGAAGAAATATTTTAAGTCTCCCTTATTCTTAAGTAAAGCAGACTGATGTTTAGGATCTTATTTGTGGAGATCCAAGTATATATATCTCGTTAGTGTGCTTTGTGGCTTTCCACTTTGCGGTGTCCAACTTTATACCTCTTGTGCTAGATGTTAGATTAAGTTTTCTATAGTACAGTTCTGTGAAAAAAAAACCAAAAAAACAACCCTCTAGCTGGTTTTGTTTCAATATCTTGTCTCCTAGCCCTGTGTAGATATAGATAACCATAGCATAGGCAATTACTGTCAGGTTCTTCAAAGTGGAGGCAATATAAGCTTTTTAACCTAATTAAGAATGTACAGAAAATGCAATATTTAGTTCTTGCTACAAGTATATGGGAATTTTGTGTCTGTTTTTTTACTGCCAACCTTCTTGTATGTTCATGTATCTAAGCCTGTTGCCATGACTTCCAGTCATGCATCTTGTTTGTTAATTCTCCTGTGCTCATGCTGTGAGGAGAGCTGGCCATCTCATGAGTATGTGTTGTAGGGCTTTTCTGCAATAAGGGAAAAAGAGGGAGATAATAGCACTAACTGGCCTTTGTGAAACATGATGAAAGACTTAAATTGCTTCCAAAAAATGTAATTTTTCGTAAGTATTCACTGCCTTACACTTTTCATTATTTGTATATTTGTGATGGAATTATCAGTGATTGCACTTAAAATAACCAAAGACAACACCTTGTCATGTATTTTTTCCATTTTTTAATTTAAATGTAGTTTAAAATACAACCTGAAATTTAAAAAAAAAAAACCAAAGCTTTTCTTTATTACTCATACACTGAAATAATCTGTAATTGAGGTAATGAACACATTGAAAAATTACTAAAATTTTCAAAGCTGTCTTATGTGCTTGTGTTGACAATTTTTTTATTGTTGCTTTCCCAATGTTTTTATGCAGTAGGTGAATATACAGAAGACATTGCTGAATTTGCAAATAGCTGGGCTGTGCAAGCCTCAGATGATTTAACTTGTGTCCCTACTATCTCCGATTTTTCCAGTCCTTGCTCAGCCAATGCAGAATCCACTGAGGTAAATTAATTATATTTTATGTATATACATAGATACATGCATATGTATACATGTATTTTCTTAATATTCATGGCCTAATGATGGTACAAGAATCTAACAATATACACAGTGTTGAAAAAGCTGTAAATGCATTGACGCTTTGGGAAAGATTCAGATCAGGGCTGTTGCTAGGGTGTACCTGAAGTTCTTCATACGTTTAGCTTAAAAGTACAAAGGCTCAGATTGGATGTGCCAAGTGGCACCAGTCTGCTGGCAGAGCTCTTTACTACTGCATTAAACTTGGGCTCAGTTTCCAGTTTTGGCATCTTACACCTCATTATTTTAGTGATTGTGGAGTACTGCAGAAATAGTTGCAGGTCAGCTGCTGCATTGACACAAAATTGTTTTGTCATTTCATACTGTTTCATCCCAGGTGGTTTAGGACCAGCATGCAGTCAAGCAGGCCTAGGTACAGAGAAAATAGTTTAGGAAGAATAATGAAAGAGATGTAATAGTAAATTGAGGCAGCACCATGCTCAAATTTTAATGGGAACATAAAGGACCTTAGACTAGGGAAACAAAGCTGAAGAGAATGATGTCTGTTCAGAACGTATTGGCTAACTTCCATTTACTGATTCTCCTTAATGCACAGGACATATTCTTCAAGTGCCAAATATTCCTACAGTTTCCTTTTCTCAGCTGTCATGAAAGTATAGATCCGTATTCTTATATTTCGAGCTGTATGAATGATCTATGCAGGTAAGTTCTGGAATTCTTGTCTATTTAATCTTGACACATGAAATGAATGCTCAGTCTTTTGTGTGGGACCAGAATGAAAGAACATTGAGGGAAGTTGGGAAGAGCCAAGTTCAAAGTGAAAGAGATAGGGTTTCTCAGGGGGTGATTTGTGTGGGAACAAAAGGCACAGAACTAGCCTGACAAGGGATATTTGATTGCTAAAGGCTTACATAGATTCAAGGAAACACTAGACAAATACGTGGAAGGTAAATTCATGGAGAATCACTCATGACAAAAGATGAGTTGCTAATCACAGAAAACCCATGAAACTTGTATCGGGAGGCCCTGAAACAGAGCTACATGGAGATGATACTAGGAAGAAATCTCTAGAATACTGGAGCAACTGGGCCATTGGTTAGACAGAGCTGGACTGCTTTTTTTACAAGTAACCGCTATCATTCCAATTAGTAGAATTTTTACAAAATGGTGCCATTTAGTTAAATTCAGAGCTGCCAAAAGAAATTCAACTCGTGCTTTGGCGGGAGTCATACCCCCTCAGCTGCTGGCATTATAGGCAACGTAGTATTTTTCCCTTAGCTCTCCAGACTCCTCATTAGTTGTTGTCATTCAAGTTAAACTTGTACTCCAGTAACTGAAGAGATAATTGAGCAATGTACCACTTCCTTTTTAGTAAGGTTTTCAAATGAAGAAGTAATAGTCAGAAATAGGATGTTTTTTTCCAGAGTATATTATTCTCAGAGTATCACAAATTTAATCAAAAGTATACAGAAAGGATCACAAGACTGAACATAAGGATCCCTCAGTATAATCCATTACAACTTGTTAGTTCAATTTTTGATGAATGTTTAGTGTTCTGATTTACCATAGAGTCAAATGGAAGAATTTGTGTTTGTAGGCAAACATTGGTGTTGCTCAGAAAAGAGATGAGTTTCCTCTGTATGGTCTCTGTGTAACTCAGGAATTTACTGTGACTTTTGAAGAATAATGAAAACCATTATTTTCAAGTAGGATATTAAATCAGTGCTGTGGTGTTAAGGACGAGGGTTGGATTTTTTGTGAACAATCTGATACATATTGATGTGAGTTTTGTGAATGTTAAAAACCTTGAAGTTTCTGTGTCTCAGAACTTCATTAATTTAGGCTTATTTTGTTCATGAAAGAGACCTCTCTTCTTGTGGCTTACTGTCGGTTTATGAAGGTTTTTTGTGTGGCCATAGTATAGGCCAAGTATTCTTTCTATTAAGACCCGTTTAATTGGATTAGATAAGGAGAGCTGGAGAGGCTCTGATCAGTGTAGCAAAGAGTATAGTGGTGTTTGATTTGATAATAGATGTGTTGAAAGCAAAATATAAACACAATATAACATATTCTTAAGACAATTAATTTTGGAAGCATGATCCTGTGTGCTGAGAGGCAAATTCAGTTGGTCTGTCATAAACATGCATATAATAGAAATACCACATTATGACTAGTTTATTTTGGCATCAAATCTTCCACAGGGAATGTTGTGAGTTGTTCGACTTTCACAGAAACAAAAGTTTGGTGGTATTTCACCGTATGTGACTTACATCTTGTAGTGGTTTCATGTTCACTAAATTTTGGTCTTAGCACTTACTCTTACTGTGGGAGAGAGACTAGGAGAAAAACAAAGCAGGCTCAACCTTAAAAATTAACAAATAGTTTTATTAACACACACTAAAAGAATAGAAAAAAAGAAAGTTGGAAAAAAATTAAAACAGAATGAAACTTCAAAAAACACTCTTCCCTCCCCTTACAAACTGTTCACTTTCCTATAAAAAAACATAAAGAGACAAAACTTGTAATTTTCAGTCAGTTTCACTATCTCTCAATAGTATTTCATTAATTCTTTAGGGGATGAGTCTCTCTTAGAGTCATGGATCCCACTGACAACTTAGAACAGTTCTCTTGTGGCTTTTTTAACTGTCACAAAAACAGCCGCCTGGGGAAACCTGCCTTTGTGACCCCTCCCATTAGCAGGTTCCCCAGCTGCTTATGGGTCATGGGTCTTAGACTTATGCATACTTTTAAAGATGAATAAGTCTAAAGCAAAGGATTCTTCATTTCAAGGTACAGAGATATCTTCTCACTTCTCCACTGGTGCAGGGGGCTTCTCATCTCTATTCAAGCATCTTACAAGACTAATATTACTTAGTCTATCAAAAACACCTTTGCTCAAATCCACACACAAAATCAAAACAATCATCTCCCCAAATGCATATCTTTCCTATGATTTAAAGGAATGATCTAAATATAGAGTTCATTTCCATGGCTCAAGTAAGAATGGAACAACCAACTCTTTAACTCTCAGTCCTAATAGTCTTTCCTCTTGGCTCTACTTGCTCTACTGACTTCATGCTTTTTTTTTCTTTATGTCCACTCTGTCCTTTCTTACTCTCTCAGAGAAGGGCTAAGCTCTGGAAGCTTCATGTTGCCAGGAAAGGGTTAAATCTGCTCGGAGTTTTGTCTCTCTCTCTGTAGCTCGTGGTGTTAGATGTTCAAGGCCGCGCTGGTGAGGGAGGAAGAACTCATACAGAAACATCAGAGATCAGAGCACACAGGCAGTTTGGAATCACAAAAAAACCCAGGCAGGATCATAAATGCCTTCTCAGCCCACCCTTCGGTGTAAATTGGGGTGGCCTCAGCCTAAATGGTGCCCATAGCTCTTATCAGGGGCCCGGCAGAGATCTCTCCCTGCTCCAGGGAAGTTTAGAGAAAGTAGTTGTTGGAAAGCAGCAACCTCTCCTTCCCCCCCACCACCTGGGAGCCGATGGAATCTGGCCAGGCCTCAGGCCAGATCCTCCCAAAAAGGGGGGAGCAGCAGGCCCAACTCGATGTTACCTGTCTCTCTCTCTGGCCAAAGGAAAGAAGTAAAAGGACCCACTTCCAGTAAAGGACTTCCAGTAAAAGGAAATCAAGGGGGTTTATATGGTACTTCTCAAAGTCGTAGCTAACAATTTTCAGTGGTCAGAACAGATGGCAATATTCCAACTAACCCTCTGATAGGTCCCTGTCCTTTTTAAAGCAATTCCCAGGTCTTGACCTGGAGAATTATCCTACATTCTTTTATAACTAAAAAACCAAACTGTACTAATCCATGACACATCTGAAGAAACTTTGAACTTGCCTAAACATTGATGAATGTCTTTTTACTTGATTCTGGTAAAAATGCACTGTGCAGCTTCTTCTGCATAGATTAAGAAAGAAATCTTGTCTTTGTCCAAGGCTGTGCTATGAATCCCTGAGCCTGTCCACAGTATTCAGTGGATAATACTTCTGGCTCTGAAAAATATAGTACAAGCTCAGGATTCCACTAATAAGGTTCTTCTCATCTAAGTTCAAAGCAATTGGAGACTTGAAGTTCTCACTTGAACCAGAATGTCTTTTATAAGTGTAGGTCAAAGTTTCTACATCAAGCAGGAGGAAGAGGCCTGAGAGAGGGTTCTTGAGAGTCTTGAGTTGTCTTTTGCCTTCTAGAAAGGGTCCTGTTTCTCTTTCACTTCAAGCAACTCTTGTTGAAGATAATAGATTAGTGGTTTTAGTCATTGTTGTAATATTAAAATGAAATAACTTTTTGTGAGATCAAATGCACAAATCAAAACTACAATGGTGTGTTCAGTATAACTCATTCCTTTTTATATTTTCCCTGTGTGCCTTATGACCCTTTATGCATGAAATATCCTGTGCCGTGTCACATGGCAGAAATTTTTAGATGGGATTTGTGTTACTTGATTATTCTCTTATTTTATCATTTCAGAGTGGATGATGATGAAACATACTGCAGGGCAGTGACAGAGTATGCTAGAGCATGCTCTCACGCTGGGTCCCCAGTGAGGGACTGGAGGGATGACTTTCCTGCCTGTGGTAAGACTCATTAATAAAGCATACTACGTGACCTTTGAGATATCCCATGTATTCCGTTCAAATATTCCATCTTGACAACATTTTTCCTTGTAGAACTCAAACCTGGTACTCAAGCTGATCAGCCAGTTTCACTCTTGCTGGCAACCAATGAAGTCAATGACTTGCTAGAGGAATATTTTAATTACATTGTGCTATGATTTAGATTAATATAAAATTCATGTTTTTGTGGATTTATTGAAACATCACATGTGCTGATCATATTCTAGGACAAAAAGCAAACATCTGTGGATATCTTTTGTTGCTCTTTGTCCCAGAAGACCTTTCAGCCTCTACTGGCCCTATAACAGAATTAACATAGTTAATCCAGCTCCTTCTTATTATCACTACCACCCATCAATTGCAGCTCAGTCTCATGCACAAGGTTTAGAACTAGAAAGATATGAACTGAGATATGAAAACATTTCCCTGTCTGCTGTGTTGCATTGTTTTCGTATTGTATTCTATGTTACTTATTTTTATATTGGGTTTTGTGTTATAATGGTTTGTTCTGTACTCCCCTGTTTTCCTGAGGAAATGTTATGTCCCGAGGTTTGTCCCTGCCCCTCTTCCCTGTCAATCTGCCCACATTCCACCCAGTTCCCTCCTACGGGCCCTGCCTGTCATTCGATTGTTCCTCCCAGCTTCTGGAGAGTTCAGGTAAGGACATCAAATGAGAGGGCAAGAGCCGAGGAGGTTCCTCCCTTTATGTTCCCACTGGTTTCTTTAAATGTCCCTCCAACCCTCTTCCACTCCCACCTTGTCCTTCATTGGGTGTTGGTTTGTCCCCTCCTTTAGCCCCTCCCATGTATATAAGCACGGACCACGAGTCGAGTCAGGATTTGGCAAGAGCTGCACAACTGAGGCAGACATCTGAACAGGATGGGATAAAGCGGGGAAGAAAGGCCTTGAACTTGCCCTCTCACCAAGTCTGACTCCTTTCCTCTGCCACTGATGGGGTCTCTCTTGTGATAAGGGGAAAAGCCTCTTTACTGCTCCCTGGGTTTCTAGGACCCAGGGGAGTTTTCCTGTCTTGTTGCAGTCTCGAGCTAGCCTGGGCAAAATGGAGCCAGCGGCTCCGATAGTGACAAGCAACACCGGTCACAGAAGCTGTAACTTAGAGATGATATAAGGATTTGCTATAGAAGGACTTAAATATTGACAAGAGCTTCACCATAGTTCATCAGTTAGAACTCCTCCAAAACATCCATTTTACTTGGTCTGATTACCTATTTATACCAGAGGAGCTGCACAATGTTTATTTGACAGAAATAGGTTTTCTAGCATGGAAAGAAAAATTGCACTAATGTTCAGTACACCATGGTTTTTTTTTTTTTAGCTGAGAAATGTGAAGACACCTTTGTTCACCGTGACTGTATCAGCTGTTGTCCACCAACTTGCACATTTGAAAAAGATTGTCTTGGCAGCAATCTGCACTGCTTAGATGGCTGTTACTGTCCAGAGGGTAAATATTGTCAGTGTTATTTAAAAAAACCCATGTAAAGCTAGTATCCAACAT
Source organism: Hirundo rustica (assembly GCF_015227805.2). Classification (NCBI taxonomy): domain Eukaryota; kingdom Metazoa; phylum Chordata; class Aves; order Passeriformes; family Hirundinidae; genus Hirundo; species Hirundo rustica. Next base: position 40,271,759 of record NC_053453.1, read on the forward strand.
CATAATGTCTAAATAGATTGTGGTTGAAATTAAAACCTGAAACTTATGAATATTGTAAATTTTTCCCTAGCTGTTGTTGTCACTTGGATTCTGCCCTTTATTGTGTGATAAACATTTATCTAGAATACAAAGGTGTCCCAGCATGCAGTATTAGTTAAAATCTGGAACTGTTCCTAGTGCTTCCTACAATAAGATATTGCACAGATTTAGTCTTACTTTATTTGAATTATTTAAAAATCTGTAGAAATTTTGCTTAAACAGAATGTGTCATGTACAAGAAAGCAAAGTTTCTCAGATCTGTACTGGACAAAAATGATTGACTGGACTATGAACTGTCCTAGTTCTAGATGGACTAAATATAATGAGATTTCAGAATATTTTCTTTTTGAGTCTGTACAGTTTTACATGCTTAAGGCAGATATTTTGCATAAAGCAATGATTGAGAATGACAACTTCTTATTAGGGAGCTGAGCTCTGAGGTCTCTGTACTCACTGGATGATCATTTTTGCTGGTTCTTGTTTAAGACTGATGACATCACCTTCTGGCAGATTGGAATGTTTTAGTCAGATAGGGGAAGAGCAGTGATCTGGGGTCTGTTTATTTTTTCTATATCTAATTTATTAACTTCTTTCCCAATAGGTCTCATTATGGAAAATGGAACTTGTATCGCTTTGTCGAATTGTCCTTGTATTTATCATGGAACTGCTTTCCCTGTAGGCTCAAAAATTGAACAAGAATGTAGCAACTGGTATGTGAAAACCTGTGTATTTAATCTCTCTAGGACTACTGTCCATTGTTAGTTTAACATCATAGTCTCACATTTTAAATAATAGTGCCTATGTTTTACAGTCTGAGGCCTGTGTATCATTAAAATATACAGGTTATTCTGTGTGAATTCAAGGCACATTAATTAACTCAAAGCTACTTATTTTGCTAAAGATCAGAACACTATTTCTCTGTTTTGTGATTTTTCTTTTTAGTGTTTGTGTTGGTGGCATTTGGAACTGCACTGATCATGACTGTCCAGGTATTTGTATTTCATTACTCTTTTTACACTTCATAGCAAAAATGATAAACTTTTCTAAAGGCCTCAGAATCATCATCCAAGGCTTTTAGCTGCCTGTTTAGGAAGAAAGATTAAGCAGGTGGATATTGACAGTAGCTGTGGGCCAGTTGGAATGAAGCTGTTATTTACCTGATTAAACTCAACCTGCCTTTTCCCACTTGATCCCCTACATTAGTGTGCTATTTCCACCTCTTGTTTTCTATCTCTTGTTTATGCTCAGTGCTATTTGCCACAGATGGTGTATTTTTACTGCCTGTGCAGTACCTAGGCCAGGTATAAGGATCTCCTCACTTACAGGTGCAACTTTATTGTAAATAATAAGAAAACTATCATTCTGATGCTACGGGCTGGATTTTCTCTCTTGTAATAGCAGTTCATGTTTGAATAATGATCCTTATCTTTAAAGATAGCATGTGTCTGTAATGAGTTACACAGAGGAACATGCAGCAGGTGGGTGGTGAAACTCCCTTGATAGTTTTGTACCTCAGACAAGATTATATTATGAAGCTTGTGAAAGAGAGATTTTTTTTTTTACAAATTAGAGAGCTCTCTTTGAATGAGGTAATAAGGCTTAACAGTTGCCAAGCAAGGCTTGACAGCGTTATCTGTAATGTAAAACAATTAAAACAATTGCCATTGAGAAGAACCACTCTCTATGTTTTGTGTGTGTTGTGTGTGCATGTGCGGAGTTCATTACAACTACTTTGGTCTCGTCCTAGGGATTGAGTTGCTGTTACTAGTGGGAGCAGGTTAGATGTGCTCCCATAGTGCATGTCCTGCAACCAAAATGGATCTAGTTCATGTGCTCTGATGGTGTGAATGAAAGTGCAGTAAGTGGGAATGAGCTGCAGACTTGCTTCAGCAGTGCGTTCCTGATTTGAACTGGAAAAAAAACCCCAAAATATGTGCCCTGATGGCACCTGCATCCCTTTCATGCCTGTGGTAACAAGCAGTTACCTAGTACCTAGAAGGATGGAGAAAGAAGCTTATCCTCTTTCATACTTGGTCATGGAAAATAAAGAAAATAATATTCTAGGATACTTCTGAATTCTAATAGAGGGAAAAGTCTTTTGTATTTTAGTCATGGGCATCTCACCTAGTTAGAACCAACAGATGCTGCACATGGATGTGTTCTTTATGAGATGTTATCTGTTGGAAAGAGATGCTTTTAGCATAATTTGTTTCTAAATGCCATTATTGTTAGATTAAAGTTAGCTGGGGTTACATACCTAGAAATCAGGAGAAAGTTTCATTTTTTTCCTCTCTTACATAATTTACTGAATAATGATATATTCTTATGCAAGTGAACATTCTTTTTCTCTCAAGCTGAGTGCTCCATCATAGGCAGTTCTCATTTCACAACATTTGATGGACGTCATTTTACCTTTCTTGGGATATGCCAGTACATTTTGGTAAAAGGTACTGGAAAAAACAAATTCACAATCACTTTACAGAAAGCACCTTGTGGACAGGTAAGCCACATTTTTTTTTAAATGTTGAAAAAATCAGTTCCATCATATTTCAGACAATCTTCAAGTTCTACTGTAAACTACTTGGTTATGTTAAATAGAAAATATAAACTGAAACCATCTTACAGCTTTTTTTTTATAATTGTTTGTGTTGCTACATCTTATATTGTCCTTTGTAAAAGCTATTGCAGCTTTAGAGGGATCAAGTCTAAGGAGTTACTCAAATATGCACATTAAAGTTGTATAAACACCTTTCATTGTAGTGCCAATAGATGTCAGGCATTGGAAAAGCTGCTGTTGGCAGAACTGTAGGTTTAACACATCATAATTTAGGCAATAATTTATTTTTTTGTAGCTTTAGATTTTTATTTGATATGTTATAACATATTTGATTTGTTGGAACAATGCCTTTTAGAAAACCATCTATGAGACTAGGCACCACACATACTTGCTTGAAAATATTTTGGCAGACATTTAACAACAGGCTTTAGGGATAAAGGTGCTTATAAAGAGTACTTACCTGTGAGAGTGGATTTAATGGTGCTGTTAGGCTCTCAGAAGGAGCTTTGAGACTGTGAGTCACAGCTGACCATGTGCTGAGGACAGGGATGTCTGAACACCTCAACAGGGAGCAATGCCCTACTCTGGGACTGTCTCTCATGTCCTCCCTTCTAAAGCTTGATTATGAGCTAGTGCCTCTCTGCCTTTATTGTAAGCACCTCCTTCTCCTGAAGAGGTGTTGAGACAGCTGTTTCTCCATTTCAGGTGGCCTCAATCATGAAATTGCTGGTTAGGTGGCCACTGAGAAACAAGGTTGCTACCCATAATAACCCTTTGTACAACTAGGCACCTTCAAAAGTTTCAGGATGAAAACAGAGGGGTCCCTGGGAAGCATGACACTTGGTTTGAGCTAATTATGTGTTGGATTTGTCCTGTATTTAGCTTCATAAATTCTGCCTGGATTGCACACTAAAATGATGTTTGTGACATAGTTTATAGTTCACAATTTTTCAATAGTCAGATATTTATAAATCACTGTAATACAGTACTGGAGAATTTATGTCCTTTTTGTCTGTATCAGGGATCATCACTACATTTCAAGGTGAGAAACACCTTAATGTGCCAAAGGTTCTTTTTCCTGCATTGCTGCATATGTGCTCTGGTTGCAGCAGCTTGATTTAGATAGTGTCTGACTCTTGCTCTACCAATGGTTAACTCACCAGTGAGCAGTGCCCAGGGTGGCTGTGCAAATATGGAATTTTGCACTCAGTATCAGTACCTGGGGACCTCTGTCCACTTACTATGAGACTGCCATAATAGCTAAAATGCATTCTAGCATATGGAGATTATGCATAAGCAATGTTTTATTATGTTGTACATATAGTTTTGAGTGCTTCGTTTAATGCTTTGAAGGATAGTTTACAACTGATTTACCTTATGACAGTTCTGATATTTCCTTTCTGTATGTTTTTTTAACCCCTGGTTTGTTTGGTTCTGTTTTCCATGGTAATATTAATGCCATTCTCTGTTTCTGATGGTAAAACTTGTTTCTACTTAGAACTTTGACCACGCCTGCATTGAGTCTATAACACTAGTTCTTGAAGATGATGTGAGGAAACAAGTAACTCTCACAAGATATGGTCAAATCCATACTGTCCCTAACCAAGTTCTTAACCTCAATGGTAAGAAGTGCATGGAGAATATTACCAGAGTTCACATTCTATCTCTTATATGCTCCAAAACTTTTTAAAAATATCAGTCTATGAAAAAGGAATTTCTTTAAACATAACTTATAAAAGCATAAAATCACTTACTTCTTAGAACATTAGTAATAATTATAGAAATTTACTTTTATAGTCTTGAAACAGTTCTTCATTATGCCTTCATTTCTTTGCATTCCTTACCTTGCAGAGTACCTAGAAATTCCACTAGTTTTGTTTGTGTTTAGGGGGAGAGAGATAAGAAGAAGGAAGGATGTAAAGAGACCTTGATCCTAAGGTCTAGCTTTTTAAAAGCTTTTTAGACTAAATAGAATGGAATAGAATCCATGTGCTTCATGGGATCTATATTGATTTCACTGCTGACTTATATTGTGATTTCAGACAGGTTGCTTCAAGTTTTTTGAAAGGATAGTAAAATAAAGCAGCCCTAAAAGCATCTTATAAAATTAAGTACTGAAGGTAGAAATTATATTGCTAAATTTTGAAATTTATGGTGACCAGGTACTGGAATTTTAGTGTTTTTCTAAAAGAGTAAAGTGACAGTAAAGTTCTTACCCAGCCTTCAGCAAAATGGAGTTTAAGGAGTCCTGTGCTGGTGATTGCAGTTATGTCTTTTCTTCATTGAATTTGTCCAGTCACATTACTACTTTTGCATTCACAGCTTCCTATGGTAATGAGCTTCATAGCTCAGTTGTGCTCTATGTTAACAGTTCTGACAAATTATGTTCATAATTTGATTGCTAACTTCATTTTATTTCTTTTTAATTAGTCCCTATTCATGTTCTTGTCTCTTTCCACAGTCTGCAACAAATACAGTCTATGAAAAATATTTTGGTGTCACATTCTTGATAATTGTGTATATCTAGTAAATTTGATTCCCTAAGGACATCTTTAAGATTTTTATCTTCCTCTCTCAGTTTATGCAGCTGAGTCTGTGTGTGTGTGCATGCGTAGAGGCTGCTTATGAAGGTAGATTTACTTTAGGCCTTCAGCTGCAAGTAGCCCAACAGTGTATAGCAAATGAATGCTGCGACTGTGAAATTTCCATTTCCTCACATAATGGATTTCCTGGGAAGGGAAGCTGGGAATTTGACAGGGGCTCAGTTCACATACAGTCCAAGGAAGCAGCTGTACTGATGTCATGTCAGTAATGGTAAGAAAGAACCTTCTATCTGAAGACTCAATACACTTTACAGACATCTATTTCTTACTTTTATAATATCACTGGAGATTAACAAACAAGGGTTTTCTTGTCTTGCTGTCTCATTGCCAGAGGCTTGCAGTTGCATTACTTTCTTCAAAAATAAAAACCAAAACAAAACAAACAAACAAAAAAACCACCACAAAAACAGAGAGAGATGCAAGCATGGTTTCTAGATAACTCACAGGTACAGAACGGTGTGAGATTTTTTTACTGTCGACAGTAGCTGGAATTCTTGATTTGTATTGTAACTGGAAATAAGCTTGGAGAATGGGTGAGGATATTTAGCTGATGGTGAAGTTGTGCATAATTTTTCATTTTATTTCTGAGTTTTCAAATTTTTTTTTGTTTAATGAGTAAACCAGTACAACCTGGAAGTTGGGTTTCAGTGACTTTGCTTTTCTTCTTCTTTTGCTATGTTCAGGGGCTATTGAAATTCAGAATATATCTACTTTCTTTGTTCAACTGAAAACTAGTTTTGGTTTGAAGATACTGTTTGCTAAAGATGGAGAGAGGATCTATGTTCAAGTTGATGTCAGATGGAAGAGAAGAACATTAGGACTATGTGGAACATTCAATGGAAATTTAAGAGATGATTTTCTGTAAGTTGCATGTTGTACATTTGTATCATGTTTAATAACAAGTGAAAAGTTTTGTTGAACATAATCATCTGATTATCTAATATCATCAACATGCTCAAACTTTATTAAACTAATCAATTTAAAATGTCTTAATTAAAACTTTCAAAAATATGAAAGTCAAAAATGTAGGCATTCTAAGATGTTTTGCTAAGTAATTATAGAAAGCTATCATATTATTTGTATAAGTTACTGGATGATGATATTATTTGAATGCACTTTTCCCTTTCTTGTTGCTCCCTTATCTTCAGAGCAAATATATGAGCACTGAGAAAAAGAGTGGGTGATAATACTTGCATCATCCTCACATGGTTGGCATTTACTACTGCTTGATTCTCCTCCCCACATCAAGTTTAAATGTAAAAAAAAATGTAATTCTGAACCACAGGAATATTTTAATTAGAAGGGCACACTTTCCTTACTTTTAAACCTTATTTCCTCCAAAGTTCCTCAAGCTATAATGTCACAAAACTTGTTGACACAACAGACTTGGAGTATAGGAACATTTTCACATGAATAAAATGTTGAGGAAAAAGTTTTACATTTCCGTTCTTCTTTTAGACCTCAGAGATGGAAATTCTTTTGGCACATTGACTGTTCAAAGTGACTATGCATCTAAGCCTTTTTTTATGAACTTGAATATTCACCTATGTAGACCCTAAGGTCAGCAGGATGCTTGCAGTGCTGATATTTTCCTTTTCAGGTCTCCAGCAGGGATGATAGAAGGGACCCCACAACTTCACGCGAATGCATGGAAGGTTTCCTCAGCTTGCTCCATGCCTATCAATATTCCTGTGGTTGATCCTTGCAACATGAATCAGCAAAATGGTATGTTTTCAATGGGAGTCTGGTATTAGCTGTATCTTATTATTATGGGACAGTTTTTATCTTCTCTGTGAAAAAGTTGCACATACATGTATTTCAGCTTCAGATGTCCCTTCCCTTCCCTTCCCTTCCCTTCCCTTCCCTTCCCTTCCCTTCCCTTCCCTTCCCTTCCCTTCCCTTCCCTTCCCTTCCCTTCCCTTCCCTTCCCTTCCCTTCCCTTCCCTTCCCTTCCCTTCCCTTCCCTTCCCGCACCTTCCCGCACCTTCCCGCACCTTCCCGCACCTTCCCGCACCTTCCCGCACCTTCCCGCACCTTCCCGCACCTTCCCTTCCCTTCCCGCACCTTCCCTTCCCTTCCCTTCCCGCACCTTCCCTTCCCTTCCCTTCCCGCACCTTCCCTTCCCTTCCCGCACCTTCCCTTCCCTTCCCTTCCCTTCCCTTCCCTTCCCTTCCCTTCCCTTCCTTCCCTTCCCTTCCCTTCCCTTCCCTTCCCTTCCCTTCCCTTCCCTTCCTTCCCTTCCCTTCCCTTCCCTTCCCTTCCTTCCCTTCCCTTCCCTTCCCTTCCCTTCCCTTCCCTTCCCTTCCCTTCCCTTCCCTTCCCTTCCCTTCCCTTCCCGCACCTTCCCTTCCCGCACCTTCCCTTCCCGCACCTTCCCTACCCTTCCCTTCCCTTCCCTTCCCTTCCCTTCCCTTCCCTTCCCTTCCCTTCCCTCCCTTCCCTTCCCTTCCCTTCCCTTCCCTTCCCTTCCCTTCCCTTCCCTTCCCTTCCCTTCCCTCCCTTCCCTTCCCTTCCCTTCCCTTCCCTTCCCTTCCCGCACCTTCCCTTCCCTTCCCGCACCTTCCCTTCCCGCACCTTCCCTTCCCTTCCCGCACCTTCCCGCACCTTCCCTTCCCTTCCCGCACCTTCCCTTCCCGCACCTTCCCGCACCTTCCCGCACCTTCCCGCACCTTCCCGCACCTTCCCGCACCTTCCCGCACCTTCCCTTCCCGCACCTTCCCTTCCCTTCCCGCACCTTCCCTTCCCTTCCCTTCCCTTCCCTTCCCTTCCCTTCCCTTCCCTTCCCTTCCCTTCCCTTCCCTTCCCTTCCCTTCCCTTCCCTTCCCTTCCCTTCCCTTCCCTTCCCTTCCCTTCCCTTCCCTTCCCTTCCCTTCCCTTCCCTTCCCTTCCCTTCCCTTCCCTTCCCGCACCTTCCCGCACCTTCCCGCACCTTCCCGCACCTTCCCTTCCCGCACCTTCCCTTCCCGCACCTTCCCTTCCCGCACCTTCCCTTCCCTTCCCGCACCTTCCCTTCCCTTCCCGCACCTTCCCTTCCCGCACCTTCCCTTCCCGCACCTTCCCTTCCCGCACCTTCCCGCACCTTCCCGCACCTTCCCGCACCTTCCCGCACCTTCCCGCACCTTCCCTTCCCGCACCTTCCCGCACCTTCCCGCACCTTCCCGCACCTTCCCGCACCTTCCCGCACCTTCCCGCACCTTCCCTTCCCTTCCCTTCCCTTCCCTTCCCGCACCTTCCCTTCCCTTCCCTTCCCTTCCCTTCCCTTCCCTTCCCTTCCCTTCCCTTCCCTTCCCTTCCCTTCCCTTCCCTTCCCTTCCCTTCCCTTCCCTTCCCTTCCCTTCCCTTCCCTTCCCTTCCCGCACCTTCCCGCACCTTCCCGCACCTTCCCGCACCTTCCCGCACCTTCCCGCACCTTCCCTTCCCGCACCTTCCCTTCCCTTCCCTTCCCTTCCCGCACCTTCCCTTCCCTTCCCTTCCCGCACCTTCCCTTCCCTTCCCGCACCTTCCCTTCCCGCACCTTCCCTTCCCTTCCCTTCCCTTCCCTTCCCTTCCCGCACCTTCCCTTCCCTTCCCGCACCTTCCCTTCCCGCACCTTCCCGCACCTTCCCTTCCCTTCCCGCACCTTCCCTTCCCTTCCCGCACCTTCCCTTCCCTTCCCTTCCCTTCCCTTCCCTTCCCTTCCCTTCCCTTCCCTTCCCTTCCCTTCCCTTCCCTTCCCTTCCCTTCCCTTCCCTTCCCTTCCCTTCCCTTCCCTTCCCTTCCCTTCCCTTCCCTTCCCTTCCCTTCCCTTCCCTTCCCTTCCCTTCCCTTCCCTTCCCTTCCTTCCCTTCCCTTCCCTTCCCTTCCCTTCCCGCACCTTCCCTTCCCTTCCCGCACCTTCCCTTCCCTTCCCTTCCCGCACCTTCCCTTCCCGCACCTTCCCTTCCCTTCCCTTCCCGCACCTTCCCTTCCCTTCCCTTCCCTTCCCTTCCCTTCCCTTCCCTTCCCTTCCCTTCCCTTCCCTTCCCTTCCCTTCCCTTCCCTTCCCTTCCCTTCCCTTCCCGCACCTTCCCTTCCCGCACCTTCCCTTCCCTTCCCGCACCTTCCCTTCCCTTCCCGCACCTTCCCTTCCCGCACCTTCCCTTCCCGCACCTTCCCTTCCCGCACCTTCCCTTCCCGCACCTTCCCTTCCCTTCCCGCACCTTCCCTTCCCTTCCCGCACCTTCCCTTCCCGCACCTTCCCTTCCCGCACCTTCCCTTCCCGCACCTTCCCGCACCTTCCCGCACCTTCCCGCACCTTCCCGCACCTTCCCTTCCCTTCCCTTCCCTTCCCTTCCCTTCCCTTCCCTTCCCTTCCCTTCCCTTCCCTTCCCTTCCCTTCCCTTCCCTTCCCTTCCCTTCCCTTCCCTTCCCTTCCCTTCCCTTCCCTTCCCTTCCCTTCCCTTCCCTTCCCTTCCCTTCCCTTCCCTTCCCTTCCCTTCCCTTCCCGCACCTTCCCGCACCTTCCCGCACCTTCCCGCACCTTCCCGCACCTTCCCGCACCTTCCCTTCCCGCACCTTCCCGCACCTTCCCGCACCTTCCCTTCCCGCACCTTCCCTTCCCGCACCTTCCCTTCCCGCACCTTCCCTTCCCTTCCCGCACCTTCCCTTCCCGCACCTTCCCTTCCCTTCCCTTCCCGCACCTTCCCTTCCCTTCCCGCACCTTCCCTTCCCGCACCTTCCCGCACCTTCCCGCACCTTCCCGCACCTTCCCTTCCCTTCCCGCACCTTCCCTTCCCTTCCCGCACCTTCCCTTCCCTTCCCTTCCCTTCCCTTCCCTTCCCTTCCCTTCCCTTCCCTTCCCTTCCCTTCCCTTTCCCTTCCCTTCCCTTCCCTTCCCTTCCCTTCCCTTCCCTTCCCTTCCCTTCCCTTCCCTTCCCTTCCCTTCCCTTCCCTTCCCTTCCTTCCCTTCCCTTCCCTTCCCTTCCCTTCCCTTCCCGCACCTTCCCTTCCCTTCCCTTCCCTTCCCTTCCCTTCCCTTCCCTTCCCTTCCCTTCCCTTCCCTTCCCTTCCCTTCCCTTCCCTTCCCTTCCCTTCCCTTCCCGCACCTTCCCGCACCTTCCCGCACCTTCCCGCACCTTCCCGCACCTTCCCGCACCTTCCCGCACCTTCCCGCACCTTCCCGCACCTTCCCTTCCCGCACCTTCCCGCACCTTCCCGCACCTTCCCGCACCTTCCCGCACCTTCCCTTCCCGCACCTTCCCGCACCTTCCCGCACCTTCCCGCACCTTCCCGCACCTTCCCGCATCTTTCCTTCTCACACGTTGCCTTGCCTTGCCTTGCCTTGCCTTGCCTTGCCTTGCCTTGCCTTGCCTTGCCTTGCCTTGCCCTTCCCTGCCCTACCCTGCCCTCTTAAATGAAATAAGTACTTGATAAGTAAAAGCTAGTTGTTCATTTGTTGCTGGGTGTACTGACTGTGAGTACTTAATTCTTCAGTCTGTTATACATGCAGATTTTTAGCTATCTATTGTCCTGTAAATTATGCCAGTTGAGTTGAAAGATGTGATGCTTGTTTGTAGATTGTTGAAGAAACTATACAGGAGAGTGTTGAGATCAAAAGTCCTGTCTCTGTCTTCTCCATACTTATTGCATTAAAAATTTCTTTATCCTCCAACTATGTTCTCTGACAAAAACTGATGCAGACAATCTGAGAGCCTTGAATTTCTTCAAATTCCTGTGCAAAGGTTTCATTTTCGCTGGTTGGCATGCCTATGGTTTGTGTTGAACTTTCACTGTCTCCTTTTGCATTGCTGTTCTTTTCAATTAATGAAGACAATGGGTAGACTGCAGTTGCCAGTTCTGACAGAATGTAGTCTAATATTTTTAATATTTCAGACACCAGATCTCACTAAGGATGTGGGATTTATCCATATTTAAAGCATTTTGAAGCAAGCCTAGAATAACAATACATCTCTAGTGGGGCATTCTAGGAGTTTTTATGCCTTCCTTGTTGTTTGTCCTCTAAAGACAGCCAGATCTCTCAGCCAGATCAGCTCAGAGCCTTCATGTCTCACCCTCAGTTCTGTCTAGATCAGTGAAGGTGGAGTGACATAAATGTGAGCTGCTTAGAGCAGGAGGGTGGACTGCATGACATTCTGAATCCTTTCCATCCCGAATTTCCCTAGGATCCTCTAAAAATCGCTGTGAAAAAGCAGTGGAGAATGAAGTGATCCACACCATGCTACAAGCACAGGCATCTTTTCCAGGTCTGAGATGATACTGACCTGATTAAACAAAAGAAAAAAATTAAAAAATATTATTTGTTTGGTTACTTATTTTGCCAGGTTAATTTTCAACCAAGTCAAGTTCAGTCCTTGAACCTAGTTTACGGAGAGAGTCCATAAAATGTCAAATTCTTCTGTGTGTACGTGGAAATGAACATGCAGGTTGAACGGGGGTTGCATTCTTTTAGCAGCAAAAGTGGCTTAAATACAATCCACATCACAGTGTTCCTTAGCTATTCCACCTCTAGTGGTGGTAGTCTGTTTCAGTGGCTGGAGGGCCGGAGAAGGGTTTGCTGTTGCTAGAAGGTGTATGAGCAGCTTGGGATTTGCATGCCCTCAAGCTCTACTTTGTTATGCTTCCTGAGATCACATGCCAGGAAGTACAATCCTGGAAGGCCATTCTTGATGTTAAAGCTAAATGAATGTCAAGTAGGAAAACCATATTCCAAGCTTTAGCGGACTCTTAGCTATTCTTTTGAAGTATATTATTTTGGCACTTAAATTTCCTGTGCTATAAGAGGAAGGCATAACTGTTTTAGTAAAGTTATTTTTCTCTTAAGTGGAGTTTGCTGTTAAGGGAGTTGCTTGTAATATCAATTTTTAACTATAGAATTTTACAGACGGATGTATGCAAGTGTTTATTGCACAGCTGGCTATGTTTGGTTTTAATATTCTATGCTATTTATATGAATAACTGTTGTATTTAAATGGATCTGGCTAAAACAATATCACCTTCTCTTAGCTGGGTATGCCTCTCACTGTGATATCATCAACCAAGCTGTTTTTGCTCCCTGCCATGCCTACATCAGTCCGGGGCCGTTCTACCAGCTCTGCCGCTTTGACGCGTGCAAATGTGGAAGCAGCTGCTTGTGCAACGCTTTGGCACACTATGCTTATGTCTGTGGCAAGCACGGCATCATCATTGACTTCAGATCTCATGTTTCTTACTGTAGTGAGTAACGTTTCCATAATGGGATATCTTTTAGAAATGTGTAAAACTCTGCAAATTTCATTCACTCGACAAAACACAGGGTTTGGCTTCTTTTTCTTGGAATCTAGAATTGCACCATGGTGTAATGATGTACTGGGGAAGAATGATAACAGCCTTTACATTAGGCACCTGAATTGGGGCCCCTGAGCTACCTCGCAGGAAGTGTCTGCTCTTTTTATTGGCCACGAGAAAAATGAAATTCTTTCTTTGAAGTCATAAGTCATGTGAAAGCCCCTATTAGGATAAAATAGTCAGGGAGTGACAGGAGGGGAGCTATCCCCTAAGGGAGGGCAAGCTGGGCTGGCAGGGGCTCCCTAGGGTGGGCAGAGCAGGGTGGGCAGTGATTGGACAAGTAGGATACAGTAGTGATTTAAAGCAAAGGATTTCACAGAATCTTAAGAGTACCGTGAGCTGGAAGGGACCCACAAAGATTTTCGAAGTCCAACTCCTGTATTTCTGTTTCCAAGCCTTATAGCAATGCCTCAGCCTTAGCCGGACCATTCTTCCTCTCTTGGAAGCCTGAATTACTAGATAGATGCCCAGTTTAACATATAGAAAGAATAGAAAAATACTGTTTACAAAACTGATTATCCCAGTCAAATAATTATTTTAACACAAAGGCGCCTTAATCTAAATATTTCTAACTTAAGAAATTGGTAAAGCAGCATATTTTTCTCATGCTTTTCAACTAAACCCAGTGCAACAAGAGACTAATTTGCTTTGATTTTTTTGAATTTCCATGATAGACTGCTTTGTTTTCTATTTTTCACCTTTTAAGAATATGCTGTTCTCCCTTTCTCCCTCTCTTTCCTCCAGCTGTGATGTGTCACAGTGGTATGCTCTATCATCATTGCTCTTCTTTTTGTAAACATTCCTGTGCTTCACTTTCTATGGCAAATATCTGTGCTGATGACTGTGCAGAAGGATGTAATTGTCCTGATGGGAAGTATTTCGAAGAGTCGGTCAACTTTTGTGTATCAATGTAAGTAATAAAAAAATAGAATATATGTATGGGCACATTTTCCTCTTTCCAGCAAGATTTGAAGTAGCTTTTCTGCTGTTTCCCTCCATATCCAGACTTCCTAGAGAAGATAACAAAAAATATGTGAAGATTAAATGTTCTGTCTTACTAATCAATAGTGAGACCTCATCTCTTACTGTGTGTACATACATCTGCTTTGCTTTAGAGCAGATGTGTCAAACTGCTTTAGAGAAGGGTAGTGAAACTTTTTTAATTCATGGGGTAGCATTTTCATGTGAAAACCTTGTTTGTAGCACTTGAAAAAAAAGCAAGAAGGAATCTATAAAGCAACAGTCCATGAAGTAAGGGATAGTATGGGAAGAGTGGCTAGAATGGTCTTTTTTTGTCTCAAAATGCAAACATGTTTTTCAGTTAAATGGGAGGAGATGGTCAATGAGAGGAAATAGTTTTTGTATGTTGCATACCCAAAATTTTATAGCTTACCACTACAGGTAGTTACAGTTATTTCCGTTCATTGCAACATATATTTTGAAAAGATCAGTAAAGTTCATACTGAAGGGATAAAGACTGTTTTAAACTATTCAAGAGTGTGAACTAACTTCTTATTCACATATTTTTTCATGGTTTCTAGGTAATTCTGTTGCTACTTCTAACTCATCTGGCTCTTATCACATGCTTAACGGCTTTTGCTATAATTGCTCTATCTCACGATTTTAACAACACTTTGAATGGGAACTGCATGTTTTCATTATACTCCCATAACTGAGAAGAATATTGGAATGATGCACAGAAACAGCAAATAAAAAGTACAGAGATTGAGGAAAATCCTGGCTTTGTTGAAGATGATATGAGTTTTGCCACTGACTTCAATACAGCCTGAGTGTCATCTTTAAGTTTTTGTCTTTCAAAGAATATTGTACATATAATGATTGAGTTTAAATTAAATTAATGTTATGAGACCTTCATATCATAACAGCTCAACACATAGAGAGCCCTTAAATCCCATTTCATCTTACTTTTGTACCTAAATGCATGACTATTCTTTTAACAGGTCTGGCTGTCATTGTCATTATAAAGGCAAAGCCCTCCAGCCTGGAGAAATCCTTCCTACGCCAACAGGCTCCTGGTAGGTTTGAGTGCAAGAGTTTTATCTTTCTTGTATCACAGTTTGGACACTACTTTAAGTGGTTTGAGATTTTTTTCTCATGTAGATTGAAAACTTATTGTATCAAGGTTTTTTTGTTTGGGGTTTTTTTTCACACTTAGTGAAAGGGAGCCTGATATAAATTGGATTATGTACCTGATTATTTTAACAAAATACTGGAAAATTCTGTACACCATGGTGGATAAAGTTTTGTGTTATACTGCCTGCATCCTAAATCACTTGACCCTCCTTTCTCACAGGAGTTTAAATAGTCAGTTTTTTGGTTTTTTTTTTTAATTCAGTGAAAGTTAGGAAATTGCATAGTACATACATGATGAATTTAGGCCCTCTCTACAGATCAGAAATTAGAAAATAGCAACAAAATATTGAGCTGAACTGAAGATTTTGGATTTTAGTCCTCTTTCTCCTCCTAATTTCTGTTGTTTAATTTAGGTTGAACTGTATAATCTTTTTTAACATGGTGGCTACAAAACATTTTTCCCCTTGAATAAACATGGGTTTCCTTTTCTTTTCTAGTCAATGTTTGAATGGAACAGTGAAATGTATTGAAGCCACTACAGAAAACATAGGTAATTTATAGTCTTGTCCCATATAAAAGTTGCATAAATAGAGAATTTGATATTGGATATTAATTTGGTTTTCTCTTTGTATGTATTTAAATTGTGAGCTACTTTATATCACAACATATTTAAATAGGAGGCCAGGAGCACAAATAGTCTTGGGACTTTTTTCCCCTCTTTTTCTGTGGCACAAACTGTAATACTCAGTCACTTGGGAAATTAAAAGAAATAAATAATTGCATGTGACATCTAGGTCAATGTGTTCTCATGGGAATATCTATAATTAGGCTCACTAGGAAGCTCTAAGATCTTAATTTCTAGAAAATAAATTTTTAATGCGTTTCCAATGGATTTAGAAGTACCTTGGAAATTATGCCACTTCTAAGGGTTTTTTCTACCTAAGGTGTAATGGCTCTATCATCTAGAATGGACTGTGTCTGAGATCCAGGATGCATACATACAGATGCTTAATATTATTTGGTTTTTTACATTAGAATGTATATTAATTTTATATGTCTGTAATATAGATTATGTTATAGACTGTTATTCCTATTGTAGTCTTATATGAACTGTAACGTAACCTCCTTTTGTATCCAAAATTACATAGATTGTGAGCAAAACCAAAGAGAAAACCTTCAGTGTAAAAGAACAGTTGATCTTATTTAACCTTCATTTTGCATTTGAAGCTCACATATGCCCTGAAGGAAAAATCTACTATGACTGCAGATCTCCTGTGCCTGGGTTACCAGCAGCAGGAGTGAATTGTGGGATCTCTTGCACGAACCTTGCCATGAACTTCTCCTGTGTCCTCTCACCACCCTGTGCAAGTGGCTGCATTTGTCCCCCTGGGTAAGCTTTGATGGAATGACCTGGAGCACAAGCCAAATACATATTTTCCACAGTTCAACTCTGTAAATTTGTTTTTGCTTTTTAAATTCCAGTGGTATCACACTTCTAATTTTGAAACTATTGTTCTATAAATTGTCGCAGACGCACAGTGACAGCTAAAGACCATCAGATATCCAGCTTACTATCATTCCAGTTGTCTGGACAGGAGATGACTTCCACCATTTGCACAGTATTGTTTATTTGAATGTAAAAGCAAATATGACAAAAATTTTTCATGTAAACCCTTTGTGCTCCTGTTTATTGCTGCCCAAGACTTTGTCTCACCTAAATTTCCACTCAGGCTTACAATGTCGATGCCCAGCCTGGGGCAGGGAAGGGCAGGTATATGGACTGGTTTCTGCCCTATTTCCCATTGTTCTCCCTGTCCTTTTTTTTATTTTTTCAGCTCCTCTATTTGGATTTGGTGCCCATAAATAGTGCCGAGCTTGGCAGGTGTCAAATTTGGTATAAAATCTATAAAATTCTGTTGTAGTTTATTTCAGGTTCAATCACCACTCCCTCCATTTGTTTCCATTCCCACCCCTGACACCTCCTGTGTGCATTTGCAGGTTGAGGAGTCAAATGTGCTGTGCAAAATGATTTAATTGGCTGCTCATCTCAGGTGGAGTGCTCCCGTTTTTTCTTCAACTTTCCATTTTATTTCATTGTCTGTGTAGCCAGTGTTTCTCCTGACAGTGTATCCCAGAGTATAATGAGACTGTGACCATTCTCCTTCCAGCATCTTGTGATATTCATAGATGACCAAGCACTGGTGAGGGTACAGATTTCAGGCATGAGCTATTTAAGATTTCACTAGTTCTTGTCTGGTATTCTGTAGTCCTCTAAAACCTCTGCCTCAACTGAGAACTTAGCTTTCAGGAACATTAGTGTTATGGGAACAAAAAATTATTTTTTAGCACAAAAGTGCATGAATATGTAAAGTAATAAACTAGTAATAAACTGAAATATCACTGTGATATTTGCATGAAATGACACAAGCAGCATTGACTTGAAAGTTCTTTTGAAGATTAACAAACAGAGTTAAAGCCTTGGTCTCACACTCATACCATTTCAAACTGAGTATTACTTGATTATTTCTGAAGTAGAACTATAACAGGAGTACAGATAAGCAAAGTCCTAGTTTCTGTCAAATAATAGAGTAAAACACATGAATTATTTTATTACGTAAGAGAATAAACACTATTTTTGCTATTAGGTTGCAAAGTGTATAACACAATGCATTAGTAATCTGCTCATTGTTAAATTGTACTTAATATTATGCCTTTCAGGCCTCATGGTTCGAAAAGGAAATATGGCTTTTAACTAGGAAGGGGGCCAGCTGTATTATCTTAAAAATTAGTTTCAGAAGGTCTCTTTTTTATGCAAGAAAATGTTAAACATATATCTCCTGCTATTAAATCTAAGTGGACAGATCATTAGAAACTTCTTGTGAGACATTTTACTGTAATTTTTTTTTTAATTCTCCCAAGTTGCTGTTCTTCTCTTTGGTTCTCCTTTCCCACCTTATTTCCACCACTACCCATTGTTTGACTGAATGACCTAAGCTTTTGGGGTGGAATCCTGAATTCCCCTGGAGACTGGCACCTTATTCTAGCATCTTGGGTATTTATGGTGCTTGTAAATTAGAGCAGTTTGTGCATGGTATTGAAACCCTTTCCTCTGGAAAACCATGAAATTATGAACTCTAGTATGCAAACAAATGCTCTTCCTAAAGTAAAAATGGTTTACATTTTCTATTGTTAAAGCTCTTGCACAACAGCTTGTTGTTCTTTTAGTCAGTAGTTGAAGAGGTGACAAAGAGATGCTGGAAGTCTCTGATATACTTTAGAAGTTGCATAATATAACAGCCCAAATTTTCATGAGGAAAAGAGCTGAGAATGATGGTAAATTGATCACCCAAAGATACACTGAAAGTCACCCTTACACTGAACTGGAGATATGAGGCTGAACTGAGATGCAGAAGCACAGAGTAGTGTGGAAAGGGACTTTATGGAGCTAAATTAATCTCATGCTTTAAGGCAGCACCAGCAATACCGATATTATTCTTGGGAGACATTTAGCTTCTATTGACAGAGAATAAGTACCTTCCCAAGCCATCTGTTCTGGTGTTTTCCTATCCTTGAGAAATTTTCTGAGCACTTGACTCTTTTACTTAGAGCTGATTACTGTTTAATGAAGTAATAATGGGGTGAAGAAAATGAAACTGTGCATTCCATTCAACTTCTAGTGAAACAGTCTCTAAAGTATACTTAGAACCCTGTGTTGCGTGACAAGTCCAGGAATTGCTCTCCTAAAGAACAGCACTGGGAGTGTCAGTAAAATTTTTGTTAAGAAAGTTAAAATTGCTGAATAGGTGAAATGAGATAGCAAGCACGTGGCTGACCATATATCTAATAGGTCGCTTATTGATCTAATTAGATTTGACACTTTTTGCATTAAATGCCTGTTTTGTCTTAACCTTGTTAGTTGTTTCAGCTTCCATTGTGCAGGCAAGTAACCTCCACCACTCCACCACTGCTCTTCATAAACTGCACAGCAGGTGCCATAGGGAAGCTCACTGTTCTGTACCCAGAACAGGACAGGCACTGTCTGTCTGTGCAGAGGAGCAGGCACTCCAGTCCAGCTGTTTTCGTGGCACAACAAGACAAGAGGTGGAAGGATAACACTCTGCACAACAGCAGAGATGGAAGGATAGTCGGGCCCCAGCCTCAGTAGCTCTCATGGTACTCAGATGCTCTGGAGTTTTCAGAGAGGAATAATTACACTACCTACACTCCTGCATGGCAACTGCAGCCCACAACAACATACCCCTTTCTAGATAGGAGAGCTGCAGCTGCGAGCTTGGCGAGGTCTCCAGCTGTGCACTGTGGAGATCATTTGATTTGGACAGCTTTTGCTGAGGAAACAACTTTCCTTGGCTGGATGGAAGACTGATTGCCCTTGGTGGGGTTTCAACAATACACTACACATTCAGTTACATCGATCTGCTTTTGGATTTACTCTTTCATCTTAATAATTCCTTTATTTTGAAGGATGGCTGAGCACAGAGGGAAATGTTATATTCCTGACAGTTGTCCATGCACTTGGAAAGACAGAGAATTTCTGTCAGGAGAAGTGATAGCTACTCCATGTTACACCTGGTGAGTTCATTTTGCATACTTTCAAATCATCTGGGTCTAGACCCAAAGTGAAACTGATACAGAAAATGTGTTGAGTACTTTGAAAATCAAAAATATATATGCTTGTTTATAGATAGTTACAGGATATATCTTTTAGGAGGTTTACTGTTGGATATACAAGTTAAAAAGCAGTCAAGAACTAATATTTAATTCCACACATATTTGTTAGTCTCTGATATTAAGACATGTGGCATTTTGCAGAATAGCATATAATGAGAGGCAACCAAGGACAAAAAGAGAGAGATGTTAATTTTCTAGCCATCTATCTATATTCAATTAAGTGTATATTTAATAATGAAAAAAAAAATTGTCATGGCAGCTTTTAATCAGTTAAAAACTGCACTGGCAAATCCACTAAGGATTTACACAAGCAAAAATAGAGGACACCAGTACTACTTTCATACAAATTTGTGTAAGCCACTGAATGTAGCCGACAGGAACGTAATTTTGCAAAATATCAGCATTAATTTCTTAAACTCATTCCATATTTGTCTGATATCCTGAAATCTTACAGGTAGCAGCTGGAGGTATTTTCCTTTGAAAATGTGTAGGCTAGCCTCAGCTAGCTTGAGAGACAAACCACAGTTGGAAGGATTTTTCCTCAGGGCCCCAAAACCCAAGAGAGGCTGTGAACCTTTTCCTTTAGAGAGAGAGCAGGTTCTAGTCGATGGCAAAGGAAGGCCTGCACTTGATCCGGGGGGAATCAGGGCTTTATTCAGTCTTTCTCCTGTGGTCCTGCCCCCACCTGAGTCAGGAGCCCAGTCCCTGTCCTCGAGCCAAGAGAGATTCCATGTGCTTTTCCTGGCTTACATCCAGGGGAAGGGGCTAAATGCAGGGACAAGCCACTACCCAGTCAGGGATAAGGTGGGAGTGGAACAGAGTTAGATTACATTCCAGTGTGGAAGAATGGGCAGGGAAAGGGGTCAGGGACAAACCTCGTGATGTTACATTTTCCAGGGTTACAGGAGAGTACAGAAGAAACCATTACAAAACCCAATATAAAAATGAAATACAATAGTATACAGCAACACCTTAAGAATGAGCACGTTGTGGCATTGTGCCTTATCTATACTGGAGGCAGTGATGGAAATATTTGTATAAGCCCTGCAAAGTCTGAGATTTTGCATTTATTTTTAATGCATTTTTATTTTACAAATGGGCTGATGGCAAAATGTTCAACACTTTCTTGCCGTGGCATCACCAGTATCTTCAAAAGCAATTCACAGTATAACTCTCTGCTTCAAGGTGTGAGAATTTTATTCCGTTCATGGATTTTTGTATGATTTGAAATAAAGAACACAAGAAAACTTCTTCTTAAAAATATACAGCAAATGACTGCCATTAGGAGGAGTTACTGATTTGGTTGGTTTTCCTTGCAGTGTTTGTAGGAGAGGCATCTTCAACTGCACCAGTTATCCCTGCCCTGCTGTCTGCACCATTTATGGAGACCGACATTACTACACCTTTGATGGACTGGAGTATGATTATGTCAGTGACTGCCAAACCTACCTGCTAAAGGTAAGGGGAGTGGTCATGTTTTCTTGTGTCCATGAGAAAACAAGTATTTTGAACATCAGGCGTTGATCTATAGAAACAAACATTAGGAAAACAGTTTTGGACAGATGTGAAAGAACCTGTACATGAGTATTTTATGCTCATCTGTTTGAAAATGATACGTGGGTGTGTTCTTGCTTATCGCTATGGTTTAGAGAAAAAGAAAAATCAATGTTTTCTGTTTTACCTTAACCATGCTTTTGTCACAATGAGCAAAGAATAACACTATAGAAACCGTTAGAACTACATATAATCCGCAGATTTATTTAATAATTATCTACAAACCCTGCTTGGCCTGGGGTTAGTGATGAGCTCAGGCTGCACTGTATGTATATAATAATATCAAACACAATGATTTCATAATTCAACAGTGAACTCATTCATTGAGATTGTCTGGCAGCGACATGCTAATGTTCCTCATAGCACACATTTAGAGCATATTGCTAACTTTTTGTTTAAAAATACCATTCTTGACATTTAAAAATATAGTCTATTACTAAAACCACTATTGTTTATTATAATTGTTGCTATTTTAAGATTAGTGTCTGTGTTCTCAGTTACAGTAATATATATAGAAGAATACTCATTTTCCTGACTGTCTAACCTTGAGAATAAAGCATAGTTTCTCAACAAAGACTATTGCAAATAGTTTATTTCAAGTATGCTTTAGCAGAGTATCCACAGCTGTGAAATAAAATACATTGGTTCCAGATTTTTTGTGCATGTTTAAAAAGATAAAAGAGATTTGAAAAAGATAATAATACCTCATAGCAAACTCCTGGCATGTATCAATTATGATAACAGAGCTCTTACTCTTAGAGCTATATGAACATTTGTAAAAACCTTCCTCCTTTAAGATGCAAAAAATAGGGGTTACTTGACCTGTAAAATCATCTTGCCTGTATGATGATGTGGAAAGGTAGGTTGTCATTTCTTAATTCTCTGTGCCATTCATCAGAGAGGTTTGTAAGACAAATCTATGCTCCTTTTTCAATTTTTGTAGGATAATTGGAATGTTGTGGCTTTTTACTACAATCAAATATCACCTGTCCACCTCTACTGTGTAAGAAAGAACCTATCTGGAAATAAACCATGGGGAGCATTTGGCATCCAAGAATAAAGTTGGCAGCCAGATAATTGAGGCATGTGGCACATTGCCAGTAGGCCATTCTTCAGGTGAATGTGAACACAAATGATGAACAAATACGGCCTACACAGATCTGCTTTTTCAGACTTCTCTGACTTTTTTCAGCTTTTCAAGCTTAATTTTTTTCCCAAACTCAGCTAACGTGAGAGAAAGTATAGCCTAATTTTTTCACATTTCTTCTTTCTTTTAGTATATGGAGAACTTTCTTGAAGGACTCTTTAGTACATATTAGGCACTGCATAATTATTGTCTGGAACAGAAGCATATCTGTGGCTGATTTTTTTAACTGGGAAATGTTTAGAGAAACTTTTAAGAGGGGGAAAAAAAAGGAAAAAGAAACAAAGGATGGGATTAGTATTGGCAGATTGCCCCAGAGTTTGAGGGAACTAAAACACAGAACTGATGAACTATGTGATGTGCAGCCCTGGAATCAGAGGAATGGAAGATGGCAAAATAACCAAATATTTAAAGGATCTAACATCTGAATTTGACAGGAACAGAGCAATATGTATGATTTATATATGAAGGAACTAATAGAAATTTTAATAGAGAGAGATTGCAATGGGGAAGAATTGAACCACCCCCCCCTTTTTTTTTGTTTAGAAATCATGCATAGTGAGTCTTCTGAGTTATTCTGTGAAGGCAGTAAATATATGGGTAGGATAATCAAGTTAATATGTGTATATTTTAGCTCAAAGACCTTTCAGAGAAAGATTTTCAAAATATATTTTAGAAACTACTCTCATATAGGATGAGAACAAATATTCTTTGAAACACAAAATCACAGAGTGGGGTCAGCTTGGAATGGACCACAGTGGGTCATCTGGTCAACTGCCCTGCTCAGGCCAGGTCATCCCTAGATCACATGGATACAGGATTGTGTCCAGACAGTTCTTCATTATCTCCACACTCTCTCTGGGCAATCTGTTCAAGTGCTCAGTCACCTGCGCAATGAAGTTGTTCTTCCTTATATTAAGCAGAACTTCCCTGTGCATCTCTTTCTGCCCATTGCCTCTTGTCCTGTTGCTTGGCTGAGAAGATCCTGGTTCCATCCTCTTGACACACTCCCTTAGATATTTATAAACTTTGATAATGTCCCCTCTCAGCCACCTCTTCTGGAGGCTGAACAGGCCCAGCTTCCTCAGACTTTGCTCATAAGAGAGATGCTCTCATCCCTTCAACATCTTTGTTGCCCTCTGCTGAACTAATTACATGTCAAAGGTCAAAACATAGGAATAAGTGGCCTTTTTTTTTCTTCCAGAAGGGAGAAATCCTGGTGAAATCCCATAGGGATATGTGCTGAGACCTGCACTCAGTATCAGAAACAATTTTGAAAAGGTGATGTGAGGATTGAGGTATTCTGATGATAAAAATTCAGTCTGAACAGCTGAAACAAAAGCTTCAGGAGTTGCTATGTCAGAAGACACTGCATAATAAGAAAAAAGAGGAAATTCAACAATGAACAAATGCAAATCTATGAACAGAAAAAAAACCCCTGTAACTACATTACCACAAAGTTAGGCACTAAATTAGGTACTATTATGCAGGAACGAAATTTTAAGTGAGAAAAAGAAGTGAAACCCATGTAATGTGGGGACATCTTCACAGTGGCAGCCTGAGTGATAATCACATATGCTTTCCTTTGCATTTACATAATTACACTACACTTGTACCATATCCTGATGTGGTTGAGCTGCATAATCTATGCAGACATGATAACATGATGAGGCTGCTCTTCTTTGAAGCATTCTTTTTTGTTCCTAGAGCTGAGGTTTCCACATTTCTCTTTCTGTATAATCCTCTTCCCCTATATTGTGACATTTTAAATAGTAGTGTCCAAGTAATATGAATCTACCTTGAGCTACTACTTTTTGAGAAGATATGGAAGAGAGCCCTGTCTCTTTTAGCCTGTTATCTTATAGCCAGATGAAAAGTGGAAAAGTTTATATATAAGTGCAAAATTTAAATTCCTTGCCTAGCATCTTGGCTGGCACAGCTATCCAAGGCAGTGGCACCTAAACCATGCTACCTGTTTACAATTTTTTTTTTTTTTTAAACAATCATAGAATCATAGAATGATTTGGGTTGGAAGGGATATTTAAAGGTCTTCTAGTTCAAACCCCTTGCCATGGGTGTGTGTGTAGTGTGCTTCAAGTTTCCTGCCTGTAAAGTATCACAGATCATAGATCTCACAGCTGCTAATACACATTCCATTGATTTAATGCTAGTTTGCAATGCTGTTGTGAGGCTGATTTTTATGGATAGCCTGAAATGCTCATCAGATTCCTGAAACAGAATTAGCTAAAGTGGTTGTAGTATTGTATACACAAAACTGGAAAAAGTTTGTCCTTTTATCTTTTATCCTTTAATCTTTTTTCCTATAAGTGGTGGACTGCTTTGTTTCTACTAACAGAAATATTCTAAAGGTGGTGTAGCAGGGCAATAAGGGAAGTTATAGCTAAAATCAGTTTGTTGGCATAGGAGCTCTTCCCAGATACAGAACTGAGTGCAAGAATTATAATCTGAATCCATCATCCCTAGAGGCATGATAATGTGCTGTTCCCATCCATGTTACCAGCTCTCACTGTTTGATTTGGCTGGTGGCCTTCCTAAATCTGATCCGTTTGAACAACTCTTTAATTTGTCATCATATTCCACTGTACCAAACAAAGAACTCATCCTTACCTTTATTATGTTTTTAATAAGGAGCCCTTGTGCTCTTGTGGGAGAAAAATTAAGTATAAGCTTTCAGCCAATTATGAAACTTACTTGTTCTCAATATCAGTGTCTCCTGTCAGGCTGTTTTGTTTAAGGTGACTGTAAGTGTATGAAAAAGCCCTTTATAACTAGTTCAACAGATTTGTCCATTGGGCAGAAAATAGCAGAAAATATTTAGATCAGCAATTAATAATATTAGGACAGTAAAGTCTCGTGAAATGTTAACTATACTTTTATCAAAGAATTAGGAGTTAATGACACACTGAGATGTAAAGTCCCTGTATAGATAAATTACATTCACAGAGAAGACATCAATATTTATTTTTAACATATTAAAATCTGTTATTTTGAAGGTTAAAAAACCCAAAAAACTTAGCAGACCAACTAATTTATCAGTTTAGACCGTGTAAACACTTCATTTTGCTAATCTAAATATGAACTATAAATTTAAAGTGAAACAGTTTCTTACTTGAAAATATTTAAGTGGCTTTTTTCCTTCCATTTTCTTGCTTATTGTCTTATTTTACTATCTTTGATGGTACTATATTCTTTCCTCCAAAAAATGAGATTATTTTTCTGGAAAAATTTTCTCTAGTTGCGGTTTGTTTCTTCCACTTACCTGTTTCATAGACTTCTTTTTTGATAAAATTGATGTCTTTCTATGATATGGGTTGACCTTTTTTATTTCTGTGGTGATTTTCAGTCCTGCAGCTCAGCATTTTTATTAAGGCTTGTAGGGTCTGTGTACTTGGACCCCCTCAGACATGTTTTCTTCTGTGAAACAAAAGAACTTTTTTTCTCAGGAAAAAATATTCCCCGAAAAAAATTATTAGTAGCATTTCTCAGAAAAAATATTTTCTCTGTTTTCAGGCAGATTTCAAGCAGGAGTTCAGAGGGATAAACTACCCATCAGAATATTCTGAAATGAGAGGGAGCTCTACTGCAATGCTCAACTGTCTTTTTAAAAACACCCCATAAAGCCCCACTGAAGTATTTCCACTAACCTTATGTTGTCGAGAAGGTTCTAAAGCACAGAAAGGGATGGATTACTTTGTTCCTATATCCTGAGAGATGAAGGTCAGCATAACCAAGGCCTCATCCTCAGCTCTTCCTATTTAATAGATTAGTCTTGAATTCAAAGTATGTGGTAAAAATATTTTCACTTCTTTTCACCTGCCATTGGGGGTTTGAGCTTTTTAAATTCACCTTTTAAAGCCTTTTGGATGCAGTCATGAAAACTTTTAAAGCCAAAGTTGGAGGATTATGAAACCAACAACTATTTTGAGTCATTTGATCAAATAATCAAACTGTTATGCCAAATAGAAG
Organism: Hirundo rustica; assembly: GCF_015227805.2. NCBI lineage: Eukaryota > Metazoa > Chordata > Aves > Passeriformes > Hirundinidae > Hirundo > Hirundo rustica. Next base: position 40,297,728 of record NC_053453.1, read on the forward strand.
TGCAGCTGTAACTCTTTTGGGTCAGCAGACATTACATAAGAGCCCATTCGTTAAGTTCATTTGACAAAACATGCATCCTCTCAGGAATCACCACTATAGTTTCCCAAAAGGTTCTCCTATAGCTGAGCAGTCCCCAGAGCTAGATACCTGGACTGCTCTGGGGAATACAGCCATTCCTCTTTTTTTGTATTCCTCTTGCATTCCTCTTCTTTTGTAACCTGAAGCAAATTCAAAGCTCTTAGTAAATTATACTTTTATTAGAGTGCTTAATACAGGGGTTGTTTAATATGCTGATAATATTTTAGCCATTATTTACTGACATATTTATCTTGATTGGTAAATTTTTTAGGTAGTGACTGGGCATAAGCTGGAGCAATCACACAGCAACAATTTTTCAGTTACTCATCTGACACATGTGAGGAGTCAGAAGCAGGACTATTCTCACTTATTGAATATCTGTAACTTTTATGCAGCTCTTTTTCAACATCATTTGTGCCAGGTAGCCAGACTGTAGATCCATGAAATTGGCAAATCTGTAGAATTAAATATATGGCATGGTCTCTCTCATAGACTATTTGTAAAATAAATGCATTCTTCTTGCTGTCAGTCACCCCACAGAGAATCAAAGGTGCAGGTTCCTGGTTAATCAGCATTGTCAAGCTGACTATTCATAGTTAAGACAAATAGGGTTTTTTAAATATATTCTGGAGATTTTAATGGAAAAGTAAATAATGTTGAGTTTGAAATTACAAATGTTTAAAATTGGACACCACCTTCTAAAAGTAATTTTCATTTTTTCAGTAAATAAAACTGTACATGAGATTTCAATCAGAGTGCCTTTAAATTTTTAATTAATATATATCTACTCCACAAGCCACATTCCAGCATGTAGTTTCATGAGTAAATTATGTACTAAAATATTTCCACCTACAACCCTTGTCAAATAATTTATAGCAGCAGTAACTGTGTAGAAATAATGATGTGTTGTGTGAAAATTTGTGTCCATAAAAGAAAGAGACTACATTTCAATGAAAATACTGTGTACTGTGAATAGCTTGCCCTGCTCTAGTTGCAAAGAATACCAACAGTCTGCTTTTCATCAGTCCCATGCTTTCAGAGGAAACCTTTCTGGATGCCCTTTTTTTTCTGGGTCTCTGGAAGTCCTGTAAGGGTCAATAGTAAGCTCTCTCTGGGGGACAGCCCTTTCCATCCTGTATTCAGCTGTACCTGTTTTTCTATTTGTTCTATTCCTTCTGCAAGCAAAAGATCTGATTACAGTTGGCAATGGATTTATGCTCTGGTTCCATTTTCTTCAGATCAATGATTTCAGACTCAATTACCTCTACATGCCTTTCCGCCTCCACCACCTGATTCTCCAGACCATTAAATTATGCAGTGAATGAATCACTTTTATTCTCCAACAGAGGAAAGATTTCTTTCAATTTGCACAGATTAGCATGGAGGGCTTCCAGGAAAGGCTTGGAGAAAATTTCTTAAGATGAGAAGGGCAATTTGGAGGTGATGTGTGCATAGTGTGATTCAGAAGTTGGATTCTCTTTCTTAGGGCTTTGCTATTTAGTGACCTTTTGCCTTGAACTGATTTTGGGTTGATGTTCATCATCCAAAAGCCCTTTGGCTATACTCACTCCAGAATGTTTTACTCTTATGGCTGACTGAAAAGGCAGCTCACTGTAAGAATGGCTGCCTGAGTTTGAGGGCCTCTGGTGGCTAGAGCTTCGTGGACTGTTGATACCACGCAGTAAAAGATGAGCAAAACCCAGCATGATGTGCTGCTGTTTCAGAGCTGTGTGTGAAGCAGTAACACCCAACCCTTCTTTCTCTGTGTTTGAAGGGGTGGGTTGCTTGGGCCAGTCACCTGCAGGTGCTACTTAGTTTATGGCCTCTGACTCTGGGTGCTGGTGAACTATGAGAATTGTGAATTAATTCTAATTTAGGTCAGGATATGAGGGTTTTTTTTATTTTTGTTTGTTTGTTTGGTTGGTTGGTTTTTGTTGTTTTTTTTCTGAATAGATAAAAACTAAACTTCATCAGTGTAAACGAACACACACAACATTTTTTTATATTGCAAAACATAAAAGCTTTGTGCAAGTTTCAGCTTTCTAGCTTCTACAATAATTTGCTGGAGCTCTTGTCCTTTATTTTCCCCTTGAACTTTATCATTACAACCAACAATATAATAGTAATATTTATCACACACTTATTAATAAAAACCACTAACATTTCTCATGTAAATACGTATAAATACACGCTTAAATATTAAAATAACACCACCAACTGTGCTGCTGATTTGCAATTCAGAATAATTCATATTACAGAATGTGTCACTTGGAAACAAATATTCAATTATTCCCAAATCTTCTGTCCTTAGAAGGTCTCATTTTTAATTAGAAAGGGATTGCAGTGATACGATCTGTTCAAAAGCTAAATCTGGTACACAGGCAGGCAAAGTTAAATAAAGGAAACAAAAGGAAATCTGCTTTAAATGATTTTTTTCTCACAATTTTAGTATAATTCTCTTAAAATACATAAAAAGGAAAATCAAAACTTTTTCAGCGATCTCTTTCTAGTGTTTTCAAAATTAAGAAACATTGAGTTAGAACAAGGTACTATTTAAGTAGATAAAGTAAAATATTTACTGCCATGTATTTTCATTATTATTAGATTTTTTAAAAAACGGTTTGGATTTTATTGTTGACAAACTTTCAGAACACCCAACAGCTCTATATTGCAGTAAAATCTGCTAGGGAAAAACCCTATGTATAAAGAAAATATTATATAAGGATATAATGTTTTTCCTGTTGCTTGTACATATACATACATATGCATATACATACTTGTCATACAACTTCTGGAGTTTTTGAGAGCTTATTCTGCCTGAAACGTATCCTTTTCAAAAGTCACTTTTAAAGAAATAGGAAAGAGTTATCATGGATGCATAAGCAAACATCTGGAAGTTGGTTGAGGATAAGTCAGTAGCTGGAATAATCTCACTCTTGAATTTTCATAGTGAATCTACTCAGTCATGTTGTTCTCTTCCATTTCTACCCAACTGTGCTTCAAAGCTAGAAATATCTCATATCTTACAAGTGTACTGCAAGCTTTTTTGCCTTATTTTGAGTGAAAATAATCTGCAGCCATGTAGAAGATGTGAAAGAAAAGAAAATTAATGTGCATTTGCATACAGAATTTGGCTCTCAGATTCTTTGTTCCTAAATGGTTTTTTTGGTTATTTTTTTCCAATAGTTGTATAGAAAATACATAACCTCGGTGGTAAAAAAGTGCTATTACTATTCCTTTCCTCTCTTTTCTCTCTCGTGTAAGAGGATCAACCACTATCTTTTCCATAATATATTTTTCCCCAACTTTCATGTGGATTTCTTCCCAAACTGAGACAGTGTGTTTCAGTGCCATCTGTTGACTCCAAGCAATATTGCTCCATTGTTTTAATAGCTGTGGGGGAAGAACATTTGCTAATGCAAATTAGTTAGGATACAAAAACAGGGGTCAAATAAAATTATGTGGACTGTATATCTAACTTTGGAATGGTGCAGAAGAAAATAGTGCAGCAGCAAAACAAAGGAAGTCTTTCAATAAGAGATGCTTCTTAGTGTAAATTAAAATGAATTTTATATAATTAATGTGTTTTCACTGATTATCTGGAGATCAAGCGTGTAGTAAAGTGGTACAGGAAACTAATAGAGAAAGAACAAGCTAGATGCCAAGGCATTTGTCTGTTGTCCAAAATAACTTAAATATTTATACCCAAATGCTCACTAAATCTAAGCTAAGATGTTTTACTTCTCCCAGATCAAGCTCACTCAAAGTAATAGTTTTGAATGTTAAGTTCCTTCAGAAGAAAGTCAGAGCCAATAAACCACAACCAAGCTAATTCCATAAAATCTCCTGAAATATTAGATCTGACAGAACTAAGGAATCTCTCTGAAAATATGTAGGAAAGAGAAAGCAAATTCTACTTTTTAAACTATTGTATCTTTTTTCCCCAATATTTTTAGAGTTTTTTGCACTTCTTTTTGTGGCTATATATGAAAACATCTGAAAAATCATTAAAGGAAAAAGAAGATAGGCCTAATCTATCTCTATCCCACTCCCAGGATATCTTTACATGCCTTTATGGCCACCCTACTTTGCAATTTTTTAGGGAACAAACCAAAAGTAGTGGCTAAATCAGGGTATTGAGAATGGAAAAGAGTGTCTTTACACTGCACAGTTAGAGAGGTTTTAATGAAGCTTTCAAAGAAATTAATACAGCCAATTAAATTGTCTTCACCCAGGCTGTGTTTTGATGATGTAAGCACACTACACAGCATTGTCGTTGGTTAAAAGGGACAGAAAATTTCTAACAGGATATTGAAATAGAAAGTTTCTAACAAAAATAAACTCTAGCATTCCCAAACACTGCTAAAAAAAAACCTCTTAACCACGACCAAACCAGGAAAAGGAAAGCAGTGCTTTGCTTTTTTTAACTAGGAAGAAATATGGAAAAAAGTGCAGGGAAGTCTAGGAAAAAAATGTCCTGAGAAGTGGGACTGACAATGAGCTCTTGACTGACTGCCCAGAGCTGTGACTGTGTTTTCTGTTGCTTGGCAACTCCATGTTATCACAAAGAAACTGATATTAAGTTGGAACAGGCTGGATATGGTAATTTACGTGGGAAGATATTCTTGCAGTGGGAAAACCATTTTATTTCTAGTTTCTGTCAGCATAAGTAGGTTTCACATGATGAACTGTAGTACATCCCCTGCTGGGTGCATTTTACCTAAAAAGGTAAAGAGTGACCCTGCCTTGGAAAGAGGCTGTGAAGGAAAAAACAAAACCGAAAAAACCCCACCTTGTTATTCATTAGACCTGCTCCTAGTGTCTACTCGGACATTTCTTCTAGTGGTAGCGACAAAAACTTGTTTACATATTTGTGTGGATTTAGTGCAGATTAGGGAGATGGAATTCAATCATTCTTATTTATACCATCACATTCCCTAAAAACTCTTGAGATTTACGTAAGACCTCTCTGTCTTATATAAACATCAGAAGATGATTCTCACTTTATCTGAATAGTCTTTTCTTTTGCACTGGTAATAGTTAAGTGTTAAGTTTCAACTGCACTTTATTTCTCCTTTATTGAAAGAAGACACTGCGTGCGCAGCAGCTACAGAATAATTTGAAGACTGTGATAGAAACTGTCATTCAAGTTTGAATTTGTCTAGTACTATATGGCTGTTGAGCTGTATGGAAGAATGGCAAGAGTATGTATGTAAAGAAAATAATTTTGTGAAAGCTTAGAGCCATAAGAGATATATAATCCATAATGATATTTTTATGTTTGGGTTTAGGTCTAGGATTTAATTAGAAAAAGAGAAAGCACAGAAGATTCAGGATATAATGCAAAGCTCTTTTTTCTTAAATGTCTGGTTTACTAATAACTCTACTGAACTACTACCACAGTCTCTCTGCATATCCGTCTTGCATAATTTCTTGTAATTTATCACATCATGCAGTCCTACAAGTAAGGAAGCAACTTCACATGTCTTCAGGACTCCCTGTTCTGGCTTTGGTCAGCAAAACATTTCCTGGCTCCAGGCTTCTCTGTAGTGCAGAGTTAACTTGAAATATAACTCAGTTTGTGCCCTTGGCTCAAATCCCAACCATACACAAAAACTTCTGACTTGAGTATGTTGCTGCTGTTCAGCTGAAGGGGTTGGCCTGGACTGTCAGAGGGCACAGGCAGCAGCTTCAATTAGCATAGCTAATATAGCTACCCTCTGCTGCCTCAAGGACTTGTCTTCATTGCCAAAAAAGGTGTATTTTTACTGTGGGATAATTAGCCTGATTTAACTATCCTTATTTAAAATCAAGCTCTTCATTTCTTTTCTTACAGAGAAGACATTGCTTCCCTATTAACTCAGAGTGTTCCTTTTTGCTGAGACTAAGCTTACTGAAGAGGAATGAACTGTGCAATGAAAAAATCCCACAGTGTCTTAGGCATCAAATAGACCCAGAGACTGCAAGCAAAGTCCTTCTCTGCACTGATCCATGCTGGGGAGTAACTCCCTTTCTCAATTTTCAGCTGGCCAGCACAGAATGTATCAGCTTGCATCCTATCTACCAAACTAATGAGATTGTCTCCTTTTTAATATTACCACATGACATCCAATAAATTAAAAAATGCTCTGGGCCATTATCTGACTTGGATGGGAATAATTGTTGTACTCACTCCAGCAGCAGGCCTGGTTTAATTAAAACATAGTGTATTTCCCAATAAGGTAGTGACCAATTTTACTTTGAGTGCAACCTAAAACAACTTTACAACAGAATGAATAGATGAACTTTGCTTTACCTTAAAGCTTTCGATACTTTTAAACTGAGCTGCCTTGCTAAATCATGATCTGATTCCCTACACCCCCTTACCATTAAGCTGTTGGTGAATAACTTTACCACTGTAACTCTTGTCTTCCAAACTAACTACTGACAAATACCATCTGTTTCCCAAGCCCTGGCATTAGGGTAACATAGAGCTTGCAGGCAGTCTCCCACAACTTGTGTTCATCGCATTCACAAGCACTCTCTTTCTGTAAAGTGTTTTCTATGCCAGGTAGCAGCATCCTCTGGCTTGTGGGCCATGCTAGACTAAGGGTAGCAAAATGGTAGCACCTCCTCTGTGAGGCAAAAAAATACCTCAATGCTTTCCATCATCTGGGGTTGGGGTTGTTTTTGATTTAGATTGAAAGTGTTCTTTAAAGAGTTTGGTTACTATGATTTTTATGAAGACAAAAATACACAATCTGCTTCCTATAGCATCTATGTTTTCTGCATGCTTTATTTCTCACTGATGAGGAAAAATTACTGATTTTTTTTTTTTTTTTTAAATTCTTGAATTCTGATGAGCTCAGAATAAATAAGTGTACAAATGTGTGACCGGCAAGAAGTAGTTAGGATTAAGTAGCCAGCAACTTTTGGGGGTACACTGACCAAGGCAGTGGTACATTGACCGCAGGAGGGAGTGAAACTCTAGGGAGAGATGCTGTGGGCAGAAACCAGGGCGAGGGATGCCCCCTGTTGTGGCCAAGTGGAGCTCTTCAACAACATTGCTGGGAGCCAAGCGTAGTTCTCAAGACTGCGGAGATGCTGAGAGCCACCATTTCCATCTTGCACACCATGCCCATTAGCACCTGCAATTAATTTCATCTAATCAGTCTCAGAGACTATGGTCAAAAGAAGTGGAAGCAAGAAGTGCTTTAGCAAGAAGAGACCCTTTTTTTTTTTTCCAGCACTAACCAAATATCCCATATAAGACCAGATTAGTCAGTGGGTGCTACTTGCCACTTCCAAGATTTTTATTTCATGTCTGTCTCAGGTTTCTAATGACTGTAGGACTGAATTCGATCAAAAATTGAACCAGATTCAGAAACAGTGTTACTGGCTCATATTAACTGGCTCAATGGCTCAGTGTTATGAAGTTAACTTTGTCAAGTAATTTCTACAGTTCTGGCTGCTTGTTGATTTGCAAGGATTGGTACAGAAATGATCAGGAAAGCAAATTAAAATAGGAAAAAATAGGAATAACTCCACTTTGTTTATGGCAGTGTTACCACTTTTACCTTTAGTTGAGTAAAAATCTTAGCATGAGTGCGTGTGTGTTTCCCTCAGGAAGAACCACAGAAGCTGTAGGTGAATAAACAGACGTGTTGAGTCAAAGTGCAAAGGTGATTTTTTTGTGCCTAGAATGGAAAATTAACGGAAGAGCTGTAGAGCAAAAAGGTGTGGGGTTGGGAAGGCAGTACATTTGAGTTTAAAGTTCTAAAACACCCGTAAATCAGGATAACAAAGTATTCAAACCTTCTAAATGTTAAAATAACCCCACCCTGTGTTGTAATGCATTAATTTGGTTTATATTGTGTTTCATCGGATTTGTAATCTGTATCACGTGGTTAGTCCTTACTCAGCTGTAACCCAACTCTCTTCCACTCCCAGTTCTCCCTGATTGGGTAGTGTTTTGTCCCTGCCTCTGGGCCCGGGCCCTGCCCCTGGGGAAAAAGCCGGAGCACGGGCGGGGCCTCATCTCTCTGGCATTGGTGAGCCATCGGGAAGGGCTACAGCGAAGCAGGGCAGGACTCGAGAGTAAAAGCTGTTATATCCCACCCAGTGATAGAGAGCAGACTTTTTCCTTTTGCCATTGGTGGTCATCTAGTCTCATAAAGAAATACCACAACCCTACAAACAAAAATATTGGCAGAAACCTTTACCCCCTCCAATAACATTGAGTGTGACTCGTGGTTTTGTGAATTTTGATGAGTGATGGAACACAAACTGTTCTACTACTGACAGATGGTAGGTTTCCTGGTTTTTAAAATACAAAACCAGGTTGACCTCATGTACCTTGGTTTAAAAATAAAGCTCTTTTTATAGCATGTCTCAATTTCGACAACCACACTGTGCTGTAAATATTGGATTCCAAGTATATGCATATTTTAAAAGCTTAGACCAGACTCTTATTTTAGGGGTAGCCTGATCCTCTTAGTTTGTGAAATCTTCAGCAAGAGGAGTCACAGCTGAACATAATGGCTCTTTGTGTTAACTCCAAAGTTTGTGTGGGTTCAGCTTTGAATTTAGAAATGCATTTCCATTTGGTAACTTGCTTAAATTTAATTTCAGTTGTGTGTAAATTCTACAGTATCCAATTTTCTTTTGTTATAGTAAGCATAGAATAAATCTGCAGGAGTGAAATGCAATGGAATATATAAGTAAAATGATTTCTTCTTAATTTTGCAGAGCACAGATAACTCAAATATATCTATAATTGCTCAGAACAAAAAGTGCTTTGACAATGATATTGTTTGCTCAAAGAATGTTTTCATCACTATTGGAGACACTGAGATTTATTTTAGTGAACCTTCTGAGAAGCAGGTTAGTTATTTTCTTTCCTTTTTGGGTTGCCCTTTAAGATAAGCACTGCAAATTTATAGCTCTAAAGGAGCATGTTTTTGGAAAGCGCCTCTCTGTCTGAGTTAATCTAGTACAAGTGTTTAGGCCTGGATAAAGCAGCATGTCCCAGGACATACTTTTTTTTTTTCCCCCCCCAAGTTCTATTTGTCACATGAAGAAGATTGTCCTAAAGTCTCAAGGAGTTGAAACGTACTGGCATTTATGAGTTTCTTTCCAGTTGGTTTTGAAAAAGAAACCAAAGTATGAAGCAAATTTGAATGACTGAAAAGACAAAATATTGAAAGTCTTAAACAACAGTTCTACTAATATTATTGATTCAGCTATATGCTAAAATATTCTTCAGTGTACACTTTACTATTATCTGGCTGTATACCTTGGTAGCATTACTTTAGTAGATCTTAATAAATATTCATTTGTGTCAGAAGACCCTAGGGGCACACAAAACCAAATCTAACTATCAGCTCTGGAAGGCTGGATATTACACTGTGATACACTTTCCAGAAGAGGACATTACAATTCTGTGGGATAAGAAGACAATGATGCATGTTAAAGTTGGACCTCAATGGAAGGTGAGCTGAAATATAAACTCAAGATTTTGTGTAGATTCTCTCTTTTATTGAATAACTGTGATAGTCTTTTCTTCAAGACTGGTTTTCACAGTGATACATCTGTATTATTGTGGTGTTCGTCTGCTAGCATTTCCCAGGTAAGAAGAGATGGAGAATGCAACTTCTGAAGAGAAGGAGTGATTTCTACGTGTATGCTTACTCTGTTACTTACTCCATACACTGCAACCTTGGAGATTCAGTGATTCAGCTCTGACTCAAAGATACTTTGGGGGCTGGAAGGGAGGAGTAGTTTTTGAGTTACCTAGTTCACTGCATGTTTTCATTGGCTAAAGCCAAGGGACAAGAAGCTGCCAAGCCCAGTGACATAGAAGATGGCAAGTTTGTAGTACTGATTGCATGAGACTGATGATGGAACTGCAACCTGGGATGTAGTAGAGGCTTCTGAGATGAACAGATGGAGTCAACTCTTGAGCTGAATTTAAAAAGACAAAATACAGAAAAAGATCTAGACAAAAATTTACATTTAAACCTAATGGATATATTGTGACAGTATTCAGTCATGATACAAGGAAGAATTCAAGACTCCTTTTTTTTTTTTTTTTTTTTTTTTTTTTTTTTTTTTTTTTTTTTTTGCCAGTTGCTCTTCTCTTTTCCATTCCTGTATCATCATCTACCTTGGTGTCCCTGCAATTCAATCTTTGGGTGCTGCCGAGTAACCATATCAGTGCAATTCAGAATTACATTTCTCTTTGTTTCAAACATGAACATATGTATTAAGGTGGGGTTCATTCAGCAAAAGAAAGCAAGCTAGCTAGGCTAGGATACAGTATCAGATTTTTTGAAGTGTAAGTAAAAGCTATAATGACCATCTGATATGGTTTTAAAGCAAAATTATTTTAGGCTTCTGTCCAAATAGCTGTAAAATACTTAATTCACCTACAGGTTGATCTATCAGCCATCAATACACAGAGCGGAAAAAAAAAAAATTCTTCCTGTTTTTGAGTAAGCTAGCAGGGAGCGGAGTTCTACAGTCTGCATTTAGGAACACAAATACTTCCAGTTCTTTCTGTTTCCAATGTTTCTTCCAGAGGCTCCAGTTCAGTAAGATGTCTGCAGCAGCCCTAAAGGAAAAAGAACTCAGTAGTGTGAGCCACAACACCATGCAATCCAACTCTACTTTTTATTGTTGTGCAGGAATGTCTATTTTCCTATTTATTTAAGTATGTATGCATGTATACATAGTCCATGCATAGTTTTTCCATAAAGAGCATATGCCCAAGGAAAGAAAGATGCAGCTGTCTCTTTTATAATTGTTATTACAAATGTTCTAGCTACTGTGAGCTAAAATTAGAGGCAGCAAGTTTTAGTGACAACAACTAATCAGGCTTCACAATCATGAGGCAATTCACCTGAACTTTGACTTTTGGACTAGAATCACTACTGAACTTTCAGAAAAAAAATATTACTAGATTCCAGTCCATTTTCACAGGCAGCAGTGAGAAGTAGCTCTGGAAAATAAGAAGAAAACCACTGATTTCTATTAAAATATATTTATTACAGGCATGGAACTACAGGCATAGCAGAGTGTCGGATATTTTCAAAGAGCAAGTCAAATTTACATTCACCCTTTTCACTTATAAATTTTTATGTTTCATGTGTGTCACTTACAAATTTTTATATTTCATGTCACATCATTTGTGCCAGTTATTGACTGAGTTTATGAAAAAAACCAACTTTCTCTTTCAGGGCAAACTGGCAGGCCTGTGTGGAAATTTTGACAAATATACTTCAAATGATCTGACTACATCAAACAATATGGAGGTGAGAAATGCACAGGTGTTTGGAGACAGCTGGGTATTAGGACAGGTAAGTCCCATGTTCAATAAAAATGTACAGAAAAAAAAGTTTTAATTTGTAAATGACCACATTATAAGCACATGATGTACAGGTATTTTCTAAAATTATGGTCACAGTATAAGAGGACATTTTAATTTTTTGTGTCTGTAGATGTGAAATGTGTTAATAAAGTCTTATCTCATAGCAAACAGATATCAAATTTAAATGAAACCAAGCAATCTCTTTAGGGAAAGATGTGTTTTCCCCTGTATAAGACAATTATAGCAGTCTGCATTTCAGTGTTCTATGAAGTTAGATACACTCCTGGTATTTTGATTCATCTCAATTTTAAGAACAAATGTAATTTCTCTGGGATTGGAAACATCAGGATACTGAAAGTAAACAGAATCTGAATGCTGGAAAAAAAAGGTCTGGAAGAGTTTCTTTCTGAACTCTGAAAATAAATGAAGATTTATTTCGTGGGCAGTTTGTAAACAGATTAAGCTGACAAGGAGAGGTGGTGAAGAGATGGGCAGAAAAGGCTAAGAATAGCAACAGGCACAACCCAGTATGGAAACTTGGTTTCTGAGGAGAAGGTAGGAGGATGCTGTAGGGAGTGGATGACTGCAACTCTGGTTTATAACACAGGAGAATAGGTATTTCATTAATTTGTGCTGACAAGATGTAAATTTTATTGCCTTGTGGACCTTCTGAAAAATCATTATTTGTAACACACTCCTTTCAGGATCAGTTTTTATTATGTTCCCTCCTTGACACAGCAGGAAATTGACCAAATTATCTCTCACCTCATGGAATAATGCTTTGGAATAAAGATTTTGAGGCTTCTCTGCCTCAGTATCTTCCTTAGTCTATGTTTTATTCCACATAAAATGTTTAAATTTCATAAGCAAGCAAGGCAAATGTGTAGAGTTATACTGCTCATCTAGAAGGTTGTACATAAACAAATGTGTGAATACTTTGTATGAAGTGCATGAATTTTTCAATTTATCGATTCAGGGGCTCCCTTAAAAAGGTGTATAGGGTTTGCATAGCACATTAACTTGTAGGATGTTATAACTTTTGCTTATGCATCTGTCTTGGTTTTGAAAGACAGTTATCTGCCAGGGAAAGCTAGAGACTCCCTTGGAATGGAGAATGTAAACCCCTTTCCCTCCAAATTATTATAATTTTGCAATTAGGGGCTTTCAGGCAAAGATTTGGGAATAGGAGTAACACTTCTTTACTAGGAATATTAAAAAAAAATGGAAAATACAAATGTAGAAGTACTAAAGAACAAGCAAGGAAGCAAACAAAGATCCTGGAAAAAACCCTGACAGAGTCAGGGATACAACCTGGCACCCTGTTGGTCAGGGTGTTGGAAGCAGTCCAAGTAAGTCCTCCTGGAATAACAGATGTGGCTCTGTGGAGTAAAGATGGTCCTGTAGAAAGTCCAGTGGTGACAAGATGGTTCTGGTCTTCCTCCAGGAATCCAGTGGAAAAACTGGACACCTTGTGTCCTTCAGTCCCAGTTTTTATCTAGCTAAGAACAGTTGGCTCCTCCCCCACTGTGTGGAGCATCTCACAATGGGATGATGGAATGTGTCATGTCATTGGTGGGCCCTAATGGCCCATTATCAGAAGACGTCCCCCTGGAGGATGGAGGGGTGGTAAAAGAGATAAGAAACACTGCACCACCTGGATTTAATGGCTGGGCCATTATCAGGAGGCATCCTCCTCCCTCCCCGCTGGAGTAAGAAGGATAAAACATCTCCCAAAACCCAGCTTTTAACAGATGAAATAGAATACACATTTTTAGGTTACATAATCCAAGACAGCATCTCAAACTTGCACCTTATTTTTTGGTGAAGATATCTATCTGTAAAATCTCATGTAACTTCCAGATCTCTATGTCTGCCAGAGCGCTCAGGATCAAAGTTCAGCCTTGGTCTTGCCAGTCGGCTGTGCTCAGACTGGCTTGATACTTCATCTGCCCCCACAGTAGGCCTCTGGGATTTTTTCAGAATGGACCTTTGGCCTTTGTAGAGCCACCATTTCTGAAAAATCTAAATGCTGTAAAGGAGTATTTGATAGCTGGAGGTCTAGAGCCCAGCTCTGCTTCTGGGAAATGTGCTTGTATTAGCACTGTGAAGCATGGGATTCTTCCAGGGCTTCTCCTTCCTGGGAGTGGCAGCACCTATCCTCACAGCAGTGTCTGAGCACCTGCACAGAAGGGCAGCATAGGTAGGTGACTGCACTGCAGCGAAGCCTGCTGTGGGACACCCCAATGATGCCTATGCATTCATTATCCCACCCTCCTGGTGCATTACACCCACCTTCCCTGCTGCACCAAGACAGTATGGTTTCAGATGAACTCCTGTTCTCTGAGCTGTGTGTCCCTTTCCTGTATTTTTCTGGTTGTTTTTGCTTGTTTGTTTGTTTTGTTTGTTTGGTTGGTTTTTTTGTTTGTTTGTTTGTTTTTCCTTAGTGAAGAGATCCTATGAACGATGTAGTTGTACCTCACCCATTTTTGAGTCATCATGATGATCTTTGACTCTATTTTTTTTTTTATTGAGTTGCTCCCTTCCTACCACTGCTTCTTTATTTTGAACTTACAGGGCTAAAGCCATGTGTAGTATGACTCCATTTAAAGTCAGTGAAAACCACCCAGGATGGATTTGGACCACGTATTTGTTTTTGATGTTACAGTTGGTTGCTCTGGTAATGATTATAATGTGTCACAAAGAAAACATTTTGTCTTTATGCACTGAGCAGACAGCAGGAACATTTTAGTGCTTTAGACCAAAACAAAAGATTTTTTTTTGTGCAAATGTTTTCAATTATAAAAACAAATCAAGAAAAGATGATGATGAAGAAAGCATTTAAATTTTTTATTTTCTGACTATGCAAGTATTGAATTATATGAGACCATGGTGTACCTGAGTCTGTGATAAACACAGCTACCGATAAAATATTTGTGGGTTTTTTGCTTGTTTTCAAGTGCAAGAGCCCAAATGAAACACTGAGACCATGTGAAGTACATCAGAACAAGTTCCCTTATGCCAAAAAGGAATGCTCAATTTTATACAGTGACCTTTTTGCACCTTGTCGCAATGTGGTAAGTTTATTAAATATCTAAGATTGCTGTCATGAAAATAATAAAATTCCAGTAATTAATTTCTTCTTGCCAGTACCCTCAGTCTGAGGATACAGAGTAAAGCCCTGCAAGTACCTCTGTGTGGAGGGACTATATTTATGTATAGCTTCTTGTTCCTTTCAAGACTGGAATCTAAACACAAAAGTGGTAACAGAGTTGTGTGTTAGTCAAGGGTCTATTCTCTTTAGATTTTATTTATACTTTTTATCTGTATAGGTAGCTAAGTTTTATAAATTTTAAATTTGTATAAATTGAGGGATTCTAAAATATGTGTATGTGTAATGCACCTACAGCTTAGCTCAAATGTTTTTGTTTCGTTAAGTGCCCTGCTCTATATAGAAAGAAATATGAGAGAGCAAGATTTCAGCTTGAGAGCTGTTGGTATTTTTGTTTGGCAGTTTATCATCTGGTGTTATAAAAACTCTGAGGTTTGGTATCCTTGTTTTCCCAATACCTGGCTGAGCCTGGGACTTGAGTTACAAGAATGTCCTTCAGTTCAGTCTAGACAAGATGGAGACAAGACTATTTCTTGTGGTAATATTTTATTCCATTTTAATCCACCCATTATCAATGCAAGACATGCTTTACACATTTTTTATTTGTAATTTTAGCCTCCCAATGGTATTTAGGTGCTTCTTTAAACCTGATGAAACAAGAACCACTATGATGTTTCATCTCAGTCTCTTAATTTCTTCATGATTATTAATACTAAGTGAGATCATTAGCTGTCTCAGCTGAACCTCCTGACTTTCAGGACGGAAGCTAGATTATCAACATGGTTAGGAATTTTCTTGTGAAGGAGGTTGCAGTAGCTTAATCCAAGAGATTTATTAATGTTGACTAAAGTTACTATGAAAAGAATTTTTTGAGCATGTGCCTGAGAACATAGTGATTAGTGTATTTTCAAAGTGGCAAATAATAAATAAAAATGGAACTTTTGAGTTTTTAAGAAACTATTCTTATAACAACTTAGAAAGGTCTTTTCTCTTGAACATTAATTTTCTATATCTTATCCATGTTGTAATTAAGACTTTGAAATTATTATGCCAAAAATTTAGCATAATTATAATAAAAAATCTATGCCAGGTTCAAAACATGTTATTTAATTAGTAATCAAGTATTTCCACACATATGTATCTATCTTGTATATGAGAGTCTGTAAAGCAAACAGCTTTTGTGTGTTTTTAGAAGCTATTATTCAGCATGTGAAAGTACGGCTCCTGCAAATGTAATGTAAAGTGACCCTCCAATCAAGGGCATGTGCAGCAGACTGCTGAGTGGGGAGCAGGGTGGCAAGAAAAAAGACTGAGCAGACACTGAAATTGGGGACGTGGAAAGAAGAGAAAATGTAGATGGGGGTTTCAAATGTGCTTACTGTTGCTCCTGCTACACAGGTGGAAGATCCTGCAGTGCAAGCAGGCAAGCCAGTCTGTGAGCCAGGGGGCCTTGTAATTCAGCTCAGACTGAAACACCAGTTTTCAGGGAGACAAAATCTTTCATCTCTGGCTGGCAGCAACTGATGGATTGCAGTTGCCCAGATAAACACTGAATTCAACAGGGTCTGAGGAACCTGAACATTTGGAGAAAAAAGGGTCTTCCTCATAATTCCTGAACTCAGCAGGAGCTTTGGCCCAAGGCTCCCAGTTTATCACAAAAGCAGGATACTGCTGATCCATGGAGAGATGCTGTTCTGCAGGCATGCGAGACAGGTTGAAATCTTTGGAGTCAGTTTGCTGTTTGGTGATTTCTACAAAGCTACTACTCCCACTTTCAATGGAGCTAGTTCTCATGTGTGTCCCCCACATCCCTAGTGGTATCCCTATTTTCAAAACAGGAAAAAGAATGAAAGCACAATAATATCTCTCTGCCCTTGATCCTGCCAGCTTTTGCCAGCTTCTAGCAACTGCCAGTTGAGAAGCTGTCTTCGTGTTAGATAAGTACTATTTTGTTACTGTGGTGGTATTTCTGTAATCTGACGTGTGTGCCATTTGAGTGCTTTACAACTGAGCTAGACCAGAGACTAAAGACTGAAGAGAAGCATTGCTTGAAACATTCCATGTGTTGAGTCAGAGCATTGTTTTGGAAATGTTGCTCAACATTACAAAAATGATGATTTAAACTCAAGAAAAATGTATTATGTAAAACTGTGAAATATTTGGATTGGATTTTAGAGTATGTGGGTTTCTGATCTGATGAACTTTTGTGGGCAAATTATATTAAAATCTACGTAAGTGCAGAAGTATTTTTTCCTGCAAAATGTCACAAGTGATCTTAAGCTTTCTTCCCTCAGGAACTGCCCCCCCCCCCCCCCTACAAATTATTACTTTAATAACTTGGAAATCAGAGTTACAGCTCTGATTTTGTTGTTGTTCATAGAAAACTGTCAGGATGACTACAGATGGCAGTATTTGCCTAATAAAAGTAGAACTGCCAGCTTCAATAATTCTTTAAAACTGATAAACAACAAGTGTGTGGACAAGCATGCTTTTAGTTATCACTGATTAAATTTTTCTTTTGACCTTTAACTTAGGTATAAGCTGATCATTCGAAACACAGATTTTGTGTAGGAATATGCCCAAACTTTAGAAAATACTTTATTTTTGTGCTTAATTCTTTTAGTCAGTCCAGAAGTAAAACTCCTGCTGCAACTTGAATTTCTACAGCTCATGCCATTAAGTCACCTATTTTTCTTCTTTCCCCCCCCCCAGATTGATGTGACTTCTTTTATCAAAAATTGTCACACAGATACATGCAACTGCAATCTTGGTGGGGACTGCGAGTGTTTGTGTACCAGTATTGCGGCTTATGCCCACAAGTGCTGCCAGCAAGGAGCAGCAATTCACTGGCGATCTCCTTTGCTCTGTGGTATGTACCTGGGCTGGCCACGCACCAGAGCTCATCTCACAGGCATCTCTGACTTTTTTCTGCCCAATTATACAAATATGACAGAAGCAGGTGGAAAATAAACATAGTTCACATCTCTCAAGCTGTCTCTGTGTTAGCTGTGTCATCCTTATACACCCGAATTCACAATTCCATCTTGCTGAAAAAGGCTGGCTGTGCTCAGGGTGTGTTAGTGCGGAGACTGTAGAGAAAGGCACTGGTGGATGTCCAATTTTCTGTGTAGGGCAGCAAAGAGACCCAGTCTGTTCTTTTCACCAACAGCAAGAAGGCTTCTTAGCTGTAGAATAATTCCCACTTCAGGCTGCTGTCACTGAACAAAAGTCTAAGAAAATAAAATCACTGACTGAAATATGTTGTGGGACAAGAAACTTCCTCACCTGAAAGTAAGCTTTACATTATTAGGATGCAGATATGCATGGATTCTCTTGTTACTTTGTAATAATAATAGTAATAACAACAACAACAACAACAAGCTCGTTTTCTTTTTCTTTTAGCTTATGACTGTGAATATTACAACCAAGGTATGTACTATTTGATATTCTTGTTTGAAATAATTGTTTTATGGGCTTTCTCTTTGACTTGATGTATGTCGTTTTAACATTGCTTTTATTTATAAGGAGTGAAGGTTAGTGGCCCAGCTGTGTTGAATGATCCTAGTAATCCCTAATGCCTCCATTAATAACTTCAGAATGTTCAGTGTGGGGTGGTGAATTGATCCATCATTCTACAACATATGGTAGTAGTCAGGGAGAAGCTCTAGAAGGACATTTCCTTGTGTTTGTACAGTAAATTTTAGAGCTGGGACCTACAGTACTTGGACATTGATAGGCTATGGGATATTCTGCACAAACCTCACAACACTGTACTGTAAAAAGAACAGTACCTTAGAATGAGGGTGTTATTCATTTAACAGAATTAATTCCTGCATCATCCCCTCTAATATTTAGATACTGTGCACATGCTTTATAGGGAGTAATAGATATTGAAAAGGGAAATTTGACTAATTGCAATGATATGAATATGACTTTCAATGTATCTTTTTGATGACTAGGATGACTTGCATCCTATAATGAGGATCATTATAGAGTTGATTTTTTTCTCCTCCTGTCTGGGCTACTACAGTAGTAGCATGTGGATCTTGCTAGGTATAGCTGACTTCCCATAATTACTCTGTCATAGGGAATTTTATCTTACTCAAAAAGGTTTAAGGACATGGCTTCAATGGTGAACATCATGAGAATGGTCTTAAAGGTCTTTTCTGACCTTAATTATCCCATGATTCTATGAAAAAGTGGGAAGGAGTACTGGATCTGGCTAATTTTCTTTGTAGAATTAACATGAATTTAATAATATATTCTGTATTTGTGATGACAGTGGTGTTTTAACTACTGCTTACACAGATCAAAGCTTTTCCCAGTTCTCATGCTGATCCACCAGTAAGCAAGCTGGGGCTGCCTAGGCGGTTAGAGAGGACAGAGACGGGACAGCTGACCCCAGCTGACAAAAGGGATGTTGTAGAACACATTGATGCTGAACTCAGCAATAGAAATTGGAGAGGAAGTTTTCTGGGACTGCCATTGCTTAGGGTTCATCTGGATGTTGGTCAGCTGACAGTGAAGAATTCTACTTTTTTCATCACTTTTCTTGTCACTGTTTTCTTTGGCTTCCTTTTCTTTATTTCTCTATAAACAAAACTCAAACCAAACCATGATTTAACTGTCTTTATCTCCACCCATGAGTTTTTTTCAGTTTATCCCCTCTGATTTTTTTTGTGATGTGTAGGGTGAGTGACCAGATGTGTGGTGCCAGGGTTAAAGTTAAGAACTGAGTTATGCATGTTTCCACTACGAAGGGAACTAAGTGGAAAATTAAGACTTTTTTATATTGTGTGATGAAAATTTTTTTCTCTTTTATTTTTTTTTCTTTTATTTTTCTTCCCTTAGTTCTTGGTGAAGGACCCTATATTTTGTCAAGTTTTGGAGTGAATGACACAATTATAGGGGCTAATGTATCCAGCAAAAGGATATTTCCCTTGCCTAGAACTGGAGCAAATGGAAATGTAATTTTCAGTTTCATGATAACTCCGGGTCTTTTCAAAGATAAAGATTTATGTAAGTGTTCTCAGCAGTTTTGCTAATGGTGAGATATATATCTCAAATATATAAATGATTTTTGCTGCATCTTCTAAATGTCCTAAAGTAGTCTAGATATTTTTACTTATTGGAATAAGTGGCCAATTTCAAAATGAAGGAGGGATTTAAATTTATTTTTTTTTAATATTAGAAAACCTCACTTCCAGCTTTAAAGTTGTCTTTTCAAAAATTGTTTTAGAAATATTACAAAATACAAGTGAATAGATTAACTTTGTGAAAAAATACAGTCAGATTGTATAACTGGAAACTGGTGAATTTTACACAAGTATCTAGCAAATATCAACACTGAAGGTCAATGCAGGATACTTTCATCTCCAATAAAATTGGTTCTACTTTGTTTTCACCTGATTTGTTACTTTTCCTGACCTAAAAAATGTGCAACTCAGAATGATCAATCCATTTCTGCATTGTTATTAAGCAGCATCTCAGTGCAATGTAGAAGGTAGTTTCTTAGGTTTATTTAGCTCTATTTTTTACTTATCAGAGATTTACCCAAACTACAGACAAAACCTCCCCATGTTTAAATATCTTTTCTTCTGTATCTATTTTTCTTTCTTCACATATGTGAAGGTTGTGCCAATTAAATCAATGAAGATTTTGTCATTGCTTTCTCAAATAATTTAATGTGTTGAAAAAATCACAAGCCCTCAAAAATCAACATAAAGAAGGGCATTCTCTACAGGAAAAAAATCAAACTAAGTTTACAAATTGTTGCATGCTTATTGCCATGGGAAAATTAGGTTTTTAGATGTGATTTTGAAATGAAAAATACAACAGAAGAATTAATTCAGTCTTGTCGAATCTCCATGTAAAGTGGAAATAATTCATTATATTTGTGCAGTACACAGATGACTTTCATATGGAAATAAGGGATGAGATAGTATTGCTCTAGATTAAAGAACTTCAAGACCATATTCAAGTTGAAAATCAAGTATGAAGTAATTCTTCTTGTAAATTCTTGCATTTTGAGAGAATTTTTTCACTTGTGATTTGTGGCATGGGTAGAGCAAATAGAGAGGTCAAGTCTCTTATTTGGCTGTAGATTTTCTTACTGTATATCTGGCTATGACTGCATATAAAAAAAGCTTGACCTCAATGTTCTTACAATGTTATATTATTTACTAATGAAATTTTGGTGCTGCTAAGTTGTCAGACATTTGTCCAAACTTGAGAAAAACTCCCAAGATATGCAAGTTCCAGTCTGAGTCTGCTTAGGAATTATTTCTGAATGGTAGTAGTAGTAGGCTGAATTTTAGTCTGTAAAGTTTAGAACTGAAAAGTTCCCTGGTGGTTCTTGATTATATGATCATTTGAAGTCTCTTTTAGACCCTGCACTGTGTTTCTAACTCTCTTTTGTGCAACATAAAGCTGATTTTTTTTTTCTTTGTGAAAAGAAGGTTTTTAAAAGCAGCCACTTAACAGCCAAAATATAGGACTAAACTTCAAGTTGTTTTCTGTGAAAAATCTCACAATTTATATATATATATATTTTTTTTCTTCTGTGGAAGCTATGTCTCTTGTTTCCCTTGAATCTGCTGAAAGACCGAACTACTTCCTGTATGTACATGACAATGAAACCATTGGGCTAGAGCAGTGGCAGGCAAGTGCCTCCTTTCAGAGACGAGCCACCTTCTTCCACCACCAGGGTCTCTGGAGTCCAGGGCTCAGTGCCTTCGAGCTGCACAGTAAAAAAGGCTTTTTCATCGTTCTCACCTCATCCAGTGTTAAAGTGGAAAAGTATGATGATTCAGAAGAATTCAAACATTTCAGTAGCTTTAGTATTGAAGGTAAATTTTGCATAAACCCCAGGGATAAACATTTTTTTTCTGCTTGCCTTCAGAGCACTTTTTTTCTTGTATTTCATCAGCAATAGTAACAAATACTTTATTCCTTTTTAATTTCTGTCTTTCTTTGTCTTCAATTCCATCTCAAAATGCTATTATTTTCTAACTTTTGCAAATAGGATGGTCACTTTATCTTTGAACTATGTTTTCATTGGCTTACTCTTTCAGAATCAAAGTGTTATGTCACAAAATGATGTATGTTAGTATTATCTCATTAGTAATCTATAAGTATCTATTCTTTTAAATGAATTGGGTAATTGTATTGCATCTGCAACCAACAGTATCTTCACTATTTTAACTGATCTTTGAGGTTTTGAAATATATCTTATATAAATGAATAGCTGCTTTTATTGTCAAGCATTGAAGTGTCTTAGCTTGAACAAACTTAAAATGCTTGAAACTGAACAAAATTTCACCTATTGGAAAGTTCTGAAAATTCTGTCTATTTGGTTTTCATTTTTTCATTTATCTGAAAATCCCAATGTATGTTACAAAAAAGGCTGTAAATTTATTGTTTATTGAGTACTGAATCAATAAAACCCCCCTTTCTTTCATTCTCAGACCTCAGTGCTTCTGTGCCTTACAGAAGGATGTGTGAATGGCGATATGAATCTTGTGCTAATCCTTGTTTTAAGACATGTAGTGATCCTGAAGGAATAGCATGTAAATTTCTTCCTCTGTAAGTAAAATTAATCTCATATTGTTACTGTATTGTTTTTTGTAATAGACATATCATATGCTTTCTGAAAATTCCTGCTGCTGCAATATCCATTTAGTTTTACTATCCAGATTTCAATATCATTCTTATGAGAAACTCTCACAAGTCATATGAAAAAAAATTTTACCAAGCCCCTCATTTCCTATAGTTTGTATTCCCATTTACACACGCTTTCCAATCCAAGAATAAGAGGGTTTGTATTTACTACCACTACCAGAGGATTAACTTCTGGTGGTGGTGAAGTAGAAAGCTATTAAATTAAATGAAGGCTATTTCCTTCTATGGATTTATAGTCACACCCTAAACCAGCATACCGTGATGCAAAAATGATTACAACTTTCTGGTGTTTATATGATGGAGATCAAAAATTGTAGGAATAGTAAGGGAGGAATACACCCTCTCCTGTAAGAAGAGGGAACTTATACTGGGAGATGACCATTGGCATGAAGGGGGAATTTCAGAGGGATGATGTTAGCTTGAGATATAGTAAACAGGTTTCCTGTCTCTATGGCTCTTCCCTGGACTTTATGAAACCACAGTAAATGAAAAAGATAAATGCCTAAAAGCTCAAGGCACAATGTGGTGGAAAAGAAAAGATATTTTAGATTTCAGACTCCCTAGGCGTATGTAATTTATGATTAGTAATGTTAATGATATGACAATTTTCTCTGCTGGTATTCTTAGCTTTTTCCTTATGGGAACACTGGTTGTCAATGTCATGATTTTCTTATTGAAAATTCCCCCCAGAAAAAAAGACATCAGAATATAGTGATTTGTCTGCATTCTCCTGTGTTGAAAGGATACAAGAAAAAGGCTTTATGGAGTCAATCTAAATATTTTAATATCTCAAGTGAACATATCTGGATAAAACGAAAGTCTTGTAACAAGTTCATCATTCTGTGAAAAACATTTCTGCTTAGGAATACAGACTTCCACCTGGTTGTGGAAGCAGAATGGTCCAAAGCTATCATGTTCATCAACCTATGCAAATAATTTAGAACAGTTTAGAAATAGGATTATGCTGCTCAATAACTTTTTGACCTTGAAATGCCTCAAAATGCTATGTTCATAATTTCATTGGAAAGTTATCAGACCTCTGATAAGACATTCTAATAGTTTGTTTAGCCAAAGTAAAATAATTTAAAATTAACTTCTACTGTGGCTCTAGAATTGACTATGCAATATTTTAAAGGGTTGAAGGATGCATGCCATACTGTCCCAAAAGCATGATCCTTGATGAGGTCACACTCAGATGTGTTTATCCAGAAGACTGTGAGTATACTTTACTATGTTAATCTACTCTTATAAATTACCCCAGAGATCCCAAGAAAGGATTAGTCAAATGTAACTATTTTTTTTTCTTTTTCCTTTTTTTTTTTTAATTAAATTAAATGCTTTGTCAGAATATCTTTATGTTAAAGATTGTGTCTCTGGGACTCCATTCCCAGTCATCCAAAATACAGCTTCTGCATTCAAACAAGTTATATTTTAAGTTGAATTCTCATATTTCTCTAATAGTGGGTTATGTATAACCTTTTGTGATTATGTTATACTCAGAGCAACGATATTTGACTATATAGTGCTAGCATATTACACATCTGTAAGGAAAAGATCCCAAGTGAAAGAAATACAGCTGTGGCAAAAATTTCAGTCTTTTCAGAGGATGACACACTAACAAGTTCAGCTCATCTATTTCATGATTTCTGGTGTGTAAAGATACCACATTATTTGCTTTGTGGGATAAAATGTTATTTTAACATTAAAATTTAATTTATTTAATACATATCATTTTTTATGGTATGAATTTTGAATTAAATACATTTTGCTTAATATTTGATAGTACAAGGTTATTTCATATACTATCTTCTAAGGATGTAATGCACTTATTTCAAGTATTTTACTACTTTGGATTTATTGAATTTTCTATGGAATCACCTTGTTGCTTCAAAATTTCCCTGCAAAATAAAGATTTTCACAAATAATAATAAAAATATTACTTAATTTGCAGATAAAATTAGAAAACATTTTGAGTCAGCTGAATTCCTCAAAGTCATCACATGACCTGGAACCATTGGCAAGATCTGATTTGCTAATATTTAGATGGGATTTGAGTCAAGATAGATTTACTATTTTTCTTTACTAATAACACATAAAAGACAGTTAAACACACATTTTTCTTTTTAGGCATACCTGTGACACGTACAGAATCAGAAATTGGACTGAAACCTTCACTGTTAATCTCTCACATGGGTCCTACCAGAGAGAGATTTCCTCAGACACCTCCTGCATTTGTTACTTCACCGGATAAATCAACTCTCATCAGTGTGACAGACAAAATAACTATGAATGCAAACACAGCTTCAAGGGGAATGAATATGTCAAGAGAGTCCATTAAAGACTTTTATTCATTGGAAGCATCTAATGCAGCCACCTACTCAACATTTTCATTACCAAGTACAGTGGAGCCTTCTGATGTACTTCACAGCACAGCCAACCCTACTGTCCTTTCCAAACCCATCCCTTCAACAGATTTTCCAATTCTTCTTCAAGCCTCAGCAGTCACACCACATACTGCCCATTCTAATGCATCTATAACTTTACCCATTACAATAACAACTTCAACAACCCTGCTCAGTACAAGTCCTATTCCAACACATTCTGAATTACTAACACCCAGTTCCCTAGTGGTAGTTCAATTTTCACTGGAAACATCAACCACTCACCTAGGAACAGTTCGACCTTCCTCAGCCCTAACAACTTTGGCCTCCAAGATATCTTTTGTCACTTCTGAGCTGCCTGCAGGGATTGGGAAGAGTAGGAGTTCTTCAGTAAGTCATTCTAAGGGAGCAGAAATACACTCAGAAGTGTCTTTGTCTGCCTTGCGCGCTGACAGAGAAACTTTCACAAGATCTATATTTCTTCTTGGTCCACGACTGATACTAAGCACATCTACTTCTCCTATATCTACTTTGTCTGTGTAGTGGTTTTACATTTGCTAAATTCTGGTTGCCAAATTTAGTGTAGTGGTCTTAGTGTTTATTCTTTTTTTCTGTGGGAGAGAGATTAGGAGAAAAAACAAAGCAGGCTCAAGCTTAAAAATTAACAAATAGTTTTATAAACACACACTAAAAGAATGAAAAAAAAGAAAGAACGTTGAGAAAAAGAAAACCCAAACCAAAACACTCTTCCCTCCCCCTACAAAATATCAACTTTCTTACAAAACAACACAGAAAGACACAACTTGTGATTTTCAGTCAGTTTTGCCATTTAAACATAATCTTTCATTACTTTGGAAGAAGAGTCTCTCTAGAGTCTCATGGAGACACTCGCCACAAGACAAAATAGTCCAGTGGCTCCCAATGTCACACATCTGCTCGGAATTTTTGCAGATTGTGCTGTTCCATCCATTAGCAGCCTTTCCCTTGGCTACCCATGGGCCTCTCAGTGTATCTGGGGTACTGTTTACGAATGCTTCTTCTAGTCTGAAATCATCTTCATCTCAAAGGCTGAGAGCTCCTAGGAGTGAGGGCATTATAAAGTTCTCAATTAAATCTCAATCACATTAGTCCTCAATTTTGATTAGAATTAGCATTCTCCCCAACAACATTAATATCTACTAAGATCAGTCCATTTCTCCATAGTTTACCCCAGAGAAGTCCAGTTAAAACTGTCCAATTTTCAATCCTATTCCAATATTATTATCAGTTCTTTCACTTCTAATCCACTGACTTCATGCAATGTCCTTTCTACATACCCTCTGTTTTCTTTCTTCTCGCTCTCAAGGAAGGGTTCTGCTTTAGAAACTCCATGTTGCTAGGAAAGGGTTAAATGCGCCCAGGCCTGCAGTGACCACGTGCTCTCTTGCCCCAGGTTCTACAGCAAGACTGTAGAAATGCAAGGTTGTGCCAATAGGGGAAGCCGGTGGAAGTCCTCTCTTCCGACGCCCGGTCTCATCCAGGGCTGCCCGGCTCGGAGCTGCCACAAAGCTGTAAGCACGTGGCATTGCTGAGCTGTTCTCTTTTCTCTCCGGCCGGCACCAGGAGAAAGGAGCTCAGCCTTGGCCTCTCTCTCTCCATGTGGGCAGCGGCTCCTGTAGGCCTGTCTGGGCCCGGCCCGGCCGGCCAGAGGGCAGTGAGGCCTGGCCCGGGCCCTCCCTGCTGCCCACGACGTTACCTCATGGCCATCTTAAAAGGAAGAGAGTAATCTGCGGCAGATGAGGGTTTTAAATGGGTACTTCCCAACGTCGCATTTGGCATCTTCTTTGGTTAAACTTGCTGCCAATATCTTGGCTAGTTTTCTGATAGGTCCCTGTCCTCCCCCTCCCAAAGCAACTCTAAGCTCCTGTCAGGGAAGAGCATTCTATATTTCTCCATAACTAGAAAAAAACCTCTGCCAACCCATGACAATCTGTTAGAACTAGGCCTGACATTAGTCAAATTGCACTTTACCCAACACCTATTTCTGAACTGACTTCAACTGCTCCTTAAGTTCCTATGACTGCTAGATTTTCTAGCTCTGAGACAAGTGTTCCGCAATTAATCACAATTTCATATTTCAAAACAGCAGAACCCTTATCTAAAACTTCTCTGATATCATTAAATGCTAGTTCTTCGGCCAGTTTTTCTCCAAAGCCATTCTCATTTTCAGTGCAAACTTCAATGACTGTTCCCAGGCACATGTCTCCATCAAAAAAGGGGAGTATTTCTGCTGCTCTGTCGGTAATGACTGTATCTTCACCTCAAGTTGTTTCTCAAATCCCTGAAAACACTTCTTCAAGTCCCTCTGCAACATCCACAGTATCTACACCAGTGCATTCTCTGTTTACCTCCCTGAAGCCCAAAGCTATGGCAGGTGCCACTGTTGCCCCCTAAAGTCTTTATACAGTACCTTTCAGTGCTTCCCCTCTAGTCAATTCAACAGTCTTTGATAGGTCTGTAGTAAATAAAGCCTCAACAGAAAATAAGCATATAATGCACACTGATTTGTTTTCATTGTCATCCATTTCTAAAAAGACAATGAAATCCGTTGTGTCTACACTCTTCCCTCTCAGGACATTGGTATTACCTCTAAATGCTACATCCATAACCACTTCAGAACTTACAGAGTACCCAAAAAGTTCAGTTACAGAGTTGAAAACTGACCCTATGGCTCAAAGTTTGGTACTTTCATTTCCAAAGATCCTTCTTTTAAAAGGTCGTCTTTATTTTCAACCTTGTTATCAACATCAGTACCATCTTATGTGACATCTCAGTCTACAAGTTCTTCATTGATTCCCACAGTCGGTAGCACATCTTCACTAACACAAAATATAAGTGCTACCCAAGCATCAGTTTCATATCTAGATACACAAGGAACTTCAAAAATTCCAATTATAGACCTTGCAGCTTGTGTGGATTTATCTAAATTCACTTTAAAAATAAGTCTCTCTACTAACTTTTCAGCAGCACTAAAAACTTCTATTGTAATGCCCTCTTTACTAATGCCTACAGCCTCTGTAATCACTTTAGAAAGCCATCCTTCCATGCCTTTGCCTCCTCCTAAGACCGCTCATATCTCTAATGTTTCTCTAGGAAAACAGAGTTCTTTGGTAAGTTCAGAAGAAGAAGCTGGAACAATATCAGCCATACCAGCTGGAATCATCACTCAATCCACTGTGCCAATGATCATGAACCCAACAGTGAATGCTACATCCTCGAAAGCACCTTATATTTTTGCAAAAATGCTACCTAGTTCTTCAGCCAGTTTATTAGTTATTTCAGGCACTACCCTAGCCTCTAGGAGTACTACAAAAACCACAGATTCTTTTGTTGTCAGTTTGGATTTTCATATAGCTTCAGCTTCAGTTCCTACCACCATAGAAACACACAAATCTTTATTTACAACTGCAGTAATACAAGCTTTACAGAGCAGTAGAGAAACACCAAAGATTAATATAATGAAAACAACTGGTACTACAACGCCATTATCACAGATGAAGAGTACCTCATACATAGCATCAGAAGTTAAATACTCTACTTCATTTGAAAAAACTGTGGATATTTCAGAAGATGATCAGACTTTACATGAGCAAAAAAATGTTACCCGGACAAAGACAACCACAACTGACAAATCTTCCCTGCCTTATTTGCCAGTAACTGAAATTCAGAGTCTGCTTGTGTCAAGAAATACCACCTCAGTCAAAGATATCTCTATTTCTGGGGTCCTGGATGTAACGACATCTGAGAAGTCCAAAATCCCAATACAGAAACCCATTGCACCTTATTTTAGTGTAACAGAGGCCACAGAACTGCAAACCAGAGCTATAACAGACTTGTCTCATTCTAGTAATGAAATGGTTGTGCCTTCTTCCTCAGAAACGACAGCTGTAGCTGACAAGGCTTACTTTGGCACAATGATGCATACACTGATATCTACATCTTCTGAGTGTGTGGTATGATCAGTCTTACTTTCCCCTGTATGTTAAAATATATATTACTTTTCAGTTTATTCTGTTATTTTACATATATAACAGCAGAGATTTAAAATAGTTCATATTTTCTATTTAATTTACTTGTTTTAAAATTCTCAGTTATTCTTAGAGGATAGTTTTGTTGCTGCTCTTACACTGCCCTGGTATATTCTGGAACTTGGATGTATTGTTTTGAGAAAAACAGGCTTTAAAGCTGTATGAATTTTCTAGACAGCTAAATATATTTCTGAGGTGCAGAAAAAGCCATAATCCTTGCAATTTTCATGTTTCTGCATAATCTTACCCTGACTTTCCTTTTTCCACTTGTTTCTTTGTCATAGGATTTAAAATGATGAGAATGCATGATTTTGTGTTTCTTAAAATGCTTCAGATTATATCCCCCAATGCATGATGTTTTACATTGGGTATTTCAGCAAAGCTGGATGGAACAGGAAGGTTGTGGGTGAATGGACATGCATCATTGTCGCTGGTTACAACCACACAAATGCAAGTCATTCCAAAATAACTGATGAGGGGCAGGTAGATGTGCTGATTCTCTCTCAGTGCTGGGGGATGGACAAGTAATTGCTTGGACTTCATAAGGCCAATGAAGTTAAAGTTGACTCTGGTTGTTTTTTTCCTTATATGACAGCCAAGATACCTCGAACCTGTTGATAAATGTAACCAATATGTATGTGTTAATATGGGTTGGATGTTATACAATCTTTCAAGGAACTGCCCTAAGGATGTGCATAAGCCAGATTGTGGTTTTCGAGGAATGCCTGTTCAAGTTAACACTGATAGCTGTTGTCCAGAATGGGAATGTCCCTGTAAGTCACTCTTATTTTTAAATAAAATATGGAGCCCTGATCTGTAAATGTCAAGTAATAAATTAAAACACTATTACAATGGGAATATGAGGTTAAATAGTGGAATGAACTAAAACAAGCTATTAATCAGCAAAGCAAAATTAAATACACGAAACGTTTTGGTACCTTTGAATTGACATCCTGGGGAGTTAAGGGTTTTGGGTTTTTTTTTAATGAAAACATTGAAATGCCATCTGCAGCATGAACTCCAATATTTTTCAGCTGAGACTTTTCAGAATTTTTATCAGGAGAGATGTTAAGATTTCAACATTTTATGAAGAAAAAGAAATTAAATTCTGTCTTCTGAAAGACAGAACACCCATATTTAATTTAACTCTAATTGCAGTTTTTATTCATGTTTAGAAGATGTAGAAACTGGTGGATGAGCCTGCCGAGAAAAAAGGCTAAAGAGAAGTCATATTTAAAACCTTACAGGATCAATGAAACCAATATTGCACAATATTTTTTTCAGGATAAGACAAATAAGGCCCTTGTCAGTATCTCAAAAATATATATAAATATTTTGTGCATATATTTTATCCCACATTGTGCAGATTCATTGACCTGGCCTGTAAAACATTGACTTAAGTAAAAATTTTCACCAGTTTAAATATTCTCCCCTACCCTGGGCACTCAGAAGCAGGTTAAAGTATTTCCACTGCGTAGCCTAAACTCTTGCTTCAGCCTATGGCTCAATATGCTGTATGCAGAACAAGGTCATCTATCTATCTATGAATGTATATGCAAAAGCAAATAATGCTAGAAATGAAAGTTTTTAGAAATGCCCTGTATTCAGTTTTGTGGTGACCTCATTAAATGACAGTTCTTTTTTAGGTCAGTGTTCTGTACTGTCTGAACTAAGTGTTATTACGTTTGATGGAAACAACATAGCCCTCTGTAATATGGCTTCCTATGTTTTGGTCAAGTTACCAGGAGAAATTATTGTTGCTCATATTGAAAAATGTCCTGCTAATCAGGTAAGATTCTTGCAGTTATGTGGTAATTATAATTGTTCCTTGTAGTTTTTTGTGTTATAGGTTTGAAATTATGCAAAAATATGTCAATTAAAACTTATACATAAAAGCCACACTCAATAAAAAAAGCCAAACAATTTAATTTTCAAGAAGCCTGCTTAATAATGCTGTCTAGAGAAAAGAATTTTATCTTGAGTTAAGTAGTAATTGTTGTGTTATAAGGAAATTCAAATGTATGTTCCTTCTAAATTATCAGAGGTGACATAACTTCTCAATATGTATGTCTCCTTTCAGGCTCTCCACACAGAAATGTTCTCCTAACCTTGAATTTATACTTTACAATATCATCAAAATAGTAAAATATTTTTAACAGTCATAAAATATATTTTGTAGTTATTTTGGGAAGGTACTAATGACTTTGTGATGAGTTGTTCTTTGTAGTTTTCTAACTGTCTGCATTGTACAGAGGGGATTCAACCACTTTATTTTTAGATTGCCAGTTTAGGTCAGGTCAGTCTCATTCTTAGAGTCTGTACATACATTTCCTTTGCATTGTCCATAGTCCTAATTTATGCAGGTCTTGAGCAACTGGATTGAGTCCATCTTCAGTTTGTTGATAAACCATGAGGGGCTTCAACAGGCTTCTTTCCTTCCCATCTCTTATTTACTCTCACAGGGCAACTGTACACTTCAACTTTAAGACTATTAAAGGCACCAGCCTTGCATTGTTTTAGATGTTTTCTATTAAATTGCTCTCTTGGTTTCTGGTTGCACTCTAGAGGTGGGAATGCAGAATACATATGCAGATGAGCTTTAGAAGTCTCTAGTTTTCTTTCTTTAAGAGATATAATTTGAAAGGACCTTGCACAATATGCAGTAAGTTAGTTCAAAAGTGTGGGGTTTTTATTATTTATAAGGAATATATTAAATTAGTTTAATTATTTAGCTAATTGTAGAAGAACATCAAAGACAAAGAAAATAGTAACTTATTTTTGCTAAATAAAATTGCTGCTGATTATTATTGCACTTCTAATTTATTTTTAATGTTTTCCAGAGTGCAAATTCAATAAGAAAACTAGTAAGTACATACTTATTTTGCTGATTTTAAAATGCATTAATACAAAAAATAACTTCATTAATATAAAAAAATCCAATAGCACTGGCACAGAATTAGAAAAATAATAGTAACTAAATTTTCTTGTCACTTTTCATTCAAGGTGCCACCTGCAAACACTTCAGGGCTCTGTTTTAAGAAGTTAAATGTCACAACACACACTTGTCAAATACTTATCAATCGCTTAGAAAGAAAAGTAAGTACATATCAACAGTGTGTACTCTTAAAAATAGCTGGAGAGTTATTCTGTTGTAGAATGCGATAAATCAGAATTAAAGTAAACCACAACAGGATTAGGATTACTTGAGATCAGATTCCCAGTAATTCATGGTATACTGGAGGCAAAACAATTTACATTTCTGGTACCATGCTTCACTTAAATGTCATTTTTCCAAAATGGCACTTTAAAATTCTTTTGAGATTTTAATGAAGCTGCAAAAGCAGTTAGGCTTGAGACTATACTTCTAGGAACCCTAGTAACAAGTCAGAACAGATGACTTTGAATAATTGGAATGAGACTTTGTTTCATCATATAATATGATATATGATATGATATATGATATGATATGATATGATATGATATGATATGATATGATATGATATGATATGATATGATATGATATGATATGATATATGATATGATATGCTTGATATGATATGATATGATATGATATGATATGATATGATATGATATGATATGATATGGGATAAATAAGATTTATTCTTTCCCTAATTAGAAAATATCTTTTTTCCTCATGCCTACTTCATTTGCAGTTTTTGGAAGTGGCATGGGTGGGAAGCTCTCCAATTTAAGCACTGTGACTATTATATATGGCAGAGGCTGTGAAAAAAAATCTTTTGTTATCAAATAGAAATACATATAAAATACATCATTGAATTCTGGCTTTATCTGTAAAATGTTTTTGGTTTATTTTAGGTAGTTGTAGATTCTGTAATTCAACTATTACCATTTTCAAAAGAAGGACTGAGCATTCAGGATACTGGTGCAATGTATGTTGTTAATACCCCAGCTGGTATTAGCATCAAGTGGGCTCATGTTACAGGCATCATAGACATACAGTATGGATCACACTCTGACAAAACGAGGAAGACAGAAGGACTTTGCGGTAAGGCTGTGGTGGCAAGCTTTTCCTTATTCAATAAATTCCCAACTGAAATTTGTAACTCCCTTTTGTGTCTGTGACCAGCTGTCCCTATAGCTCTCGTTGTGACCCTCATTACCTGTGCTGACAATCCTGTGTGAGGGTCTGTGAAATAACTATTAATTAACCAATAATACATTAATCATTCTCTTTGAAAGCACTGTGTCCTAATAAAGTACTTTGCAGAACAAGTAGTGATTAGCACATTGTATCTAAATAACTTTAAAAAAAATTACATATTTAATTTACTTATTTCTGCCTGTTTTAAGAGTATTGCTGAAGCCAAGTAAAGAAAAAAAAATTAGTGAAGAAGTGGCTGCTAAAGAAGTTCAGCTAGTGATAGTACATTTCAGTGGTTATGGAGAAAACGATAACTCTGATGTTAGCAGTGGCAGCTTATTGCTATGAAAATACTGACAAAAGTTGTATTTTGGGAAGGGTCCAAGTCTTGTGAGGAATTAAGTGAATTAAAAGTGAATTAAGAATCTGAATTTAGACCTCTTGAGGCTGGGTCTAGGGTCCATAGCTGTGCTGAAGTGTCTCAGTCTAGAATTACAATGATGGGAAATGTAGCATGTTTCAAGATTCCCTGAAGCCTTTTTATAACTTTGCCGGTATGAATAATATGGAAAAGTGTAAGCAGGTGATTAAAAATTACTTAAGTTTTATCATAAATGTTCATTTTCTGGTGGTTTGTAATTTTACATAATCTACTTCATATTGAAAAGGAAAATGAACTTCTTATAATCTTTTAAACTTCTTTTAGTTTTAAAAACAAACAAAGCAATTCAGATATGCTTCAAGTATAAACATAAACAAATCAAGTCTTCAAAATCAATTGCTGTCTTCTGCTTAAACAAAAGCAAAGTTTTTCTAAATCTAGTGAGAGAAGGTGAGGCCTGGCCCTGCATCTTTTCCCAATATCATGCCATCTTCTCTGTGCATGCTGAGTGAGTGGGACAAGATGAGGTCAAATGTAGAAAGAATTATAGAATAGTTCCTCTTCATGTCATGAGAAGATAAGAAGAGGAAGACTATGCAGACAAATCCAAACTTAGCTTAAAATGTTGCGCTACCTGATATTTTGCAGTAAAGTCTCAAGTTTTCTTTAGTGCTTTTTTTCCTGTCCTCTGCTGTTTCTCTCTGGGATCCTTTTCTTTCCCAAGTGAAGGTATATGCTTTGAATATGATGCTCTGTCTCCAGGGTTGTGTAATGGAGATCCTAGTGATGACCTGAAAATGAAAAACATGACCATAATTACAAATATGGAGGAAATTGAAATGTTCATTAAGAGTTGGGAAGTTGAGAAATCATTTGATGTAACAACCAGGAGGCCAGTAAGAAACTGTACTGAAGATAACTGCACATACTGTATGGAACTGTTAAGGAGAAGCATTTTCATCCCTTGTCACAAGAAAGTGAGTATGAGGATCAGAAAAACTGCAGCACCAAATCAAATAACATTTGTATAATTAAGAAAAGAGTGACAATACATGCACATTTTTTTGATTTGACAATGGAATGCGTGGCTTTAATACCCCCAAGTTGTCCATTGTAAATACACATCTATATGGAACCCTGTGCTATTATACTGGTTTTTGAAATTACTTAATGGGCATTTCTCAGAGGAAAGACACTGGATCATCATGTCAAGATAAACACATTCCAGAGATGTTATTTTTATTAAATGCTTGACATGGATCACTTGAACAGAAAGACTCATGCTTCTGCTGCACACAGCAGCAATTCATGCAGTTGCAGACTTATTGGACTAAAGAAATTTCCAGTTAAAAATTTTGACATAGTCAATATTACATTGACAATTTTGCAGCATTTCTTACAGAAATAATTATAATTTTTTTCTACAAATTGTACTTTCTGATGGGGATATAGATGTAGCATGCAGCTATAGAGGTGGGTAGACCTCTATAGGTCACTAGAAGTGGGTAGTGCAGCACAGCTGCTTTCCAGAACAGAAAATTAGTAAGCCGCAAATCTCTGAGTTCTAACTGACTTTCCTGACTTAGTAAAAAGAAAATATATTGATTACTCAAGTGTCCCTTTCTTTCTGATAGATGTGTTCAGATTCCTGATTCACTTCTTCTTTTTGCCTTTCCACCTTTTGTTTTTATTGTTACAGTTAGATTTTCATTGCAGAAAAATGTTGTTAAAAGTATTGTATGCAGCTGAGTCCCTTCTTTCAAATTTGTCAGACCTCTCCTCACTTTCCTGAGGTAGAAAAAAATTGCAGAGTTCTTCTGGAAGGAAGGAAGGAACTAAAGTAGTTTCTTTATATACAAAATTTAAGAGATGCTTACCACAGAAACTTAGGGAGGGAGTGTTGGTAAGCAGTGTGGAATCAAGAAGATAGAGTAGCACCAGTGAGTAGTAGGATGCTTTGCATAATTGTTTTGACATCTTGTTTTATAATAATTTGAGGAAATCTGTGGAGTCAAAATACCTACTACATATATGTTCCCAGAACTCTGATAGTGCATCTTTTCCTGATTTATAGCAAAAACTGAAATATCATCAAAATTTTCAAGTGGTTGGTTCATCCATTATGAAATTTGTTTTCTTTCATGTATTTGATGGTGGCAGAGCCAGAGTGGATGGAGTGTATTGTGCACTTGCTGGCATGAAGAAGCTGGTCAAAGATAGGTAAAAGAGTCATCAGTGTGATGAACTTCTTAGCAGAAGTGAGATACTGCTTGAAGATTTGCTGAAACCACAGGGAGAACTCGGGTGCAGCACAGTAGTGAAACGGCAGAATGAAATAAAATCTTTTACATCCAGTTGGAAATTTATGCAAACAAACCTAACAGAAATAAGATAGGTTGCACAACCTGCATTTAGGCTCAGTAAAATAGACTATCAGGTCCTACAGAAACAGAAACAGAGTAATAAGTAATTCATTCATAGCAGGGTTGTATAGAAGGTATAGTAGCAATGTTTAGCTGAGATTGTTCACTTTTAGTTGATAGGGCTATACTGAAAAGTTCTTTGAACTAGTGTGACAATTTCATTAGGACTGCATTTTCTGTCTATTGATCAGCATAAAGAATTCTGGCAGTTTAAGTTTTGCAGAATGAGTGTTTTGACAAAAAATATTGTTAAATTTAGACACTGCTAGTGACTTTTCCCCCTTGTGGCTGTATTATTTCTCTTAATTACTGATTTATTTTAGTTACAGGAAATCCTTATACTTGTTAATTCCCAATTTCAATATGTTCCTAGGTGTCACCACAGGAATTTTGTGAGAAGATGTGGATCAACAGTACTAATTTTTGGAATTATGAGTGTGATGCACTTTCTGCATATGTGGCTTTATGTAACAAGCACAACATTTGCATTAAATGGAGGACACCTGATTATTGTTGTAAGCAGATAGCCATATTCTGTGCCCTTCTGTGGCTTTAGTGACATTTTTTAGTGATTAAGTGTTTAGTGATAAGTTAAAAATATATTTCTTGTAAGTAACATCTCATTTTATCACAGCATTGGTAAATCAGGGTACATGTTCTTAAGATGAGAATACATCATTTAGTCATGACTAAATTTTACTCTCCGTTGGATTAGCTGCTTACCTAAAGTACCATTAAAAAATATAAACATGTGCTTTCTGTGCATTCTCACTTGTTATTACCACCTATTTGACCAATGAAATGCCAAAAGGATACAGAAACACTCAATGTCCTTTTTTATACCTTGCAGCATTGAGCTGTCCTGAGGGCAAGGAATACGAGCCCTGTGTGCAACCCTGTGAAGCCAAGACATGCTTGAATAAATGGTTCTATGAAGAGTTTCCCTGCTCCTATTTAAGGGAAGACTGTGTGTGTAAAAATGGCACCATTTTGCATAGAACAGACTCTGACCTCTGTATACCAGAAGAAAAATGTAGTAAGTACAGTAGGACAGAGTAGTTTTGCAGTTATGATAATATTAATCACAGTCCTATTAACAGTTCATGGTAAGAGATAAGCTTAAGTTCTGTGTCAGTTCTCAGTAAATGTGAATCTGGTAAAGGTACCTTCAACAGAGCCTACCTTTTTCTCAAGCTACAGCAGTTTGTGCTTTCAGTTAACTTGTCTTTAAGAGCCAGTGCCGATGTACCTCTATTGGGGGAAAAGTGATGGTCATTCTTCTATAGCTCCCAGGCTTTTCTCCCTTCAGAACTTAGGAAAGAATAATAAGGGCAGGATCTGTCCCTTGCCCTCACCCATTTTCACCCATAGAAAAGCATTTGTTCCTTTGGGGCTTTTATGGTCATCATCCTTTCTTGGATTCTTTTATCATAATGCTGCGCAGCCATATTGTTTTAGGCAACAATTTTATGCAAGTCATAGTTGCTTGCAGGAAATAGGAGCTGTCTGCTTGTTGAAGGGCTATAATTTTTTTTTTTTTCTTCCAGCTTGTACAGATAATAAAGGACAACCCCACTCTGCTGGGGAGATCTGGAATGGGTCCATGAGCGGGTGCTGCATGTACAGCTGTTTAGAAAATGGAAGCATTATTGCTGTAGAACCTGAATGCAGTGAGGATCCACCACCAGTCTGTGAAAGAGAAGGGGAAGTTCTACTCCATGTCATTGAAGAGAGAGCTTGCTGCCCCAAGAAAGTTTGTGGTACATACCACACTTGTTTTCTGTAACAGAAGTATAATAAGAATTATTCACTGAAATAATATTTTTTTCTTAGAAGTCCACCAGTTAAACAAAACTTCTGTTAAAAAAAAAAAAAAAATTAAGCTCTTGCATGGAACTTAATAATAAATTGATATATATATAATAATAGAAGTACCTTGGTATTTGAGGATGTCATCAAAATTTCTGGCTTTTCTTCCTTCGTGTGATGAGGAGTATCCTCTGATCTACTGCTCTTTCACACAAGCCGTTCACTGAGTGCTAATATTCTGCCTAGCCATGGTTATTAGAAAAAAGAATAAGCTTATTGCTTCTAAAACATTAAGCAAAATTTACTAATTTCTTCATAACCTCTTCAAGGAAAATGAGAACATATGGTTCAGCTGATATGGTGCTTTTGCTTATTAGATGCGTCTAACCAATGTTGTATTGTCAATTTGCTCAAAGGATATCAGCGGGATGTTATAGCTAGCTTCATGCATAGGGAGCAGAGCAAGTAAACACCAGTTTTACGAGGGATACAACTGCTTGCTTGGGTTGAGCTCAAAGGTCTACATAGTGGTATGGAGTGAACTTTAAGCTGACTTGGGCTGCTCTTGTTTTGTGGATCCCTGTATTAGATAACTAGCCTGAACTATAGGACTTGCAGTTGTATCTGTTTAAAGACATCAAAATTGTTTTTTATCCCACAGAATGTAACATGTCATTATGTGATGCCATTATTCCAACATGCAGACCCAATGAAAAATTAGTGGTAGGCTACCATCCTCTGTCCTGCTGTCCACAGTACCGATGTGGTAAGGGAAATACAAAACCACAGGTAGTGGAAAGTTTTCCATACTTGTATTATATGTTGGAAAAAAAATTTGCATTGCAAGTTGTCTTGACTGTTAACAGAATGGGACACTGTAAATAATACCAGGCAATGATGTGTGGTTTTTTTAACATTCTCCAGTATTTTCTTGAGTTTGTGTTTTGTGTTACTTTTGATTTACAGTCAATTTGGGGTATTTTGTTGTATTCAGCATATGAAGAATATATTTTCTTTATCTTTTTTGTATTGTTTCAATGACTACTTTTAAAACAGTGTTTGTTTCCTACAGAATGTGATCCTTCAGTTTGTTTTAATGCCTCTCAGCCTGACTGCAGAGAAGATCAATTTATTGTTGAAGCAAAACAGGAAGATCCCTGTTGTTTCTCTCATCTCTGTGGTAAGAAGCCTCTAATATTTTTATGGAGAGCTAAGGAATAGTCAAGTATTTACAAAAACAGACTTTAATTCTAAATTAAATAACTCAAGGCAGGAATTCTTGGAGTGAGATTTCACACAGACTTGGGCGTAATTATTCTTGGGTAGGGGATCTTTTATTTCCAAAATAATTTTGAACATCTTATTTGAACTTTGTTTATCCATAAAATCCTTAAAAGTTCTATTTTCTGAGTAACAAACACAGTATTGCTTGTTATATAGTCTATGAGCTGGAATTCACATGTGCTAACTTTTTAGTATTTTAAACTTTGTATATGTCTGGGTTTTGTTTGGTGTTTTTTTTTTTTTTTTTTTTAATTTAGTGTGTGAATCCTGTATTGAACCTGTTCCCATGTGTAGTGAAGGGGAAATTCTCACTGTAGACCTTAATACCATACACTACTGTTGTCCTCATTACTACTGTGGTGAGTGTAACTGTTGTGAGTTCTACATGTGACCAAATTCAGTAAAAATGACAGACAGTGTGTGGGTGTGAAGGGATTTGTTTAGGTTTGGTAATTAGGGTGGGCTTCAGATACAGACTAAGAGGTCCAAATTAGGATGTAGAGGTACCAGCTTTGATGTAGATTCAAAGATCTTGGTATGCCCAGTGGTGGTCAAACAAACCTAGTTAGTGGAGGCTGGAGAGGTTATTTAGTTCACCAGACAGAATATGGTTATCTTCACAGTGATCTAAATCCTAGTATATTAATGTGGCACTGGATCCCATCCTTGGAGTATAAATATACAATTGTTCATATATTAAAACACATTTAATAAAACAACATGTTGTTTTTCCTCTGTTGTACCATTCACTAATGCTTAGGCAGTTTCTTTACATTTTTAGCCCCTAGGGGAAGGAGTAGACCAAGGGTTTCAAATTTTCAAATATTCAAACAGTGAGCAGGCAGAAGAAAAATATTTGCAGTGTAACTTAGTCCTTTTCATAGCCTCATAAAACACATAAATTGTGTTATACATTTTTAAGTAACATCTACAAGTATAACTGCTTACTTTAGATTAATTTTCATTGTACTTCAGTCTTTCAGGGTCATTTCAAATAATTAAATTGACTTCCACTAAGTTTGGCGTTTAGTAATATTTACTTCAGTTATTTCTGTATTTTGGTCCTTTCCTTTTCCTAGCACTTCTACCCAGATGAAATTTTCTGCAAATGCCTTTGGCATTTTTTTCCCCCCTATTCTGGCAGGGAGGAAGTTAGATCTTAATGCATGATCTTCTTTCACAGTCCCAGTAAGCCACTTCTGGTAAGGGAAGCAGTATTTTCTTATTAGCATCATACCTGGAGGGTAGTTACTCCCTGTTATCTTCTAGAAATGCACTTTCCAGTACCTTTCAAGTTCATGTTCCCCAGAGATTATGGTTTTAGTTGTCTTTGTTACAATCTTGAGTAACTCTCAAGTTGGAAGAAAATTAAATTATTCCTGTTTGATGTTCTCTGAAAATTTAAACATGTTCTAAGACAACTAAAATCACTTTTGAAAATCTTTATTTTATATTCAAAGTATAATTCAGATGTTCAAGAAACACAATAACATTTATATAAAATAATTTTATTTTAAAAATAGTTTATCAAAAGTAATGTAAGCTGGAAAACATGAAGGAAAGTTGAGTAAATTCTTATGTCTTTTGCCCTAATTTAGTTTGTGATGAAAATCTTTGTTCTGAGCCTCCTATGATTTGCACAGATGGCATGACACCTGTGAAGGAAAAAATACTTGGGCAATGTTGTCCGGAATGGCACTGTGGTAATTATTGCTTTATTACTTAGTCACAGCTGTTAACCAAAGCAAACAGTTAGCTAATTGACTAACACAGTTTTCTTCATCTCCTCAGAATGTGGTTGTGAAAATGCTACTATGCTGACCTGTAAATTGGTAAGTGGCATCTTTTAAATATTGTTACTAATGGTGTTGAACTGTCTCACTCCTCCCTTTTACACTCCTTGTTTCAGTTAGTTGTAAAGAGTGAACAGGGTGATACTGCCTTCCAATCCCAGCTCAAGCATGTAATTCCAAGTGTCTGCATAGTGTTGCCAACTATTCCTTGGGGAAATTTCACTTTGTGTGTTGTAAGGTGGAAAAGGAAAATAAGCAACTGTAATTTTATCCTGTTCAGTGTTGACATGAAGCAATATGCTAATAAGGCTTTCCACAAAAAATAATTCACATTTAAAAATATAATTAATGAGGTATAAGCTTTATGATTATATGTATCATCTGAAGAAATGTGTTGTTTCGTTAATCATTTATGCTTTTGATTAAAATGATTTAACATTATTGAATTTAGCTGGTACGAGAAGTCATAAATATTTTGCTCCTCATGTAGTTTGTCATAATAGGGACTGTGATCTGGAAAATAATTATACCTGAATGTTGTAATGCATTAATTTGGTTTATATTGTGTTTCATCGGATTTGTAATCTGTGCCACGTGGTTTGTCTTTACTCAGCTGTAACCCAACTCTCTTCCACTCCCACTTCTCCCTGATTGAGTAGTGTCTTGTCCCTGCCTCTGGGCCCTGCCCCCCTGGGGATAAAGCCTGGGGATGGGCAGGGCCGAGCTCTCTCTGGTCTGGAAAGTGATCGGGGAAGATCTCCAGCCAAAGCAGGGCAGGACTGGAGAAT
This sequence comes from Hirundo rustica, assembly GCF_015227805.2. NCBI lineage: Eukaryota > Metazoa > Chordata > Aves > Passeriformes > Hirundinidae > Hirundo > Hirundo rustica. The sequence goes on from NC_053453.1 coordinate 40,338,992, forward strand.
AAAGCAATATTTTCCCCCCAGACAAAGAGCAGGTTCTTTCTTTTGCCATCGGCGGTTGTCTAGTCTCGTGGTGAGCTACCACAACTGATATCCAACGTGGGGCTCAAAGCCACAAAAAGTTCCCAAAAAGCTGGAAGAACCACTCAGGGAGCATGTGGCCAAGGAATCCCACGCAGAGACAGACCCTTCAGGCTTGGCGTTCGCTGTGGAGTCTCCGAAACACAGAATTCTACAGGCCAGGGCTGCGGTTTTGTCCTTTGGACTCAAAAAACCCCATTGGAGTGCTGCAAAGAGGCCCCTGATCGGCAAGCTGCTCTCAGAGAGAGTGACCACGTGTTCGTGGAAAACTAACCCTGGGAACTGAGACTGGAAGCTCTTTTTGCATGAAAAAGGGTCAGTGTCAGGCAAAAGGAGTGATTGGGAAAGAAGACAAAGGAACGCTGGATTTTTGGTGAGTACCACCTTCGGTTTTTTTAAGGGAAAATCTTTTTAAGGGGCATTAAAACCTCACAGAAAAGAGTTTCTCCTTTCGTGGAAGGTTTTTGCTTTCAGAGTAAACCTCCAAAGTGCTTTCTTTCGGCAGCCTGAGGGTGGGTGGAAAAGGAAACTCTTTCCCCTTTTGTTTTTTTTTTTCCTCTCTCCAGTGAGTTTTTTTCCTTTTGGTTTCTCAGTCACAGATAAAAGGAGACGTAGAAACTTAAAATCTGAGCCAAAAAATGGGTGCTAGGCTGTCTATGTCTCAACAAAGAGCCTATTATCAAATTTTAAGTATCTCAGAGGATGGGAAAACCCATTTTTCCAAGAAGCAATTAAAAATTTTCCTTCGGTGGTTATTTGCTCAATTTCCAGATGTATCATCTGAGCAAATAAGCTCCCCAGAATTTTGGGAAACTGTTTTAAAAAAATTGTCTCAATCAAGCTCCCCTAATGATAAAGAAAAAGCAAATTTTGCTCTTTGGAGCCTGCAGATTCTATTTGCAATGCAAAAACAAAATGAAAATAATAAAAAGCTGGTTCCTTGTAGACTTTCCCCAGTTTCCTCCGCTTCTCCCTATCCTGACCCCAAAATCCCTTCCCCAAAATCAGATATTCCTCGAGAGACCCCTAAACTTTCCCCAAAACTCCCTTCTTCCCCATTTGGTAAACCCCAGGTTAGGTTTACTTTCGCAGGCAGATTGAGTGCACAAAACCCCCATCTTAGTGAATCCCAAGCTAGTCTTAATTCAGAAGGGGGGGTCACAAGATGGAGGGGACTCCTTTGTTCCCCAAAATGACCAAAGCCATGTGCTCTCGAGTCACAAGGAGCCTCTCTCTTTGTTTGTCCCTCCTTCCCGCAATCCCTTTCACAATCCCTTCCTCTCCCCAGACCCCTCCTTCCCTTCGGTGCCGCCCCCGGCACTGCCCTCTCCTCTGACTCTGCCCCCTACCCTCAAACCTCCGCCCTCCAACTCCACCCCACGTGACTCAAGCCTCCAGCCCCTCCCTGCCCCTGGTTCCCATGGTTTCCCCACCCACAATACCAGTTCCCACGCCCGGGGGGTGGGGCGGGGAGAGGGGGGGAGGGGAGCCGGGAACCCGGAAGCAGGAAATTATCCCGGCTTTTCTGCCACCCCGTCACATACCGACGGTCAAAAAGAGGGGGTGCTGTCCACAGTAATTGGGACCCCTTCCCCCAACAAGCGATTCAGGATTTGTGCAAAGATCAGGCCAGATTTGGATGCGAAAGTGAATACTTTCGCAGCCTTTTAAAAGCAAATTTAGCAGGGAATCCTATTGTTCCCTTTGACCTCTGGCAGCTTTTTTCTGCCCTCCTTTCATCCACACAGGCTTTGGGACTCCACATGGAAAAAAAGATTAAGAGATTTACTCCTGGAGCTTTGGCAAAATCCTGAAACGGCTGTTGATAATAATAATTTGCCAATTCGGTTAGAACATCTATGTGGTGATGGTGAATAGGTCACAGCACTCAAGCAAGCTCAAGAAATTCCTTTAGCTGTTTTAGAACGCATTAAAGAGACTGCTTTAAAAGCATTCTTTTCAATCCAGCCCGATGGGTCCTTCCAGCCTTACAGTAAAATAAAGCAGCTTCCATCAGAACCTTTTGTAATGTTTCTTGAGCGATTAACCCGAGCTATCGAGTTACAGGTTAAGAATGAAGGAGCCCAGGAACAGGTCCTGGAGGAAATGGCACTGACTAATGCAAACGAACAGTGCAAGGCAGCCATCCTCAGCCTGCCCATGGAACCAGCTCCAACCTTAGATGACATGCTGCACGTATGCACTCAGAAAGTCCCTTTCATGACAGCACACCTTAATCACAGTTACAGAGATGCATTCAGACCACCGCAAAGAGCTGCCACAGCAGACGCCATGCCCTCTGTGCCTGTGCCACAGCCACCACCCAAGAGAAGAACGATGTGTCTCCTGTGTGATCAGGCTGGACATTGGGCATCTCAATGCTCTTTAAAGAAGCAATTTCTGGACTTTTGAGACAATGGGGGTGGGAGGTCTCAATAGTTCAAAGGGAATTTTTCAAAAAACTAAAATGTCAGCACTTACTTGCCCAGTGTGCCGACATAAATAGGGCAAATCGGGGGGGGAGAGAAAAAACTAAAAAATGCAAATGTTAAATCAAATAATCCTGTTATAATCAATTCTACCTTTCAGCAGAAGTCACCAGATATGACCCTTTCAGATCATGATGTAAGCAGACCCTATCTAACCACAGAATGTCTCCAAAAGCCTTTTAGGTTGCAACTGACAGAATCCTTGCACCTAAGTGACACGGCCTGGCACTTAGGTTCATTGGATCTACAAGTGCTAGGCTCCTGGCAACATATTGGCAGTAAGTATGTCGTCCTTGGGGACACCAAGTACACACCGAGAGAGATCGAGATCCTTCCGGGTCTCGTCTCATCAAACCCTAAACAATTAGTTCTCTGGCTGCACTGTGTCCGCCCACTTTTGTTTCTGCCTGAGGGGCAGATAATAGCTCAGGCAATTTCAGCACCTGACCCGTTCCCTGAAAAAAGCAGCACAAGGGACAAACACCTTGAGGTTTGCCCCACACGAGTTACTGGGAGGGACAAACTCATAATAGGGTGTGAGGTCCGTCACGGTGGTGAAGTAATAAACCTCAAAGGAGTTTTGGACACAGGCATGGATTGTACCAGAAAGGATGTAGCCCTCACATTGGGAACTGGAAAATGTGGCTGGGCACGTAGAAGGTATAGGGGGAATGAAATGGGCAAAACAATCAAAAGTGTTGTGCAAATTAAGGGGCTGAATGGACAATTAGCTGCGTCCATTTGTTTTAGATTATTCAGAGCCCTTGTGGGGGATAGACCTGATGGCCCAGTGAGGGGTCACGACTGGCATTCCAGATGCCCCCCGGTTTTTCAGGCTGCGGCCACTGAAGAGCACCCTACCCAGAAAAGCAATTGGAAAACTGATTCACCAGTCTGGGTAGAGCAGTGGCCACTCAGTAAAGAAAAATTGAAGGCACTTCAGGAGCTAGTGAATGAACAGCTAGCTAAAGGCCACATTGTGGAAACCACGTCTCCGTGGAATTCCGCAGTCTTTGTTATAAAAAAGGCAAACAAAGGCAAGTGGCGGCTCCTCCATGATGTCCATCAAATTAATAATGTCATTGAGGACATGGGTTCTCTCCAACCAGGGATGCCATCCCCAGTGATGCTCCCCCAAAATTGGAATTTGGCAGTTATTGATATCAAAGATTGTTTTTTCAAGATCCCTCTGCACCCTGACGATGCCCCATGTTTCGCCTTCTCAGTTCCTACCCTCAACCCAGAAGCCCCAAGGAAAAGATACCACTGGAAATTTCTTCCCCAAGGGATGAAAAGCTCGCCATCTATTTGTCAGTAGTACCTCTCTTCCCTGCTGTCCCCAGTGTGCACAGCTGTAGGAGAAGCCATCATACTGCACTACACGGATGATGTGCTCGTGTGTGCCCCCAATGATGACTTACTGTCCCACGCGCTTGACCTGACAATCGATTCTTTGGTTGCTGCAGGGTTCGAGCTTCAGGAGGAAAAGATTCAAAGGATGCTGCCTTGGAAGTACCTGGGTCTGGAGATTGGTAAGCGGACCATTGTGCCGCAAAAATTGGTTGTCAAAAATAATATCAAGACCTTAGCAGATGTCCAGCAGTTGTGTGGGTCCTTAAATTGGGTAAGAGCTTGGCTAGATCTGACCACTGAAGACCTAGATCCCCTGTTTAATCTTTTTAAAGGGGGAGAGGAGCTAAGTTCTCCGAGGACCCTCACCCAAGAGGCAAGAGCAGCCCTAGAAAAGGTACAGGACTGTATGGCCACCAGACAGGCCAACAGGTGCAAATCAGACTTGCCATTCAAATTCATCATTTTAGGCAAATTGCCACGCTTACACGGGATGATTTTTCAGTGGGAAAGAGTGGAAAAATCAAAAAAGGACAAAGACTGTAGGGATCCCCTCTTAATCATAGAGTGGGTTTTCCTCAGTCACCACCAGTCCAAAAGAATGACCAGGCCACAGGAACTGGTAGCAGAATTGATCCGGAAAGCCAGGACCCAGGTCAGGGAGTTGGTAGGAAGTGATTTTGAGTGTATTCACATCCCAGTTGAGATAAACTCGGGCCAAATCACAAAAGCAATGTTGGAACACCTGATTCATGAAAATGAAGCTTTGCAGTTTGCTCTGGATAGCTACACAGGTCAAATTTCAATTCATCGGCCTGCTCACAAATTATTTAGAGAACAAATTCAGTTCAAATTATCATTAAAAAGTGTTCAGAACAGGAGGCCTTTAAAGGCTTTAACCGTTTTTACAGATGCATCTGGAACATCTCATAAATCAGTAATAACTTAGAAAAATCCTCAAACTCAGCAGTGGGAAAAAGATATTGTCGAGGTGGAAGGATCACCTCAGGTAGTTGAGTTGGCTGCAGTTGTTAGAGCTTTTGAAAAGTTTCCTGAACCATTCAATTTGATCACAGATTCGGCCTATGTAGCAGGTGTAGTATCCAGAGCTGAACAAGCTGTACTGAGTGAGGTCTCCAATTCCGCACTTTTCAACTTGCTCTCAAAACTAGTAAATCTGATCTCCCACTGAGAGCAACAATTTTATGTGGTGCACACACCGATTTACCAGGATTCATAGCCAAGGGCAACAGAAGGGCTGATGCTCTTGCTGCACCTGTGGAGATGGCCCCACTCCCAAACATCTTTGGACAAGCCAAAATCAGCCATCAGCTTTTTCACCAGAATGCGCCAGGCCTAGTCCACCAGTTCCACCTAACTCGGGAACAGGCTCGGGCAATTGTGTCAGTGTGCCCCTCGTGCCAGCAACACGCACTCCCAGCCCTGAGTGCAGGAGCGAACCCCAGGGGATTGAACAGCTGTGAGGTGTGGCAAGCAGACGTGACCTACATCATGTCCTTTGGTAGGCAAAGGTATGCCCATGTATCTGTCAACACCTTTTCTGGAGCTGTCTATGCCTCTGCCCACACAGGGGAGAAGTCTAGTGATGCCATGAAACACCTAATACAGGCTTTCTCCTTCCTGGGCATCCCCAAATCAATAAAAACTGATAGTGGACCCACATACACATCCAAGGAGTTCAGAAGCTTCCTGCAGCAATGGGGAGTAGAGCACAAAACAGGCATCCCCTACTCCCCGACAGGTCAGGCCATCGTGGAAAGAGCCCACCAAAATCTCAAAAGGGTCCTCAACCCACAACATCAGTCTCTAAAACTAGAAACACCCCAAATCCAGTTGTCCAAGGCCTTGTTCACGCTGAACTTTTTAAATTCTACATTTGAAAATCTTAACCCACCAATTGTGCGCCATTTCAGAGAGAACTGCCAACTGCAGCTGAAAGCAAAGCCTCTGGTAATGGTAAAGGATCCAGCAACCAGGGAAACGGAGGGTCCTCATGATCTGATCACCTGGGGTCGTGGATACGCCTGCGTGTCCACTCCCTCAGGTCCCAAGTGGGTGCCTGCCAAGTGGGTGAAACCTTTCGTCTCTAAAACTGCAAAATCACCTGCAGAGGCTCGAGAAGTGGCCAGTGCTGCCTGGAGGAGGAGAAAGCGCCGAATCTTCTCCTTATAATTATCATTATTCCTTAACAGTGTTTTTCTAAACAGTTTACACTAAAAGTAATTTTTCTTCTGCAACTTTAAAGGTACTCAAAGTCTGAACTTTGAGCATCTCCCACGAACCGAGCCTTCCTTCTTCTTAATTTAATAAGAAAAGGGGAAATGTTGTAATGCATTAATTTTGTTTATATTGTGTTTTATCGGATTTGTAATCTGTATCATGTGATTTTTCCTTGCTTATCTGTAACCTGATTCTCTTCCCCTGCCCCTTCTCCCTGATTGGATGATTTCTTGTCCCTGCCTCTGGGCCCTGCCCCCTGGGGAAAACACCCCCGGATGGGCGGGGCTGAGCTCTCTCTGGCCCAGAAAGCGATTGGGGAAGATCTCCAGTCAAAGCAGTGCAGGACTGGAGAATAAAGCAATATTTTCCCCCCAGACAAAGAGCAGGTTCTTTCCTTTGCCATCGGCGGTCGTCTAGTCTCGTGGTGAGCTGCCACACCTGAACATTCAAACTCTCATTAATACCACAGTGACCATATTTTTCTTATCCAATGCCTATGAATTTTTTTCCTTATGTGAAGACAGCATACTTTCAAGTCTATTAAGAAATTTGAGATGTAAACGGCTTTCACCTATCTTTCAGAAGAAAATTCTTAGGAGGCAATCTTTTGTGAAGATACTTGTTATTGAAATAACTTAGTATCTCAGTGTTTATTGACTCTGCTATTCTATACACCACTACAGAAAATGAAGTGCTGTTTCCTGTTTTAAGGGATAAATACACTGAATAACTCTCAATGTGCTACTGTTTCTTGAGTACATTGCAATTTTTCTCTTTTATGAAGCAAGGGGTGGAAGTGATGAAAGTAATACTTTACCTTTTTAGAGAAAAATTGTCTGTGTGGAACTGCATTTAATTCTGCATGACTTTGCAAACTTTCATCTTTCTATACTCAGGGAGAAGTTAAAAAAATAGATAACAGTGTTTCCAGTGCTTGTGGATGCACTCACTACATTTGTGGTAACTTTTTCATATTCCTCATTGTTGTGTTTTAGTTTTTAGCTAAAAGGGCGTGCAAAGAAAGTAGAAATAAGGTAATTGTAACCTTCTCAAAAAACCCCACAAACACTCAATTTCATGTGTGTCTGTCTAGTTATGCAGTGATAGATACTCTCTTTTCTGAATATGATGATTTCCCTGCTAACCCATCCATTTTGTGTCTATTCTGGCAGAGTTTGGGAGTGCTGTAGAAGCGCCCATGCTCTCAGAGTCAGGTACAGTCTCTCTGGTGAGAGGCAAGTAGGAAGCAGGCTGTGAACGGTAGCTGAGTGTGAGTCAGGCAGCTGCTCCTAGTCCGATTTCAACACAAATGAGACATCTCATACAGAGCAACAGACCTGCTCAGCCAGCACAAGCAGAGAGAGCCAGTCTTGAGATCAGAGCTTTGCTCCCTTCCCTTGCTCAGCTACCCATGTAGAGTAGATTTCAGCTGTACTGTGCATGGGGGTGCTGAGGCAAGCTCCAATCCTGGCAGCAGGTCAGGCTAAACTGCCTCCAAGAGCCAAGCACATATTTATGGTACAGCCTGAGCAGATTACTGGACCATGGGTATTTGCAGACAGAGTAGTTTAATTGACAGAAAGGCTACATTTTGTGATGTACAGAATGGCTGAATGTTAAATATTAGAACACTTTTAAAATAAGAACAACCGAGGTTTTTTTTTTACTTCCATAGTAGAAAAAAATATCAGTTTTTGGCAGTTTGGCATTTTGCAGCATTTTCTAAAACTGAATTATCATTCCTTCCGCTCTTGTTTGGTAATTAAAACCACAAACCAATCAAGTCTAACAGGCAGAATACTTTTGCAGTGAATAGCAATTTGCCCTACTTTTGTCTTTTCAGTGGTTCTCTTAAATATTTTTTTTTTTTTTTTTTTTTTTTTTTTTTTTTTTTTTTTTTTCCCCTTTCCTCTCTGGTAACATTTATTTCTTTTGGTTTTAGAGAAGGATGATGTGTGCATCTTCCAAGGGGTCACAGTACTGAATCCTGGACAGTCAGTGATTCAGTACTTGGATGGAGACCTTTGTTACACTGTACAATGTTTACAAGAAAAAGATCAGAACACTGGCTACAATGCCATGCATTTCACAATGATTAACTGTTCCCAGCAATGTGAAGCTGTGAGTATTTTAAAATACAAGAATGATGCAATTTGTGAGCACAACTAGGATAAAAGTTTTAGTGAAGATTTTTGCTAGTCCTGTTTACTCAACAAGAACTTGAGAACTTAGGACTGATGATGTGTATCTTCTGTCTACATGATTATTTTGAGATGCAGTTTCTAGCAGCCTATGTAAACCTATCTGTCTGTCAATCCATCCATCCATCCATCCATCCATCCATCCATCCATCCATCCATCCATCCATCCATCTGCCCATCCATCCATTGTTTTCCTTAGTGTTTTTAATTTCAGAAATCAAATAATTACCATATAATGTATGTTTTAAAAGTGCTAGTTTGTCTTCTTCCTTTCCTTTCTTTCCAGCATCAAGTATATATTCCTTCCTTCAGTCACCATAGTTGTTGTGGTACATGTCAAAATGTGTCCTGCTCTTTTCATACAGAGAATGGAACGCTGATTGTGTATGAGGTAAGTGCCTCTGAACAGAGATAGGAAGTAACTGTAATGATGCAATAGACAGGAGTCTGGCAGGCATTTTTTAGTTAACTCATGCTGTCATTCTTGCTTCATACCTCCTTACTGCTCGTTATATGCTTATATTTATGATCTATGATTGGAAATGAGTGTGTTTATCTAAAGATCTGCCATTTCACACATGTAAATATCATATTGCTTGTAATATTTTCTGCAAAGATATGCAAATATCATCATTTACTTAAGGCTGGATATGCTCTAACTGCAGAACAGGATTCAAACTGTAGCTCTAAATGATTTAGATGTGTTGAGAGCTCCTGAGCCTACATCAGGACTTCTATGTCCCTCTTTTCTCAGGAGGGCCACTCTTCTCTTCATGCTGGTTACTACAGAAAGAAAAAGTGCAAATTGAGGCTCTGGGGTTCAGAGTCTTGATGGTGTGTTCCAGCATCCACATACGCAGAAATTTAGATGTGGCCATGACTTGGTTCATATTTCCAATTGATTTCAGAGCAAAAGATACAACTGAACTGGCACAGTCTCCTTTCTTTCTGCAGTAGGACACCCTTGCTCAGCTGCATGCTGGTGGGTAGAGCCATGGCTCCAGGGAGGAATAACCTCTGGTACTTGGAGGATGGTCTTTCCCTTTTGCCATCTATGGGTAGTCTGTAGCAGACTTTCCACTCCAGTAAATGCTACAGCATGAGGGCACTACTTTTACAGACATTTCAGGTTGGAGATAAAGCTGAAGTGTTTTGGCTTTCCTAACAATGGCTTTTTTATATATTCAGGAAGGAAGCACCTGGACATCCAATTGTACCAACTACAAATGTGTAAAGACTGCTGCAGGGGCTATTGTACTGGGGTCTAGTGTTGTCTGCCCCCCGTTTAATGACACTGAGTGTACAAAGGTTTGTACTTTGGGTAAGGTAAGTGACAATAATTGCTCTGGATTTTGGCTTACACTCCACAACACATGCAAACTTCATGCACTTTCTTTAAATTAAAAAAGTGGTAAGTAAAAGCGTGTAAATGAGCAATTTGCAGTAATTTCCTAGACTCCTGGGGTTTTTTTCTGACAAAATATCTGTGAAGAGTGAAAGAGTTTGGCTGGGGTCTTGTTGATGACTTCTTTTAGAATATGGTGGAATTGGAATCATGCTTGATATACTACTATATAAAGTGCTAACCACTGTGTCTTTAGTTTGGAATAATACTTTGCCAAGTTCATAGAACACATACAATACATAAATCAGATCAGGAAATCCAAAAATGCTCCATATAAAAGTCTGCTATATTAAAAATTCCTTAAGTTGTGCAATGATTAGGGAGATGAGTATATATAAACTTTATTATCTCTTAAACTAAAATTTGTATAACATAACAAAAAATGTAGGGTATCTACCTACATCAAATATTTAAAAATATAAAGGTAGAATATCCACATAAACTGCTTTGAAGGACATGTTTTCTTCACAAAGATTGCATATTTGCTTATGGTTTAATTATTAATTTAATAAATCTCTAACTTTATAATACTTGTAAAACTTTCACTTGTAGTACAACCTATATTTAGTATGAGCTACAAATAATGATAAACAAATACGTAGAGAGGATAAGTACCACTGCTGCCTTGACTACAGATTATACATTTAGTACCTACTTATCCCTTCCATTTGTTTAAAAACATTCCCATTTCTTCCAGTCCTGAAGAAGGTATTCTATTTAAAAATAATGCCTGTACTACTTTGAGGTAATGCTTGAGTTTCTTCCTTGGAACCATTCTGACACCATCTATTAGGTTAAGATTTTGAAGAATGGAGCCCTAAAATTAACTTTCTGAATCAATCTGACCTGTTTTTGAGAGATGCTGAGCATAGGCTTGAACCAGTAGCTGAGAAGAAAGCTTTTCTCACAGGCAGTTCAGGATAATTCAGGAATATCTGAGTTTAAGTGCTCTTTTAAGAAGTTTTTGAACAACTTACTCAATGTAATGAGGTAAAAAATATGTGCTTGCATGACAAGACAGAAGCTGAAAAATTTCTGTCTTTTGTCTGATGTTATCCTAAGAGTTCTATTTATGTTCTATAGTCTGCTTGATATGCAGATCTGGGCTTAGTTTTGAAACTATTGACTTATTAAAGAAAATATGGGTATTGATCTAGTATCGATACCCAACTAAGACAGACAAAAACTCTCTAACAGTTTAAAGTTAGAAAGTACGTGTTTATTACTATGTTTATTACGATGATGGGATAGCTCCCAAATTCACACCGCAATTTACATGTGATTACAGAGTCCTTTTATTTACAAGTATTGAATACCCAAAACACAAATGCATATTCATAACCTTGGTGCATCCCATTTCCCGCTTCATATGTTAATTAGCTCAAAAGCTATTAAGCATGCGTAGTTTATCCTTTGAAATGGGTCGGCGGTCCTTTTCATGGAGGGGGTCCCCAAAATGAGGAAGTAAAGAAGTCTTCCTCGTTCTGACCTTTCCACCTTTTCAATGCAAATGTGATAAATGAACCCTCGGTAGGACTCCTCTTTCCTGTCTTCTTGACCATTCAATGGGTTTCTGGGCAGAGGAGGCCTACAATTGTCTTATGTTGCTAAAAGCTATTTATCAATTTCTGTATTCTTCATTATAAACACAGCTAACCAAACATAAAGTTAACAAGTAATCAGTTATTCTAATATGGAAGAGTGATCCCAAACCCAATTTCTCTTAATTACTAACTTTTAATTTCAGCAAAGCCTACCTATCTACTTTAGTTAATTTCAGCAAAGCTGATCTCTAACTAAAATCTTAACCCCTCTAAAAATCCTTAATTCTCTAAAGTTTATGTCTCACTATCCTAATTAATCTCCATAGTGGGGAAATGGATTATAGTAGATTATATAAAAAACATGGTTATAGAAACTAAGTGACTTCTTCAAAGGAAACTAGATCAGATGTCAACTGAACACGAATGAACTTGCCATGAGTGACGAGTTAATTTTCAGTTTCAAAGGCTGTAAAGAATTTGTGAACCAAACCTTCAGTTGATACATTCTCTTGCTTTTAATGGCACAACTTTTTATTAGTTTGACGTCTTTAAAACGTAGAATGTCTTGAGATAAAATTTCCATTTGCATTGGGCCCAGACTTTTTTGCTATATTCTTCTTTTATTTTCCTAGAATGGAGGAATTGTGCAGACGTATAATGATGGCTGCTGCAAGACCTGTAAGTGATGAAGGCTGCAATATGTGCTAGTTTGGCTTTGGTTTTGGAGGGCTTATTTTTTAACCTCTGTTGCTGGGACATGAGGGAAAAAGCATGCAGTTCTCCTACAAATCACATAAAATTGTTGTAGTTGCCTAACTACTCTTATTAAAAGATCTTGCTTCATTTGGCTGCTGACTCAGTGATTTTTAATATTACTGTTCTGGAGTATAACCAAATCTCTCCAAATATAACCCATGGAAGATTAAAATAGTCTCAATTAAAACACTTAAAATGTTCTCTTTATCGTTAAGTTAGCTCTCAAATCACACCTATACGATCTTCACCTAAAAGACAAGAATTTTTCCTCTTAAAAGTAATTCGTGATTCAATGACTTTTTGCAAAACATCTTCAAACTTAGCAATTTATTCTGTATCCCTAATATGTATTTTCTAGGTCCAAAATACTGGAATGTTTTTTCTTAAATCCCAAATGAGGAGAAATTAATACTGATTATATAAAATGCATATATAAAATCAGCCTTTTAATATCTGGTAATACATTCACATTTTAAAGTGTGTAACTTTAAAATATAATTAAATGTGACTCAATCTGACATAAAGTTTTCACAATTTATGCAATTTTAAAAATAAATTGAGAACAAACTGGTTTTCTCTGCAGTTTTGACTAGAAAAATTCTTATTATCTACTTACATAATTATGTGTGTATGTATATATATATAAAACACTGTTTTATAAAACTAATTGTGTAGAGCAAGGGCATGTTCAACATTACAGAAAATCTTAACCCTCTTTTGTGGCCTTTTTTGTGTTCAACATTAGAGTAAAAGCAAATTAGTCTTTGGAATTTTTGTATACAAATCTTTACTTAACATTATTGAATAGCAAGTTGCAGACTTATAAACATACATTACACAGTTATTATATAAAACTGAAGTGCAATGTATTGATTATAATTTCGAGAAATAACGAGAAGTAGTGGTATTTATAAAATACCGAACAATACCAAGTTTCCAAGCCATGTGAGTCTTAGAAAGGAAACTGCAAATATTGTTATTCCATTGTAACCAAAACATGGAAAAGGAAAGGCATTTAAATACAACAGAATATGTTTTGTTTAAATTGAGAATCACCATAGAGAAGTAACACACCAGAATTGTACTAAAATCTTACTAATCAATAATCTTTCTCTCATGAGATAAACTGTGTGAAAAAAACAAAATCTGCCCCCTCATCCCCTAAAAGGAAAAAAAAAAAAAAAAAAAGGAAAAAAAAAGAAAAAAAAAGAAAGAAAAGAAAAGGTTGGCATTATTTAAAAAATTAGTCTTAAAAATTATTGACTGCTAGTTCTCTGTTGACAAGGAAGATTTATAATTTCAGCCATATTCTGTGGCCTCAGGAAAGGCATTGTTGTACTTCAGAAATACTTGCTGAGGTGGCTGCTAAACCCCCCACATATTATTCATACAATTATATGCTATTTTATTTTTATTTTGTTTTATTTTTAACTAAAAGCATGTGCCCTGTGGTGGAGCAGTTAAGACATGAACTTATTAATAGAGCTTGCAACACATTGGGATTTTAATGGGAACAAATAACTTTTCTGAAAGAGCTTGATTTAATGCATGCAAAGTGAGTGCATATATTTAATTCTTACCTTGCCATAGACAAATTCCAAAAGTTTGGTTTAAAAAGTAAGCATTTCAGTTGTGTGTTAACCAGGAGGGTAATAAAGTATAGGCCATTTTTAGTGAGACTTGAAGCAGCTGCAGAGTTTCTAAATTGTAGAAGACTAATAGGAAAGCTCATCTTCTTTTGCTAAAAGAAAAATTGCAGTTGGCAGTGTAAGAATTAATGAAGTGTCATTTATACAGAAATGTTTTTATTTCATGAGAATCTTCTATTCCTAATGATTCTGCCAGGTTCTGGATTGGGTCTATTACCCTTTGCCATTAGTCCAGTAGTGCCTACTGGTAGTATTAATTGTGAACCAGGTACTATTTTTAATAATTTTTTTTTTTTTTTTAATAATATAAGCACTGCTTGATATATGTATCATAGCTGTCATCATCATTGGATGTTACCATGCAGTTAATGGCTCTGGGCCTGATACTGAGAGATGCTGATCCTTTGCTGGCCTCCCAAATCAGTGGTTTTCTAAAGCCTGGTTAAGATTCACTGCTCAGCACCTGTCAGAATTAGGTTCATCCACTTCTGGTATATGCTGTTGACAGTTATCCTTGCTGCTTATTGTAGAAATTGGTTTTTTATCACATAAATTACTGTACAGGGTAGTTTTAATAAGAAATGTTACTTTAAAAAAATCATAATCCAGAATACTGTTATCCAGGTCTCTAAATTTAATGATGGAAATCTTTTTGCCTTTAAAGTTGAGCAAGAGTGTGTGTTACTGTCTGGTCTCACCTTTGCAGATATGGATTTATGCTGTACTTCTTCTTTGTCACAAATAATATGTTTTTCAAAGTTACAAAAATATTGACAGCAGGGGCAGAGAGGGGGACACAACACATGCAATTACAACCCCATAGATTGCTATACACTTTTTACACCAGAAATTACAGAATGTTATGGAACTGTTGCAGTACACTCATAATTTGCTTTTTAGGATAGGTGAGTCACAAAAACTTCCTCATATAAGGAGTGAGTAAACAAAGCACATCTGATACTGAAATGCAGATCTTTACAGTTCAAGGTTGGAGAAAAGAAAGTGTACAGCAGAGCTTTCATAAGACATCAGCAGTTTATATGCTGAAATGTTAGATATATATCTCTGTATGACTTGTAGCAGTACAAAGATTAGACTAAAGATTAGACTTTCTCATACTCATGCTGGCAAACACTTTCAGATTGAAACATCACAGAAATTTTTTAAAGTGTTTCTGAGGAAGGAAAAGTGAGATGTTACAGTCTAACAACTTTGCCCATACAAGGATCTGCTAATTCAGTTACAGAATTTTGTTTGATTCTTCAATGCACAGGTTGAAATCTAACTGTACTCTGCAGCCAACCTAATTTTAATGGAGCTGTGGTTGCAGAATATCTTGCTTACTCAGAGATCAATTATCTTATAAAAGTACTCTCAAGCTTCTGGGAAACAGAAGAGTTGTTTTTCTGTACACCCAACTTTGAAGGAAGGTCAAGAAACTACTGAATAGTACTTGTTGTTTTATATGCTGTATATCCAGAATGGTTACACAGCAAAACTAACAGATTATTTTGATGGATAGTGGATCGGGAGATCTAAATAACTGCTGTGACACAGACAGTAATAATGGTCTGATACACAGTGAAGCATGAAAAACTATATGTTTAATTTTTCAGTATTATATTATGACTTTTACTGTGCTAAAAAATGGCTTTTCACTGTACAGCTTTATTTTTCAAATAAAAAAGAGCCTCAAACCCTCCTATTAATATCTCCAAGACTGAACATAAAAATTCAGTATTTCCTTCATCCTAGATCTGTATGCTGATTGAATGTGCTACATGCTTCAGATCTGGTGATAAAAAGTGCACCTATTTAGCAAATGCTTGTCTCTCTTTCAAGGCTTCCTTGAAGAACATATTTCTAAAAAATATATTGAAATAATATAATTATATTTAAATTTTAATCATGCAAAATAGCATGAAGATTGTAATCATATTTACACCTTCACCTTCTCAAATGTTAAGTTCTGAAAATTTTATAAAAAGCAGATGAAAATCCTATTTGCATTCAACATTCCCTATAAAACAGAATTAATTCTAATGCTCTGCAAAATTACTCAATAATTTTTTTCTAATCACTTATATTTCTCTTGCCATATGATCAATTTAAAAAGATATTAATACTTTAATATTTTAAAAATTTTTATAGCTTATTTGGGGCATTTGATATTCATAGGTGCCACCTAAAAATAGATAATACTGCACAGGATCAATATATTAATATGATAGATTTAAAAAGAAAATTATGGAAGTAGTAGTTTCCATGTGTACATTAATGAAAATGAAGTATAACTATTTAAATTATGTTAATATTTTTACTTTTTTAAGAAGCAAATACATTGTAGAAGATGTGTTAATTCAGTATGCACTTTTTTTATTTTATCAGGCAAAAAGGAAGAAAAGATTTGCCAGAAAATGACAATCAGGACAACCATACGAAAAAATGACTGTATAAGTCAAAGCCCGGTAAGCATAAAATTTCAATGCTGGGCCTATGGCATGCCAAGCTGAGCATTAAGGAGTTTGTTATAGATAACAACAAGCAACAAAAAAATGCTGCGTTCTTCTTGAAAACAGACCCTTGACTCTAGGAATGTTATCCTACCATAAATGGAGGAAAACTAGCTATTTCTATGACTGAAAGACTGAGGAAAACTAGCTATTTCTATGACTGAAAGACTGAGGAAAACTAGCTATTTCTATGACTGAAAGACTGAGCCCTCCTACCTGGAGAAACATCTGGTTTCAAATTAAAAATACTGACTATAATTCCTTTAACTAATGAAGGCATTGAACTCTTGAGAGTGAAATAATATCCTGCTCTAAAAGAGCAGCAGAAATGTTTCATCTTAAAATGTGAGGGAACACTGTGGCATTCTTCTTTGAAGACCTTTATACTCTGTCTTCTCCCTCATATGGCATGGGTTTCCATATCATAAATCCACAATAACATTTATTTATGGGTCTGCTTAAGACATCCTATTTCTCAGCTTTGGTGTAGCCCCATCTACAGACCCCAGGAAATTTCTGAGCAGCAAATGTGCTTCTCATGTAGCACTAGAAAGGGAAGCAATTGACAAAAGTATCTCAAGACTTCGTAGAGGCCTCTGGCAAGATTCTGTTGGAGAACCTAAGCAGTCATTAGGGAAGAGGCAAAATGTCATCACATGTTAAAAGCCATCGTGATAGAAGGTCAATAGTGACATGATAAATTTTAATTGTAGGAGTGCATGGCATATTTATTTAGTTTTAGAAGGACTGATAATGAGGGAGTATAAATATATAGATTAAATTTGAGTAATTTGCCATAGTTAAGAGATGAGTCTGGAGAGCTTCAGAGTTACTTCAACAACCCAGTAAGAGACAGCAATGCAACAACAACAACAAAAGACATGGTATTGACTAAATTCATAATACTAAAATGAAAGATTTTGTCAAACCTCATAGGTTTTTTAAGCCATGTGAAAAGATCCTTGCCCTTTCATCCAGTTCTGTGACAATCTTTGCTCTCCTGCAGACAAAAAGGCTAACTAAGAGCTGTGGCTTTTAAGGAAATGGATAGGCAGTGGAAACAAACTCATTCTAGTGTCTTTTATTAATCAGTGATGCAGTATGAGAGAGAGTTCTGTTCAGCTGTGGTCCCTCTACAATGCTGCAGAACTAAAGCATTCACAGAGGAGCAACAAGAATGTTGGCCAGGTCGTTCTTGGATGACACAAAAAATGAAGCCTTCCTTTTCATATTTCTGTCGTAAACTATCTTTTCTTCCCTCCTACCCACCTTCCAAAAAGACCTACCAGCATCCCACCTCTATCTGTATTAGAGGCCCCTTTCCCCAGCATCTCCTGGCTCCCAACTTCCTCGGTGGCTGCACATCCTTCACACAGTCCAGATTCTCTTATCCGTCACATAGAAGCACATCCAGATTTTCATGTCCTCATACCCCAAACTCCCCTTCCTTTCCTCTCCAGCTCCCCCACTGGCACTCTTTTTCCATCATGCGATTTTCATCCATCAAATGGTGATATCTGCTGTGCCTGACTGGAAGCTACATGTGTGTTCTTGGCCAGATTACTGCTGTCCAATTTTGGATAGGGCTGAGCATGATTGCATTTAATTAATTAATAACTGGGATTACTAGTGCTTAGGACAAAGTTGTTTTTTAGTCCTGTCAAATCTCAGAAAATTTAGAAGTTATAAGAGTAATCTTTTAGTCTAATTTCTATGGGTATGGCATATTTCATCACAGGCTTGGAAGGGAGTCGCTCAGTGTCTTTCATATGCCCCACCTGCAGAAGAAATCAGATTTAAGTCTGTCACAAAGAGGACTAGCCATCCTTGATTTTCCAGCATTTCAACTCTGCTTAAGTAAAAAGTATATTTTTTTTTCTGTCAACATATCAGCTAAAAAATTCTTCACATAATGTAACAGTCAGAGAAAGCATTGCTCTGCTGAAGTCTAGAGCACAAATAATTTTCTAGCTAGTATGTACCGTAGCTAGTTTGTTACTGCATCTACTTTTTGGATATACTCCTTTGAGTGATAACAAAGCCCTCAGTCACAAACAATAAAAATAAGAAAGGGAAAAGCTTTTGTACTGATATGCTTTTCCTCTTTCAGGAGAAAGATAAACTTCTCTTCATTTTACTTAGAATAATTTAACTTTTTATCAGTGAATATGAAAAGGACATGCATTCAGCTATGCTGTTCCAAAGTTATTAATTTGTAAATGGGGATTCAATTTTGGTATTCACAGTACAAGGTTGAAACAAAACACGTGATTAAACAATAACAAAAAGTTAAACTTTAAAAAATATTTTAAATGTGGCTAAACTTAGAATGAATGAATTTTAGAAGATAGAATAATTTTTAAGACCAGAGTTATTTTCAAATGTAAAAATAGGTTTTAATCACAAAGAAGTTTGAAATGTAATATTTTTATAATAAAATTTGAGATATCTAGTTTTAATTCTTATTCTTATTTTCTTTTATTTTACTCATAGATAAATGTGGCATCTTGTGATGGAAAATGCCCATCTGCAACAATTTTCAATGTCAATATTGACAGCCATCTAAGATTCTGTAAGTGTTGTCGAGAAATTGGAACAAGAATCCTGACTGTGCCCTTGCGCTGCTCAGGAAATGGCACCGAAATTATGTACGTCCTTCAAGAGCCTATAGACTGCTCATGCCAATGGAACTGAACATGACTGTGGACGTGGTTTAGCTTTCATCAGACACAGTTTTTTGGTCATGCATGGGTATAGTATTCTGCAGGGAAATTAAAAAAAGGTATCAGTTATGCTTTATAATGTAACTTTTCCCAAATTTAGCAAAGATGTTTGTTGTTCTTCGAATTGTCTTTGAAAATATTGGCAAGAGTAGAAAGAAAAACATAAATCCTTTTGAACAAGGTGTAGTTCATCCATCATTTATTTCTACTCAGTGGCTTTCTGATGAGGTGGTGAAAAAAGCTGGTTAATATGGTTAGAATTTCCAGTGTTTTAAAATTTTGGATCATGGCTACCTATCAAAGTGGAGAATTTCTCCAATAATTTCTCAGTGGTTTTACTTAGAATTTACTTAGAAGCCTCCAGTTGAAAACCATTACCAGTCCCATGTTTAAATGGAAAAGAAGCATATTAGGATTTTGAAAATGACTGAATTAACTTTTTTTAAAAAAAGTGGATTCAACTGTAATCTATTTTACCTTGCTCAAAAATCTATCTTTTGTCCATTAAGCTGTTGTCAATGATTGGATTTTGCTTACACTGTAAGTCACTGAGAAACTCTAATTTGTAAGTACTTGTAGGAGATCTCCAAAGTATATATGGTTCAGCAGAATCGTAATATCTTGAAATCTTAGACATATATTTAATTTTTATGTCTATTATTAATATGAAGCATGACTGTGTAAAGGCCAAAGAGTTACAGCTTTTGTGCCTTAAAAATATCTGAAAGGCATTTCTGCTATGAAGGTTGCCATTTTATATCCTTTTTTTCCACTTTTCACAGATAAGAAATTGGCTGTTTGCTGGTATAGAATAAGATTATATGTATATATATTTATTAAAAAACCCCACAATATTACACATTTTAAATATTCATAATGGGTTTTGTCTTTTTTTTTTCCCAGTCTGAAGATTTGTATTCAATATATATATTTTTTTTTCAATACAGATATTTAGACTATTGCATGAATTTAGGATTCATAATTTTTGAGTCCAGGAAAAATAAGTCAGTTAAAATAAATGGTTTGAAGGACTTAGGTGAGTTACTAATGTTCAATCAAGTTGTAAATATCCATGATTCGGCACCTTAAGGTGAATATCATCTCTCTTTTACTCAACATACTATAACCTACTTTTAAAAATAAAGGATGCAGTTTAAGCATGTTTTTAGAAGACAACTTTGCTTTATAAACTCACTAGATGAAAATTATATTAATTATGACAGTATTTTCCTTATCATTTTTCCTTTTGACTGTGTTAACAATTCAACAATTTTAACGATTTTTACAGTTGAAATTAACAATTCAATTTCAAAATTGAATTTCTTGTCTAAAAGCTTGAAAATCTTCTGACAGTTTTGATTTCAAGCTGTCATAGTTTAATTACAAAAAGGTTGGATTATCACATGGGTTTTTAAAATTAAACATAAGCAATTAAAACTGCCTTAAAATCCAAGGTTATTTTTCTACTTTGTGTGATAAATCTTTAATTGTTTGCTACATTCTGTTTGATGGCTTACAAAGAAAAATAGTTTATGCAGAGAAATCTGTTGTTATTAACAAGACTCATCTACTCATCCATATCACTAAAAATAGTGACTTGGTTTAAAAATTAAATTATAAAATATCAGCAAAATATTTAACCATTATAAAGAAATAATGATCAACTAGTGATCAAAATAAAGTGACATTTTGAGATAGCCTATGCTTCATCTGCATGTTGTTATGATTTCTAAGGCAGATATTTTAAGTTGTATTATATACCAGGGCCTAGAACCAAAATATTTTCTGATACTGCTGTCAGAATTTGTGCACAGGAACTTTTTATGGAGGCAAGAAACAGAAGTTATATCATACCTGTAATGTTGGTGTACTTGTACAGCAAATTAAAGGACAACTTTAAAAAAAACCCCACCATACTTTTGATTTTTTGAGATAGACGTAGGTATTCTATACTTGCATTAAGAGCGTTTGGCCCAAATCAACTTAATGAATTTAGCATTTGATTAAAAGGAAGCTCTCAAAATACAGTGTTTTTCAATATAATCATCAAATATTCTCATTGAACAGCTGTGGCCTTTTATAAGCCATGTAAACCGTTTGATTTTCTAAGACTTAGAACTGTGTTTGTAATTCAGAAGAATTTAATAAACACTATTTTGCAGAGTGATAATAAATCAGTGTTGATGCTATTGATTAAGCTTTGCCACTAAGATGAGTGCTAATTCAAAACATTAGGAAAGCCTGGAAATGAAAAAAATAAGTTATGTTTAAAATTAACTTCATGACAACCTGCAATAAGATAAATGATGTTAAACTGGGGTATTTTTCCCACTTAGACAATTTGCATTTCTTTTTAATGCAACAATCAGTAGGAACAGTGTTGGGATTCTCCCTCAAGTCTACAGCAAAATCTTACATCTTCAGTGGAGCTGGGTAGGATGGCTCTAAGATTGTCTTTCATTTTACAGTTAAACTTCACACTCAGGCTGCCTTGGCCTTGCCAGAAAGCGAACATCTATTAAAACCCGTGAATATTTCCTGGACAGCCCACCCAGCCCTTTTACCTCCAGGAAGGTGAAGCTGGCAGAATGTGATGTGTCTTATCTAACATGAACTAGTCCTTGCAGGCCTTGCACCAGAGAGAAGGTTTGAATGAGCCTGCAGTGTGGAGGACTGTTCTGCTCCAGTTTCCTCTGTCTGCAACCTACACATAACCACATATGCAGTTTATGGCTCTATCTTGGCTTTCTCATGTCTCAACTCTGCATTCCTGCCTTCAGCCCTCAAGCTTTGTGTAACTCTGCACGTGTGTCTTGTGAGCTTCTTTGGAAAGCTGATCTAACTCAAAACTTACTTAGTTAAATACCAAAACTGTTAGTCTGTTTATTATTGACCAGAAGAGATTTAACCCCCCCAGAGTTCCCTCCCTTCTACCCGCTCTGAAACTAAGGCTAGCATAATTTCTACTCCCCTAAAAGGAAGGCTGGGAAAGCATGTTCCTGAAACTCCCACTCTGTCACTGAAAATTGCCAGGAACTGTGCACGATGCAGTGGAGGTCTTGTGCTGCAGTCCCATCCTTGCCTTGTCATTTCTCCCATTTGTAACTGCTTCCAGTGGCCCTTCGCTCCTACATTTCCACTGTTCTGTGCTTGAAAACAATTCACAACATATAAAGGCTTAGCCATAAAACTATGCAGATATTTTAGGGACTAACATAAAAATATCTCTATACTTAGATTGTACCTGAATGTGCTTCTATAAAATGGTAAGTCTTTGCCATATTATTTATTTTTAGACTTTTATAATTCCATTGCCTTTTTACCAGGTAATTTGTTAAGACCAACTATAGCGCCAATGTACAATCAGAATTTGAAACACAGCTTTTAATACAAGGTATAAGCCACTTATGTGTGTTTCCATTAATGAAAATCTGAGAATACAGATAACACAGGCAGCTAATATTCCCATTTTTAGCTAGCCAAATCTGTATATTACAAATAAAAAGTAAAACATAATTCATTTGCATGATTTATTTCCACCTTGTAGACAGAGGTCTTCCCAAATACATACTCCTGAAATTGGTGAAATTTTAGGGCAGGATCGAGCCTGAGTTTTGATGTTTGAGCGTAGTTAGAAGCCACATAATCCACCAAGAGGTAGAGGCATTTACAGAAACCCACTCTGGGATTATAAATGGTCACTGTACTGTTCACAGTGCTTCAGCAGTGACAAAATTCTATTTCAGATGTGGTTCCTTTCCCCCTTCTTTCACATTCCATTTTTCTAGACACTACTTTTTTTCCTCTTGAACTTCTGCCCTGCTGATAAACTCGGCTTACAGCAACAGTCTTTTTTTTTTTTTTTTTTTCATTAGTTCTGTATAATTCTTTCTATCTCTTTTTCTTCCTTCTTGCCTTTTACAAGAATTTAAAGGACTAATCCAGTTTCCATATACTACAGAGATTCACCTTTGTGTAAAAACTTTCTGCCAAATAAACATGTAGATACCACTCAGGAATATTGTGGCAATGGAAAACATTGAACTGAACTAATTTTTCCAAGTTTTGTCTCATCAAAATATTTTTCAGTGTTACCTTGTGATGCTGCTGCTGCTGTAATCATGCATGGGTATATGTCCAAAGGAAAAACCCTATAGGAGTGTGTTGCAGGGAACAAAACATAAATGAGTTGTCACACATGACCATAGTGATATAACCATTGTGGAGGAGAAAGCATGAAGGCCAGAACATTAATGAAAATTTGTACACTCTCAGCTGTGCTCTGGAATATATTTTCAAAAACATTCACAAGATGTAAGTAAAAAATCTTTTGAAGGGTAGACCAGCACATTAATGTGATAGAAAAATAGGGTTTTAATGAGAAAAGGTTATGATGAAGATGGTTTGTGCATAACTGTGGTATTTCATTAGAGAAACCCAGACGACTGCTGATGGCAAAAGGAAAGAGCCTGCTCCCTCACCCGAGGAATATCACGGCTTTATTCTGGAGTCCTGCTCCTGCCGGCTGGACCTCTTTCCCCGTTCCCACCGGGGCCAGTGAAAGCCCAGCCCCCTCTGTCCCGGGGCTTTTTCCCAGGGGGGACGATCCTAGAGGCAGGGACAAGCCACTGCCCAATCAGGGACAAGGTGGGAGTGGAACAGAGTTGGGTTACATTCCAGTGTGGGGGGATGGGCGCGGCCAAGCAGGGACAAACCACATGATACAGTTTCCAAGGGGGACAGGGGATACAATAGAAAAACATTACAAACCCCAATATAAAAATGAAACTCACTTTAAACCAAATTAATACGCTACAACACATAACACTGTGTACTAAATTTTGTCTAAACTTTAAATGTCAAGTGGAATGTGCAAGCTGCCTGTAGAATAAGAAAACTTAAAAGATTATCTCTCCATTAACAGAGTTTAGGGAGGAAAGGTATATTCAGAGCTGAAGGACAATGGACTGTAGCAAATAAGATACATTGACTAGATCTTGGCAGCCATACACCAATCATTTAGGAATTGTCATTTTTGCATATTTGAAAAAATAATTCTACATGTAGACCAATTAGGTAGTCCTATATCTACTGGAATCAGTGGTAAATGATTCCCTAAGATCAGAGATTTCTTGTTTCAGGGAGATAGTCTGAAAAAAATGTCTGACATGTGTAGTTTCTAGCTTTACGAGTAGTTTTTGTATGGGGGGCTTGAAGAGCTGCTTCTGTGCTGATGTCACAGTCTAGAGAAAACCAGTAGTGAATGGTGTCACAACTTAATCACTAGAAATGCTGAATAAAAGGCACGTGTTTATGTTTTGGGGAGTGTTCTTTTGATTTAGGTGGAATGTGCCATGCACACTTAATTTATTGGGGTTAACACAGAGAGGGCTCCTGCTGGTGTCTCAAAAATCACTTTGTTAATAAAGTCTCCCTTTGTGCCTGATGATTACAAATTGCTCTGGAAAAAAAATTGAGCATGTCTGCTTTGCAAAACAGCTGAATAGGCAGTAGCTTACTTTTGTCGTTGATAGCTAAAATAGCATTCAGGTGATTACATCCATGTGCTCTGCTGCTCTGACAGGGGGATTGATGCAGTGTTTTGAGATCAGGGGTTTCGTTGCAGCAGCTTTTATTTCACTATGTGTGTCTTTGGGTCTGGATAACATAAAAGCTCCAAAATTATATTTTTATGGTGAGAGTAAGCCTGCCTTGTTTACTACAAGTTCTAAATAAAGCTTTAGTTAAAAGTTTTATACCTTATTTCACAATTCACAGTTCGGTGGGATACAGGTTTTAGTAAAAATTAGGAACAGCCCACTGAAAAACAAGGTAGTATCTCAAGACAGAATTACGATGTGATCATAGCACCTAAGAAAATACGAAGTATACAATATGATTGTTGCTATTTTTTATAGTACACATATACCATGACATTGATTTTTATTTATTTTATAATCAGTAAACCATTTTTATCAGCTTATTGATTTAATTTCAATGAACACAGTGGAACACTAATTTTTTTATTAAAAATGTTATTTTGGGAAAGGTTAGGGCACTGGGAATTATATTGAGGTAAGTTCAACTCTGAAATTGCTGCTTCAGATCTTGCCAAAGATGAATGCCACCCAGTATATTTTCTGAGCCAAGTTCTTGTTCAGCAGCCTTTGGGAAATGGAACAGTGGTTCTATTGCTATGAATTCTTGTCTATTCTTTATTTATAGTTGCTTATACTGGTGACTTTGTGTGGGATCTCTGTAAAGTCGTAAGACATACCAATGGTTCTGCAGCTGTGCTTAGTACTTCTGCAGAAAAGTGTTTTCAGGCTTATTTTGTACACTGACCACAGGACATGTGTGCACAGAAGAGTGTACTGTAGAAAACAACCAGAGTCTGAAGGAAAATAAGTAAGTGATTGCAATGAATTTTGATCTGGTAATCACATAGAAACTAAAAATCTTTTTTTACACTGAGAAGTTTTTAAATGACTAGTGAACAAGAGGCACATCCACAGTTCACTGAAATTAAAGGATCGTAGGAAACTTGATATGAGGCTTGGGAAGAGGCAGGGCCAGAGCAAAGACACACATCTCGGGTGCACCATTGGCTGCCTCACATGTGTCCATGTGAAGTATAAATGTGTATGTTAGTTTTTACCTTCTTAGGATATCCTGACATGATTTTGCTTTGAATCTGTGGTGATAAAAGTACATAAGAGATACTGTGACTATAACATATCTTTCTCTATGGATCAACCAATTCTTCTTCTGCTTTTATTAAAATATTTATTTAAGGTAAGGAAAATACTCTGTTTTTTGGGGGTGGATAACTAGTCAAAGTGAATGTTGAAACTTGATGGTATATGATTTGGACAGTTTTTTTCCCTATGTTCTCCCTCCCTGTTCACAGGGAGCTCTCGTTTAGTGCTACTAAACATTTCCAGTCTTCTTTCTGCTTAAATTGTTGTAGCTCTTTTCAGATCTTTAATCTGCTTTATTGCCTGCTGCTTTGGGTTTAATGCTCTTCTGCAGAAAAAGCAAGAGATCGCAAAATCTTTAAGTCACCTTTTAGACAGGTATGCTATGAATTAAAAACTTTAATGAGTTCATTATCATACCTCTGGCAGTGGTAAAAAGCAGACCCTTGGGGAGGACTGTAAGAATAGCATAAGAAAATTACCTACACTGTGTAAGTTTTCCGCCATTTGTATCTTAAAGACTTCTTGAGACGGGTGTATTTTCAGTGTAATTTGTGAGCTTCATTGTAGTTCTCTTCTGTGAACTTGAACTTCTGCAAACATGGATGGGCCTCCTCTGACACTTCTTGGAACTTTTAGTACTCATTTTAAGCCTTGTCAGATAAAATACTTAATTTGTGAATAACTGTCTTTTTTTTCCTCTTCTTTAAATCTGGAGCACACGATCTGTGTTTCATCCATCACAATGCTTGTATTTGAAGAGAAAATGAAAATCAATCTCTGAATACTTTTGGCTACTTAAGATTTTCTTGATTTCTGCTGTATTTCCCCTCAACTGCCTCTTTTTCAGACTGAGAATCCTACTTGAGTTTTATGTTGAGACACAATTGATGGCAAAAGTCAATATGTTGCCTTTTGTTGTTTAGGTCTCCCTGGCTCCTGTGTAGGGAGCCTGAAGACAGATTTCAAACTTAGGTCCTTTTGGTCAATTTAATAATTTTGTTTTCATTTTTTGAATTGCTTCAGTCTTTAGATAAGGGCCTAAAAAATGATGTCAAGGTGCTGGCAACAAAAAGGAACATTCTAAATCCCTCTCATTAGGTATAAGTATGGAACTATTTTTGTGTACACTTGAAAACACATTTCTTGTTTTTTAGGTCTAAGTAGGATGTATTTATGTATAGTAAAATGGCAGGTAATTGCTGCTGGTGAAAATTATTAAAAATGGTTAGTTCCATTATTGCCAAATATATATTTTTATCTTTAAAAACAGATTTTCCTACACTTTGAATTGTCTGGGCTAGACAGATTGTGTTTTCAGGGAATGCAGGCAAGCTATACACCCAATATACTGAATTAAAAACCTGCAAATTTTCCTGGAAAAATTTCCTTAAACAATTTTTGTGTATGTTATCAAAAAGTCATTGTGTCAGTTCATTCCAGAAGAGGCATATACCATCTTGTAAAAAATTTATAGAGTTTAAAGGCTTTATAAGCTTTACAAAATTTATACTTCACAATGTATAATTTAAACTCTTAACACTGAGATATTGATAGAGATTTATAGTTATGTTATTCATTGGTTAAAGGAAGCTATGTTAAGCCAAACTGAATTCCAGAGTAAGTTATACTTCAAAAAATAAACATGAGGGTTTTTGCTTTTTATGGTTTTGGTTCAGTTTGAGGGGTTTTTTTGTGTGTGATACATTGCTTTACAGGACAACACAAAGTAATACCATTAATAAAACTCCTAACTTTTATTTTAGTGTCCTAGGGATTTGTATTTGATTTTTATTTTGGTTTAGTTTTCTTGAACTAGGTTTTAAGTTCATTGCTAAAATGGCATTTATTTGTCATCTCAGTTAATTAAGAAAGAAAAAATGGACCACAAAAGACAGAACTGCAGTATTTTATAAATGTTTTGTGATACGAATGGGCATCACATGCTCCGGTTTCTTTGAATGTTAGATCTGATTTGGGTTTATCTTAAACTAGATCCAAGCAGGCCATAATTTTCTGGTTCAAAATGAAATTCAGAGAAGGAAGCTGCTTCTCTGAGGTGTTAAGCCAAAGTCCTTCAAAGGCAGATAAAATTGTCAGAAAGGTAGTGTCAAAAATGCAGAAAACTTGTGTCTAGAATGAGTGTCCTTCTGCAAGAAGCTGAAATGCTGAATGAAATTTGCATTGCCATGGCTAAATTAATAAATTCTTTCTTTACATCTTGAAAGTGGCTATTTGTTATTCTGAAATAGTGAAAAATTTGAAAGTGATGCCAGTAAAGTTTTTAACATATAATACAAGAATAGGATGGAGACCTCCAGCTCCTGCTGCCTGTAACTGTGGCTGCAGTATGAACATTGCAATTGAAATTTCTGACATTGTTTCCAGTATAAAATGATGACAGCTTTCTGTCATATTTGGGTTGGCTGACATAATTTTTCCACCTCTGGAGAGTGTCGCAGTGTCCCTCACGCCTGGCAGGTGTTGACCACAGGCTAGCTCAGTTTTTGCACTGCGGCAGCGTGGATTGGTCGGGGTTACAGGCTGGGCGAGTAACCTCCTCCCGGTGGGTTTTTGGTTCCCCACACTGGCCGATTGTCCTGATGTTGTCATGACTAAGGCGGTGGAAAAAGGGTCGACTCTCTTTGAGCAGGGTTAAAGGTGGTTTATTAAGGGGAGTCCGGCAAGGAGCTCTGCCTCTGACCCTTGCTGCCCAGAGAGAGCCCAGATCAAAGCCGAACAGCAACTTATAAAAGGGGGAGGATCCAGGGGTGGCGGCAATGGGTCAGCCAATAAGGGAACACGGGGGTGTAACAGGGGGTGTCAACCTCTGAACAAAGAACGAATCACAAGAGGGGAGGAGGGGATTCCCTGGGCACCAGCCTATCACTCGATGCCTCCCCTGGATCTTTCCAGAAGCCAGGGAAGGGTCCCGAAGTGACAGACAGGGCGACCAAGAGGAGAGAGAGGGGATTGACAGGGACAGGTGGAAAGGGGGTGATTGACATTAAACAACTGGTTATATAACTAACTCATAGGGGGGAAAACATTACAGAAAAGGGGGGGGGGGGTGCACAGTGGAATGAACCATTACAAAAAAACTTACAAAACTTACAAAAATAACTTGATAAACAACTCTTGCACCACCACAGGAGAGAGAAATAAAACTAGAACCTGTACCTGCAGAACTTGTGAAATATAAGGAGGTCTCTGTGTGTCACACAGCAGAGCTGGTGATACTCGTCCATGTACAAACAGTTGCTAGCTGAGACGCTCTAGGTAAAATGAATTAAAATTGACAGAGTTTAATTGTTTAGTTAGAGGTGTGTTTGCTGCATTTTGTACTAAGTTGTGTTCATGTATGTTTGTGTTACAGGGTGCACAGTGTGTAGACTGCGACCAGGCGAAGAAACCTGCTAGAATAGCTTTGATGGAGTGGACTGAACTGCCCAAAGGAGAGGATCC
Organism: Hirundo rustica; assembly: GCF_015227805.2. Lineage (NCBI taxonomy): Eukaryota > Metazoa > Chordata > Aves > Passeriformes > Hirundinidae > Hirundo > Hirundo rustica. The sequence continues at coordinate 40,368,104 of NC_053453.1, forward strand.
AGACTATTACATTCTGACATACCAGCAAGCAGATGCTTTCAGTCAAAAAGTATATTTTATCAATCTAAGCAATAAGTTGTTTCATGTTATTTAAGCTGTATGTAGCAGTAATTAATAGCACTATGTGCTTGTTTGGTTTGTTGTTTTCTTTCTAAAAAAAAAAAAAAGTTAAAAAATATAGTAAAATAGCAAAAAAAGAGAAAATTTGGAAAAAATGTATTGGTTTTTTTAATTCATGTCATTTACATCTACTATTACTATTACTGAAGCCAGTAGGAGTCAAGGACCCTTAAGTATCCTGTTGAATAAGGTTGGATAGTCATATGCTCAAAATTAAAAATATGCCAATTCTTCAAGGTACTGTGGTTTGAAGGAGCAGTTTAACTTCTCCAGGAGAGGCACAGACACTACCCCTGGATCTCAGCGGGACAGCATTGTTCTTATTTTGAAGGATGTTCTGGAATTTAAAGAAAATACGGGGGATTCAATACGAAGGTGTTTGTTATTAAAGTGATTTCTAACAGGCTTTGTTTCAAATGCATTGGATGTTTTACAGTGTAACTGCAGCCTCAAGTTTGATGTGAAGCAATATAAGCTCTCCTTCTGAAAGCTCACTTATATACTGTATTTTTATTACTTTCACTATATTCAGAAATTCTTTTAAATTGCAGAATGTAAGAAACACTTCTAAACTTGAACGGAAATCTGTCAGTACTACGGTTCTGCTTGAGGAAAATAGGAAGTATGATATTACAATAGAATCCCTGAAAAATGGCCAAATCATAAGTGTAAAATCATTTAAAACACGTAAGTTGAGTAACACAAAAATATTTTAGTATCTTTATAGTTGGTCTAATACTGAAGATTAAAAAGTAGGGGTTCAGATCCCGAGGTTACTCACGTATTTAGAAACTTTGCATTGATGTATGTTTTCAGCCATGAAGTGCTGAAGGAATTACTTAATATAATGTGTTTGGTTAGTGTAACAATTCTAAAAGATGGGACTGATGTAAAAATTTGTGAGATTTTTAAATATTACAGGTTTTTCTATACTATAGTAATTCTAGGAGAAGAAATTTATAAAAGAGGACCTTGGAAAAAGTTACTTAAAGCCTGGAAATTTCATAACAACATAGGGTCATTGTCTTATATAAATTAAAAAAAAAAAAAAAAAAAAGTTTCAACTTTATAACAGTACCTCCTTAAAAAGGGTTAATAAGTATCTTGACGATCTTAACATTGTGACTAACTGGGACAGACTTTCAGTATTAGAATATATAAGTTTATAAAAACATCATTTATAACTGTAAATCCATTCAGGACCACAAGTCCCACTGTGGGACCAGAATGAAGGGGCTTTCCAATCTTACTTTGTCAATTAAAATAGTTTATAGCATTACCTTTGTACACATTGCAAGGTCATACAATTGCATAGCTTTGGAATACAGACTTCTATCTGAATTCAAACAACATAGTTGGGAAAAAACCCACAGTAAGTTGAAAGCATTGCAGGAGCCATCAGCTGATAAAAGAACATTCAGTAAGCTACATGAAATGGTTTTGCTGCTAATGTGTTACTGCACTTAGTGTCTATTATTTAGCCAATATTCTATCTGAATATGTACTTTTTCTGTTCAAACACTCCTGAAAGTGAGCACTTTTATCTCTGCTTGCTTCAGATGTAAGCTAACATATGATGAAAATAAAGGAAAACATGACTTTCTTAAATGATGCTACATATCCTTCTCTAGTGGTGCTATCCCTCATCACTTCTCCAAAGAAAAAAAGTAATAATATTGATGAAACACACCTTTGAGTTATTTATTTCATTGTGGCAAACACAGATTTTATTTTTTCATTGTCTACTAGGTGGAATTTCAGAAAATGACATCAAAATATTTGTGACAGCTACTACAGTGTCTTTGAATTGGAGTATGATGATCAAAGAATTTTCAGTTTCTTTTTTCCTGAATGGTACTTCTCAGATTATAAAAAGACCCAGTGGGTTCTTTGTATGGAGAAATTTGACATCTGCCACAATTTATACATTTAAGTTTATATTTGAACAATTAAATCCTGAATTTGTAAATGTGTCTCAAACACTGGATATTCAAGCTCAAACAGGTATATATTTCAGTTTCTTGTAGTCACAGTGAATGCAAGTTAGTACTGCATATTTTCTAGAAGGGTTAAGGGTAAATTGTGAAATCCTGTATTCCATTTTATGTATTTTAGTAGATATAGATGTTATTTCTAGAAAGAGGAAATAAATTGAATGTTAATTGCATAGGAAGGAAGGTTATTTCTAATTAATACTTCTTAGCATTTTAGGAGCAAGAATTCAAATTTACATTTGCAGATATTTTAACTATATTTTTGCAGTCTAATACAGAGTAAAGTCACTTTTGAAGTTAAGCCTTGTAACTACTGGAGTGTATGGGTTGAATTTCCTATGTAGTTTCAATAAAAAGGCAAAAGAAATCCTGAATTCAATAAGGATTTGGAACACTTTCTGAAGCTTTCAAAATTATGAGATTTTTTTATTGTTGAGTGGCAAGCTTAGCTGTGTTTTTTTCTTAGAAGTACTGTGATTCTGGGTATATTATGGCTTGGTCATGTATCCTCATTCCTTTAAATGTGCTGCTCTCATAATGCAACCTCGAATCTTTAAAATTAGATACACAAAATAAAGGATAATATACAATCCAATTCAAGAAAATAATTATTTTCCTAAACTCAAAAAGTTATTAAAAGCAAATATGTTAAATTAATTTTTTAATTTAAAAAATTGAATCATCAGAAACAAAACTTTAAAATTAATTTCTTTTCTAGAGTGTGACAAAGATTAATGATTTTTTTTTTTCTCTTCCCCGCCCCCCCCCCTCCCCCCCCTCCCCACCCCGGGTTGCTGTTGCAGCTTTTAGTTCAGTCAACCAGATTTTCTGAAAACACTCAGGACTTTGAAGGAGTGTTGGTTTATAATCACTGAATGTTTTGGGGGTTGAAATAATGACTTAATTAAATGCTATTGTCCTCAAAATATCTGTGTAATTAAAGAAATCAGCACCAGTGCCATGAGTAATACAGCATATCTTTGAAATCTTGTCCTTGTTCACCTTTAGACACTTGTTTCCCAGGGTGGGTGGCATTCCAGAGCAGCTGCTACCAAATGGGTAAGGAGAGCAAGCCATGGAAGGTGGCACAACAAACCTGCAAAACCTCTTCACAAGGGGCACATCTTCTCAGCATAGGGAGTGAAGAAGAACATGGGTTTGTGTTGTCATATCTCCAGAAAATTAGTCGAATAATCATGTTGTGGATAGGTCTTAATGACCTAAAGGTCAGTATATTTTATCATCTTTGTTATTACTGATATGGAAACAGGAGAATTTTGAAATAGAGAAGCCAATCCTTTGGAATAAAAAGTTGCTAAGAAACATCGGTTATTTGTTCATATAGGTATTAGTAATTAGATGAAGAATCATTGTTTCTCCCTATTTAGAAATACTGAAAATATTTAGACGGCCATAGCTGAGGAAAAAAAACCACACAGTGTACACTTAACCTGTAATTTTGTGCGCGCGTGTGTGTGTGTGTGACAGTGCGTGTTACTTATTTTCGGAGACATTATTTCGCCTGTAGGTGGTGCTGCATTACCAGATTTTAAATCTCAGTCTACACACTTGTTACTATGGATATCAAAGTCTGGGGTTGGCTTTCTCAGTTTTGATGCAGGTTTGAAATGTTGAGTGTTGAGCTTAGTGAGGTCTGTCCAGTAGAGATGGAGCAAGGTGTTTCTTCTAAAATATTTTCTGTTCTGTGTATTTGGGATACGAAAGTTCTTAATGGCACATCTGCTGTTACAAAATGATTCAGTTTGGGGTGGTGCGTGGTTTTGGAAGAACTATGGACATGAATAAAAGTATTGGGAAAGCTCTTGGAAAGATGGAGGCATTGTACCAGAAATGTGGGACGCAGGCTTCTGTGATTTGGTTTAATGAAAACTTATCTCATACTGAGTATAGAAGGCTGGCAGAAAGTCAGTGGTTTTTGTTTTAAAAAATCTGCACCCTGAAATTTAATTTTAATATTGTTTTGGTAAAATTATTTTAAAGTTATTTTACTGTGAAAATAGTAAAACCAAAGCAAACTTTGTGTGTCAGAGCAGGAATGGTGTCACACCACATGTCATAGAGATAGAAAAATTCCCTTTTTTGCAGACTTTGTTAAAAAATGGGACTACACAAATAAGTCAGAATGGGATAGCATGCAGACTGGGGAAATGTAAATCTGTGTTTGAGAAGCACTGTAGCCATCCTGGTTAATAAAGCACCAGGAATATATGCACTTTACAGGTAATATTATTTTGTTAATCCAACTCCAAAGTAACTTCTCAAATTGCTGTTAGTTGTCGCGGTGCTGTTCCTCGCGCTGATGAGCGCGGCCACGGGCTAGCTCAGTCTCCTGCACCGCGGCAACGTATGAGGTCGGGGTGGCAAGCCGGGCGAGCCACCTCCTCCCTGTGGGTCTTGGTTCCCCTCTCAGCGACGGCCAGCAGATGGCGAATGCAACCCACGGCAGCCAATCAAAAGGCGGACTCCTCTGGGCTCAGTTAAACAGGATTTTATTCAGGGGGAGAGGCAGCACGGGGCTCAGCACTCTCTGACCCACCGCCCAGAAGAGACCCCGGGGGCAGGCGTGCACGAGCTTTTAAAGTGGGGTGGAAACAGGGGTGGCGACAACCGGTCAGCCAGTCACAGGGATCGGGGGGGGTTAACCGGGGGTGTGAACCATGGGACTGGGGACCAATCACAAAATGAGGGGAGGGGGTCTCCCGGGCCCCAGCCTATTACTCGGCACCCTTCCCGGAGGATTCTAGAAGCCAGGGAAGGGTCTCTGAGTTACAGGCAGGCGACCACGAGGAGGGGGGGCGGGGATTGACAGCGACAGGTGCAGGGAAGGGATGAATGACAGAAAACGTCGGGTTTTACAATAGACAAAACAACCGATGCAGAAGGGAAAACCAATGCAGAACACAGGGGTATACAGTGAACGAAACCATTATAAAAATAACTTAAAAATATTACAAAAATAACTTAATAACTTAATAAAAACAATTCTCACACCACCACAGTTAGTTTTACATCGTAGTGATATTTCTTGTAACCGACTGGGTATTTTAGAAATAAGGCACTATTCCTCAGAAGCATTACAATTTTTGCAAGTTAGAAAGAGTACTAAAATGTTGGGGTTTTTTAAGCTCTGATTACACAGAAAAGAGATTGCCAGTTTGGAATTTGATGGTTAGTCAACTATTTAATCATTACATGCATTTTGATGCTTGTGGGAGTCAGTCAGTTAAATGGACTAGATGAGAACCATGTTTTAAGAATAACAAGGTATAATAATATGATGCTTGTTTTACAAGAATTTCTTTCCTAAATATTTGTACTTAATTAAGGTGTTCAAGTACTGTCTGAGCATGTTTCAATTTGAAATGTCATTGTTGTCACCTGTTGTCATCTTATGAGAATTCTGAATTGTACTTGCGCCAAATTGCACTTACCTCAGGAGTTCAAATATCATGGGACACACAGTACAAGTCACAGAATTTCTTTAAAATCTGAGATTTGAGTTGCAGATTAAATTATTTTTGCTTTCTTATTAGTATTTGAAGCATTAGGAAGTTATATCTCTTTTCAAAAACAATTTTATCAATTTCTATTTTTCTCCAAGAATGCCAGGGCTTGAAATACTTGCTGAAAGTAAGTCAAAAAGAAAGTAAGCTCTGAGTAGGTTAAAGCTGGAGCTATCACCTACTCAGGAGATTTCTGCAGCCTTAGGAAAACTGCCAAGTACCGTGACACTGATAAAAATTAGCAGCACTGTGAGCAGGATTAGTTCTGTATTAACATTTGTATTCTCACAGTTTCTCCTTCTTTAACCCTGCTTTCATCTGCATCTGAATTCAAACCCTTCCTGATGAGGGCAGTCATTCCGTGGAATGCAGCAGAGACCCTGGAGGTGTAGGTTAGTGCATGAATGAATGGAGTACTTTGGTGGTACCCCCATGTCTGTCCTGACACTCTGTGCAGTTCTTCGGTTAGGAAGTGTAAAAGGTAGCCCGATTGTTTACTGTGCTTTCTCTTGCAAGCCTTGCTGCAGAGGTTTATGTCGTTGTAGTATTCCGTGGTTTCCTGTGTCTGTCATTAACTCTAGTGTCTAGGAAGACCATTTAAAACAAAACAAAACAAAACAAAACAAAACAAAAAAAAAAAAAAAAAAAAAAAAAAACAACAAAAAAACCAAAAAAAAAAAAAAACAAAAAAAAACCCACCCAAGAAACCAAAACAAAACACAAAACCAGCATTGTTCTGTGTAGCATTTCTGAACCGGCGGACTATATGTGCAAATTCTCCTGAAAGACAAGTTCAAGTATTTCATACCATTAAAGATGCACTTTGCTCTCTTGGGAAGAGAAAAGTATCACAATATTTTATTTAATTTTTTCAACACAAAAAAATAGGCTTATTCTCAACAAACATGATTTAGCATTTTCTCAGGGAAATGAAAAAAGAGCTTTATCCCCCCCCCTCCCCTCTTCTGAGCATCTCTAATAAAAGAATAAACAACAGAAGTCTTAAAATGATGGTGGTACCTGAACTTTTCTCCACTGAAGTACTTAAAGTGTTCACTTGACCTGTAGGACCACAGACCTGCTATGTCTGAAAGCACTTAGGTTCTTTTACCTCTGGAGAGTGCCCCAATGCCATGCCTAAACGTTCTGGGTTTTCTATTAATCCCCTGTAGATATCAGAATATGTTAGTGTATTGCAGATTGAAGCCTGTGTCCCACTGGAGGGCTCTGCCTTGCGATGCTGTAAGCAGATTCTGCAAGCATCTTTCCTCCCAAAGGTCATGTTGCCTCACCCTAAGGTTTGCAGAGCTCTGCTGGACAACCAGAAAGTACCTCAAAGGTTAGAAACCTGGAGTGAGGTGTCAGTGAGTGTCCTAACAGCTGAGAAACCGGCACACAGGAGGAGGGTGAAAGATAGTATTTCCTCATCTGACTGTGGATCTAGCCATGTTTTTTTTTTTCAGCTAAATATTTTTATTTTCATTCTCAGTTTATGAGTATTTTTGACTGAAGGATTTTTTAAGTGAATACACTTTTTAGAAAATTATCCATACAAGATTATTAAGTTATTTGATTAATAATGATTTCTAAAGTCTTGTTTGTAATGATGAAACATACTCATTTATATTATATTATATTATATTATATTATATTATATTATATTATATTATATTATATTATATTATATTATTATCTTGTAATCTTTTGCAATAGAAGGGATGGAATTTTATATTGAAACCTTTATTAAAAATAGAGCTATATAATTTACTTGTAAAAATGAAGTAGGTAAATTTTGGATATTTAGGAATACACTTGCAATGAGGGAAACCTTAATAATTTATAGAGATAATCTAAAAAATCTGGATTTTAATTCAATTTTTTTTTCAATCTAGGAAGAAGGTCAGCTCTTGTGGACAGATGGCTCTCCTTATCTTTTAAAAGACAGTATCTCATCTCTGTCAGTGATACCAGAAAATCAAACTGATTGCTATGCCCTTCAGAGAGATCCCACTGGCTCAGACTATTCACAGGATTTTTCTGCTGTGTACAGCTACCATATATTTGTGAATATGAATGTAATGATTTTTTTTAATCTTTTGCATTTATTCTTAAAAGCCTTGCACTGATTACATTTATATTTAAAGACACAAATATAAAAATAAAAGGGTTTTAATGATTTTTTTTTCCTTTTTTGATGTTCTTTTTCAGTACCTCTGGCTCCAGAAAACTTCATGTTTGATGTGCGTGATGTCAAGACAGCTGAGGCTGTATTTGTGTGGAGCACTATGGACATGTGGCTTAAGTCAGGCTTTGCACTTATACTTAAGTACTATCTTGATCAGTGGAAACCATACATTCTGAACTTGCCTGTGAATACAACTTAAACAAAAATTGGGCAGCTGTCTCCAGGCCTTCGATATAGTTTCTTATTAGCAGCAAGGAACCCAGAAGGAGCCCAGACTAGTTTATGTCCAATTCTGAAGGTAGAAACAAGTTAGAAACAAAATAAATAGCAGTAATAACAAGTTAGCAATATATTTTTTATGTTTTCCCTTTAATTGCACTGTTTCCTGGATTCTCTGTTTATCAAAATTCACTGTCACTGATACACTGTCAAGGTTGCTTTGTTGGGTTTGCTTTAATAGTATTTAGCCTGTATGTAAGTGTGCATTTTTGGGTTTTCAGGCTCTATTTAAAACAAGCAAACACACAAACAAACAAACAAAATGACACTGCAAAACACCCCACAGTTATTGATGAAAGGCATGAGAAACTATTATCGTATTTCTGTTCCTAATCTTACTCAACAGGGCCCTTGCACTTCCAGAAGTTAGAGGCTACCTAATGGAAGCCTCCACAGCATTCATATGGTGTTTCTTTTCATTACTACCTGATCAACATACTGGATACTGAAACCAACATCTGGGAACAGTTGCCAGTTGAAAAAAGCAAGGCTTCAATAGTCATAGGAAATAGAAAACCTTATCATCAGTATCAGTTATATTTACAGAATATAGCAGAGAAAGGAACTGTAAGCTGCCACGATAAGCCTATATTAATCACAACAGGTGATGTATCCATTTTATAGTTGTTTTATTTCACTAGACAGAGTTTAAATTGAAAATACAGGGCATAAAGCTATTTTTAAAGCCGTGTCAAATTGTGGTTGTTGGGGTACTCTTCAGAACCTTCCAGAATTGTGAAAGTACCAATCTATTTATTTGTTTGTTTGTTTATTCATTTGTCTACTTACAGCATATTAGTATGAACTAAAGAAGTTATATCCTGCTGATAAATTCTGATTTACAGTTTATATCTCTAATTTTAGCAAAGTTAAAACATCACCATGATTTCTCAAATTTTTAGAGCAGACTGTCATCTTTTTACTTCATATGCATCCATTAGAATGGAATATGCTTGAAAAATGAGTCCTTATTTGTTATGAGAAAACAGAAAATAGAATCTGCCTGTAACAGTAGTTGCCATGCAAATTATTTTAAGAAATTATTAAATGAATCAGTAGATTTAAAATAGTGGCATTTTATAAGAAAAAACAAACCTAGAGACATTACTGGAAAGTGATTGTAAAGTGATAGTAAGTTTGATGCATGGTTTTATACTGACATCTTTTTCTTTGATCAAGCTGTCAGTCTACCTACAGCTGTTTTTATTCACTCTGAGGATGTAGAAGAAGAGAGTGTAATCCTTCACTGGAAGCTGCCACAAGAGTGTCAGGAATCCTACATTCAAGTGAAACCTAATGCAGGCATAGGTGAAATGAAGAAGTTTTTATTAAGTAATAAAGAATAATTAAAGGTTGATGACCTAACTCCTGGAATGGTTTATGAAATAGCAGTGGCAAGTGTGAAAAATGGAACTATGAGCGAACTGAAGACCGTTCAATGCACTTTAAGTAAGACATTATTTATGGTGGAAAATACAGATAATAATACACACTTCAGTCTCACTATTGATGCTATCATCTAATAAATTTTGTGGATCGAGTCAATTTGCTAAATAGCCAAGGATTGAAACTTAAATATAATATGTAGAGATCCAGTCATAATTGTTAACAGCAAATTTGATTATTTTTGCAAAGACAATGCAGCCTTGGAAAACATATTAGTACTAGTGACAACTGTGATGGGGAAAACAGCTGGAAATCCAGTTCCTACTGGCAGAGGAAGCTGGGTGAATCATTGATTTGCATTGAAATAGGAAAACATTGGAAGGGTTGAAACAGATTATTGATTTTTGGAGATACATTAGTTGTTCTGAGAACTGTGAGAAAGAGTTGCCCTACCATTAGTGAGAGGCTGCTAGGAAAGAATTAGAAATAATAACAGATGGAAGTAAAAGCTTTGCATTGTTTGTTGAAGCATCTTTCCCATGGATAGGGAAGGGTTTATTGAAGGGTCTTAGTTTACCAAAATGTTGAAATGTTTTTGGTGCAGTATAAATTTTTTGCATATGTGAAAGGGGTGGGCAGGATTCACTTATACATGTAGTATATAAAGGCTGCAGCTGTCAACTTACAGATTTATGAAATGCTGCATTGTCATTTCTTTCTCAAGGATTTCAGTATTTTGGAGAGTAACAGTCTAAATTCTTTTCCAAATTTTTTTTTTTTATGTAGGATTAGATTTAATACCTCATTCACGACACAGATGACAACATTCTAGATGGGATATTTCACAGCTGTCACAGCCAAATATAAGGGAAGAGAACTAAACACGTCAATGTTGTATCCATCAAATGCATCTCATTCTCCATGGCTATCTCCCTGTCCACATCTACATTTCTGTATAGTTTTCCAGTTATCCTGCTTACCTTCTTGGTGGAATTGTGATTGAGAAAGGAAATACCAGTAATAAATAGTTAAAAGTTCAGGTTTATTTTTTCTGAACAAGGACCTGCTATGGTAGCTGTTAATTTGTGCTCTGCAGGAGTATTTCTCAGGGCAGTTGCTCCAGATGCATTATGTGGTTTTCACTTCATTTATTTTCAGCTTATTTAACATGTGGCAATTTTTTTTTCTTCTAGAGCCCAAGCTTGTTCAAATTATAGTTCCGTATGTGCCCTATAGCAATGCTGAGGTACTATTTGTTCGCATGCCCAATATTGGAGTATTTGATGGCATATATGTTACAAGTAAAGAAGGACCTAATGCAAATTCACATTAAAAAGCAATAGTAAAATATCAATTGAAAACCTCACTGCAGGAAGATAATATGATTTCTGTGTCTCCACAGAAAGTGGAAAAATGTTGAGCTCCTTTTACCATATAAATGGCATAAAAACATGTGAGTATTTGAAGTTCTTATAAAATTGTACAATATTAAATCTTGATTTTTGAAACTTTTAAGCTTTATTTTTATTTCAGTGTAATACAAAAGCCATGCTATTCAGAATTATCTTACATATATTTATGTAAGCAATTTACAGGGTTTTTTAGCTGGTTTTTAAACAAGAATATAAGAATCCCTTATAATTTCTAAACTTGCTAAATTATGTTTTTTATATTGTGTATAGAATGTCTAGCAAGCATTTCAGGAATTTAGGCTGTATTAAATTATTGTGCTTGTGGGAGACAAGACACACTTTGACCACTTATTTTAAACAAGTAGATGAGTATCAATGGAGTTACTTCTGTGCCTTGAAATTATTAAGTTTATTTCTCTTGGTGCATCTTTAAGCAAATAATAAAAGTGTTTGGTTCTTCAAGGCAATAAATTCATTCACAAAGACATTAAAAGAATTGTAGTGGACAGGACACCTTTTATCAAAGCCTTTAAAAACAAAATTTTAATAGAAACTTTAAAATGCTATAAAATGCCTCTGAAATTCTCTGTTTCTACTTTCCTATTTTTTTGTTGTATTTATACTTCCATAAGTTTTTCTATTCCCATTTTATAATTTTCCTTTGAAATTCTCTTTTGCTCTGTTTCCTTCAGAACAGAAATGCTATAAAAGGAGAAGTTAAGATAGGATCTAGAGAAGTAATGAAGAAGGGAGAATGAGGGCAAGACAGAAAAATCATCCCTAAATAAAGAAAGCCTTGAAAGCTGATATTTCTTAAAATAAAGTTTTTATTAAAACTTGGGGTTTAATCAATCTTCTGACAGCATTTCCTAAATTTAGTGGGAAACTGCTTTACAAAATTTAGTCTTGTTCTGACTCTTCTGGGGCCTTAAAACTTTGAAAGAAATAAAAATTGTGATGCCCCACATGTATAGTTTTTCCTTAGAAAAAGTGTAAATTTTGGTATATTCCAGACAGAAATGGCTGTGATGGGGATGAAAGAGATGTAGAGAAGAGTGGAAATTGTCCTGTAATGTGATCTGAATTGTACCTAACAAGACTATACAAGTAAGGTATAAAGTGTATTTGTCTAGCCTGATCAACCCAGTTTTGCTGAGCCTTTTTGACAAAATTTAGGTGCATTCTGACCACTGTGGTGGTGCTATTGGAGGGGTTAACTTCATCCTAGAGAACTTTCCCACTTAGGAGTGCCAGCTCTGTCCTCAGGGAGCAATGTAATTTCAACTCTTGTAATTTTAAGATAAAAATGCAAGCAATTTTTCTTAAGTAGTGGCATTACTATATCTTTTTTCTTCCTCTAATTTTTTTTCTTCTCTATTTTATAATTGCTGTGTGTCTGCACACCTGAGATCAGATTTTGCCCTCTGTTAGTCTGTTAGTGATTCTCTAGACTTTTATATCTCCCCAGGCGATATGAAAAGTGTTAGACTGATCAGTGCCTGGGATTGAACAGAGAGCTGTTTTGTGTTCATCTGTAGGTCTGGCAGCTCCCCGGAAGGTACAAGAGGGTGATGTCACTGACACTTCAATACAGGTCTCTTGGGACCGCGCTGGTGGAGATTTCGAGCAGTATGAGGTTACCTGCACTAATTGTGCAAGTGCTTTCAAGGTATGCTGTGTGGAGCACCACCTGTGGATATACACTGCAGCTATTTTTTCAGTCCTCTATTAAGTAGTCAGAGACTGAACGAAAAGCTTTATTCCCATTAAAATAGTTGGATGTGCGGTTTATATACAATAAATTAATTTTGTAAGCAGTTCTATGAAAGATGTACTTGGTTTTCTAAGTTCAGAAGGTCTAGCAAGAAACCGCAACATTTTCCAACCTTAGTCCTGGTAAGCTGTACAGTTTTGCAATTAGAACAGAGAAGTAAGGTTTCAGAGGCAGTATTTTTGTGACAAAAGACATAGAGACAGGTAAGACCACAATGTCAAATTCAGTGTTTGTTTTACTCCATCCATATCTCTTACTTTCTTCTTAAATTTTATTTTTTGTCTCAAAAAAGAAGAATAATTCAACCACTTTTATAGTTTCCTTCTTATTCTTTGACTGCAAGGGACCATTAAGAATCTCAATATAGCTCCTGTGTACAATGAGATACCAAGGTTAACTTCAGGTTGATTCAAGCAGTTTTACAGTCCAGTAACTGATACTTGAATAGCATCTGGCTACCAATATTAGAGAAAACAATTATTTTCTTATACTTCTCTTTAGTGCTTTAATTTTTTTTTCTTAATTTATGACTTTAAGCACACTTAAATGACCGGAACAAAATTAGTTTTATCATGTTTACTCATGATACCCTTACATTTACCCTTACATCACAAGTAAATTTGGGCTTTACTACATTTAGTTTTATTTTGGGTTAGGACATTTGATTCTCTACTGAGAGAGAATCTCTCTCTCTCAGTGTAGTTCTCCTCTATTCTAGTACTTCTAGCTGGTTGACAAGGCCCCTCAGCCTATTAGATCTGGCATGTTATAGTTTCCTCTAAAGGTCACTAATGTGAAAAAATCAAGCATAGTAGATGTGATTGAAAAGGTTCAGCATATGCGATGAAAGATATGTAGTGTTTTGAATTTAAGGAACCACTGAGTTAAAACTGATACAGGAACAATGTAAAATCATTTGTGAGAGAACAAATAACGGAGGCGCAATTATGGAGCAAGTAAATCATGATTCTCTGACATTTCCTTCTCAAGAACTAAGGATTTGAAATTAGAAAATGGAAAGTATAAGAGAAGCAAAAGCAGATGATTGTTTATTAAATTTGTAGATAAATTTCTGCCACAAGGTATTTTGTCCGATGATTGTGATCATAGGTTCAAGTGGAGACCAAATACATTCATAAAAGAAAAATCTGATGAGATTTACTACATAAAAATAGAAATCACCTTTGGTTCATGAAATCCTTGGGCTTCAAATTGCAGTTTGGGGGACTACTGAAACGAATTATCATTCTATGCAATTCTTGCTTTTTCTGCAGATATTTCTTTTTGGCCTTTTGTTGAATAAAAGATAATGTGATAGTTGGGACTTAGGTGTTTGCACAGTATATTGCCTCTTATACTGACATTTCTTTTCCTGAGAAATTGTCCATTTTGGAGGAACTCCACATCAGTGATGTCAGAACTGTGCTATTGCAACATTACAGAGGAACAAATGGCTCGGCTCTGGATTTCCTGGAGGAAAAAAGCCACAGTATATGTTTCTGCAGTGGTAGTAGTCTGTATGTCCTTGAGATAAGGAAGAATGTGACATCATTTGAGTGGAGTTTTTATTGCATTCTGATGATGTGAGTCGTATCGTAAAGAAATGTGTTCAAAATGTATTTTTGAATCAATGCATTTCATTTTATTGTCACATAGTGCCAAGTGCAGTCAAACATCTGAACAGTAGCAGAGACTCTGAATCAATAACTGTTAACTGGTCACCTGCCCAAAATATGTTTGATGGAGATGTTCTTTCAATAAACAGTAAGGTCCTCAATGGGAAGAAAATGCTGCTTTCTGGTGTGAGGTATGACGATTACATTTTAAAAATAACTCACATGAACTCAAAGCAGCTCTTTCCCTGGATATTTAAAATAAATATACTTTGCTGTTGTTTATGTGTTATATGTATTTGATGGTTTAGTTGCCCATGTATTTTAAGAACTGCATTTGTTAATCAAATTGCAATTCTCATGTGATGTGTTTATGCAAAGAAGAACAAAAAACCCACTTGATTGGGGTGAGCACCAGAAGAACCTGTGTGTGACTCTGGATATTTAAATCAATACTTTAAAATTTCTAGTACTGGAACTTGCTGTGAACCATAGTGTATTGCACCCTATTTAAGATTTTATCATACTAAAATATTTTTTGACTCACAAGATATAAACATGTGTACACACATCATGTGTAAATATTATCCATAACAGTATAAAGAATTAACATATAAACATACATGTTTTTTTAGAACCACACAGAACATAATCTCTTCTTTTAATCTTTGTAGAATGCACAAATTTGAGTATCTTCTGCCAGGCACTGATTTCTTAATCAATATTGTGACAACCAATGGATTAAAAAGAAGTCGACCTACTGTCCTCAAGATCAGCACCTGTAGGTTGAGTTTATTAATGACTTTTCATGGTTTCAGATAATTAAGGTTTTTATATTTTAAGGTGTTTCCCAAGAAAAGCTATTCCTTATTAAATCCATGCATCTTAACAATGACTAAATGAATGCTTTTAAGTTTTTTTTTACAATCCAAACATCTTTGAAAGTGGCTAAGTATGTAAAAGCTTTTTAAATGTCAAGTTTCCTCTGCATTAAGTGGGATTTTGCCACTGACTGAATCAGCAGTAGTGTTAGGATGATAAAAAATTTCCAAAAAAATTGACAAAGGTTGACTTTATTTCTGATTTTTTTTTCTAATATTAGAGGTGATTTTAATTTTTTTGGAATTCTTTTTAAGCACAAAGTGAAATCTCTTTCTAGATGGAACTATGAAATAATGAATTCTGTAGATGTAATGTAATGTATTGTGTAGATGTCAATTTCCTTAAAATAAATATAGAGTATTTTTAATCTAAATTTTACATCCTCAGATCGTGATCCACCATCAGATGTACAAGTGTTTGGAAAAGAAGAAAATACAGTCAATTTTTCTTGGAAACTACCAAGAGGAGGATTTGATATGTTTCAGGTGAGATGGGAATGGGAAGAAACCAATGCAGGTTTTTGGGTTTTTTTAATTTCTCAATTAAATTATTATTCTGTATGTGCTGAAAACTCAGTAATAAATATTTTTATAACTCATGTAAGTATTGGAAGGTATACTGTTATTGGAAAAGGTCAGCTAAATATTTACTTCCTATTACATAACAATTAAAAATATTTTAAAATTATACTTTTTATAGCTCTCAAAAATTAATTTTCCAGCTAGTGTGAAATAAGAAAGATCATAGGTCAAGGGTGGAATGTAAGTGCAATGTATTTTTTTTTTTCTTAGATTTTCAAATTTGTAATGCAAATTAATTTAACCAAAGTGAAAAATAAAAAATACCTTCCTTACAGAAGAATATAAATGTTTTGTTTAGAAAATTACAGAATAATTGTCAGGTGTTTTTTTAGATATAGCAATTTATTAGACAAAACTGCAAACCTTGGATACCTGCCATACCCTTCCTTGGGCAGTAATTAGTTTAGGGATTTCCTGAGTGGAGTTAGATATATATAAAGAAAAACAGGGGCTATTCATGAAATTTTTTTTGGTTATTTTTACTTCACAATTTTGTTATGCCCTGTTTAAAAAAATGACACTTTATTATTTAAAACCTGTTCTTGATGTACTAGAAATAGCTAGTACTTCCCTGTTTACCATATCTGTATCTTTTGTGATTTTATAAACTTCAATTTTTTCAATTTCTCATCATTTGTTATTTCAGTTCTCTGTCAAAAATGATCCACAATAGCATTTAAATAGCATAGAACATGTTTTACTATGACATACAGCCAGTCTCTCTTTTGTATCCTGGCTTTTGCAGTCTGTCTTGTATTATCTTAAGCATTTTATAGCCACCGTATCAAAATGTGGTCAACAAAACTTACTATACTGTTGTTTTAACACATCACTTGAACCCATATGGATTTCTAGGTGTAATCTTTCAGTTAACTTACTTGAACAGGATATGCTTTGTTATATAGCATTACCATAAGACTTTGTTTTAATGATTTACATGGTTTTTACCTCAATATTACAGCGCTCAATTATTTTCCTTTTGTTCTCCCATGGCTTCAACTATATCCTTAACTAAACCTGAAATCTGAATATCCTTAGAATAGTTCCTTGACATTTCTTCTTTCTTCATTAGTGTAAAGCTGCAATGATCTTGGTGGACAAGAGCAGTCAACCTCTCACACTATTTACTAGTGCAGCCTGGAGCACATTTACAAATTTTAAAATTAAATTTAATTATCTTGTTCATATTTTGAACCAGTTGAGATACACTTTTGAATATGATAATGCTACTTTTGCCACCCTGCGGAAAATAATTGTCATCTGTAATACTGATCTTTATGTCACAGTATTATTGTTCAGCATCTCATAGAGCGAGCAGCAACATTAGACAGTGCTTTGTCCGTATAAAAAGAGCGTATCCTTAAATCTTTAATGAGAAAGGCTTTCGTAGACTGGTTGCTTAGTAAGGTGCACCTGCATAAAAGGGATCATTTTACTAATCATTTAAAATTAATCCTCCCTGCTCACCAACTTTCTATGCAATATATTGTAGTTTTTAAAGCAAAGAGTAGGAAAGAGTGCACAAAACTTCTTTATACTAGATGTAAATCTTTAATCTATATCTTTGCTTCTAGCATCTTGCAGTGCTGTAATTATAATAAGGTGATGACAGTTTCCAAGATTTTGTTTGTATGAGCAGGCACTGTGCTGGTAAAATAGACATAGGGGAAAAGGATCATTCCTCCCCAGATGAATAGCAACTAAACCCCTCCCCAGATGAATAGCAGCTAACTCCAGTGCTGTCAGGTCACTGCCATGTGTACAACATCCCCCTTCTGCTTAAGGAAATGACTAGCAGAAGGAGAGGACTCGCTACAGACAGCTACAACCCTACTTGGTCTCAGTATTAAGACACATGCCTGAGAAGCGGGTGTTGTTGGAGGTGCTTGTCCAGTGGCCTCCTCTGCAGGGCAGGCATGGGCTGCATCTTGCCTCCCACTGCTGCAGATAGGAACCAGTCTGCAGGGACACTTTTCTATATCTGAAGAAAGAACTGGTGCAGGATTTATTTTTTTTGTCACCTTAGAATTGTCTGGAAAGTCAGAGGGAATCCTCACAGCCTCTAAGACTTAAGCCCCCAGATTTCAATGTCTTGATATCTCCAGCCCTTTTATTCTCTACAGTGGCTCTTAACAGATGAATTTTCAAGGCATAGCAGTGAGCAGAGCTGAGTGACTGATTCCTTGGGAGTTTTTTCAGAATTTCAGCTCTGAACAATGCATGGGTGGATTTCTTTGGTTGAATAGTTTTAGGTATTGTTTGGGTTTTTTTTTTTTCCTTTATTTTGCTATGTTTTACTTTTTTGTTTTGTTTTGAGGGTTTTTTTTGCCAGAAAGGTACAGAGTTACTTAATTGTACAGCTCATCAGCATAGCTGTGAGACTGAGCAATCAGAGTACACTTTGTTATTCTTCAAGAGCAAAAACCTGTAAGCCTTGACTTCACTTTGCTTCCTCCATCTTACTTTCTAATATTAAAGTCATTGCTTTCACTACTGAGCTATTAAGGAATACTGGAGTTCCACATTGGTGGAACATAATATAAAGCTCCTTGTTTCTTTTTGTATTTAAAATGTCAAAAACCTTCTAAATATTTGTATACTAACAGGTAGTATAAAATCCCTGAGCATTACTTTTATGAACTTAAATAGTCTAATATAAGGAATTCTTTTGCTTTGATGGCTTTTATATTGTCTGATGAATAATGAAAAGCTGCTTACCAGAACTATTTATGAGAGCAGAGATCAGCAGAGCTGTAGTGAAAAATCTGATGCCTGGAACAGAATACATTTTTCAGTTAAGGACAATTAAAGGCTCGGATTCCTCTGTGGCTGTGGAGAAAAAGTCATCACAAGTAAGGAAATACCTTATAAATTGTCTTTTTGAAAACCAGTAAATGTTCAGAGACATTTAAGTCATTGTTTGTAAGTAACTCAAAAAGGCCACAGAGCTCAAAATGAAACTTCAGCTTTGGGAGGAAAGTTGTGCTTCTTCTTGTCATTGTTGTTTAAATAGGAGCCTTGTACATAACTCGCTGGATTTAGGTTTAGGAGTCTAGACATGGCTGAAAATAGCTCTTTGAAAAAAGCTTCCAGCTCTAAAAAAGCAAGATCTTGCAAGAATAACTTCCTATACTTTCATAATTACCTTGCATTTTGTTTACAATTGTTTCTGTATCTCCTTAGTCCTTGCAAGCCCATGGTCTCAGACTGGAGTACTGCTCCTGTGCAAGGACACAGAATGTTTAAGACAGTAGGAGGAATTGTGCTTCAGAGTGCTTAACAAGGTCCAGAAACCAATATCTTGCACTCATTTTCTGTCTCTGAGGAAACACATATTTTCTGATGCTCTTGTGATACAACATAAAAAAGAGGGAAGTTTATTTGTGGCATAAATTTGAAGAATATTTATATTGAATTCTGGACTTCCAAAGCAGATAAAGATCAGCTAGTTGTGATCAGAAAATTAATCAACTCCCAGGTTTATATGCATGCATGTCATAGGCCTCCTCTCTTCTTTGATGGATATTCTGTGGCTTGTTTGCACTATAACTCCTTAACTGAGTTAATAATCGAGGAGGCACTGCACTTAGTTTTTCAAAGATAAGTGAATCTTTGGGAAAAAAAAAAAAAAAAAAAAAGCCAAAATACAAACCAGAAGAAGACCTGCGGATTCCTGTGAATGAAACATGCAGCAGAATATTCATTATCATGGTCCTGAAGATGCTTTTTTCCTCAGGTAAATATTTTCAAGAGAACTGTGGATGGGTCCTGAGTATGCCTATATTATGGGAAGCTTACTCTATAATTTTAATGGTAAAACCTTAGGATTTTTTCATGATAAGTAATAATAGGCCTATGTTAATTAGTATTTTTCATAAAGCTTCAAGCAAGATAAACCAATTATGTGGGAGATTCAATTTTTAGGAGGAACGGAAACATTTTTCTTTCCCAAGCAGCTGTGCAGCACAGATTAATGGAAGGGTTATTAGTGAATTATCTGTGATTTTAGGAATCTTAATATAATAAAAAATACTATTTAGAAAGGAAAAAAAAGGGATAATCACTGAAACTGTGCTATTTACTGTGTCTCTAAGTGAGCAGATATACAGTTTTCTAAAATTTTGTGGCATATAATGTATTTTAGGAAACTTTGGAGTGACTAAAATCTCTGCTATGCTTATGAAATGTTCTATTTTCATTCTGTTGTACCAGTGAGCAATGTTACTGTTCTTAGAGAGGACCTGATAAAATTGAAATTTTCTTCCAAAAATTTCATAATGCACACAGGAGGTATATCCCCAGGTTTTATTTACTCTGTGCAACATAAGGCACTGTTTTCTGTATATCCATACCAAGAGTTCTAAAATTTGTATCCATATTTCATGACGTTTTGAAGTCTCAAAACACTCATGTAAGTAAAAACCATTTAATTTTAAAAGCTGGGGGGTTTTTATGTTTTAAGAGCTAGGTATTAATTTTTTCTTTATTAATCTCTGTATTAATTTTTACTGTAGAACCTGCTGGGATATGTGGTCTGACATTAAAAATGGTAAATACTTCCTCTGCATCTCTAATGTGAAATCCAACCAAGACTAACTTCACTTCTTATAAAGCATCTTTATCAAACAACACCTTTATAAAAACATTCAGAATTCCAAGAACAATGACTGACTTCAGTGCTATAGACATGACTGCTAGGGGCATTTATAATTTCACACTGAAAAGACTAAAAGGAAATATTGAAGGAGCTTCTGCTTTCTTTGCATTTGTAACACGTCTATGTGGTTTCCTGCTTCCTCTGCCGGTGAATGGTAGCTGTGCCTAAGAGTGCATGTTTATCCAGCTTCATAGAATAATTATGAAATTTGAAGAGATCTTACATGTAATAGTCTACTGTCATTGTGGGCATATATTACTTATATCCTATTCAACCTGCATGTAGTAATAGCTGTTGGAAACATGTCTTCAGCTGTGCTGCATCTCTTTTGGCCGTTTTCAATATTTCGGATCTTATCCTGCAAAGAGTTACGCACAAGCTGAATTTTACCTTATAATTATTTCAGTAGTTTTTTCTACAGTGAGTGAAGTTAAAAATAGGTTTAGAAATATCTGTAGAATTAAGGCTTTAGATTGTAAGCTACACTCAGAAATTAATTGTGGGTCTGTACAAGAAGACCTCTATAAACATAAAAGCCAGCTTTAATGGCTGTTGAGATCCATGCAAATAATAAGACCAATGAGAGCAGTAGGACTCAAAACCTGTAAGAGTATACTAAAAGGAAGAACCTATGCTCTCAGTTAAACTTGCACATATATTATTGATATATATTTTTGTTACGTTAGTGTCAAAATAAAACCATGAGTTAAAAATCATGCATATGAGACAATTGCAGATGAAATGTAAAATCTAAAGTTAATATTTTGATATATTAATATTTCAGATTATTTGATGGCAGAACTGGAGCAATCTGTTTGAAATTCTGCAACTTTGTATAGTCTGTGTAAAGAGTTATCAAAGATACATAATTTTAGCAGATTTACAGCAAATAAGAAAGGAATGGAAATCTTTCAGAGTTGAAGCTATACATTGTTCAGACTGCACACTATGATACTGTTGTAAAAACTACTAGAAGAGTTAGTCTGAATTCAGAGGAACCATGTTAGGCAGACAGAGGACTGAGTGCAAGGGTGAATCCGAAGTGAGACAAAGACCATCACTGACTGAACTTGCTCTGAGAGATGAGCATGGGGAAAGCTGATAGTTGTACATGAGTTCCAAAGTAGAAAGAAAACAGATGAACATGGCTAGAGATTGTACAGGTGAACAAATTATACAGTCTTACATGTAGATAATATTTTAATGACCTACTGAAGAATTTAAAATCTGATTCATTATTAGGCTTAGAGTGAATAATACACATTTAAAGGTGCTTTTAAATGAGAAGAAAATGAGATGTGATATGAGCAGGTGGAAATTTGGCTTTAATAAAAGGAGTAGATAAAACAAATTGTGGGATCTTAACTGACTAGTGTTCATGGAATTACTGGGATTCCAAATGCATGAAATGTATAAAAGAATTATCAACCCTGTGGCTATAGCAGAACAGACACTAGCTATACCTTGAATTTCAGCTGTAGCAGTAGTTAGGTCAGCAGTAGTGCTAACTTCAAGGTTGAGGACAGCAGAAACACCAGGACTGTGCAGAGATTTTGTTGCTAACTGAACACTGTGCAGAGACACTTGAGCTTGCTATCTGCGAACAGGCAACCCAGCATAGCTGGGAGGCCATCAACCAAATCCAGATGTAATATAACAACTGTAGTATCACATGCTGCCATATGCAGTCTAATCCCTTGTATAGCAAGTAAACTCTTCTTGGATGCTTTTCTATTCATTGTAGCTATTAATATATTTTAAATGGAGTTATTTAAGCTAATGTCTTTTATTCCAAAATTCTCTTTCAGAACCTGCAAAGCCAGAAGGTCTTAAATTCTTTAATGTGTCATCTTTTTTTTTTTTTTTTTTTTTCACTGTATTGGAGGCTACCGTATGGACTTGTAGATAGATTTCCTGTGGATCTTGTTCCTAATAATGCTTCTGTTGTTATCCTAGATCTTGGACTTAGAGAGTATCAAGTAGGTGCTTTCATTACAGGACTAGCAGGGCAGGCTTTTCCTTATGCGCTGTGCTGATGAGGAATTCAAGCTTTCCTTCTTAGCTGTTCAATGCATATATGAACATGAAAGTATTAATGAAAAAATGGTGGGATGGGAGCAAATTTTAGCATCCACAGTTTGCTACCTAATATCAGCTAGTGAACTTACTCCTTTTTTAAAGTCTACTACAAGGACAGAGACCGTCATCCAAGGTTTCATGAATAGTTTAACAAGGGAAGGGCAGAGCTATTGAATAGTACAGACTCATTAATTGTGTACTTGCCAGGAAGATCTCTGCTTGAATCATTAATGCAAGTGACATTTCACTGCCTAGCCATCAAAAAGATATAGGAGCACTTTTTGATTCTGCTGGAACATATAATATAAACAGAAATAATGGTTGTTCTGGATGTTTTGCTTTTGTTTTTCATTGGAACTGCAAAGATACAGGTATTTTATATAATTTCTTGCTAAAAAAGTCAATAATTATGTTTTCTGAAAAGGATGGGTTAGTTTAAGGGTCAAAAACTTGTTTTTCAGTTGCTTTTTTGTTGATTCTTTCAAAAAGGAGTTTCATAATGCTTCATATTTACTTTGATGATGATAATACAGAAAAACCTCTATAGATACCTTGATAGGGGACTTTGGGATAAAATTAATAGTTAATTTTGTTGTTCTTTATTATTGACTGTTGTGCAGATCTTATGAAGGGTATTTGACAGAAAAATACTGTAGCTACCAGATGTAAACAATTATTTTTAGTAATAAATTGCTCAAATTTTTCTGGGATTTTTTGTGCTTTGTTTTGTAGGGGTTTTTTTCTGTTTGTGGGGTTTTGTTTGTTTGTTTTTGTTTTTGTTTTTGTGGGGTGGGTCTTCATTTTTGTGATTCTTTGTAAAGGCTTAAATAAATACCTATGTCTTATTTCAGGCTGATTTTTCCAATACTGTTCCTGGAACGACATACAGTGTTTCAGTTTCTGCAGTTTCTTCTTCAGCCTATAGTTCATCTGCAAGTAAAACTGTGACAACAAATGTGACAAGTGAGTTAAAAATGACTGATGAAATTTTGTTAATTTTTTAAACTGTACTTTCTTATGTTTATTATGTGCACAGTAATGTCTAAGAAATTATAATCAGTTTTGAAAAGTAATAAAAATTTTTCATCTTCTTTAACCATTTAAAAATACACTGAATCTGAAGTGTTCTATGACAGCTTAAGAATTTACAAGCTATTGAAAAATTTGCTGTTGGGTCATGTAATAATATCCAGACCCTGATTTATATCTATAGTGGTTCATAAAGAAACATTCAGAGCTATTTCCAAAACAATGTTGCCAAAGAAGATGTGCTTTTTAAGAGAGTGCACTTTAATTGAGTGCTAGAATATGTCAGATGTCACATTGGCTTAAACTTTGTTTTTTTAACAAAGATCTTGAGCAATACATTTTTTACATTCTCATAAAAGAATGTTTCTGGTGTTTCAAAATTACCTAATACTTTCTAACAGGACTCTAGCCAGAAAAAGAGCTTTTTATTCAGAAATACATCCGTTTTCAGTAGTTTTATGAGATTATGCTGGCAGATAGTTTAATTCCTCTAGAGCATCGATGAATGTCTCCACACTCATGAATCTTAGTTGAAATTTTTTTACGTGTGTGTATTTGTGTGTGTGTATGTAAGTGTGCAAATACATTCATAATTTTTTAAAAATATATTTTTTTAGATCCTGGGCCACCTGTATTCCTTGCAGGTGAACGAGTGGGTTCTGCTGGGATTCTGCTGTCATGGAATGCACCACTCTATCCAAATGGGAGAATTCTCTCCTATGTTGTTAAATATAAAGAAGTCTGCCCATGGATGCAAACAGCTTATACACAGGTCACAACAAAGCCAGATAATCTGGAAGTTCTTCTCACCAGTCTTAATCCTGGAACAACTTATGAAATTATGGTAAAATCTTTACAAGTGCCTCTTAGCATTTTGAATTCTGATTTTTTGTAAATTGTGTGAGTTTATAGTAGGTTCCTGCGGAGTTTTCTGAGGGAACATGTTATTTACTGTTGCTGTATAACAAAACATATTAGCGAGATATGAATATATATGAGTTGAGTTTATATGAGTAGTGTTTTTAAAATCTACTTGAAAATGTTCCAGTCAAACTTGCACTGAAATGTACCTTCTTCTACTGATATTCGTATTAACATATGGCATTATGTGGTAAAACATAAAAAGCAAAGGGTAGGCTTTTTGGAAACATCTAAATCCTTCCTTATCTTCACTGAGTTTTAATCTTTCAAATGACTGGTGTGCTTTGTACATTATATGTAGATTACTAGATCATCTCAGCCAGATCCAGAAAAGCATGTCTTCCATATATGGAACTTGTTTGCATTTTGATTAGGAACTCTTGATCCATCTTTGAACTCTTCAACTATAGATTACTTCAGGTGGACAGAAATTAACTGCTACTCTCTTGGCAATATTTGCTAAGCAGTTCTTTGCCTGCTTTACTCTTTCATAAGAACCTTGTAGAAGTACTTGTTTTCAATACCAAAAATTAAATGAAATTATGTGCTGATTTGCTTCATTCCATTCAGTTGCCTTGAAGCTGCACATATGAGGTAGGAATTTCCACGTTTATCCTAATACTAGCTTTGTTTCTGAGCTCTTTCTACAATACCTACCTTGAGATGAGGTAATAAAAACAATGTTTAGGTGAGGACATAGCTTAAGATTTATATAGTGTAATTTAAATACTATTTTCCCACTGTATGTCAAGCCCCTGAAAATCTCCAGTCAATTTCCTCAGCTATTGCAATTACTGTAGAATTAATAATTCCTAAGGATGTTTCAAGTCATTGTCCATGTGAAGCATAAGTAGGTAGGGCTGGCTGTAGTCATGAGGTGGGTGTACATGTGTTTGTGTGGCTTAGGAAGGAGCTAACCAGTGACACAGGTTCTTCTCAACACCCTAGATTAAGTCTTTGATGCTACCTTGTATTCTTTTAGTGTGTTTGTCTGTTGTAGCTTTGTCTTTTTGTTTAATCTTGACAGCCTTTGAAAAGCACACTGTTTAGTGCCAAGAAGTGATTAGAACAAGTTTCCCTTTCTGGCCTGAGGTATTCTCTTTTCTTTTGCCCTTTGTTACCCTCTGTGTGCTGTCTGTCACTTCTACAGTGATCCACACTTAGTTTTGCACACTTATCCCTTCCCACCCTGAGTTCCCCACAGTCTGCACTGTCAGCTCCCTAAACCCCACGACCACACCTTTGTTGCTGACATTGCCAGCTTTAACCTTGCTGGAGAGCTTTTCACTTTGTTTCTTCATTCCACACCTCTCACCATCACTGCTGGAATTTTACTCATGTTTACCTTTTGTTGTCTTTTTTACTTCTTTTCAAAATAAGAAGTTAGACTTCCTTCCTCTTTCTTTGTAAGTACTGGATACCATGGCATCACTAAGTTGAATTGTCACCAAACCCTATATTGCAGAGCAAATGGCATTGTTGTTTTTTTAATCTCCATAAATTCTACCAAAGTCTCGATATATTGCCCTTGTGTGGGAAGACTCATCCATGATTGTGAGCACTGAAGCATCTCCATCATAAAATGCATCTACAGCCCCCTGACGATTGCCTTTCTGCAAAAAGACACACGTTCCTTGGGTTTCTGCTTTGAGGAAGGTTGACCTGCACTTGCTAGCCTTTAGAAGACTGAGAAATGAGAGAGAAATTATTCTCCCTTTTACCCTTTTAAGTTATAGTAAGTAAAATAGGAATGCAGAATCTGGTTTAAGTGTATTGTGGTAAGAGAAAGGAGTATTACTGATGTTATTCTTGCTGTTGATTTTTGCATAAAATAAGGACTCTCAAAATAGGGATCCTCTTTTGATGTGTGGATATTCACATGTGGTTTTCTCAATTTCTTATGCTGTTACATACTTTTTCCCTTTTATTTCTTTTTTTACATTTAAACATTGAATATAAATTATACAACACAACTATAAAGGGCATGCTCATTTGTTTGTTTATAGTTTAAAAGCTAAAAGCTGTATCTCAGTGTATCCTTAGGAGTTTCATATTCCCTGAAACTGTACATTCTGTAGATTTTCTAATGTGTATTCTTCTGGTTTTTTTTCCTGTAGGTTGCTGCTGAAAACAGTGCTGGTATGGGAGTGTTTAGCAATCCTTTCCTTTTTCAGACTGCAGAAAGTGGTAAATTTAATAAAGCTGTAAATTATTTTGATTAAAGCTGCTTTAATTTGTTCAAATAATTTTTCATGATAAATTTAATACTTGAAAAAATTCCAATGCATTTAGAACAAAATCCTTATCCTTATCCTTATCCTTATCCTTATCCTTATCCTTATCCTTATCCTTATCCTTATCCTTATCCTTATCCTTATCCTTATCCTTATTCTATCACTCAGTGACAAAGGTTCATTTTGTTCTCTTTGCTAACAACTGCGTTCAGGGTGTGCCCAGAGGGGTGTTGTACACAAATTCTGTTTTTCTTGGAGTCTTCCTATGCCAGTTTCTAGGTAGTCAGCTTCCAGAAATCAAGGTCGCAGCAGAGTAGAGCTACCTATCAAGTGGATCCATTTGCTGTTGCCTGCATCAGTTCTAGGAGACAGACCTTGTTGTGGGGTCATCTCTCCCACTGTCTGCTTAAGTCAACCTGTATTTGTTTAGTGATGGGTTCTAAGAAGCTCAGCACAGAATGTATTTCATTAAAATTTTATATATTCATTCTGAAGGTTAAAAAAATGTCCGAAATGAAAATCTGAGTTGGTGGTTTTGAAGATTAAAAAACATAGTCTGAGTTTGCACAATCTTTACTGGTTTAGTGTTTGTAATCTCACTCGAGCTCCAGGAGCAGTTTTGCCTTGGCTGATGAGCTCTCACCAGTCCACTTGTGAACAAGTCCCAATGGAATACAGAATTCGTGCTGCCAAGGCAGTGACTGTCCATCTGTGTTTAGGCTGCTTTCTCTTTCTGTGCAAACTGCAGAGTGAGATATCTTAACTAATGGCAGTAATTATCACTCTGCACAAATAATGCAATAATTTATGAACCCAAAATAAGGAGGAGTAGTAAACTTGCCACATGGATCTTTGTGAAATCATTCATCATTCTTTGTGCATTACTTCTGGTAAAAAATCTTATTTCTGTGAGCTCTATTATTTACTCATGTTTGACAGAGGACAGCGCTGGCATTTCTCCATATGAGAACATTAGCTTTTTCTTTTGGAAACATTTCTGTCTACATTTTTGTTAAACCTAAAATGCTTTACTATAAATATAATTGGAAGGTTTCCTCAAATTCTAGGTGAGTTATGAGTCATTCACCTGTGGAAGGTCTGTAATTGTGGAATGTCTTATTTTTTTTTTAAGAGTGTGAAAAGCCTTTTCTCCTTAGTACTAAGGCAACAATTGCAGGACCTACTGCTGACTGGCACATGTAGGCAGCACTAAGACAGGGCCACAGGGCTCAAATTCACAGCAGAGTTCATATAAAATAGCATGTAAAATCTGATTTAGATGCTGCATCTCATTCCTTTGTGCTGTGATTAATACTGATGCTCTGACAAAAGGGCACAGAAACTGTCACTGATACAAAGAGCAGCATTTATGGAGCAGTAGTGAAAATTCCAATTCAATTGAGTTACTTAAAGCTACCAAAAATCTATGCGCAGCGGAAAAGATGACACAGGTAAAGTGAAATAAAGCACACAGTGTTATAAGATGCACTTAACCAGAAAAGAAAAATGGGCAAAATTTTTCTACTTCTGAAACAGTAGATGACTTGTTTCTAAGAAGAATATTATTAAGTTGACCAAACCAATTACTATATTATGAGATTGAAATAATTATATTTCTCAGTTAAACCAGATTGAAAAATTGATTGTATATCAATTACTTTACATGTGTTTGTGAATGATTTTTATGTGCTTGCTTCAGAATTTGGAAGCTAGAAATGGCATTTAAAAAAAAAAAAAAAAAGAAGAATTTGCTATTCATCAGCACTGAGAAGAAAAGTTTATCTCACTACTTTTTGTTTTGTTTTCAAGCTCCAGGTAAGGTAGTGAATCTCACAGTTGAAGCATTAAATTCTTCAGCTATAAATCTGATCTGGTTTCTCCCTCGGCAACCAAATGGAAAGATAACTAGTTTCAAGATTAGTGTGAAACATGCAAGAAGTGGAATTGTAGTGAAAGATGTCTTGGTTAAAGTAGAAGACCTTCTGTCTGGGAGGTTACCAGAATGTAATGTAAGTGCTATAAACCTTTTAAATTAGAAATAGACTCAACCTACAGAATATAGTTTTACATTTAAAATTTAAGACACAAAAATGTGGAGGGTTGCTTTTAGGAAATATTCCAAAAACCTTACAAACTTAGTCTCAAGACAGGATAAAATGGATGAAGAAAAACCTTTCTGTTCAAGCTAGTTTAAATGGACTGCTTTTGCTTGAAAATTTCAGTTTAATCAAAGTAAAAATGTTATGAAACGTTAAGTTTGGCATTCTTCTAACAGAAAATCATAAAACAGAAAATTTCTGGTTTTTTCAGCTTTCAAATTTTTATTATTTTGCTTTACATAATATTTAATTAGAAAAAACCAAGAACTTATGGGGTTTTCATACAATATTGTTAATGTCTTATTTCTATATAGTATGATAATGCTTTTTGCATTTTAAAAGTATGCTTTATCCTGTGTATCACATTTCAATATTTTTTTTAATACTTCTCATCTGAAAATAAAACCCAAACATGATTAGCAGAGTGATTTTCAAAAATATGGTTGTAGTCTGAATTGTTCTTATTGTTGAATTCAGACATGGGACCACTTGTATCCTTTTGGAATTTACTGAAGAAAATTCTCCCTTCTAGAATTTTTTTTCTCTTTTTCCTTCTTACTTTGAGCACAGTTTTGCAATTATTTATATGTCAAAATGTCAAGTAACCAAACTTTTTTTTTTGCTTTTATTCTTTTTTTCTTTTCCCGATTTCCTATGCTTAGTATTTTAATGAAAAGTGATTTTAAATTACATAAATTATCGTAGCTCTGGTTTCAGTTTTTATTTGGAAGATCATCTCAGGCATTGCAAAGGTTCCTGACACCAGGCTGATTTAATTCAGCACTGACGAGGCAGCCTGCCACCTACTGAACCATAAGCATTGGTCACCACAATGCCTAGTAATTTTTCAGAATTGTCTCCTGACATGATGGATTAAGAAATTCCTATCTGCTTTTATCTGTGATATATGGATATATATATGTTATACACGTGTGTTCACATACACACATACAACATATACATGATGCAAAAGGACATCACTAGGGAACTTCTTTTCAAGAGAGAGACTGAATGCTGAAAACGGAAACTGGGAATAATTAAATGAAACCTAGAGAGATGTTTCTGTTCAGTCAGATCTGAGATCTTTTTGAATAAGGCAGGAAAATATAATACTGTCACTAACAGGATGCATTACCACAATCTGCCTAAACTTGGAAACTGAAGTACAAAAAGGAGAACCAATTTAGGGTATTTTTTTTAAAGATGGTCTACCTTTTATATCTACATATATTTACAATTATTGGTTCTAGATACACCTTATTATGTTTCATATTTTGTATTTATAGGATAAGAGTGAATCTTTTTTGTGGAGTACTACCACTCCTTCAACTACTTCTGGGAAATCCACAATTCTTTCACAGACTACAGTGGTATCAAGTACAGAGGCACCAAATCAAATGAGCTCTGTTTGGAGTGAACCAATCAGCTTTGTTGTAACTAACCTCAGGCCATACACCACCTATCTTTTTGAAGTCTCTGCAGTTACCACTGAAGCAGGCTACATTGACAGTGCAATTGTCCGGACACCAGAATCAGGTGCATTAAATACATATGGCTTTAAAATGGCAACAAAGCTTTCATATTTATGTGAAAAACTTCAAAATATAGGTTGGGTTTTCTGCTGTAAGATACTTCTCTCCTAATCTGTCTTTATGCTGTATTATGCTTTTGCATTTTCGTGATTACTTAATTTTACCTGATGAAATCAATAAAAATGTTTATATATTTATGTATCTAATAAGGTCCAGTGAGCAAGAGTTCACTTACTTTTAGGAGTCAAATGGCACCAAAATTATGCTCAAGACAGATCAAATTTTCTGAAAAACGTAGGACAATTTAAGAACTGCAAATAATAGAATAATAGTAAAAGAATTGAAAATTGAGATGAAGGGGATAGCTGTCAGGCATAGCATTCTAAAAGTATGTGTTTTGTGTACATAGAAATTCACTTAAAGCTTTGCCTTAGTAGAGAAATAAGCAATAATAAAGAAAACTCCTATACTTATGTTGCCAGTCTGCACCTATTGCAGAAATTTCTTCAGTGCTGAAGAAAACTTGAAGTTGATTTTTGATTACTTGCAGTGTACTAAGAAGTTGGAATTGGAAAGAGTGGTCCATGAGCAGCACTTTTATAGTGGCTTGGGTAGTGGGAGCACTGTTAATAGAGCTATACAAAAAAGTTATTCTGACTGTTATTCTGACTTTCTGTTTGCTTCATTCTTTTGCTTGACATGGTTTGATGTTACTTGGTTTCCTTTCATATATACAAAATAGATAGCACTGTTCAGGTAAAAAGAAATTTTATTCCCTCCTAGAAACACTCAGTTGAATTGCTTTGATAGAATTTTAATAGCTCTAGTTTGCTGCTCTGTCTAGTGTAAATGAAATTTTGGTCAGTTTCTCTTCTAATGATTTCAGGGATAATTTCCATCTTATTTTTTCACCTTTGTATCTTAGAGATTATTTGCATACTATCAGCGCTCTTGATACCTTTCCTGAGAATTACCTTAAAACAGAAATTAAGTAATTTTGATTATACACTTTTATGGCTTCCCTTCAGAATATTTCATGTTTATGTTTACAAGGAATTGTCTCACGTAGGGTTCTTGGACATGATAATAAAAAGTGTTTTATATTCAAAGACTTTTTCCAATATTGTTTAAGTTCCAGAAGATCCACCACAGAATTTTGCCAAGAGCAACATTACAGCAAAGTCTTTCTCAGTAATGTGGGACCCACCAACCATTGTAACAGGGAAATTTAGTTACAGAGTTGAGCTGTATGGACCATCTGGTAAGACAGAGTTGATGTTACCATTTCTTTTGATTTCTTTTGTGATTACTTCCTTACACATTCTTCTAGGCCTGCCAATTGAAAATGGAAAATCAAAAACAGTGTTATGTATCCCTTTTTACTATTAATGTATTTTAATTGTTTTTAGATTAATTTTAAGAGAAAAGTCCATCAGTAGGAAGAGTATAAAGTTTAAATTCACATTAGATATTCCTAAGAATGGAGAAACTCGACTTCTCAGTCTTTCAGGAGATGACAGGTTAAGCACAGCTGAATTGCTGTGCTTATATATCCAAATTGTTCTGTACCTTGCCTTTACTTTCCTCTCTTTCTCAAGGTTTTCCAGAGAATTTTCATTCTCATGCAGTATGCAATCAACTCTTTAAGTCTATTTTGATTTTTTTGCAATTTTTTTTGAGCTCAGACGCATATATATACAGAAACTATAGAACTGCCTGTAGTTAAGTGAGACATAAGTTGTATTCTGTTGTTTTTATGGGACCACACAGGAAAAGTAAGGTACTGGTTTTTTTTTTTTTTTTTTTTTTTTTTTTTTTTTTTTTTTTGTCTTTTCCTCTTAAAACTCACTCCTCCTTGCAGTGGCTTGTTTGGTTGGTCAGTTTGTTGTTTTATTCTCCATATATTCAGCATTATTCCACTGGAATTTATTCCTGGTTAGCTTTTCCCCAAACTAATTTGTGTTCTCATTTGTTCATCATACTGGAAAGTAGCCATGGACTAAACACTCCATGTTTTAGACATAAAATCTCTTTGTTTTTAATTCCAGGTCATGTTCTGGATAACAGTACAAAAGACCATAAGTTTGTGTTTAGTAACCTTGTGCCGTTTACAACATATGATGTGTACGTTGGTGCTGAGACAAGTGCTGGGGTGGGGCCAAAATCCAGCCTCACAGTTTTCACTCCTGCAGATGGTAAGTAAGCATAGAGAGGCAAAACAAATGGATTGAATGTGATAAAGGGTTTAAGCTTTCCCTTCAGAGCCTTTAAGGTACTTTGCAAAGGAGAGAATGGATATAAGAGTGCTACAAGAGATGAAAAAAGATTGCAAAAAACTAAAGAAAATAAATCAGCTGAATATTATGTCATTTATTTCTTTGTTTTTGTCATGTTCATAGTCTGTCGGTACATTTATCTGCTATCATAGGCCTTCAGAGATTGTGAAAGAAGTGTAGTTTCTTTCCAAATGAAAGTAGTTAATCTCAGATACAGTAATCAAGTCGCAGGGCCCCCTCTTCCCCATTAGATGGCAGCAAGAGGAAAAGAAAGCAGCGCAGATTGCCGCTGCTGGCTCCTTCAGCCCCCATGCTCCTTATGGAACCTCTCCTTTGACTCATTCCCACCAAATCCAAGGCCCATCCCCGTCTCTGATGGAGCCAGCCTCACCAGCCACCGTGGCTCTGAGGCACGCCCAGCATCCAAGTCTTGTCTCAGTACAGTCAAGGGCTTGGTTCTGCCTCTGAGCCCTCGGTTCTGTGCTCTGGCAATTGTGGTCCCAAACAGCCAACTCACCAGGTTAGAGCCCTTGGCTGCATGGAAATGAGGTTTAATCTTACATGTGTGTGAGATTGCACGGGATTCTTGGTCAGCATTTCAAGATGCAAGGAGGAAAAATTGAGATTTGGTGTGTAATAGAGAGGCAGTTTCAAGATGGTTATTTCGGTGTTATGTTTGCGCCGAACAAATTTTAAAAATCTCTGCCTCAGGGATTGCTAGCAATGTTTGTTGTCAAGTTGTAACACTGGGAGGAAAACACATCTTTATTTATTGCATTATTTCCCTAATCATCTGCTTTTGGCAGCTCTCAGAGACAATTTCCAGAGATGACCTACCTGAATACAGTCAGTCAACCTCATCTTGTGGTGAAATGCACTGTCAGAGGCAAAAGGGAATTTTGGTGGGTTTGGGGTTTTTTTTTTTGCATAACATAGAGTGTCTTATTTTAATGCCAAATCTAAAAATCCTCCTCATGAAAGTAATTTCAAAATTGACTTTTACTGAAGAGTATTAGGAAAAAAAATTCTTTTTGCATCAAATCTGAATATCATTCTATTAAATATAAATGTATTTTATCTCTGGTCCTGTGGAAATGATAATATAATTAAGACTGGATGTTTAATGAAGGAATTATGCAAACTATATAATTTCTATCTATAATTTATATAGATATATATTTTATATATAATTACACACATATAGGCAAATATACAATATAAATAAAATTATGTAAACCTAAATAAGATTATATAAAACTTTTATAAAAGGGAAACTAACAAGCCATATCACAGTAATTGTTTTCCCCAGCTTTTTACTTCATTCTAGTATGGCTTTGATGACTTTAGAGTTAAACTTTCATTTTCAAGTATGCTTAAGGTTCCTTATATGAAAATAGCAAAGGTCTGCTTGATTCCAACCATGTAGACCTCAATAGACCTATCCTGGTTTACATCATCTTAGTCTCTTACCATACTCATACACATGTTTAAAAAAGTGTGCATATTTTTAGAACTGTAACTTGTTTGCTAAGAAAACATATGAAGCAAGTCTCTACCCTGCACAGGGTCAGCTCAAAAGATAAGGATGAAATTCTATTGTCTACTGCACTTTGCATACAGGGCTGAAAAACCTTGTAATAATCACAACTGTTTAATGAACTCAAATTTCTTCTCGAATATTTAGTCCCAGGTTCTGTATCAGATCTACAACTAGCAGAAGTGGAAGCCACATATATAAAAATTATTTGGAGGAAGCCACAACAACCAAATGGAATCATTACCCAGTACAGAGTTAAAGTACACATGCAGGAAACACTTGTCACTCTGGAAAACACCATTCTTGGAGATAAAAATAAGGTATTTTTTTTTTTAATATGGATTTTATGTTAGATTAAATTTGCTCTCTGCCTTATCTGACATTTACAGAATGTGGAACTAGCTCCCGCAGATAAGTTGTCAATTTTTTTTAGAAGCCAACCTCCTCAGTCCACACTCTTTCTCTGACTGGCTTTCAAAAAGATTCCAATAATGCTGTTTCCACAACATAAAAAAATAAATCATTCTGGCAGAATGATCCAGCTGCTGAAAAGAGGAAGCCACAGCCCACAGTCTTGTACTTCTGACTCCTTGAGTTCTTTGCAGAATAGGGTGGCCAGACTATTGAGAAAAGTTTGGGTGCCTAGATTTATACACAGCCACTCTGTCAAACCTCTAGAAGATGTGGGTACGAACCCTGTGAATTCAGCAGAATTGTCCAAAGGCTGCTTAAGTGTTCTACTAGCAAGGCAGACAGGCTTAGACTTTCTGCCTTCTTTTGTATCCTTAAGTTCACATGTGTGATGCTACATGCTTAACTCCATGCTGTGGTTGCATACTAAGGATATTTCTGCACATCTGTGGGATCATATCTCTAAGAGGACTTCGACTGTCAATCACTCTAGTGTCTGGATTTTGGGTGCTGATGTGATTTACATGCTTAGAGGAGCAGCTCTAAGTATGAGCATAGAACTGTAGACTCCTAGCAAACATTCAACTCAGGACTGAATTTTTTCTGAATTTTGGGCTGAATTTTGAAAACAGGTGTAAAAGTCTGCATAATTTTTTTATTTTTTCAGTGATGTCTTTCATTGGATCTGAATTGGAATCTAAGTTTTTGATGTAGAGCTCAAGGAAGCAGTTCACTTTCAAGTTAAATGACACACATTAAATAGAGCTCTGGAGTCAAATGTTAAATAAGGAGCAAGGAGAAAAAAAGGATAAGGATCCATTCATTAAACTAGGCAGGCATGCTTGGAAAAGGAAAGTGTATAAACCTGTAATTAAAGATTGTATCATAGTCTGGACATAAAAAATTAAAGTAGTCTGCACAAAAATATTTTAGTGATGTAATTTCATAATTTTTGAGTTCTTACTGTATTATCATTGCTGCTTTATTATAATTTATTGAATGTAATTTTCTAATTAAAAACCAAAGCAAATAATAAAACCCCCTGCTTTATCTAGAGTCACATTGACCACAGCTTAGAGGAGCTACAGGACTTGAACTGGTATACCCACAGTGCTAATGGTACTCAATAATCAATAGCAATAAAAAGCCATTGTCTTATATGTGTAAAATCCTCATAACCAAAAAGTATTTCCATGTGGCCTACTATTTTGCTATAAAATGCTGGTGAAGATGTGTCATATGCAGTTTTTACCTCTTGGTACTTAGGTGAGACTGATGCTCTATCTGTGCCCGTGGCTAATGTACCTTGTGTTAAAGGAGTAAAAAAGTGGCTTTAGCCTTTCTCTACCCAGAGTCCATGGGGAAAGAACTAATGTGTATTAGTTACATCACTGTAAAATCATCTCTTTCTGGCAATGAGATGGGCCATATGTGTGAGTGGGGAGTGTTCCAGATGACAGCAACACAATTCAGAGATACTCGAGTTCTGGATTTGGTCCCAGATTTTGAAGGGGCATGACGATCTGGTGCTAACACACCATTTTGTACCTATGCTCTAGCCTTTCTCTCTTTTATGCTTTTGTTTCTCCTTTCTTTGTTGTTCTTGCTCTACTTATATCTGCTGCCATCTGTTTCCAACATTTTCTTTGCGTCTTCTGTCCTACGGGCCCCATATCATTTACCACCATTTACTCTCCATTTTCGCATATATATCCCCTTTTTTTTTTCTCCCCTTTATTTCATTAGCTTCTGATTTTCTCCCTCTCCTCTTATTCTCTCTCAGATATCTAGTCAGCCTGCTGATCCTTTTCTTGAGGGACTGGAAGGTCCACTTTTTTTCAATGCCTACTGCTTTCTTTCAGGACATAGTACAAACAAAATCTCCCAAGTTCAAATGTGAATCTGTTCAATATAGCTCCAAAGATACGGCTTTAAAATGAAAGGCCTTACTTTAAAATCACCACCCTAATATAAAATACATTTTATTTTTATATAAAAATACAAATATAAAATATAAATATAAAGAATAAATATAATTATAAAAATAAAACTAAAATTATAATGATAGCTATAAATATAAATATAAAATTATATAAATGCAAATATTATAAATACAAATATTGTTGTATATAAATATTGTTTTTAAAATTATTCTAATGACGAATAATGTTTGTATGCCAACGTTTATATAGTGCCTATATGCATGCACAAGCATACAAGCATTATTTCTATATTACATAGAACTTTATATAATTTAGTGAGGATTAGGTTTGTGATTCCTTTTTATGTTTCTTATTTATAGTATCTGATTGAGTCTTTGGAACCATACACAATAAGTAAAAATATCAAACCTTCTTCTCCACCTTGGAATTCAATGGAAGCAGACAATGATTTATATGAAGGTTCAGCTGAAATGTTTTCCAGCATTCAGACAGCTTCCCCAGTAATATTTACAAGTGTATTTGGTGATAATTTGCCTGATATAAATGGAGCTGCAGAACTACATTCTGCTTTGGGTAAGATATTTTAGCGTATTTTTCTACCTGATTCTTTGTTCCAAAGGACCCCCATCACTGTCCCAGATATGATCTTTAGCACATGGTTCAAGCAAATTATAAATGGGTCATTTGCTGGAGTCAGATTTTTTTACTACCAAATAACCTTCTGAAGCAAATGGGAATGCCACACAGGCAGGAACTAGGGCCTTGTCACCCAGCTGACCTTCCTTCTACTGAAAGGAGCACCCGAAAGCCATCAGCCAAGCTGCATAGACAATCAGTTATTACAGTTGCCAAAGCAGGTGTGATTGTCAGGGATTAACATATCTCCAAGCCCTTCAGGGACCATGATTTCTCTTATGCCTTTTGACTAATAGGTTTTCAAATGTCAGTGAAGGTAAATAGGTCAAAAAGTTACAACTTTGCTATATGGGTTACAAACAGGTGGAGATGACCCAATGACATGGTGATGTCATTAGTGAGTACACTTGTTCTGTATTATCAATGGACCACTGTTTCTTTACCAAGTATGGATATTTACAAATCATTAGGCAGCCCTCAGCTGACAGGCAGGGATTTCAAATATCACTCTAAATTTTTACAATATTTTGAACAGTGGGGAGAAAATAAAGATTTTTTTTAAAAAAATAATTTAAATAAGTCACTGAATTCATCTATTTGCACCAGTATCTAAATCCAGAATTTAATCCATTATTTTAAATGACAGTGGATATTTTCTGTGCTATGTTAATCCTGGAGAATCTTTTTTGTCATACACAGGAAATGTACAGTGTTTTAAATATAAATCTTCTTTTCATGGCTCATCCAGTTTGAGGTATTGGATTGTTAAAAGATGTCTGTGTTGCTGAAAATTTATTTCAGCCAGTGTCTGTTGTGATCTACCATACAAGTATTATTTTATGGGAGATATTATAGTAATTAATGCCAGATTTTCAATAGGGTCTGCTGATTTTTCAATGCCTTCGTTTTAATGACCTTTTCACTGAACGCTGAGCCTGATATTCAGGTATGTGAAGCACACACACCTTTTCATGTTGCACTGGCATAATGACTGTTTTATAGCAGATGATTTTGGCTAGCAGAGTTAGATTGTGGCTGACTTTGAACTTTGTTGTAAGTGCACCAAAATCTCTTTGTGTGCATGGCTTCATCATTCTACTGACCACAACTCTTCTGCTAAAAATACCTGCATGAAGGGATCCATAAAGGCAGCCTTTCAAAGTATTGTTCTTGCACCATTGGGAGGGCAAGGAAGAGGGAATCTGTATTTCTCAATTAAAAATATTTAAACCCCCTCAAAATCTCCATCAGCCTAGGAGCCATTGTTCTGAAATCACTGGAGAGGCTAGGCCTTGTACAAAAGTACCCTTTCCTAGCTTCTAGGGAATTACTCACAAAACCTCACAATTCAACTTGTTGCTCATTCATTTTTTCACCTAGGCCCATCTATCTATTGTACACATGAAAATGGACCTATAATAGAATCTCCTTTAGGGAGTTAAGAGGTGGAATGTAGACTTTATATTTTTTAATTGACATGAAAATTAATTACTTTACAACAAGATAGTTCCAGGTTGCCCTGCCAAAGTGAGTTTAGAATGAGTAAGAAATAAAATGACTTTATGAGTAAGTAGCTATTTCTCTTTATTTACTTACAGGTAATCAATATAACATTGACATTTTGGCTGAAGAACTGTCATATGTTATAAAGGGCCTCACACCTTTCACAGATTACACAATTAGTGTGTCTGCTTTCACTGATGTTGGAGAAGGACCACCATCAGTTCTTACAGTCAGGACACATGAACAAGGTAAATTGTAGCTCTAGTATTATCAAAGTCAACACACATGACTTATTTCACTGAACTTTTAGTAATTTATTTACTTACTGTTATGGTTTTTTAATGTTTTTGTTTAAGTCCCAAGCTCAGTACAAAATATATCTTACAAGAATATTAGCTCCTCCTCTGTCTTGCTGTATTGGGATCCTCCAGCAAATCCCAATGGGAAAATCTTTCATTATACTGTTTATGCGATGGAACTGGATACAAAAAGAACATTTCACATAACAACTTCAAACAACAGCTTAATTATGACAGGTACAGTGTCATTTGATTAAAAAAGTGTAAAAATTTAAACTTACATTTTACAAACTTATTTTTTTCAAATTTTATATAATATAGCCATTTGAAATGGGTGTGGATCAAATCTCACACATTCACACACATCCACACACAGACAATAAAACTGCATGTAAAAACAAGATTGTTTTTACTACTCAGACTTGTCTACTGTGGAGGAATGTGTAGGGTATGTGAGATGGGACAAGAGGGCTGGTTAAGATAAACAGTAGTTTTTGAAATAGTACAAGCAGTAATTTGTGAAGTGGATTACTCCTTGGAATATATGCCTCAGTCTCCTGTGTCCCCATAAGAAAATATTCCTATATTGTCAAGTCTTTTTCAGATTTGAATTTTTTTCACAGTATTTGTCTGACATTAATAACAATTTCCTTAATTTAAGGTGGTAATTTTTATAGTAATTGAAGCAAACAGATTCCTAATGGAGCTTCCCTTATTAATTGATGTTAATCAGAATAATGCATACAGAGTAAACCACCATATTTGGATGTTCATATATGCATCCTTTGATGTCCTTGACAAATCCTTTAAGCTATTTACAGCATTGAAGCTAGTTGACTTCAAAATCTGCTGATTTAACTGCATGCCTGTTTGACTGTCCCCAATTAAATGGTATTGTACATATTCTTTTAGGGGACAAAAGTGCATAAAAGCCTCTCAAAACAGTATCCATTACTACAGTTTTATAAGTAGCTATGAGAAAAAAGTCAACAGTCTTGTTTATGAAGTTAAAAGTCAAGATTTTTTAAATTAATCTTTTCAGGCTTAAAAAAGTATGCAAATTATAAAATGAGAGTCACAGCCTCTACCGCAGTTGGAGAAAGTGCTTTGTCTGAAGAGAATGATGTTTTTGTACGAACCCCTGAGGATGGTAATACATTTTTTGAAATGATGATTTATTTTCTGTACTGAAGTTTGTGTTTGTTCAAAAAGAAGACTGGCACATACAAAAAGGGAGAACAGAGTGTATAAATAAAACCAATGTTGAAATTATTAGTCTTCTATCAGTCAGTGACTTCATTCAGACCATTTTTAGGTAAGTGCTAAAAAAATAATAATGAAAGCTGCGGCAAGACCTGCAATCAACTAATTTCAAATGTGATAGACAAATGGAAGGAAAGCTGCAGAGCTGAGGCTCCCTCTCTCAAAACAATATGTCCCTAGCACCCATCTAAATCATAATCTTTGTGACTCAATTTTTTCTTCTTTTTCTTTTCATTATCGTGTGTTAATTAGGTTGGTTTTGAAGCATATGGACATTTCAACAATTCAGAGGCCTTATTTCTATTTGTAGGCAAAGATGCTGATAAAGTGAAGATTTTTTATTGCTGAATATAATAAGCAGTTGTTTTTGTATAGGTTTTATTAATTTTAAGACTGATCAATAATTTTAATGTCAGGTGTAATACTACATTATGAAGATTTTTGAATCTTACTTTCTTACTTTCTTACTTGCAAGGCAGTTTTAACCCATTAAGGCATTGGGGCAACAGCTGGAGTTATCATTGGCTTCTGCAAAGAAAGCATGGGAATTTGATTTGCAGAGCCATGAATTTAAGTCTTTTCATGCTTGTATCAAGTTTGTATTTTCACTGGTTTCAGCAAAGATATTTCCAGGTTTACTGAAGTAATGCTAAGGGTGGTTGCCCAAGTGTTGTTTATCTCTCTCATTTTCAATTGTACTACATACAAGAAAAATGAGTGTCAATAAAGGAGAGAAAAGGACTATAGGATTAAAAATCATGGGTGTTTATGAAGCTTAGGTGATTTGAATAACCACGCAACATATCAAATTAAGTGGTGAAACTTAATATGGTTGCAAAGCTTTTTAAAATTTACATTCTTCTATGCTGTTAGGTTTTTTTTACAGAGGAAAGGCATATCACAAGAACAGAAAAATACTTGTATAAATATCCTTTTCTCTGAAAGCTTACGATCCCTTACCTGTGAGTGTTAAAGAAATTTTTCTGAGTAGTTTCTCTGTACTGAGCCAACAGCCAACTGTTCATTCATTCATAAAAGAGCCATGCAAGGCTTGAGGAAACTAGGGAGAAACCCACCGAGAATTCTTTCCTTTTTATAAGGCTGTGTATAATTTTTTATCCTATCCTTCTTGTTGCTTAACTTTCCTGAAGTAACTTAGGCTGAGATTCATGTGTCCTAATTTTAGTCAACCTAGGAACAGAGATTTGTTTGACTCTTGAAAAGAGAGATACTTCCAAATAAAAGATTCACTAAAACTGTCTTAGATAACTTGCATTAGGATAGAAGAAACCAGGCTGTTGCATTTAAATATTCTACCATGCCAGATAAATGGCAAAATGTATTTCAATTAGAAATTAAGCTTATTCACATGGGAAATATCCATGTGGGTAGTCTTGTCATTCAGAGAGCAGTGATCTGTTACAGTAACACTTTCATGTGCTCAGAAATTAGGAATGAAAGTGATTCATGAGACCTTTTAGGCAAAAAAATTCATGATGAATTCTGAAACATCTGCAAGTAGGTATTTGTACACAAACTGAATCATATAATCTTGAGTAGGTAGCATATTTTTATCTTGATTTTACAGATTTTCGGGGCGAAGTGGTGAAACTTTCAGAGGAATCAAAGTTGACATTCAGAGCTGATTTTATTAATGAGTGCAACCCACTCAATCCTTCAACACTTCCATGCCCTATTAGCTCACTGGAGTCATATAAACTCATACATTGCCAGTAGATTTAGCCACATACCACCCTGGAGCTGGACTTGCTTTGTGCATGACCTTCACACCAGAGTATGCAAGATTTACACTGGGTTCACTAAAAGGAATTTAGTTACTGTGCAAACAGTCCCTTTCTTGGATCAATAGTTGATTGAGTGAAGAACTAAGGGTGGTTATTTACATAGAAAGCAGTAAGAGGACATTAATCCAAATTTAAAGAACTGAATATGAGGAAGACAATGAGAGGATTTGAAGGATCAGTCAGCCAGCATGAGGCTGGTAGAAAGAAGAAATTTTTTTCTTAATAAGTGCAGTTTCAGAGAGATTTAGAAGAAATTCCAGAAAAGTTAGTGTCATAATGCAAAAAGTGCCTAGTTTTATGAGTAGAAAAGACACATACCAAAATGAACTGAGGTAAAAAGTAGTAAGGCTTTGAGAAGGAGAGTGAGGAAATTAGTGTAGCCCTTTTGGTACAGTTAGGATCCAATGCCAGGATCCAATAGGTTTATGATTCAATTATTTGGAAAGCTGAGGCGAGGCTGCCATG
The DNA here is from genome assembly GCF_015227805.2 of Hirundo rustica. Taxonomy (NCBI): domain Eukaryota; kingdom Metazoa; phylum Chordata; class Aves; order Passeriformes; family Hirundinidae; genus Hirundo; species Hirundo rustica. Next base: position 40,410,543 of record NC_053453.1, read on the forward strand.
TCAGGCAGGGACTGGATGCGAGTCAGGGACAGGATCAGTGGGTCCATGGCCAAGCACAGCCATGAGAGCGATGAAGCTGAATAAAGATGATTTCTACAATTTATTTTTTTAATGACCCTGTTGGTACTGTGTGTGTCTAAGTGTTTTTGATCTTTAAATTCAGCCTCTTTTAAAATGCATTTCATAAAAAAAAACAGGATACAAATCCAAATGTCTACAATGTGTTTCATTGAAACTGGTTTATAAAAGTTCTTTCCAAATCAATGAAACTGACTGAAATCTTCTATAATTTTTTTCTTCTAGTTCCTGATTCTGCACCAGAAAACATAACCTATAGAAACATCTCATCCACGGAAATTGTATTATCATTTTTTCCACCATCCATCCCCAATGGAATCATACAGACCTACACAATATATCTCACGAGGACTAATGGGACTAAGCAAAGAGTTATAAACACTACTCTTCTGACACTATGTATTACAGGCCAGTATATAATGATCTGGAACTTACGTCAACTGTAAGCTTTTCTGAGAAGCATGCAACACACAGACAGAGATATATTAGTTCATTGGATGGACCTGATCCTTCTTGCCCTTACAGGAAGTTTTTTGCTCCCTGTCCTGGGAAATAACTTGTGCCCTGTCGTAATGTGGTGAAATGGGCATTGAATGGTATAGAGTCTAACATGTATCTCGCTGTATTTTAGATGTTCAAAGTACAAGGAACTGCAATAGATATAAAAACCTATCTTTGCAGACCTACCATAACAAAGTAAACCCTCCAGTCACCTGGATATCTTTCTGATCTTATTCTAGATAAAAAACTTCCTTTCCCACTCATCTTTTCACCTTTTCCTAAGTTCTGTCATTATTTCTGGGGCATGGCACAGCAATTAATGCTGGGAGCTCAGTACCTTCACTGCTACGTTTTCAGAGTACAGGCAAGGACAAACTGCAAATCATTCTAGGAATATGAAGTATAAACTGGTAATAAGGGCTTTGCCCCTTCTTTTGCAAAATATTTTGTGTTTCAAGCTCTTCCAATGCTTATTTCAGTCTCTAATGATACATATCAGTGTGATAGGCTTATTCACCACTTCAAAAGTACTTACAGTCCATTAAAAAACTAATTTGTCCCATTTAATGGTTGTTTTCTTGAATTATTCTTTTTTTTGTTTGTTTAGATTTAAATAAATATACAGAATATACTGTAGAAGTGTCTGCTAGTACGACAATGGGGGAGGGCATTCGTAGTTCACCTCTGCGTATACTGACTGATGAAGATGGTAAGTCAGAACAGAAGTTTCAGTGCAACATTTTCTACCTGCATTCTTAATTTACTCTTACACTTCATGTCAGATGTTTTTAAGTTTCATGCACTTTTGTTGGAAGTTATGTCTCTCCATTTCTATCTGTATCTATATACCTACACACAAAGATAGTTATCTAGCTATACATCTATCCATCTATCCCTCTATCCATCTATCCATCTATCCATCTGTCTACCAATATATTTATCAATACAAGCTGTATGAAATTTTGCAATGGCTGTGCATGGACTTTTGATCTTACCAATATCTTATTACTATGAAGAATCTCAATTTACTCACATTATTTTAATCTAAAGCATGACATGGTAGAATTGTATATTGTATTTGGTTTTTCAGTCATGTGAGAGCTGGAGAAAGGAAAAACCACAAAAAGGCAGTTTGAAAGGTCCAGGGACATTTCTGTGGGGTTTCTTGGGGGGAGATTTTTGTATTATTCTAAACAGATGCATGTACAGGTATACATAGACAGACATGAAATTATTGATATTATGAAAATGTCCAAAGTCCCTTATCTGTTGCACTGGATTTCCAAATTCAGCTGGGGTGTGGGCAGCCTGAGGGTAGAACAATTAGAGTTGTCCTTTCAGTACACAATGTTGTTGCGCAAAATTATCATTGGTCACTTCTCTAGATTCTGCAGGGGAATCCTGGAAAAAAAAAAAAACCAGCAAAAATCTTAACTTAGGTACTGTGAGTCACATTTTGGAAAAAGCTGCGTCTGTTCCTCTCATTTGCTTCAGGAGGAAATCTCTGGGAACCTATCTAAAGCGGCATTGACACAACCATCTCACTACCCACACTGTCAGTAAAAATTTTTGCCCAAGAGTTATGCTTCTGGAGCAGACTGAAAAGAGCTAGATTGGATGAATCCATCTTTTAGCAGAGAGTATTTTTATTTAGAGCAGTACAGTTTCTATTCTTTAGCAAAAAACCCTAAACATTCTCTGAATAAGAATTGTAGCATGAACTAGATATATCAAAAAGACAACGTTCACTGTATGACAGATCTTTTATTGTATAGCCACTGCGGATAATAAAACACAAAATACAGCTGTGAACATTTTTCACTGGTAAATACAGTCACTGAGTTCAGTGAACCTTTGTTCATGAAAAATATAAAATCGTTTTCTCTATAATATAAATAGTTATAAAACCTTTATGCCAACTTTCAAGATACTGAAAGGAACAAGAAGTGAAAGACAACAATATTTATAATATACCATATGTTCCATATCCACAGGAACACAGTGTTCCAAGGTTCAGACCAAATGTTTCATAAATTTGCTAACAGTTATGCTCAATTTTCATGCATGACTACAGCTATGACCTGAATTTTTAGTGCATGATGCTCTTTGGTTTAATTTGAGAAAAACAAATTTAATTCTAATATTGTTTCATAGTGATACATAGGTCCATGAATCAAGATGCAGATAAAGATTCATTTCTCAATAACATGCTGATAATAAAGCACTACTATTTATGCATACATTAGTTATTTTTCCTCAGCAAAATTAATAAGAACCATAGAACAAAATCAAACATGGTATAACATTTTCATTTATTTACAATGTTTCCCTACAGAGTCTGGATGTGGTGTCATCTAGGGTTTATCTTAAAATAAATTTTAAGGATCTCAGTGAATATCTATCTTTTCATTTGCCCTTGTGACATGTTAAATGTGTGAACGTGGTCCTTATTTGATGGAGGAAATAGATTTTACCGCTGTCTAGTATCCCACAATTTTATCATATCTCAATGCCATGCTTATACTCTTTTCCACCTTTTGGTGCTTTGTATAATTTTTTACAGCACTTTTTTTTACCTCAGGGGAACGATTATGCTGTATTTTACATGTGTTCCTATCTATAAAGCTGTTGCTTTTATTAAAAGGGGGAAAAAAAATATAGCAATGTACTTGGGCAGTAGGTGAATCACTGTGACCTACCCATTGCTCTGTTTTCTCATGAAGTATTTTTTCCATTGAATCACAGAAACAGATGTTCTAACACCACCGTGCAAAATCTTCTTTTATCATCTGTCAGAAAAAGGAAAAGAAGCTGTGTCTTAACATTAGCTGATGAATAGTGTACCAGTGTGGTACAAGGTTAACTTTCTATCACAAATAATTCAAAGCCTATTTAAGGATGCTACATACCGCACCGATCTTAGCTGTTTAGCAAGATGTTGTGTCCTGTTCTCTCATTTTATAGCTCCAAGTTCTCCCCCACTAGCCCTCTCTGTAAAACAGTTGTTGGGTGTCACTGTGAAGTTGTCATGGAAACCTCCGCTGGAGCCAAATGGAATTATCCTCTATTACACAGTTTACGTCTGGTAAGATTTTTCTGGAAGTAGTTCTGAGGATAAATGTTAATCTGTAACCTATCAGGAATGTTAGCTTTTGTTACACAGTATGTTGATTACATTTTTTGGGAAAACAAATATTCATCCAGCACTTAAAATACTGGACTTTTTTATATGCAAACTCAGAGTAGTCAAAAATTAGGGGAACAATTTCAATATTTTGTAAGCATTTTCAACATTTTTTCCAATGGTTATGCTATAGTAAGTCAATTCAGATTTAAACTAGAGCATGGTGCCTCTTTTCATTATATGCTGATTAGGCCTGCTGCAAGGCAGGGCACAAACCCATGCTGAATTGTCAAGGAGATTTGAAATAGGCTTAAAATAGAGAAATATTGCCTCCTTTTGTAGACAGTGTGTAAGAGCTGTATTCAGTTTTTGTATGTGCTATGAGTTGTCTACTGTTATATTTTGTATTTATTACATTCAAAGCAAACAAGTATTTTTAGCAGATATTTTTGTTTATTGTGTTCTAGTTTTTTCTATCTAACCTTTATTAGTTTTTTTCCCCCCTGACATCCTCCTGTGATATTTTTTCACCTTTACAAAGGAGTTTTGTCACTTTAAAACTTGCAGATTCTGTTCTATTCCTTGCCAAATATAATTTGCTCTAATGATGTGGCATCTCTTCAAAGATCTATAACTTCTGCTGGAAGTGAAAACAGTTTCTATTGATCACTTTTAATTTCCATTTATGCTTTGCCATTTTATTGCCACTACTAAAGTGCAGGAAGCAAATACTAAAGTGCATAAGCTGTGAACCACTTGTGAAAATTCTCAGTTGTTATGGACATATTACTCTTTAGCTTACATTATTTTATTGTTATTTGACATTTTGGGGGTAAGGCTTGGCCACAGTCACTACTGATTTTTTTTTTTTTTAAACTGTAATTTCTAGCTAAGTTGATGATAAAGTGAAGAGGAGCAAGTTCTTCTTTCTAGAAAAGCTGGATCTGTCTTGTTAGTCTACTCTACTAGGAATGACTGTCCTCAAGCTAGGGAAGAGCTACTTCATGATAAGGGCTATGGTTTTGACGCACGCTGTGTTCAAAGACTTGAGGTTATGCAAATTTTCATCCTTGCATTTCTTTATAACTTACTGCTTTGGTCATTGTGAGAAAAGATTTAGCCAGAATTATTTTTAAAAAAAATTGTAAATGATCCATCTTTCTAAATATTGCAATTAAGCAACCACACAACTTCTTGCTGTAAACCTTGCCCCATATTCTCTTGGTCCTGTCTTGTCTGTCCTTACTGTGCCATACATAAATTTAGAGAGGCTTTAGGTATCATGCTAAGGCAAGGACATTGGAGAAAAACTCCATTTGCCTTCAAAGTGGTCAATCCTTCCTTGTCAGGGAGGGAGGGGTGTACAGGAAGGAGAGTAATTTTAAGTATTTAAAAGAGTTGTCTATACAGTTTCATCAAATCTATTTGAAAAGGCAAATTGTTGTGCCATATAGTTGCTGCTCTTGGGAGGTATTCAGTATATTTTGGAAGAGACTTAATCCCAGTGCTTCTCAATAAAGCAGAAAGAAGAAGGTTACCACAGTTGTTAAATAAATGTTACTTCACTTCACTTACATATTTTGCAACAGTTAGGGAGAATTTGGTAACCCTTCTTTAGCTGGTTTCGAACAAGAATCCACAATCAATAGAATAGAAAGGATGATATTTGTAATGTTTTCAGTTATATTTAATGGAATTTGTCAAAGGATAAGGTGGTTTTGAGTGCTAGCAGGTAGTAAAACAACTTCCTTCCTTCCTTAAGTCTAAAAACTTATACTCTCTAAATGTAATTTTAGCATATTAAATGTGCAATTGACAAAATTGCTGAACTTGTATGTAGCTATTGTTTTTTGGCATTATCTGCAAATTTTTAGTGAGATAATGCTTGACTAGGTCTATTTTGAGGTACAATTTTTAAAGAAAATATAGCACCTGTCTTTGTCAAGTGGAATTATGTGATTTCTTAGAATCTGTGTTGTCTACATTTTTGAAAAATGTGTTTAAAATCTTATATTATTTTTCTTCAGTAAAGCTTCTTGGCTTAACTTATTCTGCTAAGTACTTTCTCACTGTCTGTGAAGGCTGCACTCACTTTGATCTGTATTTTCTTATTTTTATTGCAATTTCTTTTGTTTCTAAACCGAAAATCAACTTCCCTTGAAATACCTCACGCTTTTGTCTTTCTTTCTGTGCCCGGTTGTGGAAATGTTTTTTTGGCAACTTAGATGTAAGAATGTAGTTACACAGAGTAGAAATGTTCACAACACTAAGCTGTGGGTTTTCTTCTTACTTAAATTATAACCAGATACGTATTTCCATACTAAGAATACCTTGGGCAAAGATCCAGGAAAAAATGTCTTTCTTTGTATAGAGTTTGATAACTGCAGCTGCAATGTCTTGTAAATTTTACTGACTATTAAAAATGTCAGAAGTTTGGGAAAAATATAAATATTAACTTTATGTGTTACCAAGAGTGTTTCCCATGTCAAGTGACATTCCACTCAAAATCTGAGGGTTAGGGAGGATTTTTTTTTTTCACTCTCATACATATTCTCATTCCAGTTGTTTGTTAATGTAACCTTATTTCAGATATATTAGATGGTGATCTTTGCTAATGGGACAGTCATTCAGTTATGAAAGGATGAAGATCTAGTAATTTTGAATTACTTTTTTCTTTTTTATTAGTATTAGAACACATTATCATTTGTGAAGAGCTTCACAGTGACTCCTGGAGCAAGATATTTGGGTTTACTTATGAAATTATTGTCTCTATATGAAATCCTATAAGAGGCACAGGACACCTACTCATACAAAAATCTCTGAAGGAATAGAATGTTAGGTTTTTATTTTCCTGCTATTTTTTCTTAAAAGATTATGTTAACTTTACAAGAAAGATATGACTTCTTGAATTCAAGTTAGTTAGTTCTGTACCTTATTTTACTTTCTGATAATCATTTCATACCTATGCTAATACCAGCATTTTATTAATGTTACATCTTACAGTCTTTCTAGGCGGGTTTTGACCTGACTGGAGTTCCATTCTGATCCTCTGCTACATTCCACCAGAATTAACTCAGCACCAGTTAATTCCTGTTCCATATCATCTTCTATTATTCCATTTATAACTTCAGCCTTCTGACCAATTTCACAGAGTCACAGTAGGGCATTCTCCCTGCCATAATATTTTTATATTTGGCTATTCCTGTCCAGGGAGACAGTTTAGTTATGCCCTACTGTGTCCTTCCCAAGGGTACCACATAACCATTTGAAAGCCGTTAACGGATAGAAATACTCCTCCTTAATATTTCATATAACCATTGTCTTTGTTGATGTAATTTGCAAGCATATTTCTGTGGGGTTTTGAGCTGTTATTTTTTTTTAGAAACAAAATGGAGAGCCCTACTGTAATGCCACACTACAAAAGTTAGCTTTTCAACATAAAAGACAAAAAGTTATCCTAGCCTCTTTTAAAACCTTTAAACTACTTGTATTTAACATGATATTGCATTTTTCATTTTTGCAACACATGCCACAATTATAGATATAGAGAGAAATGGTGTGTATATAGAATTAATAAAATGCTTTTTCTTTAGGAATGAAATGTTAAAGAGGTGTGTAAATGTAACAGAAACATCACTGGAATTCACAGACCTAGAATTTAACTATGAGTATAGTGCTTACCTAACAGCAAGTACAAGATTTGGAGATGGCAACATAAAAAGTGATATTATAACATTCAGAACTTCTGAAGGAGGTAAGCTTATATACAGTATGAACCTTTATTGTCATTCAGGCTTAAAATTTTGTCAGCCTCATTTAAGTTAATAAAGACACTGAAGCAGAAGTGGCATTTGACTTATAAAGAAGAGATATTCGACCTGTCTGTGAGGCTCTATCTTTGTGTATACCTGTATCTATGGTTCTATAAAATTATAATAGGTATTTCTATTAATTTGCTGAGAAAAAAAATGAATTTCTCTTCAGGACAGATAAGTTACAAGTAATTTAATTCTAAACTTTGGAACAAATTATTTTTGTAATATGTTCTGATAGATCCTTATTTTAAGCATCTGTGACACAAATTCTGATAAGGAAAATACTTCTTAGAGTATCCCTCTCAAGTATGAAATATTTTTAATTTTAAAAATGAACTGTGTAAGTGTACATTTATTTGTTTATTCTGTTTTAATTATTTTATCCTTCCAACATGGAAAGTGACTTTTATATGATCATACTATATATACCGTGCTTTGAAAGATATTCAGTTTAATTTTTTTCCTGGTTTTCCATTGCTATAATCTATTCCAAAATAGATATGTTGCAGACATACTTCAGAATCACTGTGCATAGATATAAACAATTCCCCAATGCACACCCATTGGCAGGAGGAGCATCTATCTGAACCATCCCTCCAAAGTATGTCTATATCATCAGGTTGTAGACATTCACAGTTGCTATGGAAGCTGGTATGGAGATATGAATTGACTTTAGAGGGACAGACTTTAAGGATCTGGTCCTGAGGTTCCCCCTCCAGTTAATATTTTAATGTTTTACACAAGCTAGAGCAGCACAAAGCAAGAGAGATACATAAATCACAGTGTTCAGTACTCTACTGAATGCTCTGTAGAGCACTTCCTTGGATGGTGAGAAATATGGATTTAAATTCTCCTAAGCTAACTTAAGGAATTGGAATTTAACTCTCCTACATCACTTTACTTCTGGGAAAAACTATATGCTGCTATTCTTTATAAAATAGAAGGTTAGACTAATGGAAGGAGCCTTACAGAGGTCTTCCTGCACATTTAATATAAATGAGGTAAAAAGAGAAATTATCATTGTCTAAGATTAAGTATCTGGTTTACCTACATGAGTTGGGAGCCTAAATTCTGTTTATAATCAGAGAGAAAAAGGCTTTACATTTAGTTTTTGTGAAACAAATGGTTTTTTTCCCCTACTAACTATATTTGGAGTATAGACACCTAAATCAGTCAACTTCCATTTCAGCAAATTAGATTTTCTATGTGCACAAAGCAGTAAGTAGAGAACAAATTCTGTAAAAAAACTATTTGCAGGTAAATGCAGCTAATTACAAATATGGTTTAAAAAGTGTTTTAAAAATTAATTTTTACATATACAGTTTTATTTCATTATTTTGTGAAGCATTTTCTATGCCATAATCAGAAATACATTTAACTTGCCATAAGGTGTTGCAAAATATACTACAGTGGATGTTCCTTGGGTATGAAAAAGTACAAAACCTTGAGGTACAGAAACTTTAGATATGCTATAACTTAACATTTTTCCAGCACCAAGTGATCCACCGAAAGATGTTACATACAGAAACCTCACTTCCACATCAATAATGCTATTCTGGTCTCCTCCTCAAAAGCCTAATGGAAATATACTGTACTACTCCGTTTACTTCAAAAACAATTCAGGAATATTCATACAGGTAAGTTTATTTTTATATTCTTTTGTAGAAATGTTCTAATACTTACTTGAAGATTAAATCAGTTTTATAGTTATCATTACTTATTGGTTTTTCATATTTCTTTTATCATGATGTAGTTTTTAAACTTACAAAGACAGAAGCACGTCTTGTAATCATGTATGTTACGTTGTGCATCTCACTGAGCATTCATATAATTAAGCATTAAAGCCAATGGATTTTGTTTAATATTCCATTATGCAAGATTTATATGTACATGCATATATATATATATATTCATACACACATACACCTTATATATATATACACACACATATACATATACATATATACACGCACTTAACATATGTAGTAGATAGACTCAAGACCCACTATGAATGGCACACCCTCAAGTCTGTTTCTTTTAATCTAATCTATCAATGTGAATAAATTTCTGGTTCTGGTTTTACTTTTTAATACACATTTGTACCATATTGAAAATATGAAAGTAATCTGAAAGTAGGGAATGCGCTTTCTTTTAATATTTTTCTTATTCTTGAAAGGAAATTACTGTTTAATATATGGAAGCAAAGATATTCATATTCTGCAGTTAAAGCTTAAAAGACATAAAATCTTATTTAAAAAATGGTGATACATTTTCATTAAGGTTTTTTTTTTGCTGTTGCTGCTTTCATTCTTAAATATGCACTACACTTATTGATTGTATATAGTCTTTCTGTTATACTTTCTGTGAATATCTTATGGTACAGAAATATAATAAGAGAAATAAGCTTCCTTTACAGGTTTTTGGTCACAAGATTTATACATAAGGAAGAAAAACATGAAATATAAATTCATTTAGAAAATCATGTATGGAAAAAAAATTTGCATAAATTTATGATCGAGATATATCTAGGGTGAGGTATGCACATTTTTGAGGATAACTAGAAAAAATATTTACAAAAGTTACAAATATATGTGAGTGACATACTTCAGTGTATACACTTCTCTGACTTCTGTGAAGGTACTAGTTGCTGGGCTCTGCATAGTTTCAGGTGCAAGCAGGACTATGCCATGAATTCACATTCTGATGAGACTAAAATCAGGGCTACAGTTCAGAACATAGACTCTGTTTGCACACACTGCTACAGCAACAGCTTTTTTCTTAAATCTTAAATCTCTGGACAAACCTTTACATCAGCACATCACCTGAACTAGCCCATCCTATGAAGGACATCAATTTTAGAGAACTATGGACTTGGACTATTCCGGCCTTTAGGAAGGTGGAACTCTGAGATGAATGAGTAAGATGAAGCTGACACACTGAGAGATAAAATCCACCCAGGATGTGTCCAGTATTCTGGAAATAAAGGAGGAAGATAGGGAAGATGGAGCACAGTAGCATTGGCCCAGCAAGGTGAGGGTCCAGTTTTATTATCGTGTGATATAGTCAGGCCAGGAAAGGATGGTTGCATAAGTGGAAGTTAATGCTGCTTTTGCATATTATGTGTTGTCAGGAGAAAAGTCCTGACAGTACTTCTACCTCTGTGTGTAGAAACTATTATTTTCATCCTTTTGACTTTGATTTTTATCCCATCCCTCCGCTGAGATAGGTTTCAGCTGCTGTTGCATCTGTCTCTTCCTGCCCATGGGATATGAACATTAATCTCTCAAATCATGGCCAAATCTTAATCTGTCTGCTCCCTTTAACTCCTTCTGCCCTTCACATCCTGTCTGCTCACTGTGTAGCATGGCAACTACCATATCTACAATGCACTCCCATTCTGTACCTCGGCATTCCTGTGGATGTAAGACAGATTTCAAACACATGAAAAAAAGCCAACTCATTTATGTCAGATATTTTATATTACTCTTTTTACAACAGAGAAATTAATGTGTGAAAGTCAGCCTGATATATGACTATGTATATATATATATATATATATATGATATATGCAGACAGTTGTAAGCTGCATGAGTATGCATACATATAGCTTACAACTATCTGTAACTTAGAAGTATAACCATGTAATTGTAGGGTCTGTTGCTAGCTTTGTATTAGATATGTATGAAAAGAAAGAATTCTCAGTTAAAATACTCTGCGTTGAGGTCACTATTCCGGTTATGTTTAACCAAACTGTATTTTCAGTGTGAGAAATTGTACAGGAGAATTGAAAAAGTGGGTGATCTTTTTACATTTCACATTTTCATGTTGTGGCCAACACAGTCTATATCAGTCTTTCCTCTGCTTCTTTGTCAGGACACCATGCCAGAGGTTCAACCTTAAAGCATGTCTTCTAGATGCCTGAATAAACACCACTACTGAAGAATAGCAAGCAAATTAACATCTCCCACGACTCTCATGATCTGAAATAGATACGAAAGTCATACTAAAACTGGTGCTATACTGTTGTCTCAATTTCTCACTTCTTACACATTCTCAAAATGCTCAGGCATATTAAAAACTAATTAATATAAACCACTGACTATTAATATGTTAAAACTAGGAAGTTAGTAGCTATGGAGTGAAGAATTTTGTTTAGGGAAAAAAATGCCCAAAAATTAAAAAAGACCTGAGATAAATGATACGGTTTACTCCTTGACATGATGCAGAAACTTGAATTTTCCGTCAAAAACGGAAAATTTATGTACCCTCATCAGTCAGAAAAATAATGTATAGTTTCTTTGCTTTACTGGTCTACATGAAAAATAACACTGCAGCTGTCCAGTCAGAAGGCCTGGGATGCTCAGACCTAAGGTTCAAGACCAGAATAGCAGAAGGAAATATTTAGTGATGGGGATTAGATTTAAGGATTTTGGTAGATGAGTGGGCTGTCTCTATGGGGATGCTGACAGTTGTAAAAGAAAATGTGTCAGAGAGGGAGGAATGACTGGTAGCTAACTAGAAGAAACCATCACCTGCAATAGTCTAGGTGCTGTCATAGGTCTAGGGAAAATGCTATTTCTTCGTGTATATACCCTGTCCCAGTGCAGTAAAAATATGACATGTATGCTGACAAACAGTTCTTCCTTCACAGATAACATGACACTGTACTTCTTCTTTCCATCACTTCTCTATGGCACTGCTGGGCTCCTACAATTCAAGCTTTCACTGTCTGCAATATCAACTTTGCAAGTTTTGCTCCACGATGCCTTGTCTGGTGTTGAAGCAATCATACTGCCCATATTCTCAGTCCTATCAAGGAAATAAATCAAAGTCTCTATTGAAGTAATTGTCTCATGGCTAAATATTAATCTATGATAGATATCATTGACTTGAATGAACTCTGTTATTCAGTCTCTATATACTTGTGTTTTGGTTAGCAAGAAAGTGGGAAAGGTCCAAATTACAAACATAAATATATGCTTCAATAAATTTCCCCAGTGTAGGAATTTCAGTACAGATTAAAACTGTCCTGCTCTGACAAACCAGACAGGGGAACCAGCAGCAAGGACTGAAAAAATGCCTATGATCCTTCTGAATAGCCAACCCCAAATCATCCAACCTCTACCTCAAACCACGCAAAATGAATTTGACTGGACACAGTTCAGACTGAAATTCAACTTGGTCCACCCTTGGGATCCAGACAAGGGATGCAAACAATGTGCTGTGTTACTTAATAATCAAATATTTTCTTTCAGCAGTATGACCAAAGTAGCTCTAGTCCTTACAATACACTGCAAATTTTTAAAAGGTGGTCTCAGAATGATACAGGAGACAAAAAGGAAATCACTTAGGTTTTCACTGGAACAGTGAATGTTACGCTCCTTGAAGGATGGTTTGGATTAGCCCTCACTGTGTCACCATTCTCACCGGAATCCCAGAGTCAAGTATGTGATCGTCTGACTCAAAACAAGAATACAATACAATGAACCTAAAGAAGAAAACACAACAGGGGTAAGAGGTTAACAATGAAGAAGAGCACCACTGTGTTTTCCATATACAGCTAATTACAGCTTTATGCCACTGGATGTATCTGCTACTTCCTGAACTGAAGAAGATACTAGTTTCTGCTGACACTTTCATGGCTTGAGTGTATTGCTTACACTTAGCTGCTTTTAATAATCTGATACTTTGCTATGTCAAAACTTCTTTCATGTTTGGATGAAGAAAGGGATAGAAGTAAGAATTTCTTCAGCTGTAGCCAAAGATCCTAAGCTGTTTGCTTCCATCCGCAGTCACAGTTAATTGTAAAACTTCCTATACTTTCCTATCCCCAGGGTACAATTAGTACAAGTTTCAACTTTTCTCAGTTTGTACCCACACAGTTCTTCTTCCTCACTGTTACTCCTAATTATGTGTTTCTTTTTTTTTTTCCTAATACTTTGTCATATCCGTAGTTTCAGGTATCTTCACTCCTTGGGCTCCTTCTTCTACTAGTTCCTAGTAAAGGAACAACCTCTTAAATAGCTTTTGTTGACCTACCAAAACCCTGTTAATAATATTCATGTTGGTTCACTGAGTCCTTAACTGCCAGACAGCTGGCAAAATTGTAAAGGTCTTTTTAAACTAAGAGTAGAATTTTCAGCTGTTCATACCAATAAGCTCCCATTAAATCTAGGATCAAAATTTGATGTGGTAGCCTTGACATTTTTACCTTGAAAATTCAGGTAATTATTTAAGGTCTTATTTAAAACAAAATCTGATTATTAGATGTTATAAATTATTGCTAACAATAAAAGTAACAGCAATAGGGTATTAGAATGCTTCTTCTGGACCAAATGACATTTTATGTCACACTCTACTTAAGTATCAGAAAATTTAATTAAAAACCTTTGAATTTAGTCAACTTACCAAATGTAACACAAAGCTCTTTCCAGCCCTTTTTAAGTTAAGTATGAATCTAGTATGAAATCCAAACTATTTCTAGAAGATAGTAATATATTAAGGTGGAATTTTTTTATATTTTGACTGATGTTGACTTAACCTATTCTATTGGGCAAAACTAACAGTGTGCTTCTAGTCAGTTAATAAGAGTGGATATAAAAAAATTATTCTCACAATTTGTGCAGCTTCTTTTCTGCATTCAAAACGAAGGCTTAAGTTTTCATTGCCAAAAAACCTGTTTACTTATTTATGTCAGTACCAGGTGATTGCAGGCAAAACTAGGTCTTCAGATACAAGTATAAAAATCTTAGGGAAATGAATGAGCGTGTCACCTATTGTTTTTTCTGCAAAAATAAAAATATTTTGCTGAGACAAAAAAATTGGTGAACTGTTGCATTAGGTATATAAATTGATATGTATTGGTGACAGGCATCTAGATACTGAACTATCCATTTTAACAGTACTGACTCAACTGTGTGATAGAGAATACCACTTCAGTGATATGTGACTTCTTCAGTAGGAACTTTCCTCATGAGAAATATAATCCATTTTTCAGTATGCCTGTGCTAATATGTGGTATTTCTAAATTTTAATACCCAAATATTTCTGCTGCCTTTCTCCTGCTTTAATAAGTTTGCTCTCACAGCCTCTCTTTTTCAGAAAAACACTTCCTTGAAAGCTAACTTGGATTTTAAAGAAGTGAAGGATGTGGATTTGATCTAACATCAAAAATAGGGCACAGGCCAAATAGCTGGAATTCATCAGAGAGTTGGGCAAAATCCAGATCATCCTGAAAATATTGCTATGTAGAAAAATTAGGACTTCTTTGGTCCTTAGAAATGGTGCCCATGCCATCCGCTCACTGGGGCAATGTGGCTGCCAGAGAGAAATGCTACTGTCTCTTTGAATCAGCCGTGAAGATTTGAGTTCCTACCCAATGCTTGAGTTGATATACTTATGGGCTAAATAATGTCTCAACAATTTTCAAACCATGAACCAAACTGTTTTGGATCATCTAAGTCAGGTTCCTGTAAAGCTGCGGATGATGCAACACATTCACTTATGTGGTATAGCTGAACTTACATAAATAATATGCTTTATAGTTTTTCTTTTCATCTTCCAAAATGGTTGATTCTAAACAGGAATAGCCTCCTTAGAGGTGCTGATCTGAAGCACTAACTTATTGCTGTAGTCACAGTATTAATGACTTTTTAAATATAGTTCAAAAGACAGTGGGACTAGGTTCTGCTGCTATCCTTTCATTAGCAAGTAACCTCAAAAAGGAAAAAAGTTCAGTTGATGCCTTCAGTTTAACACGGTCCACTCACTACAGACACTTTCTTAGAGATAATGGCATGGTGTTGTTGCAAGGGACAACTAGCAAAAGGAACAGTTTATCAAGTGGGGCAGTGAGATCTCCACCACTGAAAGTTTTAAGTTCAAAATCCAGTCTCATAAAAACAGATTAAAGAGAGAGAAGTCCTTTGATTTAGTTAACAATAATGGGCCAAGTCGTGTGTGATTCATGTAATCTATGAGCAAGTAGCAGATGTTGCGCTTTTTTGTCATTTTCTTGATGAAGCATAGATAAACACACTACAATATTACAGTTTTAATCCCTGAATTGTCATTCAACAATTACAAACAACAGAAGAAGCCATTTATGTACTCTGTAGTACTTACAAGGAGTAACAACAGGCATCATACAATTGAGTATTTTAGAAAAATTCGGTACTCATTAGGAGTAAAAGTATAAATTTATGGCATCTGAGTACAAAAATCATGTCTGCTGGTGGTGGTGGTGATGGCTAGATGGGGAACTAGAAAGAGAAATCAATGAATAAAAAACATTTTAAGTGGTAACCTTTTCTTTTTTCTCTCTCTTTAGAATTTCACAAATTATGGTAATGACAGCAACGTCAGTGTGTCTCCGTTTATAGTGCTGGATGACTTGGCAAAATACAGCCATTATACTTTGTGGATAACTGCAAGCACGGCATTTGGAGATGGAAACAAAACCAGTGAAAAAATAGAGGTGTATACAGATCAGGATAGTAAGTTAATAACTTTTTTGGTGCTCATTGTATATCAGTGCTTTTATTAAATATTTATTTAATATTCTCTAACTTAAAAATTATTTTACTGTTATGATGGCAAAGTTAAAAAATACCATTAAGTGTGGTTTACAAAGCTGCAATATTTATCTTTGCAAGGAAGGCATTTTGATCTGAGTTTTTGAAGTACTAAGAACATAGAGCACAAGCCTCTGTGGATACAAGCAATAAAATTACTGTCTTAAGCTTTCATTAAGACTCTTTTCCTAAACAAATTTAACAAAAATAATTATTTATATATGCCCTCAACTATTTTGCTTTTGATATTGAAACACAAATTATTTTTAAAAGTTGTAAAAATTAATACAACTGACATTTTCAGACTTATAGTATTTTGAACAGTTATTTCTGGTTGGGGTTTGGATGTTTTATTACTGTAACCCATGCATTTAATTTTTTTCTTATTATCTCTCATAGTCCCAGAAGGTTTTGTTGAAAATGTGGTCTATCAAAACATTTCCTCATCTTCTGTAAATGTAAGCTGGCTTCCACCATCACAGCCAAATGGCTTAGTCTTCTTTCATGTTTCTCTAAGTTTAATGCAACTGGGAACCAGTAAGATATTATCTTTCCTTACTTACAACACAAGCATAATTTTTGACGATCTGGAAAAATATACTGATTACCTTCTGAAAATCACACCAGCCACTGATAAAGGATCTTCTGAACATCATGCTCTAAGTCTTCATATAAGAACTGATGAAGATGGTAAGATCAAGATATTTTATTAATTCCCAAGGAAATGTATAAAAAAATCCCAAATAACTTTCTTAAAGAAAAAAAAAAAAGTGTTTATTTTTCTTGTTTCACTTAAAGTGTTTTTGTTACACAGTTACACAAACAACTGCTACACATTTCAAAGACCGCAAAATATATTTTTTCATTGTAACTCATATTTTTCTGAGATTATCCTTGTTTTTCTCTTTCTTATTTCTTCATATAGTCCCAGAATCAGCACCTGTAATCAAAACATTTTCAAATCTCTCAACTACCTCAGTTATGCTTTCATGGGACCCTCCTGTTAAGCCAAATGGTATTATAATACTTTATGATTTAAATCTATTTGGGCCAGAAATGAATAACTCATTCTCTACCACCAATAATTTTATCATTTTGGAAGACCTTCTGCCATTCACATTGTACAGCATTTATATAGCTGCCAGAACAACAAAAGGACCCGGTCCATCTGCTGTGCTTCAGTTCTACACAGATGAGTCAGGTGAGCAAATTCAGTTGTAACCAACTTCAAAATATCACCCCTGTGTTACTGCATCCATCTTAGATCTGAGCATCAGACCTGTTGATATGAAGGATTTATTTTCCATTTGTCTGTGAGTGAAGAGCTTTCAGCAAAAGGAAGCATTGCAAGGCAAGTGTTTCCTGAATGCTCCTCCTCCTGCCACAGTGTGCAAGAGGAGGTCACATTCTGCACAGGATTACAAAAAGAATTCCATGAAAAAATATCTTTTGCCTTTGGAATGTGTTATGGTTTGCAAAGTGTCAGGGATTTTGAAGCAAGCAACAGTACCTTTCTCTTCATCCCCACACGTAATTGGAAAATAATAAAACATGGAAATATTTCTGACATATTCACACAGTTCAATTTTACATGGACCTCCTCTCCCTGCATGGTAAATTACACATCTTCTAAATATATGATGACTTGTGCTCCATGTATGGTGTAGGAAGCAAAATATATCACATTCCAGCTATATATGTAATATGACTTCTGTTAAATGTTTTAGTTCTGACAGGAGGGATATTTAAGTGATTAATAGATTTGTTAGATCTCCAAGAAGATCCCTTGCTGACTAAACATGTATTCTGGATTAATGGAATTTGTTTCATGTCAAAGAAAAAGAAACAAGATTGAAATAGCAATGAAGTACTATTAGCTTGAGTTCAGACACAAATGTTAACAGAAGCACCTATGTTCTCCTGCATGTCTGAAGTGTATTGTATTGCCTGGATTATTTGTGATTTGGACCTCAATAGCATTTCTCTTTTGCAGTGCCATTAGCTCCACCCCAGGATTTGACCATTATCAACTACACCGCAGATTCTGTGTGGCTGAAATGGAATCCAAGTCCCCAGTCAAATGGTGTTATTATGAGATATAATTTTAAGATTTATCAAAACAACACTGAAAAGCTATTTTTTTGGGTATGTTTATAATTAAGAGTGTATAATCTTTCAAAATCTTTTCCATGCTTTAGGGGAAAAAAAAAAAAAAAAAAAAAAAAAAAAGGGCAAGTATTTTAAATGTCTATTATGCTCCTAGAGTTTAGAAGCTCCTATAAGCTCCTATTTGCTAAGACAGTTTATTTTCCTTCCCACCACACCTGTAATTCAATTTTTCAAATTAAACAGGAAAAAATTATAGATTTTAATTTGCTTTGTGTTTCTAATGTTTCATTAACTGTGAGATTTATTAATCTTAATTTGTATTTTAGTGTAAGTTTGATGTCAGAAAATGACAAAAGTTACTTGCTTTGTGGCTACCTTTGTTTATTTATTTAGTACCCATGGACTTTAAAGATTCAAAAAGGCAGCATTTCCTAATTGTCTGAAAAAATAATAATAAAAAATATTCAGAGTTTAATGGTCTTTGTTTAAAAAAAACAAACAAACAAACAAAAAAAACAAACA
The DNA here is from genome assembly GCF_015227805.2 of Hirundo rustica. NCBI lineage: Eukaryota > Metazoa > Chordata > Aves > Passeriformes > Hirundinidae > Hirundo > Hirundo rustica. Next base: position 40,429,265 of record NC_053453.1, read on the forward strand.
AAAAAAAAAAACAAAACCAAAGAAAAGCAGAATAAGAACTGAGTAAATTGTAACTGAAATAGATGCTGTATAAATGTTCAGGGCCAGATTGGGTGGAGCTCTGAGTAACCTGGTCTGATGGAAAATTCTCTGCTCACAGTATGGGGGTTGGAACTGGATGATCTTCAAGGTCCCTTCCAACCCAAACCATTCTATGAATCTAATTTTATGATATACAAAATTTGATCAAGGCTTAAATCTGATTGCTTGGGTGGCCTCAAGGAATTCTCCATGAACTGTGAAGGCAGCAAGCTGATATCAGGATTGCATCTCAAGCTTAGAAACTATAGGGTGAACCCTGTTCATCTGAGATGCTTGTAAAAGCTACAGGAAAAGACATTGCTGCAGTGAGGTCTGCTGTTATTCCCCATTGTGGAAGGAAGTGCTGGCATCATCCCAGTTTCTTCCATAATACTTGAAAAGCCACAATGCACATATGGAAGATGAACTGTGAATTCTACAGCCAGCTACCTTTGGAAACACGTTCCTTGGGTATAATTAGAAGCCACCAAAGATCTGTCCATCTGAGGCAGTCTCAAACTAAATCGGAATACAGAAACTGGCTGAAGCACCTGAATGTAGCAGCTATGCCCTACATTTCTTCATGTTTTGTAGTGTTTTATGTGCAAGAAATTAGATTTAGGTTGTGTCAGCAAGGCAGAGAAAGAAATGTATATAGGAATACTGTATCTAGGTACCATAATTCTCTGATAACTTGGATCCCACAAGATGTTTACCAGAATTTTTTTCTGAGATTCAGTTCTTTCCCTGCTGTTATTATAATCTTCTCAGCATTTAAACAACTTTGCCTCGCATGGTCTGGGAAAAACAGATCCAAGGAATTGAGCTGAGGGTGGCTTTTTGTTTTGTTTTGTTTTGTTTTGTTTTTCTTTCCTTTAAACTCCTTCTCTATCTATGTAGAAGCCCTGACCTCTTCCACTGCAGAGGTGTGTAAGGAAGTAGAAGGTGAGGGGGTGGATGTGAAGCTGGAAATAGTTTTCAGTATTTGACTGAAAGCTACTCAGAGTGGAAGAGGCAAAACTATGGCTGTAAATCTTCTGTTCATTTCAGTAATTGAGGGGAAGGCCTCAATGCTTCTCGAGATTAATTGTGTACTAATAATATTTCCTTCCTTAAGAACATTTCAGGTTCAAACCATGAGACAAACCTTGTTGGATTAGAACCATACAGCCCCTATTTGATCAGTGTCTCTGCATTTACCAAACTTGGGAATGGCAATCAATTCAGTAATGCTGTCCAATTTACAACAATGGAATCAGGTTAGATATGACTTTTTCTAAGCTTCAGTTCTGACAGTTTTAAATATATTTATATTTATTTTCCTTGTATGACTGAACAAAAGTCTTCCTCTTCTCTCCAAAGAAAACATACCCTAACACTATCGCATTGTCTCTTGCCTGTGTAGCACCGATTCACATTCCTGCTGTAGACTGGGTTTGAAGTCTGATTTCCGAAATGTACAATTAAAAATGTCCTCATCTGAAATGAGAGGCTTATATGGCTACTATAAATCTTTTAATAGCAACACAGATAAAGGGAGGAAAATTAGTTAGGTATCAGTCTTTGCAGATCAAAGCAGTAATTCAGATCCCTGTGAAAATAACTGAAACATTAGCAGTATCAAAAGCAGCTGGACAAAAGATTGGTAAATGAACTGAAAATTATATTAGACAAATAGAAAATTTTAACTTCTTTTTTAATACTTCATTTTAGAAAGTAAGTTAGGCACTAAAAGTGAGATATTTAACATTCACTAAAGAGAGCCTGTGGGTTTGTGAAACTGTCTCTTGTGCACAACTGTAGCTCCTTTGCCAGGTCAGAGCAAGCCCCAGGCTCTGTAAGAGCTGCCAGTGCCAGGTGACAAACATGGGTTAGGGTGCTCCCAGGCTAGCAAGGGAGAGCAGATCCCAAAATATAAAGATCCCATATGATGACCATAGGTTTGCTAAGATCACATTTCCAGTGAAAGATTCTTTCCAGAACCTGTAAGACAGAGGTTCTGGGAAAAAGTTTTGCTGTTTATTGTACCAAAGGGTTACAACACCGTCAGAAATCTGGATCATCACTGGGCTGGTTCAGTTTGGCTGTTGGACCCCTGCAGCTGAAGGTGGTCCTCCTCAAGAGCTACTTGTGGTACTTTCTTCAGTTCTCTTTAACCAATTGTTCATAAACAATTGCTCTATTTTCAACATGATTATATTTTCTACCTTCATTAATATTTTATGATTTAAAAAATTTAAAAAATTTCTTCTGCTGTGACCAGCAAATAAAAGGGGAACAGTAAGTTAAAAGAATTGATATGACAGCTCTGAAACCTGCCCAGTGATTTCTGTACAGATAAATGTGATATTGTGTCTGAAAGAAATAAGGCTGACAGATAAATAAGGAAACAGATAAATAAGGAACTTCTACTGTTAGTGTTTTTGCTGTGTGTACGGAGTAGGTATATGGGTAATGTATATTGTATATGTTATGGTACACTGTGTTTAAAAAAAACATGGGGAAAGTGCAAGCAAAAGAGTTTTTTGGGAAAACAAAACTGAAGCACACAATTAGGAAGAAGTCGGACAGATGGCCTTCTCTCTCTCAAGTACTAACATCAGTCACATTCATAGTAGTTGGAAATTAACAATCTAATTATTAAATTATATTTTTGTTCATTCAATATTTTTATTTTATTAATTTGACACTGCAGTGTTTGACTATTTCTATGAACATTGGGTCTGTTTTTCTAGTGATACTGTTTTGTGATTACTATTTTAATTGTGTGTGCATGTTAATCTTTGGTTCTTGTGTATCCTTTAAGTGCCAGATGCTGTACAGAACATTCGTTGTATTGCAACGAGTTGGCAATCAATCCTAGTGCAGTGGGACCCTCCTGCTTCAGCCAATGGTGTAATTACACATTATGTCATAGCAGTTGAAGGAAATTGTACAAATTTTTCATCTTATGATACACTGCATACTTTTAGAAATCTGCTTTCCAATGTTACTTACCAAATTAAAATAAAAGCTGCAACATCTGCTGGTGATGGTGAAGAACAGATATGCAATGCCACTACCCTTCCAGAAAAAGGTAAATAATTATCAAGTTAATTTTTTTTTGTGTAATTTAAATTATGACTATGAAACAAGCAGACATGAAAAAATTGCTTCAATACAGGCAGTTAAATAATTCTGTTGTTTAAATTACTTGCTAATAGTGAATGAAGAGAAACAGGGCTTCCTCTTTCTCCTGTTTTAGAACACACCTAGTGATGAGAATAAATTGCCATTTTTAAAAGCACAGCGAGAACACATTTTTCTATGTGAGTTTGAATAGTTATTTTATTAATTTATGATCACCTATTTTTTTTGTCTTATAATATCTGTCTTGTTCCTAGTGTATTTAGCATATTTGAGACTGAAAAAAATTATGAGAGCAAAATTTTTGTTGTTTTGGTTTTAATAACTGAAAGTGGTATGAGTTCATTGACAGTAAAGCTGTTCAGAATTCAGCAATTTGAGAAGAATTTAGCCTCTACAAGCAAACTTGTAGTAACTTTTCATGAATAGGATTTTTTTAAAAAAGAAAGAAAATCGTGAGCTAAATCCAAAGAAAAACAGAGTCAGGTTTTCTGGCACTGAAATGAAAAATTGTTACCCAAAGTCTGTCTTCCATTTTCTCTCCACACACACACTTCACACTTCACCTAGTCTTCACAGTGCTTTCACTTGACATATGAAACATGGAGATGATATTCTGTATAAATAGAGTTAGTTCTATGTGAATAGCTATGTACCTATCTTCTAAATTGAAAGTGGAGAGGAGCTCATATCTGAATCCAGGAAGCAAAGACCTATTTCAGTCCTCCAGTCAGGGATGATTTTTACTCTTGCAACTATTTCTTAGGACTTTTTTCTTTGGTGATAGTTAAATATAAAAATAAAAAAATTATGCTAAGCAAGAAACATCCACATAAAATTCCACTTTTCTACTAAATTACATGAGAAATTACAGCATTTAGCTCTTTGTTTTGTGTTCTGTTAAGTGACATCAACTTATGCACTGGAGTTGAGGAGGTCTCTATTTCAGAAAAGCTGAATAATTAGAAAACACAGGGCTGGGATTCAGGAGCACAACTGTACCCCATGAGGCTTAGAAATCAAACCTAGCTTTTGTAATTCTTTATTACTAAGGTTTTTAATAACTTAAAAGATGAGTTGCAGTGTTCATTCTCATATATACTTCAACGAAAAGAGTGAATTTTCTCAGATCTGTCAAATAATAAACACAAGAATCTGTGTCAGCAGCAAGGTTTTGTTTCAGAATGACAAATGGAGGGGAGCAGCTCGGCTATGCAGACTTGAGCTTGGAAGAGATTAGATTTACCCTTACTCTTAGACTTCCTGTTACTAGCTTCCTGTGTGACATGGACCTCCACTGGATCACTCCTGGCCATAAAGCCTTGATCTCCCACTACAAGCTTTGATTTCCACACTTCTTAAAATTAGATTTGTGGATGTGCATGTCTGGATGGATCTAGACCACGTCTGTGTTGCCAGCTGAAGTACTGCTGCTGTGGTTCCAGATCAAAAGGATGAGCTCCCAAAGGACAAGCCCCTTGCTGGTGTATTTTGGCCGACACTGTGGAAATAGCCAGGGTTGTACTTTGATGACTGCCCCTCCTCATGATACAGTCTATCCCACTAAAGCCTGGTCACATCTGTTATTTAAACTATGATGTGGCACATTCACACATCTTTCTGATGAAAATTTTCTGTCTAAATTAGCTTCCTCATCAACAGTTCCCTTACAAATGCTGCCTGTGATCCCTGCTGGTCTCCTTCTGTCCAGAACCATGGCAATTTAAGACTGTCGTCTGTCCTCTTGTTTGCTCAGAAACTTCTCTTCATCAGTGGGGCTCAAAATCCAATTTTGAAAAGGCAAAGGCATTGTTTAAGTATTAGACACAAGCATACACAACACTTTACAGTGTCGGCTGGCAATAATGTAGTGAGCTGAGCTGCTGTGCTCAACATAGATGAATGTGCTCCTGCATTTCCAGACATTTCTCAAATGCAGTCAGAATACTCAAAGCTTTCTTTTACATCATGGCTGCAGAACAGCCAAGCCTCAGAGCTAGAGCAAGACTGAACCTGGGGATGGAGTTCAAACTTGGAGATAGTTGCATTGGAGGCATGTTACCCTCTGGTAACAGAGAACAGCAGACTTCCCAGGTGCTTCTCATCTTGGAGGATGGGGGAAAGGTTTCTAGAAATGTTAAAGAAGGGTGACACCTGAGGAAAGTTAATTGTTGGGATTTCTGAGAAATTTGAGATTGGCTATTAGTTAGTCCTTGAGGAAAGGCTTAGCTGTGGATTGAGCCTGGCCCTAGGGAGTGACTGGTAGTGTCTTATGGTCCATGTTATAAAGTGTTGTGCTAGCAGGGAAGAAAACCCCAAACCAGTCTTTGTTTTCTAACATTTGCTCTATGTGTCTTATCACTGGGAGTTTCCCTAAGTTAAGGATTTATACTACAACACAATTACTTTTTTTGCCACAAACTCTGCATTGACCCTTTCTTGTTTCGTCGTTGCTTAGTCATATTTACAACAAACTAGTTATTATTAGGACATTTCCTTAGCTGTATGTTTGCATGAATTGTTTTGCAGTGACTGGATACTGGGAATTGGAGATTCATGGATGGGAATGGAAACAGTTTTATAGCTTTTCTCAGCTTCTTATTTATGGTGGTCTAAGATTAGTCACAGAATATGTAGCCAGCACTGAGTCACTTGCAAAGCATTTATTTCTGACATAAAGTGAAATCGAATTTGGCTCAGTATCTCACTGCATAGCATTTGACCTTTAAATTCTTGGCAAGATTATTTGCCTTTTTTGAGGTAAATTTGTTCCTATCTGGGTACAATTAAACATGAATCATGAAGCTTAAATTTATGAGGAGATTAGTAGTGTTTTGTGTCTAATCTAGCTCCATTGTCATGGTAAACCACCTCTGCCAGGCTGCGGTGTGTTATAAAATCTGTCAGCTTGTAGCGGGTAGTATTAGTTGGTGATTAAATACATTATAAGGATATGAAAGATAATATAGTATACATACACATGCGTAAATAGGATTTTATGACCAAATAGATATCTTTGGATTATTTTCAAGATAATTAACATACTAAAATGAAATTTCATTAAGATTAAGTGAATTTTTAGAAGCAAGAGACAGCCATGAAATAGTAGGAAACTTCCCCAAAAGTCACACTAAAGCTGTGAATATTCAGTTAACTCACAAATCTGGCACAAGTGTAACAGTCATTCAGTTTGCAATAAAAATAGAATAATTAAAAGGCCACTTGGGGGTATCCAAAGCATGAATAATAAAAAGAAAACTGCTTCTGTTTTATTTTTTTATTTAGATTTTTTAATAGATTTTTCATTGTTTTCTGAGAATATTAATCATATTGATTGCAGTATTAAGACACACAGAGTAATTCCCCTACTTCTCCTCATTACTGCTAGTCGTACCTGATATGCCTGAACACAGTCTTAGAAGAGGCTGAGGCCCCCACTGCGCTCTGGTGACAGTCCTTATCATTTATTTTCTGCTAAACAGAGATTCATTCATATCGTACATTTAAAAGAAATATGGCTAGAAATTTGTCCAAGAAACATTTTTACTTTTTATCTGGGCTTCATTTTCCAGGCCATTAATAGCTTGTAGCCATGCATAAAAGTATTACTTGTGAATAAAGAATAATGCCTCAAGGAATTGGTAATGGGAAGGTTTCTCAGCTCTTTTGGTGTGGAGGTGGCAAATTAGAATCATCTTTTGTTACCTGTGCACAAAACGTTGTTACTCTCTGCACAAGGAACACTTTTAAGGTTCTGAATTTGTATCTCCAGTATGGAGGCTTCCACTGGAAAATGTGGGCTTTTTTTTAATCAAGACCTTTGAGAAACACAAAACATAGCAAGAGTTTAAAGCCATCTTCACATCCAAGGAAATACTGTTTCCTTCAACATAAATCCTTTTCTCAGGAACTGGCAGTTCATGACAGCTCTGAGCTGGAGTTACATGGTTTTCCTCATTAAGTAGTGACAAAAATGACAGATGACCATGATGCACTGGAAGAATATTTAAACCCATGCCCCCAAGTGGTTCTTAGGGCTTCAAGTAAGATGTGTAATGCAGATGTGCTGCCTTAGTTATCCTGAGGAATCAGCTTGTTGCAGAGCCACTGTATTGGAAATGGCAGAGCTTCAGTGTCCCCTGTGCAGAAAAGGGCTGTGTGTTTCACATGTTCAATCCCTGCTGCAAGTTCTTATTTCAAAACTGCATTAAAGTAAAATCATCCAAAAATTGCCTGCTGAGTTAGGAATAAGAATATTTGAAACACTTCTTTTCAAGATGACTAATATTTTTCCCAGATCTAATTTTCTTTATGTAATATGGATTTCTTTACATCTTCTGATTAGTTGTTTGGTCCAAATTTAAGTAAATGGCTTTGAGGTTGATGGCAAATCTTCACTAGGAAAATGCAGTATCACTTTATTGCTGCCAATGAAATCGTACTGGTGTTATTTTTTACAAGAAAGTTGATAAAAATAGATTCATAAAGTATAGGAAAAAGAAATTTTTATCTTTTTCGTAGAGACTAGGTCAACTCTGCATTATATAAGAAATGGTGGCAACATACATGTACAAATCTGACATGGATGGCATCTACAGGTCAAATACAGTATTTACTGAAAAGCAGATAGTGTTTTAATTTAATGGAGAGCTGAACATTTAAGACTTGAGTACAGACAGCTTTTCACTACTTCTGTTTTTAGCTTAAAGAAGTGCATTTCTCTAGATTTGCATGATTTGATTTTTCAGTACTTAGATCCCACCGTTAGAGACTGAGTTTTCTAATGTGCTAGGACTGAGAGGCTCTTTTAAGACATGCTCTCAATTGTGCAATTTCCTTTAAAGCATGTCTGATAATGTCAGTCTCAAGTCATGGGAAAAATAGTCTACAGTTTTTTACATTTTTATGTTAGCAAAATAATTTTGGTCCTATTCATGATGTACTTATTCATACTGGGCAGGACTTTATATCATGTTGAGTCCTCCTGAAGTTAGCTTTCTATACTCAACTAACATGACCATGGTTATCAGCTTAACCCATGGAACTCATTTGCGTAACTAGGCTTTCAAAATTTAATAGAGATAATCAATACAGAATATTTATTTTCTTTTCAGTTATTTCTATTTTCTGAAGACTTTTTTTGGTGTGTGCCCACTGCTATCGGTTCTACTTTGTTCTCCACTTTCCTCCTACTGATGCTCTTAATACCACCCAACAGACTTCTAGGCTGCCGCGGTTCTTTTAATCCAAACTCCAGCTACAAGCAGCTGTTCTGTAGGAAGACTTTTTTTTATTAACTTTGTTAGGAACTATGCCATATCATATTACCATCTTCTGTTCACGGCCTGTGCAGCTGTAGTTGTTGCTTTCCACAAAAGTCTCCACAGAAAGCCATAATTTCTCTTTTCTCTGTAATTTTGTGTGTCCTTTGTTGCCCTTAGGTTATCTTTGCATTGTGAATAAGGTTTTTCCTAACGAGTGTTTTTGGTAGTATAAACCAGTTCTACAGGCCAATTTCAGCTTGATACAAGTCTTTGCACTGTATTAGTCCTTTTTCTACCGAGAATTTTCTTTTATTTATGTTATCCAGCTTTGGAAGGGCTGATTAGCATTGTAGCCAAACAAGCATAGGGCCAAGATCTGCCAGACTAACTTCTATTTAGGTGTTTAACTTTCTGTCAACTTCAGTGAGAGCTCAGCCATTTAAATAGGTTTTAGGAGCTTAAAATCCTATGTGATCTGATAACAGTTACTTTTCATTGAAATTTAGGCATCATATAAAGAATGATAGGTGAACCTGAAAATATCTCATTCCTCTTCCAGTTCAGAAACTGAATTCAAGAGCATTTCATGGTTAGCCTCTCTGCCAGTTCCCTGACTGGATTTCAGAAGTTGAATTAGAAGCTATTAAATGGAAAAATAGGTAGAGTGCATTGCACCAAATGTTTCAGACTTAGAAGAACTCTCTACTCCCAGAGATAGTTAAATTAAAGCAAACATAACACAATAGGGAACGACTGTGAGATATGTGATGAGACTTAAGGGACTGTACGTATGATTCTTGGGAAATTTAAACTTGGGATTAGGACGAGAATTCCCACTAACTAATCAGAGCACAGTCCTCTGCAATTAGTGTCTTACAATACCACAATCATGACGTTTTTCAGGCCTTCCTTTCAGGCCTTTCTTTCTTTCACCTTTCTTGAAATTTGGATTAATAATACAATTCTCATTAGGTACATATCAAATTGTCAGTGTATAAAACTCGATAACAAGTCTTTATACAGTTCCAATGTAACCTGAAATAATAATTGAAAAATATAGAGTTTCTGGCTTCCATAATTTTTAGTGTGAACAGTGATCACTTCATCATAGTTAAATCAAGTTTAGAAAATTTAGACAAGCTGCATTATTACTTTAGGAAGCATGGAATGATTTGTTCAAATCAGTACCATCTGTGGACAGAAAAAGTTGGGGGAATTTTAGTCATTCCTGAGGAATGGAAATCTGATTCTCCATGCTTTGTATCTGTAACCCAATAGCATAGCCCTCTTGAAATAGTCTCTGAACACAATCACCAAGTCCAAGAGATACTGTGCCACTGGGTGTCACTGCTCTTCACCGTGGCTCTAGGACCAAACCTCTTTGATCTACTCCAGTTTCAGGACACATCTTTTCATTTGTTCTAATAAATGATTACATTTATATCTGATTTTTCTATGTAAGGAAGGAGACAAAATTAGCTTGATTTTAAAGTGACTAACGTTCAAGGCCCTGACTCAATTTAAAAGTCTAGGCAATGACAGAGAAAATTTTACTGTGAATTCTCCTGACTGACCCTTGATTTTCTAGGTTCAAAATATTTTGTTTATATGGATCTTCATAAACTGGAAAAATGACAACAAAAATAGTTATCAAAGCTTTTGTATGAAAGAAGAAATGCTGGTCTGATTGTCTGCTATCAGGATATCTACAAGTTTATCTTTAAAAATGGTGGTTTTCATGTAGTGTTACTCACTGGGCTAATCACAGATGTTACCTTCAGCCTTATGAAGATAATGTGTATGGGCTCCCTCAGCAGTCAGTGGGAAAAAGGACAGAAAGAGAAACATCATTTTGCCACCTTCCATTCTTCCCCCACTTGCAGTGAGTTTGTCTGTCCAAATACAATAGAAAGCTCATGGAAGCTGGATTTATTAGAATTTTATAAGTCTGTGGGAGGGTACACAAATCAGGTTTGCCATCATTTTGCCTGAAATAATTTCTAGTTCTATGAAAGCCAAGTGTCTTCTTCTTCTTTAGTGCAAAGTTGCCAACTCTCAATTATTTTTGATGTCATCATACATGTTGAAAATAAGGCAACAAGGTACTCTGCTTAAGAAAGAAAGGCAATCATGGTGTCTAGACCACGGGCACTGCTCTTCCTCTCTCTGTGACCAGCCTCTTGCCTTGTTTTAGGTGCACAGACTGCAGTTGTGCCAGCCAGGGCTCAACCAGCTGCACTTTTGAGCAAGTGAAGGTATATATTTCTACCTTCCTACTAACAGCCAGCATCTAACCAGTTGCTATCTGCTTTATGGCAAACCCTAGTTTCTGTATTGGACTATAGCACACTAGTTAGTGTTCTATTCTAGCTCACATTTTATCATTATCATATTTGAGTTTGTAAGAATTCATACTTTGCAGTATATTAACAGATATTAACAGAGTAGAAGATTTATGGAGGAAAAATTCAGGTATTTTCTACTAACCATGTGGCATTTCTTTGCCTGTATTTCCCATAAGCTAGTAGTCAAACTAGGACATTTCTTGTAATTTACACAAATAGTTAATAGAGTTTATAGAGTTTTTATGAAAATATTGCAGTTCTGTAAGTGGATAAACTAAGTATTATGTCTCCAAATCTGAGCAATCAAGAATGGTACTGTGTGTTTTGAGGTTCTTTACTACTTTCTGTACTTATTTTCATCCTAATAGCAACAGAGAAAAACAACCTTAATTGTGATAGCTTGGAGTATAATGATGAAAGCTGTCTTTAGAAATGGTTTTTTTTTTTTAATATAGTTTGCTCTTGTTCTGTGTCTGGTTAGAGTGTAGCAAGATGGAAGCCTTTGGGGCTCTTCCATACCGTGATGTTGTGTACTTGTGCGTGAGAGCTCAGTGGAAGAACAGGGGAAGGCCTGTGGTTCTTCTTCTCTCCTGCAGACTCCACATGCTTTGGGTTCATTTGAAAGAATTTTAATTTCTCAACCTTTCCATCAACACAGCTTTGTCTGATTCAGAATTTGTATTTCTTGTTAAACATCCATGGAGGAGTGGAGAAGTTTCAGCTTATTTTATTGTGATGTTTTTAATAAACAAATTGTTGCAGACGAAAGCAAAGATCAGATATTCCCATGAGGCTGAAAGAAAAGAGAAAGCAGTGTTTTCTCTTTCTTCCCCAGTAACATTGGTCTGGGATCCTTTTCTTCTTTATGTACGCCTTGGGACTTCTTCAGTTTCAGTTTGAGGATGTATCATGTGTTTTTCTTTTACCAGTGATACCTCTTCCCCCAAAGACTCCAAAGCATTAATTAAAGCTATGTGCACACAACGATTTCTGAGCTGATTTTTCTGCACAGTTTTTGCCATAGAGAGTATTAGTATTATCTTACAGAGTCTTAGAGATAATATTAGCTTTCTCTATGATTATATAATATAGCACAAAACCATATGTTGCAACTAGTCTGTGAAATCTGGGAGTACACTGCTGACTCAATATAGACAGAGTAAATGTGTGTACATCTATATATATGTACATATAGCACTGCTTCTGTCTCATGGACATGAATATAACCTGCATATAAGTAAATGGAAGCAAAGTTTTTGGGAAGTTTATTTTTTATATTTTATTCAGCTCTTTCTCTAAATGTTCTTGTAAAGCTAAATTCTCTAAATGTTCTTCTATAACGCTGGGCAAACATAGTGTGTGTATTGATAGTTTTCATTCAGAAGGTGAAACAGGAGACTTACAAAACTTACCTCGATGTCTTGTTTGAGGATTTCATATAAGAAAGAAAGAGGGAGACACATGAATATTTCTAAATGAGAGGTGAATAATCCCAGTTAGAACCCACAGTAAAAGATACCATGGGTAGGCCAAAAATAACTTATTGTAATAGTCCCTCCATTAGTTGAGATATAGCCCCAAAAGGTAGCAATAGAAACATCACACCTCTCAAAGCTGGTCCTACATGCCATATCTGAAAGAATTTTTCTTAATTTCAAAAACTATAGTAAGTATATGCCACCTAAATATGTACAGTGTTTTTTAGGTCATTGGAAATATTGCTTATTAAACACATGAAGTTGAATCTTGGTCTTTAGATATGCTTATTAAAGTATTTTTTTGACAGTGGATAAAAGTAATATTGTTGCAATCACTTTTCATTCAAATTAAGGTATCTTACAAGTATTTTTATCTGTAGTTCCTAGTGCTCCCAGGGATATTGTTTTTTCCAATGTGCAATCAACAAGTGTGACCTTACATTGGAGATCACCAAAATCTATCTTTGGCTACTTTCAAAACTACAAGATTACCACACAGCTACAATCCATCCACTGCAATGACTGGGAAGCTATGGAATGTATTGAATATGAGATGAATCAGTATTTATATGCAAATTTCATGGATGACTGGATAGAAGACACAGTGTATGGACTGAAAAAATACAGATGGTACAGATTTGCCATTGCTGCCAGTACGAATATTGGTTATGGCAGTTCTTCACCTTGGATTTCAACTCAAACCCTTCCTGGCTGTAAGTAAGGATGTCTGCCGTGTCTCATAATGCTATAACAATATGATGTTCATCTAAACAAGCAAGAACTCTTGGTAGAAATTATTTCTTCATAGACCTACAATACTGATGAAGTCAATAAGGATTTATAGCAACTCTTGACCTATTTTTTATTTATAGATATAGATATAGATATAGATATAGATATAGATAGATATATATGTAATATTATACAAATTGTGTGGTAGGTATACATACCTAACACTGATTGATATTTCAATGTATTTTGTATACTCTTTTATATTTACTGGTTACCCAATAACGATTTCAATCCTCAGCCATACTACATGTGTAGACTTGGTAAGTCTGAAGTTTTGCTTGTGTGAGTTGGTCTGCCATTTTTCAATACAGTTTCACCTTTGGGGTGTGCCAATGAAGAAAGTTTTTTTTTTAATTCTTTGATTAAAAATTTGTTCATTAACACTGTAAAACTTTCCTGAAATTCTGTTATATGTTTTTGGCAATGGAATTTAAGCAATTGTTTCAGAGGAATTAAGATTTCTTTCCAAAGCCATATCCACCTGCAGAGTTTACTAATCAGAGTAGCCATGTAACATGTAGAGGATTGCCATGACATATAGAACCCACATGCCTCAGCCAAGGACTTAAGTTTCCAAGTAAGAGAAGAGGTAGTTGTCATAAATAATAAGTCACCACTAAATATTTGAGAGAAGGGAACATGAAACATAAATTATTTAGGCAGTTGTCATGGGGATATATGGCCTTCCCTATCAGTTTGCAGCCATCCTAGGATAGAGAATATCTGAGATCTCGCCAATAGCTTCTGTAGAACAACTGAGAATCACCATGAGTTGCCTGACTTAATCACAGCTCTTTTAATCATTTCCCCTTACAGAGTAATAACAATAGCGCTACCAATTACTTAAACAGCTGTGTACCAAGGACTACTCAATAGTCCAGATGTTCACCTAGTCCCACTCATGTTTTTATAATCATGATGTGAATGATGTGAACACAGGAGGTTTGGAGACTGTGGTAGTAAACATCATAACAGCCTGATTTTTTATAAAGCTCAGAAGTAGTCCTTTGGATTGAGAAGTGCTGGAACCAACTGCAGAGTCATTCTCATGTGCACTTACTTTCTTTGTGCAGTGACTCTTATGGGGAAGTTTTGCCTGTAAATCAATGCAACTTTTTAAATTAAAGAGAAGAAAAAAAAAATGCAGATGGAGCAGAAAATAAACAACAGAAGTTTTGTAACTCTTGAGACAGAAACTTTGGGGAGATTTCTTACTATTAAATTGATAGAACTCAGTTGCTGATGTATGCAAATACTTTTCAAAAAAATGTTGCTGAGTTTAAAATAGTTAGGATTTAATGGATGGGGAAGCAGATAATGAAAACACATATAATTGCATACAGTTAGGATGCAATGTCCTCTTTGGACAGTGATGATTTGGATTAAGAGAGAACTAGTTTACTATCCAAACCCACTGAGAAGATGGTAGTTAAAAGTACAAATATCTCAATAGACTGCACAAGCCCTTTCTATGCCAATTCAGTGTCATTCTCAGCAGGCAGGTCCTTCCTCTGTGTGTTCTATTGGATAGTTTAAACGTGGTGCGGTGTGAAGTTATGAAAGTTCCACCAGTTCTTCCAGCCAAGGGCTGAGGTTTGCTGACCTGTATCTGTGACTTAAACCGGTGACACATCAGGAGACAAGCTGCCTATAAAACACACTGCTGTGGAGTCGAGGAAGAATGGGCATTATTCCAAATGTCATGTCTGAACACTGATCTTTTTCCTGGGGTAATGGCAATCAGCTGAGGAGGAATAAAAAGAGAAAGGTGACAGATGCATCTGGGTAGCCAGCTGGCAGCTCTGTCATGCTTCAGCAGTGCTGGAAGCCTCCATGTGCAGAGGCTGATCTTTAGCAAGGCCAGGTTTCTAGGTACCTCATACTTTTTAAAGCCTAGTTTTTAGAATTATTGTTAAACCCCCCTCAGTTCTGGTCTTTCTTTTGCAAAGGCTACAGCCTGTATAAGGAAAGAGAAATTCAGAATGCTCCAAGCAGATTCGGTACTCTGACCAGCCTTGCAAAGTATGTGCAGGAAGCAGGTGTTGATCTCCCTCTCCTTGCCCCCATGGACAGGGCTAGGCATCCTCTGGATTAGCCTGCTGATACACAGCCAATATACATGGTCTGTTAGGGCTTAAGAGTGCTTAGCTGCTATGTAAAATACCCAGAGTACTTAACCCATAAAATCAATGGGAACTGCGTTTACGCATTTGAGGGAAGACGTTAGGTGCTATTTCACTTGATTTTCAAGAATGGCCTCTCTAAGACATTGCTTCTACCCAAGTTTAAGTAACCTTTGTTGCAAAATAATAGTCAAAGGATCTTTTTTATTTATAATTCATTGGATTCTCAGAAATTTGTGTTTCCCTCAAGCCTAAAGAAAGTATTAAAATATTATATTCAGGAGGTTATTTATTATCATATTCAGGAGGAGCATTTAAAGTGAAAACTGTTAGACTCATTGCCCAGAATATAAAGAGAAGAAACTTCAAGAGCAGCAAAATGACACAAAAAGAAATCCTAAATGTTTTTCACAAGTTCTGAGGCTTTGATTGTTGTGCTAAAGTAGAAATACCTAACAATTCTGACTATCCAGTGAACAAGGTGAGGATCTTAGCTGTTTATTTCAGTTGTTCATTATGAAGACAAATGTAAGGCTATAGGAATTATTTTCAAGATTCTTTAACTCATTTGCAAGTTTCAAACAAAAATTGTGGCAGTATTCTGTACTGAGAGTGATTATAGAGTTACTCCGTGAAAATAATATGGATTGTTAGTACAGCCCAGTTCTCACATCACACAGGTAACTATTCAGCCTTCTCTTGCAGATTATTCTCACAGGAATTGTCTTACTCTCTCATAAAGTAGTGTGATGGCACCATTATTACTTAGCTAATTGATTGCCCAAGAGCCACATCTATTCTACAAAATTAAATACTTTCATCAATACTTAGATTTATAAAGTTACCAGCACAGATCACAGTGTTGTGTCACAATAAGGGAAAGGGCAAGAAATGTTTTACATAGCTATGGAAACTTTGTTCCCTCACACCTGCACTTACCACAAGTTTCACTATTAAATTTATGAGGAGAATAAGATTGGCTGAGACTTCTGAACTAGGTTTTCTGACAGAAAAATAATCGTGGAGGGTCAGTATTAGTTGGAAAATGAATGACAGTGAGATCACTGACCTCACTTTGGATCTCATATAGTTACACAATGTAGTGCATTTCGGTAAACTGCCAAGTCTCCTAATGCCAGGATATACTGGGGTACAAAGAAAAATCCCAGATGTTCTAATGTCCCATGAATGGTAAGACATAGAAGCATGGGGCAGAGGGTTATGCTTCTCTTTTCAGTGCCTTCTTTCCCAATCCCTGCTGATACCCAGTTTCTTGGTACTAGTAAAGAAACGTTTCTGTGTGATGAAAAGTAATGAGATTTCATGTCTAGTTATGTGTTCTTTTTTCTGTAAAGCTTTGTCTGGGAGAACTTGTTTTTCTTTGTTTGTGAAGTTTCCAAAAGTAAATACATGAAAATAATGATGGGCTAATATAAGATGTAACTGTTTAAAATTACATAAAGATTACCTAGATGATTAAAAATTTAAATTAAGTGTGTGTGAAGCACACACTTAATTTTTGCTGGGAAAGGGAAAAAGAAGCTGATCCTAACCAAACTGGCAAGCATGAATTTCTGTTAGAAAACTGGAGTATTCAGTCTTATTTTTCAGGATTATGCTAAATGATGGGCTACCCTGACTTATCTTCAAACTAACTCACTTAACTGCTGCCTTAGCATCAGGACGCAAATGGATGGGAAAGATGACCCTGACCTCCATAAGACCCACATTCCTGTGCAAGGATAGAAGCATGATAATCAGGAAATGATGGTTATTAGTTACAGAAAATGCATTATAGTGAAAAACAGGAGAAAAGTGCCTATGAGAGGAAGTGATTGGATTATGGGGGAATGAGAGAATAAGACTAGGTCGTTTCTCCAGAGTAAATTGCTGTGATTTATAAGAGAAAGAGGGTAGTGATATCATAGCTTCATATTCACCAGATTCATTTCACAAACCTAAATCAGAATGCCGCAGCTATCCGCTGAATCAAACACAGTTTTAAAAGAGATGGTTTTTTGTAAGACATGAGACATCAAATAACTTTCATTTTGTGGTTTTGTCTCCAATTATACATGTTATTTCAGAAAATATTCCTACATTTCAGTATGATTTGGTTAATGTCTGAAATTTTACTTTTCGTGATTAAAATAAACCAGGTATTAATGTTTAGACATACTTTAGATAAGTAACTTAAATATAGCATACTCAATCAGAATTTTCTTGCAAATATCTACAAATACATCAAGTTTAAACTGCATGTAGAAATTAACTGTGTGAGTAACTGCAGACTGGATAATTTGTATATTAGATTATGCTTTAAAATTATTTCACACCATCTAATGCATAACTGAAGAGTCCATTATTTCTATTAAAAAAAAAAAAAAAAGAAAAAAAAAAGGAAAATTGGTCTTTGGAAACTTAGTTGGCTTGAAAACAAAGGCTCAAGAAGCTATACATATATAATTTTATACTGTTCTTCAGAAATTTCACTTTGCAGTAAAGTCAGTAAATATCACTGCCACAGTTACTGGAAACCTTGTTTACACTGAAATATACTGTTTTGTAACAAGCCTGACATGCATTACCTGAAAAATAAAATTTGTGCCTATTCTAATTTTCAGGGAACTTTGTTGCCTTTGTATTTTATCTGTTGTAGCTTCCCACTTGACAGCCAGCTTTCTCTGAGTGCTCTCCTCTTTTATCAGCCCTTGTGCACTCAGAGTTCATTCAGTTACACTCCTCAGTTGTTCCATGCTATTCAATATTTTTGGGGACTGCTTCCAATGGTTGAATTTGATCCTGCCTATAAAGTCTTGCATATTCCTGCTAATACCAGCACAGGAATCTAATTCCTGTATCAAACACCCTAAACTCATCATAGCACCTTATATAATCCCAATCATTTCTGTTTTATTCTGCAATGATGCTGCCAAATTTTCACCTCCATAGTGCAAAATTTTATTATTTTCCTCATTAATTTTTAATGCATAACTGCAGCAGCTACATACTTCTTTTCCTACCCTGTGTTCTTCCTGAAGAACTAAGTAGCCTTGTATACCCTCCAATTTTTTCCTCATTTAGCCCTCTTACTTAATGATTATTGGTGGCAAACTACATATTCATGTGTTAATCTTGTTTGAGAAAAGAGACTGCATCTCCTGATTATCATAGGTAGACTTAGTAATTTTTTATAATACATTGTTAACTGATTTGTATATTTTTTGTGGTAGATTGAAAAGAAGGCATCATGAAGTCATGTTCTGGAAATACGTACAAATATGTTGTTTTTTAACAGGCTGTTCAGTGATACTTACTACAGTTGTTTTGTAGTAGTAGTGGCACCCTGGAGCCAAGTTCTGTGATTATCTACAAATCTGTTGTCATTCTACTCCAAATTTTATTTTCCCAAAATTTAAATGCTTATTATGAAAAAAATAATACCATTTACTGAGAATTGATGATTTATTATTATGATTTCATTAATTTCTTATTCATTAAAAGGAAGTAACAAGGTAAATTCACATATCACCTCAGCAAATGGAAATTTTAGGGAAATCTCATTTCTTAACATGAACGTTCTTGCCCTCTTTCAATTCCTACCAGTTCTTTTGTTTGGGTTTTCTGTAGTTTCTCAACATGTAACGAATAAATTGAAAGGAAATGTATAAAATTATTTCTACTTGTATTTTCTGATACTGCTGGAAATTTTTTCTAGAAGGCAGAATATGTCTTTTCACAATTTCTTGTTCTTTGAATGATTTATTTGGAATAAACAAATATATTATGCTTGTCTATTTGCATAAATATTTGCATATATTTTGCTTGTGTCATGTCATAAAGAACTTGTAATTAAATAATCCTATAATCAATTTAAGATGAAGTTGTAGGCAGTCCATACTCTTGAAAAATTGTGGTTGCAATGAAAGGTGTATATCTAAATCACATGGAGTGACTTACATATGAAAAAATATATATATATATATAGTTATTCAAGCAGCATGTAATCTTAATTGTGTGACAAAGTTTTATTTTCAAATCTCTACTGGCCATTAAAATTATCCTGGTTTATTTTTTGTGCAGTTCCTTCACCATGATTTACATACACATTTTTTTTTCTACAGCTCCAGATGGTCCTCCAGAAAATGTGACTGTGTTGGCTACATCTCCTCACAGTATTAATGTCAGCTGGAGTGAACCTACCATCATTACAGGACCAATGAGCTACCTCATAGATGTCACCTCGGTAAGGCAACTCTGTTTTACTCCTAGTGGTTATACAGATGCTTGGGGATATCAATACCACAGCAGATATTCTTATAGAAATTGTAGGACAGACATAGCTGGATTGAAAACCATATAATTGTGTCTATTTCCACATAAATTCCACGTAATGTTTAATTGAGCATTTACTAGTTTATCAATGGCAGATAAATTAATTGCTTCATATTAAAAAGCATGTACTAATAAGAGGTCTTGGAGGGAAAAAAAAAAAGTATCTACAAATGTACTCAGGAAAACAGTAATTGAGCTTTGTAGAAGTGGACCTCTTTTTAACCATAATGATTTTTTCTTCTTCAAAGGAAGGGAAAGTTCATCACAGTGATTTTACAAACTAAAGTGGAAAACCTAGCAAAAGGAAATGACTTGTACAAAGTTACATGGCACCAGAGGGCAAACTTTAAAGTAAAACTAGGTTTCCCTCTTTGCACTTGGCGCTCTGTCCATCAGATTAGCTGTATTTTGGTAGCACAGTAATAACACTGCTTTCTCCTTGATCTTTATAACCAAAAAAGCTGACATAAGAGAAAAACTCTAGTGGCTTTTCTCTTTTCATCCTCTATTGCACTTACAAAACTCCTTAAAACCATCACTAATAAACTCCATTATTGTGGCAATATAGGCATCTTTCTGAGTTCAAGAGCATGAGAAGTAGGATATAGGTTCCATGTTCTGCCAGGAATTATACAGATAGGGCTATAATTGAAAATAGGAAGTACTTTACTAGATGCTACCTAGGAAAAGTTGCTGTTTGCAGTTTCAAAAATTTTGAATCAGTCTGGTAGATAGTAGGAAAAAAATCAAAGTCTGCTTCAAACTACTTGAGGCCTTTAAACAGAAAGTTTTCTGAGAAGAAAGTAAGTGTGCATATTTAATTTTTCTGAATCTGTCATAATAATTACATAATATATTAATGCTATTTCTGCAATCAAAATGTCTATTGAGATCAGTAAAAAAATTCCAAGTATTTTTAGGCTGCTCAGAAAAGTTACAAGAGAGAATAATGTGTAGTCCTTTAATTTTCTCTTTCCCTAAGTTCACTGAACAACACGTAGAGTGAAATCTGCTCAGTTCTGAATATGCTTACTGCAGCAGTAGGATGGCAGGATGAAGGATGTACGAGAAGGGCAGGATTTACAGGGTTGATTGCTTGGACCAATGAGTAGGTCACTAAAAGCTACACAGCAAGTCTTATTTTCTCTCTAATAAAATTAAAGAAGACTTATTCCTTGTGAAAACATCCTGTCATTTTTGACTAAACAGCATTTTAGTGCATCAGCAGGAAAATATTTCATGGTTTATATAAAACTTAGAAATTCAGTTTTCAAAGCTTGATTTTTTGGGGTTTAATATTTTATCAATTTTCATTGAAACAATTTCCTCTCTGTCTGATAATTTCAAAATTATAAATTATGTAATCTTAATCTACACTTTGAAAATATTATATCAATAATATCAATATAAGTTATAATAAAACTCCTGAAGGAAGATGATCTATGGAATGTTCCAGGTGAACTTGCCAGTATTTGAAAGGAACTTAAAAAAATTGTTTCAAATCTTCAGTTTGGAGGACCAGTTTTGTTTTTACAGTGAGTGTTTTTTGTTTTGTTTTGTTGTTTTGTTTGTTTTGTTTTGCTTAGGTTTGTTTTTCCAAGTATATTTCAGATAACAAGCCTTCTGTTTATGGATTCCTTGTAATTAGAAGTTGTCTGTCTAATGATCAGTAACTACAGGTGCCAGTTCTGTAGAACTTTAGTAGACAAACCTATTCCTTCTTAAAAACCAATAGAGGTCACAATCTTTTTCAGTGACATTTTTAGTATATATTTTATTGTCCCAGTGGGGAATTTTTATGAAGACTCCAAATTCCACAAACTTCCAGTATGTATAACTTTACTCATTTTTATTCTCAACTGAGTATCTTTAAATATTTATAAAAATAGCATCATGGAGCACAATAATTCAGGTTTCTCCTCTATTATATACTAAAAGTTAATAATTAGTGTTCATAACTGAATGTATCAGGACTCTGCTTGAAATTACTCAGATGTGCCTAGCAGTTTTAAGGATCAGAAAAGCTAAAAATTACTCCATTATTTTTCCTCCAAGTCATGTTTTAATTAATCTTACTGTCTACTATAATTAGAAGTACTTCTGAATAAAATATTTCTGGAAATGGGTAAGGAAAATGGAACTTAACCATTAAACTTCATGAAGAATAGAAATACATTTAATAATGTAGAGCTGGGATTTTACTTGAGCTGTTGAATAAATATTTATATGCAAGATTGTTGATAGTCAGAAAAAAGAAAATGTTTCAGTTCTTAATGGTCATCCCAGGAAATGAATGTCTGTTTAATTCATCAGAAAGTTTAGTTCAGCTTAATTCTCCATGTGGATATATGCCTATCTGTCAAGTAAATGGTATGCTTGAGCTATTCTAATGTTTTATCAGCTGCATTTAATACAGATTTTGTTCAGTAGGAAAACTACTGTACAGCTACCTAATTTTCTTTTCAAATTACACACTGAAGAAACAATAATAAAAACATTATTAACTGAAGAAGTGGGAATATACCTGCATTCAATTTTGTAAATACTTGATGAAACACTGGAAAAGCACCCATTTTTTCCTTTATCTTGCTTTTGAAGCTACCATTAGAAGTTATCAACTGGATATAAAGTCTAACACTAGTCTACGGAACTACAGATTATTTGAGATGTAAGGATGAGAGGTATCCACAATGTAATCTAACCCACAGCCTGCTCTAACACAGAAACAGGTGTACCTAAAGTATTACTCCAAAATTATTCATGATCTTTTTCATATAATATCCAATGCTAAAAATTGCTCAGCAACCCTCAAAAGATTATTTTAGTTTATTACTAAATCATTAGTCATGGTTTTAGTTACATTTTTAGATATATCATTGCAGATTGTACAATTTTTAATTCTAGCTGATTTTTCATAAGTAAAATTTCTATTTGTATTTTTGTGAACACCATAAACAGTGGGTTATTTTCAATTTATTAACATCCTTTTTCATATTTTAAAGTTATTACTAGGTCTCCTATAATCCTCCCTTTTTTCAACTGAACCTTAAAGCTTTCCAGCTTTCTTGGTAGGAGATTTAATCCTTCCCAACTCTCTGAGAAAAAAAAGTGCTTCTATTAATATATCCAAAGAAGAATTGAACTTTCTGCTGTTGTATCAACATTATATATTGCTGCCCAACTTCCTAATTGTATTCCAAATGATCTTCCACTATATAGCTGTTCATCTTCTGGATCTTTGCCTAGTTTGATGCCTATTTCAGGTCACTATCATTGCCCTGGCCCAGTGTCTCCAAATTGTTTCACATTTGCTTGGTGTGAGACAGCACCCTCCAAAGAGCCCATTTCCTTGTCCACATACTACAAGAAGTGCCAGAAGGCAACACATGGGTTAGATGGGAGTGTATTCTCCAGCACAGTTTTATACTCTTGGAACCCAGAGGCTTCTTGTGAATCCTTCTATAAAACTCATTAGGAGAGTGGAAGAATAAAAGTCAAATAAGGTGTCCAAATAACAATTTCCTGCTTTTACTGTTTCAAGCCTTGTAACAACTTCTTTTTATTTTACTATTTTTTTACAGGTGGATAATGACAACTATAAAGCTCAGTTTTTGAAGACAAATGAGGAGGTTAAGGTCTTAGAAATTTCTTGTTTGAAAGCATTTACGAGGTATTCTGTAGTGATCATTGTCTTCACGGGGGATGTTAATGCTGCACTGCTAGAAGGCAAGGCTAGTTCCCCAGTAATTGTCTCCACTTTTGAAGCAGGTTTGTAATTTTTTTCTACTTTATACAGATCAAAATTCATAGTTTTTCTTTAATTTGACAAATACATGAGGACTTTGAACACAAACTGGGCTTTTAATACAGATTTGTCCTCACAATGCTTTTTCTTTAATAATTAAAAAGGTGTCAAACAACAAAAAAGGGATGGTTATAAATACTAAGACTTATCTTTAGTTATGCTGGGATGCTTCCTTGGTCCATATAAAATTTGGATATGTGGAACACAGTCAACTAGATTACTTCTATAGCCAATGAAGAGAGAGGATCTATCAATATATTATCATGTATATATGAGATATCTGTCTTAGGCAGGTATGACTCCCTTGCGGAGGAACCTGTTAAGAGACTACTGAAAACTCTAAAGAACATCCTTGGTTTTGGTGCAAAATTTAAACTTAAAAATTTAAGTGAAGTGAATTCTAGCTTTATAAATAGTATCTGTGCAGACTTAAAGACATTATCTATCTATTCTCAGTGGGAGGAAGTTGCTAGTGAAGGCCCATAGGAAACCGCTTGAGTCAGCAGTTCCACCTGGAGAATGAGCTAGATAGTAAGGTGACAAAAGTAGATGAGACATTACAGAAAAGTAGATAGGATTCACATTTGCTTAGAAAACTATAAACAGTACAAAAATATAAATATGTACATGGGGAAGATACAGTCCTAACTTTACATACATAGATCATGGTTATGCTCTGTCTACTGTCTTTGCTGGGTTTGAATTGTTTCCCATTGTTTAAACAAACAAGCAAAACATTAAGAATATTTTCTTAAGGGGTATTAAAGTTCTTTTTCATTCAAACTAATTATCACCTATGTATAAAGCATAATTACCTTATCTCTAGTGAGGTCTGCTGCAGAACAGCTTTTTTAGTTACATACTCAGGTTAATGTCAGATTCAAATGTACTACACAGTGGCTTTATTTATCATTTATCTTTCCTTTGATGTATGAAAATCCAAGGTTCCTACTGATATGATATATATATCTATGTATCTATATATCTATATAAATATATATCTATATATCTATCTTCAATTCTTTAAATATGTTAAATTCTAAGGATTTCATTACTTATTTCTATCCCTGGAAGATGATATGCTCTTTTGCTGTGGAAAAAGATTAAACTATATAGTAGCTGGGTCTATTCTGAGACAGACAGCATCCCATGGTGCCTTTTCTGGTAGCCCTTTTCCTTATGTGAATATGTGATATATTGGGAGGTGCACCAGTTTTAGAGAGGAACAGTTATTTTTTTCCATCTCATCTTGTTTCATCTGGTATGTACAGCTTAGCTTACAGCTTAGTTAGGACCAGTTGACACAGACTTACTACAGAGAAGCCTCAGTAAGCATTTGTTATGGTATGGTATTAAAAAACCCCAGAAAATAGGACAACTGCATCTAAATCCTTGGCTAAGGGAATGTGTTTAACCTTCCGTCATTTTATTTCACTGTTTAGAGGTCATGATATACACTTGTCTGCTCGGGTAGAGCAATAAATATTTAGCTGCCTGGAAAGAATGTCACAGCCTTTTCTTTCAGATAGGGGCATTGGGAAAATGATTTATACCTTTGCTGTCTTGAGAATAAGCTACTGGAATCAGTGTTTGACAAGAAACTGCCTCCAGGAAAAATGCATATTGTGCTTGTGTCTGGGCATCAGCTAGTGGAAAAATTTTCTTGAAGATTTAGTTGTGATAAACAGAGACTCTTAGGAGCACAGTGGCTGGTTTATATGTTGGGAGGGAGCTTGCTGTTAACAGAGGAATACTCTGCTGTTTTCAGAAAGGAATATTCACTGGCTCTTGCTTCTTGCTTGTCAACCTGTGCAAGGATTTGTCTACCCCAGATGTGTATAGATATAATGATGCTTTTAGGCTTTTTGAATAGATAAACAGAAAAAAAATTCTGAGTAGAGACTACTGAGTGTTATCCAATCATTGTTTTAAAAGTTTGTAGCATTCAGTCCCATCATTAAGAAAAGGATTTCAGTAGATAATTGCCTTTTTATTGTGTTCATGACTATTAGCATATGCAATAAGTATTTGAGAATTTTTAATAAAAACCAGAAAATATCAGTGAAAAAATACCAAGGTACAAAAAATATGATTTTAATTTTTCAGGATTTACTTTAGTAGTAGCAGTAGTAAACTGATTAAGTGGGTCATTGAAACATTTATTTCAGTGCCTGAAGACCCGCCTAACAACATAACTTTTCAGAAGATACCAGATGAAGTAACAAAATTCCAAGTAACATTTGTGCCACCATCTGAACCAAACGGAAATATTCAAGTGTATCAAGCTATGGTTTACAAGGAGGATGACCCTGCTGCCATCCAGATCCACAACCTGAGTGTCATTGAAAAAAAAGATCAGTCAGTCACTGCCATGATAGAAGGACTAAAAGGCGGACATACCTATAATGTCAGCGTAAGAACTGATAGATTTTGGAGGGGGGGAGGGTACTTTTTTTCATTGATATAAGTGTGAGATTAGTTTGAAACTTTGGCTGAATATGAGATTTTCATGCCAAGAATGTTAGCTGGGGTGCAAAGAAAGGCAAGTCTGAGGAACAAGGGGATCAATGAACAGGATAGAATGAGTGGTAGCAGAATGTATCACTAGTCTGGATGACCAGTTCATGTGCTTAGTAAAGCAGTTTGTGACACATAGTCACAAGCACAAGACTAAATTTCTCTCTTAATTCCAGTACTGGCATTGCTCACTGGACATGAAAGGTCCAGTTCTGCAAGGGGAGCTTCCTAAAAGTATGTACATGAAGTACTTTCAAATAGTCAGGGACTGGGACATGAGAGGAGGAAAGATCATTCTTTAAGTGAGTTTGCTTACTCCTTTTTTAAGACCTACATTGTAAGCAATGAAATGTTACCACACCTGGGATTTCAAAGCAATATAAAGTAAGTTCTGGCCTGCTGTGAATGACAGAAGGAGAGTTTTGGCATTCATTGTTGCTGCAGACATATCCAGAACTGGCCAATATGAAGCTATTACAATACTCATTAAAAGAAATCTTTGGTTTTTTTTAAGGTATATGCAATTAATGGTGCTGGTGCAGGGCCAAAAATTCAATTGAAAATAACCATGGATATTAAAGGTATGTCCCGTAAAATACACTGTATCTGAAATGTCTATAAATTCTGAAGAAATTGCTGTTCCACCTGTGAGTACACAGCTGTGTGCCTTGAGCTACTATTTAGAGGCTGCATAATATAATATAATATAATATAAATATAATATAATATCATATATAATATATATAATATAATATAATATAATATAATATAATATAATATAATATTATATTATATTATATTATATTATATTATATTATATTATATTATATTATATTATATTATATTATATTATATTATATTATATTATATTATTATTCTTGAATTGTAGTGTTTCATTTTGCTGATCATTTGCTATTTGTGTCAAAATAATACTGTAAAGCATATGCAAACTCACTGAAATAATCAAATCAAGTTCACTGTTTTAGTCACCATTAGCAAACAGCTTCAAATATGACGTAGGAATAGCTAAGTTTGCAGTATCACAGTTGTTGTAATAAACAAAGTCATCAATTGATATTAATTGAAAAATTAAAACTCACTCTTTTAATTGTTTTGTTTTGTTTTTTTTCTTTTAATTGAAAATTATATACATAGGCATTTATCAGAATATAGTTTTTGGAGGCTTAAGACAATAAGTAAAAAATTAAGTTGTCCCGGAACAATGTATCTGCAGTGAAAATATTGTAAAACAGAACTCTGTGGTGTATCTTTGCTTAAAAACAGAACCGCCAAGGCCCAAAAAGAAACCAGCACCAGTTTATGATGCCAATGGAGCATTACTCGTCACAGCTACAACAATTACAATCAGAATGCCAATATGTTATTACAGTGATGATCATGGCCCTATCAAGAAGATACAAGTTCTTGTTGTGGAAGCTGGAGGTAGAATTTAACAAGTTCCCTTGAAAACTGTTTTCAGGTTCAGGCTGTTTGTCTTTTTCATTTTGGTTTTCTTGGGTTTTGGTAATTTAATTTTAGAAGACAGACATCAAAGTCACTTCTGCTGTAGCAACAGCCCTAAGGGCACACAATACCTGTGGGCTGAGTACTGGATTCTGGGAATGCTTTCTAGTGAAGTGTCCTCCATGCTGCTTGAAGCCACCAATATTATTCCATCCCTAATTTTATCACTATAGATCTTTATTTTCTGTTTCCTTGGAAAACTCTCCAACATTTGACACTTGTGAGTAAAAATAAAGAAACTTTGGGGGTTTGGCAAGGCATTTAGTGTTGCCCATAAAAGAATGCAGCCACGTGCAGTTGATATTTCAATTTCATTACGGGGGCAGCAGGAGTTATATAAATCCCTTCTGTAGACTCTGGGTAAGAATGAGACCTCTTGTATGGGCTGATGAATATTTACTCATATGAACAGCTCTGTGAAACCTTTTGAGTAATTGCTTACCAGTGTGAGTGGGAGTTTTATGATAAGACATCATCTGTTCAGGCTTACTTTATCTAAGAAGGACAAACTCCAGGTATTTAAATACCTTATTTTACTTGGTTTAAAAGTATAGAAGTAAAGTATGCACATTAAGTGAACTCACCTTAAGTGTCTCACCTTTTGCCGAATTTTGCATTTTAGCACCAATCCTAACGACATTTATTTCATAGCTATTGCTGTGATGATTCTCTTGAACTGAAATGTACATACCATGCTGAGTAACATTGTGAAGATTTTTCTCATGAGCTGCTGGGTACCATGCACATATGGAAATCTAGTAATTTAATTTATGAAACAATTCTTATTGCATTCAGACTAAAGCATTTTTACTGGATTTGCTAGCTAGCCATGCTCAGTTTTGAAGTCAAGTGTCTTGTGCAAGTAATATATTCTACAGGCAGAACTGCTGTGTGAAATTGCCCCACACATTTTCTAGATGTGATTTAGATGGCTTACTCAGAGTTAATAAAACATGGATAGTGCGCATAGTAAGGAAATTTAGGTTTAAGTGCAAATTCAGTTACAGACTTATTTGTGTAAATTGCACCAATAGCATGCTAAGCTCTTAAAAAAAAATAAAAATTCTAGGTATCTTCTTTAATTGCAGTCTTGTTAGTATGTAAAATATATATATTACTTTCTTGACAATAGCTCAGCATGATGGGAATGTTACCAAGTGGTATGATGCCTACTTCAACAGACCAAGGCCATATTTTACAAATGAAGGCTTTCCAAACCCACCATGCATAGAAGGAAAAGAAGATCTGAGTGGGAAAGAGGAGACATATGTCATAGGTGCTGATACTACATGTCTGATACCAGGCAGTCAAGACAAGATATGTAATGGCCCACTGAGACCAAGAAAGCAGTACCTGTAAGTACATTTGTCTCCATGTTTATCCAAGAGAAAGATTAAAGTGCGATATGGAATTATGCAAACACTCAAAACATATAGTTGAATTAGAAAAGGAGGAGATTGAACTGGCCATCATATGTATGTAATTTTTTATTTTGGCTGAGCATAGATATGGGAGATAATTTTTTTACAATATTTTTCAAGAAAAAGATGCTTATTGAGTTCTTGAATTAAATAAATCCAAATTCAAGATAAGTAATTCACTTCAGGGTTTTCTATACATTTTAAGATTTGATGCTGAGTTCCTGATGTCTGTCATAATGTCACTTTTACAGGTGAATAATGATTTTAAATTATGTTATACTAAACATTTTTAGTTTGTAAGTGAAACCATATTTAAGAAAATGTACATAAACTTTATTTCATTAGTTTTCCTGGTTTTCTTTCACAGATTTAAGTTCAGAGCAACTAACATTAAAGGACAGTTTACAGATTCTGACTATTCCGACCCCATTGAAACATTGGGTAAGACTGTAATTTACTAAAGTATTTCTCAATTTCTAAAGAGTCTACACAATCCAATGTTTCTTTTCAGTTCAGTGGTTTTCATGAAGTCAATAATCCCTGTTTGTTGGATGTAGCTTAACTAGAATGGCTGAAGAAATATATCCACTGTCATGTATGTCCTTCTGAGGTTGTCAAGAGATTCTATGTCAGCCTGGACTGTTAAATGAAGAAGTGGTATTGATAAAGTTTGTTAGCAGAGATTTAATTATACCAGTCAAAATGTTGCCAGGATAGTTCATCTTGTTTGGCAAACTGCCAGTAGCTATTCTGTTTGTGCCATTTCCTTTTGTGTTGGATGTAGAACTAATACTGGACACTCTTGGCTGCATGACAAATTGGCTGGGGAGCTGGGCCCAAAGAGTGGTGGCCAGATGGAGTTCCATCCAGCTGGCAGCTGGTCCCTAGTAGAGTTCCCCAGGGCTCAGTATTTGGCCAGTCTTGTTTAATGCCCCTGTTGATGACCTGGCTGAGAGGATCTAGGACAAGCCCAGGCAGTTTGCAGATAACACCAAGTTCAGCAGGAGTGCTGATCTGCTGGAGGGCAGGAAGCCTCTGCAGAGGGATCTGGGCAGGCTGGATCAATGGGCTGAGGCCAACTGGATGAGGTTCAGTAAGGCCAAGTGCTGGGTCCTGCACTTCGGTCGCAACAACCCCAGGCAGTGCTGGGGACATAGTGGCTGGAATGATGCCCAAGGGATAAAGGATCTGTGGGTCCTTGTCAACAGCAGTCGAACATGAGCCAGCGTGTGCCCAGGTGGCCAAAAAGGCCAGTGGCATCCTGGCCTGGATCAGCAATAGTGTGGCCAGGAGGATCAGGACAGGGATTGCTCCCTTGTACTTGGCACTGGTGAGGCCACACCTTGAGTGCTGAGTCTAGTTCTGAGTCCCTCAGTACAAAAACATTGAGGTGCTGGAGGGTGTTCAGGGAAAGGCAATGGAGCTTATGAAGGATCTGGAGCACAACTCCTGTGAGGAGCAACTGAGGAGGCGGGGGTCATTTAGGCTAGAGAAAAGGAAGCTCAGGAAAGATCTTATCACTCTCTACCTGAAAGAGGGTTGTGGCAAGATAGGTGTCAGTCTCTTCTCCCAGGTAGCAATCAATAGGACAAGGGGAAATGTGGTGACAGGGGAGGTTTAGGCCAGATATAAGGAAACATTTCTTCACAGAAAAAGTGTTAAGCATTTGAACAGGCTGACCAGGAAAGTGGTAGTCACCATCCCTAGAGGTATTTAAAAGATGTGTAGATATGTAGGGGTGGCACTTAAAAGATGTGGCACTTAGGGACAGGATTTAGTGGTGGCCTTGGCAGTGCTGGGTTAGCAGTAGGACTTGGTGATCTTAGAAGCCTTTCCTAACCTAAATCATTCTGTTCCAGTGAGCTTAATGGCAGGTCATCTGAGGGCATGACCCTTTAGCCCCTTCATCCTTTAGTTATAGAAAAAGCTCCATACGAATTAATAAATTAATACTGCCTAATAGAATCCATCTGGTTCTAAAGTCACTGGCCAATAGGCCAGCAATTATTTGGTCTGAAATCAAACATAAATCCTTCATGGCCATGTTGATATACCCCCGAAATTGGAAATAACATCTCTTGTAGCAGATTGTAATAAGATCTGTAAGTTCTTTTAATATATTTGTAAGTCAAAAACTTACTCAGCTAAGTGTTAGCCCTGACTTTCTGAAAATGGATATCAAGACAACTGGATGAGTACCCAGAAGAATTTTAGTGGGCACATATTTTTCATGTGGCATTCGTCTTCTGTGATATGAGCTCCCTTATTTATCTAATCCATTTTAGGAATGTGTTACATGATCTGATACTGAAGACCCTGAAATGCTAATTCACTACCTGAATATTCTGAAAGGATCTGGTACTATTTCTCCAGCCCAAAATGCTATGGAATGTGCAACGTAAAAGTTGTCTTTATATGTTCTGACTTTTAAAGGTTTTAGCAAATGAAGCAAATATTTTCCCCGGTAAGGGAAATATAGTGGGTCTAATCAGGGAAAAAAATACTGGAAATTAATCCAACTGTATCTAGGCCTCTGGAATTTTCTCCTTTCTCTTTCTCTTTTCTAACAGAAAAATCTGCATTAATTAGTGGCAGGCAGGTAATGTAATTAATTTCTTTATGTATTGTTACTGAAAGCTTGTGATATTTTCTACCTTGTACACAGTAAATAAGCAAGATCTGCTTGTATGCTGAATAAAATGTAATACAGAAAATACAAAACAGGGATAAATTCCTCAGACATCCATGTCTCCTCACCCCATCCAATGCCTTCTGTGCTAAACTTTAACATCAAGCTTGGCTTTTTAAGGCTAGACTACAGTATACTTTTGTCTGGTCTTGAAACTATACTTCCCTCTAGCCACCCCCCGGCTCTCACTAGCTCAGTTATTCAGGGGGTTTAGGGAAATACATTTCCAGAGAGACAGAATAAAGATTTCAAAAGAGTGGCTCTCACCCCCAGCTTCCGTCCAAGCTTTATTCTCTATGTGATGCTCCAGGAGGCCAAGGACAGAGAGAGCGAACCAGGAAGAAACAGGGGTATATCAAGTTTTGGGCCAAGGAAAGGTATTGGCCCTGAGCAGGGTCAGGAGTAGGTATGATAGGGAAAAAGGGTTAAACTACATAGCACAGGCTTCAGGGGGATTATGAGGGGAAAAACCATTCCTCAGAGGAACACAACATCTCCCCCTTTTTTGTTTAAGAACATTAGAAGAAGAACATTAGGTTACACGGAATGTGGGTTTTCCCACCAATTACAATTGGTGGGGGAGTCAACCTGCTTTAGGTTTGCCAACTCTATGTGGTTGACTTCTGAGGTAGAAGGTATGAGACTATTGATAGCCTTGAAAATCAAACAGCGTAGGATCCCAAACGCTATTGTTACAAGGAAAAGAATAACAAGAAATAACAAAATGGTTTTAACTATAGAAGTCCACCACCCTATAAGTCCCCAGCCTTTGAACAGTTCTTTGATCCAATCCTCAGATTCTTGCTTCACTTGTCCGATCAAGCTGTTCATGCTTCGAAGGGCAGCATGGATGTTTGGAGCTTTCGAGGTCAAGTTTAGGCAACATAGTCCCTCAAATTCCTGGCATTCATGTCCATGATGTAACAAGAGATAATCTATAGCAGCACGGTTCTGGAGAGTGGCCTGTCTGGTAATTTCCTCATCTTCTAGGAGAGAGCTGATGGTGGTAGATGTTAAATTTGCCTGTTTGACTACTCAGCACTCTAGATGGCCCAATTCACCTAGAGCTTTGGCTGCTGCGACCCACGGAAGGAACGGGGACACAGCGACTCTTTTTGACTTGGCCCAATGAAAAATTTCTGAATTACAATTTGGATCCAATTGGTCAGCACTTCTCTTTTGAATTTTGTTTGCCGATTTGTTTTTGTGAGTCCATTCACCAATTAAAGTTTGGTTGTGTGTCAATACGGACAACTGCCCTATGGTACATGGCCCTCCTAAAAGCCAAGACAGAATTCCTGCCCATAATGGAATTCCTACCAGACAGGTGGACATAGGATTCTCTGTTGATGCAGTGGACAAATATATGTTTTCCTGCGGAAGTGTCTGTGCCAGTGTCACCCAGACATTTTGACATGGCTGAGGGATGATCCATGCAGCTGCCAGACTGTTCAGCAACAACAAGATGACAACTTGTATGGGGTTCATCACAGGGTTGAGTGTGAGGTAGGCTTTCTCTAAAAGGAAAAACAAACATTTTTAAAACATGTTAAAAGTTTCTGTTTCTGCCGGAAGGAGTCCACATCTAGGAAGATTCTTTCTCCTCCAACCGGCGGTGTCTTCTTTTGGAGGCAACGGCTACTTGCCTCTTACCCCCTTCGGCTGGAGCTGGATTTTTAGGGACAAAAGGTTTCACCCACTTCTGGGGAATCCACTGAGGGCCTGAGGGAGTGGCCATGCACACATAGCCACGACCCCAGGTCACGAGCTCACAGGGACCTTTGGTTTCCCAAGTTTCTGGATCCCTAATCATGACTGGTGGACGCTGAGACAATTTGAACTGATTGCCCCTGTTAAAATGGCGTACCACTGGTGGACTCATGTTTTCAAATGAACAGTTCAGAAAATTGATGGTAAACATGGCTTTGCAGAGTTTCTCATGTGGAGACATCCACACAGTTGTACTACTCTGTCTAGCCAGGACCTGTTTGAGCGTCTGATGTGCTCGCTCAACCACAGCTTGACCTGTGGGGGAGTGAGGGATGCCAGTTTTATGTTCCACTCCCCACTGCTGGACAAACTCCAGAAATCCCTTGGACGTGTACGCTGGGCCGTTACCAGTTTTGATTTCTTTTGGAATCCCCAACACTGAAAAAGCTTGCACTAGGTGTTTCTTGGCATGTTCAGTCTTTTCCCCTGCATGGGCAGAGGCGTACACTGCACCTGAATGTGTGACAATGCTTACATGAACATATTTGAGGCGTCCAGAACTAGGAATGTGCGTGATGTCTGTCTGCCATACCTCACAACTGCCAAGGCCCTGGGGGTTAACTCCCATACCCATCGATGGCTTCGCTTGGACCTGGCAGTTGGGACAGGTGGCCACAATGGCTCGAGCCTGGCTCCGTGTTAGCTGGAACTGACGGATCAGGCCTGGTACATTCTGATGGTATTGTTGGTGACTCAGCTTTGCCTGTTGGAAGATATCAGGGAGACATGCATTTTCAACAGGTGCAGCAAGGGAATTTGCCTGATGATTCCCCTCTGCAATTTCACCTGGCAAATCAGTGTGTGATCTTACATGCATCACATAGAACGGATGTTCTCGATGAGAAATTAAATAAATTAGCTTTGAAAGCAATCTGAAGAGATGTTCATTGTCAATTTCTTTGAGCACAGCCTGCTCCACTCTGGACACTACCCCTGCCACGTAAGCAGAGTCTGTTACCAAATTAATTGGTTCCAAGAACTTCTCAAAGGCTCTTACCACTGCAGCTAGTTCAGCCACTTAGGGGGATCCCTCCACAAACTCCACATCAGCTTCCCAACGCTGTCTGAGGATTTCTCCAAGTCATCACCGACTTGTGGGAAGCCCCAGATGTGTCCGTGAACACTGTGAGAGCCTTGAGTGGTCTCCGACTCCTCTACTCAAGAGGAATGAGGTGGAATTCCTCATTGAGCAACTTGTGAGACGGGGCATGGACTGATATTTGTCCCCTGTAGCTGTCCAGAGACAATTGGAGACCAGCATTGCTCTGGAGCAAATGCTCAAACATCTCTTTGGTCAATCTCTTGGGAGAGTTCCTTCCCTCCTTAGAAAGTTTGACCATCCATTTACATGAATACATGTAAAGTCACAACCAGCCAGTTCACACAATCTCACCCTTGCCTTCCGAATCAGTTGAGCTATCAACTCTTGTGGCTCAGTGATGATCTTGGATCTTTGGTGAGAGAGGAAGACCCACTCTATGATCAAGAGTGAATCTCTCTGCCCCTCGATCCATTGAAAAATCAAACCATGCAAATGTGGCAGTTTTCCTAGAACAATGAATTGGAAAGGTATGTTTGGCTCACATTGATGAGCCTGCCTTTCTGATAAGGCTTTCTGTACCTTCTCGATTGATGTCTTTGCCTCTGGGGTGAGTTCCCTGGGAGAAACCAGCTCCTTCTCCCCCTTCAATAAATTGAAGAGAGGGTCTAAATCTTCATTTGTGAGGCCTAGCCAAGGTCTTACCCAATTCAAAGACCCACACAAGGAGTGGAGATCTGTTAAGGTTTTGGGATTACACTCAATTTCCAATTTCTGCGGAACAATGGTCCTTGCAGCTATTTGTAGACCCAGGTACTTCCCAGGTGGCATCCTTTGAACTTTATCTTCCTGCAATTGAAATCCAGCAGAGGTTAAAACCTTAACCGCTAGGTCAAGCGTGTGTTGGAGTATAGAGTCATTGGGGGCACACACGAGTAGATCATCTATGTAGTGAAGGATGATGGCATCCTTTCTCTTGGCACGTACCGATGACAGTAATGAGGCTACGTACTGTGGGCATATGAAAGGACTAGATTTCAGACCTTGGGGAAGTACTTTCCAGCGATATCTCTTCATTGGGGCTTCTCGATTAATGGTAGGAACCGAGAGTGCAAACCATGGGGCATCTTCTGGGTGTAGAGGAATTTGGAAGAAACAATCTTTGATATCTAAAACAGCCAATTGCCATTCTCGAGGGAGCATTGTTGGAGAAGGCATCCCTGGTTGGAATGGTCCCATGTCCTCTATAATTTTGTTTATTTCTCGGAGGTCATGGAGTAACCTCCACTTGTCCTTTCCCGGTTTCTTTATTACAAAGACTGGGAAATTCCAGGCGCTTGTTGTCTCTTCTAGGTGACCTTGAGCCTCCTGCTCGTCCACAAGCTCCTCAAGCGCCTTGAGCTTCTCTTTACTCAATGGCCACTGTGCTACCCATCTTGGGTTATTGTCCAACCACTTTAGTTTGTGGGTAGGGTGCTCCACAGTGGCTATTTTCAAAAATCCTGGGGTGTCTTAGGAATGACCAGTTGGACTCCCCACTGTGACATGGTGTCTCTCCCCCATAAGGGAGCCTTATATTCAGCAACGAATGGACAGACATTTGCCAATTTCTCATCAGGTCCCTCAATTTGCACTGTTTTTTGAGATTTTTGCCATTGTGATTCCTCCTATGCCCTGAAGTTTGCCTGCCACAGGTTGCAACTCCCAATGTGATGGCCACATGCTCTCAGGTATAAAGGTAACGTCTGCATCAGAGTCGAGCACCCCCTCCACATGGAGGTGGTCTGACCCACGGGCTAAATTACATGCCAGAGAAGGTTTGTTCTCCCCCACCACCTCCGCCCAGTAGACTTCTGGTGATTTTCCATCCGCTAGGACCTCAGCCGGAACAGGAATGGCCTGGGCAAGAACTTGACCCTCTACCAGGTAGAATGGTGGGTGTATGCAGCGTGCCAACAGCATGAGGCCTGTTATCTTTCCCTTAACGGTCATGGGAGCTACCTCAACCTCCAAGGGTGTGTGTGCTGTGTCTCCAATAACAAAATACTCACTGTTCGGTTCCATGTGGTTAACCTTCATGTCCTGTAAAATGTTTTGCAGGTCCACTGTAATTACTGTCCAATCAGTAGATCTGAAATGAAAACCTTTGGTAGTTACAAGCCTGTATCGGCCTCGTGGCTGGCATACCTTGTTAGTTGAACATTTGACATTTTTATTTTTCTGTACCCCCACACCCTGCGACCTGCCCTCCACCTTTTTTGTTAAGAGAGACACATTTGCCACGGTATGGCCTTGTAAATTTCTTTCTTGGCGCGTCAAGGGGATAAAATCTGGGCCGCGCTGTGAATTCAGTTTTTTTGATTTTTTGACTTGCGTTTCTGGTTTTCTGGGCAGGCCTTGGTGAAGTGTCCTGGCCTTTTGCAGCGGTGGCAGATGATGTGCTGCAGCTGGTCTGATGACATCGGTTGCCTCCTTGCTCCTGGTGCTGCATCTGCCACAGGCTTTGGGTGTGTCAGTCCTGGATTCCTTTCAGGTGCACTGAAAAGTTCTG
This sequence comes from Hirundo rustica, assembly GCF_015227805.2. NCBI lineage: Eukaryota > Metazoa > Chordata > Aves > Passeriformes > Hirundinidae > Hirundo > Hirundo rustica. The sequence continues at coordinate 40,466,104 of NC_053453.1, forward strand.
CTCTCCTGGAACAGGCTTCTATCATCTGTGCGAGACTAGGCGATGGGTCAAGGGGAAGGCTAAGAATGATTCTACGACAAGTCTCATTAGCATTCCTCTGAGCCATCTCCTTAATCAATTCTGCCTGTACCATGGGGTCTTGCACTTGTCTTTCCACTTGACTTCTCAGACAGTCCACAAACTGCAAGAAATTCTCTGAAGGAAACTGTTTAATGTTAACATCACTGGTCTTTATCTCAGGTGATGGAATCTGATAAAAAGTCTTTTCTGCAGCATTACAGATCTTATCTAAAACTGACTTGGATAACAACTGAATTTGCTCATTCACACTAGATAAATCACCTTCACCGCACAAATGATCATGTGTGATGTCATTGTAATCGCTGCCCTGAGCATCAGGAACTTGCTTCTTGTTGTTGTTTTGTTTGTTTGGTTTGGGGTTGTTTGTTTGTTTTTTGTTTTGTTGTGTTGTTTTTTTTTTTTACTAGAACATTTGTAATTTTTTTTCTTTAAATATTCCTAGTAAAGAACTGTTACTCCTATTCCCATATCTTTGCCTGAAAGCCCCTAATTGCAAAATTATAATAATTTGGAGGGAAAGGTGTTTACACTCTCTATTTCAAGGGAGGCTCTAGCTTTCCTTGGCAGACAACTCTTTCAAAACCAAGACAGGCAACTTGTAACCTTTTTGTGAACTCAGATGGCTAGTTCCATAAATCACCGTGGGGCAACTGGTAGTCCTGTGTAACTATACCTTTTCCATGTTAAATATAAAGCTGATGAGACAGGAAATAATCAAAATGGGGTTTCCTGACACTGTTTTTCAATAGAAATGGTCCTTATGGTATTTTATTATTGCAGTCTGTAATCATCATGTACTGAGAGCAGCACTTCAGAATTATACATCATGTTATTCTCTATTTTGTCTCCTTTCCCATGCCCATGATTATCTCTATAGACATGTCTACAGAGATACGTTTAGTCCTGCCCCGTTGTAAAGAAGCATGAGAAAATGTTGTGTGTTTGTTGTTGTTGTTGTTGTGTTGTGTTTTTTTTTTTTTTTGTTTTTGTTTTTGGTGTGGTGTTTTTTTTTTTTTTTTTTTTTTAATTCTTGATGGGCATTCTACCAGCACTGTTTTGTTTAATAATATCTGCATCTTTTGGATTAACAGTAATGGTGCATTTTAACTCACTTCACTGTTCAGTGCAAAATAGATAGAACTTTTGTAGAGGTTTCTTTGGGTATTCTTCTGTTCTTTCACATTGCTAATACTTTTGCCCTATCACAGTGAAAAGTGAGTGGCAGGAACTTTTTCATTCATTTTCTCATCAAAACATTTTTGTCTGTACTTGCTATTCTATTCTATTTTCTTTACCTAAGATTAAGTTTTTTCTTACCTTGTAATGTCCAGTGTTTCATCTAAAATTTTAGTAATGGAGTGGAAGGATTGTTTCAGGTGGTTTTTCAAACTATACTGAATTCTGTTGTCTGTCACTTCATACAGGCCTGATATTGCCTATTCATGTTGATGTCAGTCTACAATAATTTCACGCTTTCTTCTGATAAATTTCTATCTAGCCTACTGTTTCCTGTGCTGTATTATTGTAGGTGATTATTTCTGTCTACATGCAGAACCATGTACTTGTTCTTACAAAATTTCACTCCACTGTTTTAAGGTGATTTCAGGTAAATCAGGATCATTTTGAATTTTAATCACATCTGGACTGTGGATGTCAGTCCAGATCATCTGCAGTGTACTCTCAAATCTGAAAATCACAAAGCCTAGGCAATGATGTTTCCCAGTGTGTCCTTGAGATGATATTGTCCCTTGTCTGGGGAATAGTTTCATATGGCAGGAAGCAGTACATTTTCTCCATCTCCTTGAGGCTAAACAGGAGCTAAGTTTTTCTACAGTGGATCAGCAAGTGAATATCAACAAAAGGGAACAATACCAGCAGTAGTATTCACTTGTTTTACTTATTTTCACTGTTGCCTAAGAGGAAAAAGAGGGTGAGTTTTGTTTTAGGTACAGGATTACAGGAAGGGTGGGAAATACTTTAAATTACTCCCAGAAATTTAGCATTATACAAGTTCAAAAAGAGGCCTAGAAACGACTAACCTAAATAGTTTCAGTTTCAGACTGAGCTTTTATTCTCACCTGGAAGGACTGATTAAAATACCAACACCTTTACTTTTCTACCATAGAGGCCTTTATGATTACTTTTGACATACTGGTGGTTATTCCTAACAATGTCACCAATTCTCACATAAACCAGGAGCATGAGTTAATGGTCAGTGAGGCAGATTAATCCAGAAAGTTCAGATCTTATCACTAGTTCAGTTCTTTCAGCAACCTTAGAATACCTTTAAAATAGTGTGTTTTACTTTGTGTCTGTGAGTGGCAGCTGCAAGTCTCATTGCTTTAGAGTTGTGCTCTTCCTTTTCTACCTGAGGAACTCAGGCAGTCCCGCACAGAGACTGAAGCAGAAGCTGAACAAAGGTGAGTGTTCAGACTGATGTTACTGCAGTATAGATTGACCTTAATCTGTTTAGCAGGTAAAACTGAGAAACACCAGGTGACACCTGGACATATAGCTGTATTATAATTATGTACTGGACAGATGATCAATGCTTAAGAGCCCTTGCATACACTGTTTCTGGTTTTGTTATATTTTATCACTGAAGCTCCTCAACAAACATGAAATGGGTGCAGTTACACAAAGTCTAAAAGGATCTGTCTTTCATTATTCCCTACTTTCATGCTGTCAGAAATCTAAAAATTCTGAAAAATCTATGTTATATTAGCTTTCCACTTTCTGTTGCAGGACTGACAGGAAGATCTGTGGAAGTTGTCCCTGCCGTTACTGTGTGTATACTTTCAGTTGTTCTTTTGGTGGCTGCAGTATATGCTTTTGCGAGGTGAGATTTATATATCCTAGCCATAGCATGTTTAAGAAAAGTTGAAATAGTCCTATAAATGTAACTAATCTGTAATTTCAAAATGTCTTGATTTTCGGTGTTTTTTTTTTTTTTTTTTTTTTAAAGTAGAACTTTAGGGAGAAACTCACAAAGAATTTAGTCTAGTGAGTGTAACCTCCATAGATGAAGAAAACCCAACTTCTCCAGAGGGTAAATTAGAGGAATAGCCTTTCTTAACCTTTCAGAGCCACTTCTCTATTGACAGATCAGAGTGTCAGGTGGTTGTAGTTATCATGATGGCTAATGCTATCTACAGGTGGGTATGAAGTAAATACTCTCAATTCTATTTTCTCTCTTCCTAATAAATGTATTAGTTAAATACATTGAGGTCTCACATGGGGAACACAGATAGAGTTTTAATTCAAATAGTGAACAAAACATCCATGTAAAGAATCAGGCTGTGTACTGTGCACATGATGGTCGTCGGCTCGTTAATCAGTTCTGCTCTTACTCAGCTGCATTATTCAGGCATTACCAAAGAATTTTTGTAGGAAAACTAGAAGAATACAGCATGTAGATCCTTCCTTCTGAATTTTAGACAACATAAATTCAGTATTTGACTGTCTTGGTTTGAAAGATAGGTATCTGCTAGGGAGGGGTGGGGCCTCTCTAGGAATGGGGAATTCCAATCCCTTCCCTCCAAGTTATTATAATTTAGAAGATTAAAGAGGCTTTTCAGTCAGAGCTATGGGGAAAGGAATGACAGTTCTTTACTAGTAAGTATAACAAGACAAACAAACAACAACAACTACAGCATTAATAATAAACAGAACCAGGAACCTTGAGGGGCTTTGTTTTACAGAGCCCGTGGCAGTCTGATCCCTTGGGACCCCGAGAGCACCAGCCTGGAACGGTAGAAAACTCCCGGGCTGATGGCTGGAACAGCGAGGGTCCCCAGCAGGCAGGGGGGTGTCTCGTCAAAGTGAGCAGTGCTGAAGAAGCTGTGACGGCTGGGCAGGGCTGGCCCAGCTCCAGCAGGGCAGGCGAGGAGCTCCAAATTCCTGGGCACACGAACAGATGATGGATGGTGGTAGAATTCCCAGGACTGAACCCTCCGTTAACAGTGGACTCCTCACGGAGCAAGCAGCAGCCCAACCATGCCTCTCTAATGCCCAGAGCAGGAAAAATAAAACCCAGCTCCCCCCAGCCCTGTCCTTTTCCCTCCCCCAAACTTCGTGTGATGGTCTCCCTCCTGGCCATGTCTTTTTGTGTTAGTCAAGTACCCTCTGAGTATCAGCGCTTTGTTTCCTACTAACTTATGGGGAAAAATTCTTTAAGACAAAAAGGAAGGAATCTAATCCCCAACACTAAATTACACTGTTAGAAGGGAGACAAGGATAAAGGCCAAGGAAGGATTCCTGGCAACCATTTTTCAGTTTCAGCATGTCAGATCAAAGTATTGACATATGTGTCCTTAAATCTTTTGCATGTGTATCTTTCACTATTATTTTCCATTTAGAATTCGGCAAAAGCAAAAGGAGGGAGGCACATACTCCCCACGAGATGCTGAAATTATTGACACAAAATTCAAACTGGATCAGCTGGTCACAGTGGCAGACCTGGAGTTGAAGGATGAGAGATTTACACGGTAAGCGAACTCCTTAGGCAAAACAGTAGTCCAAAGGGTCTGTAGCCATGACCCCTTTCTGACCTTTGCTTGTTTGGAAGTGTTTGTGCTGTTCTTATTTACACAGGTCACTGACAGCCTTTTTCAAAGAATGACCTCCATCCCCAAGACACTTCTCACTAGCTTTTAGAAAATCACTTAATCTTAACTCTTTTTACAACAAGATAGAAATCTAAGTGCAAATTACTGTTTAATTGTATTAGCCAAAGAAGGGCTACCTATTTTAAACATGCAGAATTTCTGAAGTTTCTTAATGGCCCAATATTTTGTGTAGGCTGCAAACTTACGCAAGCTTTCTGAAAAATCCAGACTCCTCAAAGTCCCAACTAATTCAAGAAGAAATCAACTAGCTCAAGTACAAATCTGTCATTGTTCAATTGACATTTTGAAAGCTTTTTTTTTTTTTTAAGGGATTGGCATAATATCTGGATTTCTGTGGAGCTCATCACACTGGCTATCCAAACATCTACTCATTTAAGGTGCATGCAGCAATTAATATCTTGTATCTGACAAGAAATCTTGTCATATATATTTATCAGAAGAAGAACTGATTTTTGACTGCCAGAAATATTGATATTATTCAACAAATAAATATAATGGTGATTATCAATAATATGTGACATCCAGTTGTGTTAGAAATATTTGGTGAACATTCTTCACCTGCCTGTATTTTCCCTGCTATGTCATAGATGAAACACTGTGGTAGGCAGGCTCCTTAAAGATGAAAAGTCTAAAATAGTCTTGCCCTAGTAGCCAAATATCCTACTGTTGTAGACGAGGAATAGCTGGAAGATGAAAGGTTGTAGTTGTTGACCTGGGGTTTTTGTGTATGTCTGTGTGTGGTACAGAGTAAGTTGATTGCATGTACAAACCTGTTCAAAATAGAGCACACAAGAATGGCTGCTGGTAACAGATGAGAAAACATACTGGGAATCATCTGGAACTCATTGAGGTAATGGCTGGGGTATGTGCTGTGTGGGCACTTGTTCGGATAGCCAAATTTAATACCTGCTAATAACAGTGCAAAGCATCCTCTGAAGGCAGAACCATTGCCAATGCACTATGGTAACTGTGCCTCAGACAAATGATCTTGATGGATTTTCAAAATTACCTAGTTTCCACATTGTTAGCTGAATAAGAATAGTACTAATATTGTTTATGTACTAAAGTGTTAATGGATTTTACTTCCAGATACTCTTCATTTTTCTTTAGACGCAAGGAGATTTTTGTCATCCAGTAAGTTTTTTTGTATTATTGATGCAACATGGTGTGTTTTCCATTTTGTTCTCTTAACCTGTGTGTTATCATAATATATTGAATGACATAGTTAATCAAAATGAAATGTCAATCCTTGCTGATATTCTAATGATAAACAATGGTATTTTTCATCATGAAATTATGTATATTTTAGTCCCTAATGTTGAGTTAAAGAAGTTCCACAGCTATTTTGAAATAAATCAGAGTCATTTTTAAATGGGAATTATAACACATTATGGCAATATAGCCCTGATATATACAACCTATCCTTGAAACAAAGGTAGTGCAAATGTGACATAAGAAACATGCTGTTTCTTTCCTTTGGAAGTTAGGATATATACATATATTTAATTTTTTTTCCTCAACTGTCTTGTATTTTCACTGTTTCATACTTTGCCCCTACAATCTCAGCAACATATCTGTACAGTCAAATCCTTTGTTGGTTTATAGGTATCATTCTGCCGCTTTTCTGTCTAAATCGTGTGTATTTTAATTTTTACAGTCTCAAACTCTAAAGGGCAATTGAAAACTATACTATTTCATACTTATGTACACTTTATGTTATTTATGCACAGCAAGACCTTTACTGAAAAGTGCTTCAGCAGTTTAAGTTACATCATTGTTGTTTTAATGAGTCAGTCTCATGTTTTGGTTTGCAATTTTCATGTCCTTCCATCTGTATTTTTCTCTTCCCTCCTTCCAACTGATCTTTAATGGCCAAAAGCAAAGACTTTCTGCTTCTGTCATTGTAAGGTACAGGACGCAGCATTTAAAATTTTGGATTATTATTTTTCAAACCGTAGTGGCACTGAAACTACAGCAGGCCCCTTGCCCAGGTGCTTTGTTGAATGTTATGACAAACTGTTGAAGTGCAGACACTAATTGAGAGCTCCTCAGGACAGGATTCATTACATCTTTTCATCTGGAAGATAGAAAATGTCCTGAGGTACTCTCCTAGATAACACACATATAGTAATGAGGGGCAGGATGTCCTTTATCTGTTCAGAATTTTTTAGTTTATTTAGACTTTTTTTTTTTTTTTTTTGAGCCTCAAAGAGTCATTCATTATGTGTAATATTCTGTTCTGGTAAAGTCAATGGCCAAAAGGGACATTTTAGGTGTCTCCAGTGCTGTCTTTAATACAGTTAATCCTTCCTGGTAATGATGAGTTATACCAGGGAGCTGGCAGAAGCATGGCAATGTGTATCAAGGCAGCTTAGAGCAAAACCTAATGACTAAAATGTTTTTGTTTCCTGTTTTAAGACTTCCACAGTTGCACCATGAAAGAACTTTTGTACCTGTTGCCACTGGGGAGCAGCTATGCTGAAGTCAATCACAGTCCCAGTTCTTGTGTTGACCCTATAATTCTCATGATCTGTGGCTAAAGAAGTGACATATTAGCGTGTTTTATTATAGTATTTAATGTTGATGACTACAGTCTAACCTTCACAAATTTCCCATGCATTCAGAATGGGCATCACTGCATCTGCACAACCTATATTGGCTGCATTTAGGCAGCTATCTCAGCTGTGTTTGCAATGCTTGCTGTGTTGAGTTTGTGGCATCTTCCAAGTGTATGTTAGAGGGCAGAGATGGGCAGATTCCTTTAACAGACTGGCATATTTGTACTGTTTGGATAGCAGTAAATCAACTGAAATCTTGTCCAGTTTCCTACCCTGAAAGGGCAGTGGGGAGTTTGTGTGAAAATCCTAGGTGAAAACAGAACAATATAGATTTATTCCCTCTACCTACTAATCATCCCATTCAGCACTCATTTGAAGGGGGTATTTTGAAAAACAGGGGGTTTTGTCACTACTCTAACATTATATTATTTAGCTACTATAAATCAATAAAGGCACACGCTTGCAGCTGACAGAGTTCATCCACAGAAACAAAACGCTCTAGCCTGCTCCATGAGATCCTTCTTGCCTGTCTCTCATCCATTGTCACTTCAGACATTCTCTCATACTTAGTGGATTGCAGCTTATGATCTTGGCTCATGTTCCCAGAAAATTTTTGCAGCTGATATCTCATGAGAAAAACAATAAATTAGAAAAAAATTTCTATTCTGTATGAATGTCAGGGCTTTTCCCCGAGATTCAGGTGGTTTTAGAGTCCTTTGCCCTCTTGCACAGCTCTGTGCCAAACCGATGAAAGAGACGGAGTCTTCACGTTTAGATTTTTCAAGGTTGCATACTTTGTTTATTGTTTCTTATCTTACAGTTTTCTCAGTCCAAATAGATCTTTGCAGCTGCCTGGACTTCTCATGACTCCTCCTGTCCCAGGGCTGTTCTTATCTTTTATACTAATTGCTACGTATTTCTTATTTACCATTTCTTACCAATGTCTATCCCTAATACTAAACAGGTCTCTATTCTGACCCAATCTTCTTGAATTACTTTGTGCCCATGTCACTGCTGAAATGGAGTGAGGGAAGAAGGAGGAGACAATGCCCCAAATTCTCCATCTTGCCCCCATTCACTTCAATGCTAGAAACCTAAATATACTGTTTTTTCACCCTGTGATAAGCTAAACGACTATTTTTCACACTCTTGTGGCCTGTAAACCCTCTCGCAGTGAAGGAAGTTTTTCCCATGGACTGAGATCAAAGCCAGTGTCTCTCTGAGCTCTGGGCTGGGGTCCCAGACACCCCTGCCCAGGTTTCTGACTCTCCAGGGCAACCAAAGGCATGCCCTGGACTCTAACATATGAATATGACTGGAAATACTTTTCATCATTCTGAGATCAAAAATTCAACAACTTGAAACTCAGCAAACGTTCAGTATAGGTTAATCAAAACATTATATTTCACACATTTTAAAACTTCTTTAATATTAAGTGTTTTGCCCTACAAAAGTCAGTTTGAGTAAAAAAAGAGAGATTTAAAAACACCAAGCATTCCATTTTGACAATTTTGAAACCTTTTTAGTGGGTAACACTCTTTTTTTTTTTTTTTTTTTTTTTTTAAACCAGGAAATTAAAGGGAAATTTTTCCATTTCCAGTAGTAGACTTTTAACATAATAAAAATCATTAAAAAAAACCCTATTAATAACTTTAGTGGCTAAAATTGCTAATACTAGCTAGTACATATACACACTCTCAACAAGTCTTTATAAGCATTGAATGTCACTTCAGAGGGCATGCTGGGAATTAAGTCCTGCTGAATTTAGGGGAAAATTAGATCTTATTTATGAAAACAAAATGCTAATTTTGAATGTTTGGGACATACACTGCATTCCATGATGGTGGAGATGGTGTGAGCAGTAGAAAACAACCTTGTTCAAAACATATATAGTCCACCAATCAAAATTGGATTAAACATTGTTTCTTTAAGCACACAATATACATATACTGGATGCTCTCATTACTTGCCTTATTTACAACAGGTCCACAGTTTGCCAAGTCACTCTTCAAAGCAGACATTAATCTTCTGTGAATAGATTCTGTCCCTAAATTTTCAGTGTGCACCAGGTTTGGTGAGATACTAGTAACTCTTCCCTGTTCCAGGTGATTACTTAGGAAGTAACTTCTCTGCCACCCTATTTTTGCAGTGATTTCCACAGCAAGAATAGAAAAGCCATTTAGATCCCTGTCTTGTTTCCAGTCTTTCCTTGAGAAGCTGAACCTTGTGGTTGATTGTTTGAGCCCTTTGTTTCACTCTGAGACAACTTGTCAAGAAAGTCTGATCTTATCTTTCCTATACACTATGCATTGAGTGGGTGTCTGTATTTGAGGTAACAATTTTGCACACACATTTATTTCTATAGATCAGCCTGATATTTTCTTTGTGTAGACAGACCTGTCTTCCTTCGAGTAGAGAGAGGCCTTGCCTTTTTCTTCAACAAATTTCCCTTTAGTAATCAGCTGTCAAAAATAGACTTCCTGAAGTTTGTATTCTGGAGAAAAAGGTTTATGAATGTATATATCCTGCTAAAATGGAAGAAATTACTATGTGTTCTCTTTCCTTAGGCCTTTAATATGTAGGAAGGCTTAAGCTCAATATTGCTCTCAATTAACTTGTTAAAAATTAGTTCCTCTGTTGGTTCTAGGAAGTGTCAGTGGTGCTTATGAGTTAAGCCTTTTGCCTATGTAGTAATTTCTGTAGTTTTCTGGTTGGACAAAGTTTTAATTCCCTGTGGATTTCAGATGATTGACCCAGAGAGAAAGCTGAGTCTCTGTGACAATATGTCTTCAGTTATCACTGCCAACACAAATAAATGGCTTCTTTCTAGCTCTATCGTAAGTAATCTGAGTGGGATCCAGATTTTTGATAGTCTTCAAAAAAAACCCACACATGAAACAATACACTGTTTTAAAAGAAAATCAGATTTAAGGCTATAAGGCATTCTTTATCTTAAAGAATGTTTTTCTTTCCTCATTTGAAAGTCAGACAAGTGGGAATCTGAAATGGTCCAGCTGAAATAGGGAATTTTTCGACTCCATGGCTTGCTTTTAAATTGTGCTTATCAAGATCTAGTGCTATTTATATTTTGAAGTTATATACAAAACACTGGGAAATGTGTGGGACAAGATTACAGATAGATGAGTATTTGTTCATTGACAAAATACTGTAAGATATTACTATGCATTCCAAGTCAAGAGACATAGAAAAAACCTATTTTTTAAGCCTAAGGACACTGAAACTGAGAATTGCTGGAAGTCTTTATTGAGAAAAAAAATTCATCCCTTCTGAAGATCCTTTCACAACAAAGCCAAAACCTTTGCCACAGTTAGACAAGTTAGTCATTAACTTTTTAATAAGCACTTTAAAGTAAATCATTTTATTTTCTGAGCTGCCAAGCCACTGCTATGTGCACTTGCTGCTAACAAAAGTGTGACAGTTCAGTTCTAAAAATCACTTAAATTCCTATAGATAGGTTATAGTGTCAAACCACAGATGCCTTGCTTGTTAAGAAAAACCTTATACTATTGGATCCATGTATCTTCAGCACTGAAACATTAAATGGCCTACCTGGATTGCTTATGTACAGCACAGAATTAATTTTTATTCCCTAATGATCAAATTGCATTTTCTTACTACAAATTATGTGCAGTAAGCTCCTCATTGCTAAAAAATTTGAGAGGAGAGTATTTGAAAAATTACTGAAATGTCAACTGGGACATAACTTTTTTCTGTTGTCCTATGGTGAAGATAGATGAATTCAATAAAATAAATGTAACTTCCATTCAAAGTCTGCTTTATAATTTTGACCTGAAAAAAAAAAGAAAAAAGCCTACAAAAAAGTTTCTGTTCTAGTCAAAGACAAATATATATTTGTATGCAGTACTTTGGTACAGCTATTAATCCTTTTTTGTTAGGAAACTTTAGTTCTATAATGTTGCCAATTACTAGAAGGTAGTTTCATCTGCCACATAGTGGAAACAACTTATGAGACAGAATAAGTATAAGCTACATGTCTAAACATTCTGGATAAATAGAGTGGCATGCTTTCTTATCTTATTGCCTTCTTTCTCACTCTGAAGCTGTCCTTCACTTGTCCTTAGTAAGCACCTTTATTTCTGTGAGTACTTTTAATTCCAGTGAGACTGATCCAGTGAGGCTTTCATAGCTAGCTTGCTTTGTTTTAGGATAACTGTTCTGAAAAGTATGTACCACAAAGGCATCCTTAGTAGCTTTGAAATTAACTTCTCTGATGCTTCATAATGAATTATTCAACAGCTGTATTAATCTCACATTTTATCTCAAATTTAAATAATTAAGAATAATTTATTAAGGCAACTATTTTAAGGCAATTTTTCCTTTTCTACTAAAATTATGACAGCAATAGAGTAGAAATTTGTATTATAGAATACTTTTTGTAATATTTTCTGTAAGAATGTATATTTGGAGGAATAGACACATAAAAGAAGTACTTAAAAGTTTTTTGAAGGAGCAGGTTATCTTTTAAACCAAATTATTACAAATTCTTTACTTGGTCCTTTAGATAAGCTTTCTGAGTCTGAGTGCTCAAAATTTGGTTTCTAAATCCATTCAGAGGCAATTGTGACCAAGTTTCAAGACTTTCTGAAAGTCACCTGAGTATAGATGCTCATGTACTAACTTCATGAAACCTGCTGTGAGATCCAGTTAAAAATTTAATATGTATCACAGTTTTTAAAATTGACATATATAGAAACAGCCATGAACATGTGAAAAAAGAAGATAAAACCAGGACACTAATTTTTAAAATCTTTAGAAAAACAACCACAGCTTTGGTTTCTGTGGAGGCACACCAGTATCGTGATTCATCTGTGACTCATTTTAGATATCTGCTTCAAATGAGATTAACTTACACCTACTTCTCATTGATTATAAAAAAAATCTAGAGTGACTAAGAAATAGGTGTCTGTATTCAGTCAGGTTTATCATATCCTCTGATCCTCTGAAATGGCATTTAGAAGAATGATGTTGTGTAAAGAATGCAAAATGAAGCCTGTCAGTGTGTACGCAGCGGTGTGCAGCAAGTATGGGCTTCCCAGGGCCATGTGAGCCCAGAGCGCTGTAAGGAGTTCTAAAGAAAATTATAGAAACTGTAACTATATTTTTCATATCTGCCGATACCTGAGATAAAAACTAATAAAGACAATAACCCAAGGTATCTGAATTTGAATCCATAAGGGAAAACAATTTTTAGGTACATGGTATTTAATCTAGACCCTATTAAAATGGACAATATTGGTTAACTCTCAGCTTGCTACATTTAACAAAAATCTCTATTTCAGGTTACTTAGTTATAGAAAATCCATCAAGTAAGTTTATTAAAGATTTTTATGTTGTGTTCATCACTGAGTCTCAATGTGTGGTTCCCTACTCTATGTTTATTAGAAAAAACTTCAAGCTGCGTATAAATCATAAAAGCATGACGAATTGCATGGTAACTGGAGAAATGCTTTCTGTCTCTCTGGGGTGAAGCCTGCATGTCTGTGTTTTAGCTTGGGAAGTAATACAGGGTTATTTAAACTCCTCAGGATTTAAAAACCATGTCATTATGAGAATGAGGTCACTGCAATATTCTATACGTCTAAAACCTTGCAATGTGTAAAATGTTTTCTGTCTGACAAAGAAGTATTATGTACCTTAATAGTAATGCAATAATAAGTTTACAAATTTACTTTAATGTCAAAACTTTGCCTTGAAATGCTGTTGTCTATAAAAATCATAGCCTACAGCACTGCTAACACTAGCAACATTTAAAATTTTGTGAGGGGGAACAACAAAGGAGTAAAACGTTTCTATTTTAAGTGATTGAAAAGAAATCAAATAAGCATGCTGTAAACAACTTATAATTTTCTGTCTATAAGTATGTTTCCATTGAACTGGAAAATACTGTTTATTAATAAACTACAGGAAAATAACAAGAATGGCAAAGATATTCCCTATGGGTTTCTAATTCTTATGTCTTTACTTTCAGGCCAATAAGCAAGAAATCCTTTCTACAACATGTTGAAGAGCTTTGCACAAACAACAACCTAAAGTTTCAGGAAGAATTTTCAGTATGTTGCTAGCAGTTGTCACAACATCACAAGACCTTCAGTCGTTTCGTGTGTCATATTTCATGTCCATTTTAAGTAGGCAAGGCCATGACAGACTCTGGCCTTGATAATCAATACCCAATTACCAGGTTGATTGTTTAAAAAGTAACAGTACACTGATTTGGATTCTGCACCCTATACTTCAACCTGGTCAGAATTATTCACCTTAGTGTCAACCAAAGATGACCTTCTTTAGTCTCCAACCTTTCAAGACCACCATATTTATGTTTTTATATATCTAGTGTTGCATATGTAGATTACCTAAGAACAAGTTATTCAGTTTCTAACATATACACAGGTATATTTAACTACTATAAATATGTTTGTTTTCCTGATGTTTATTTTCCTGATAATGACTACAAAAGCAGAGTTAATGTTCATTCTGTAAAATTTTCAGTCCTCAGTCATACTGCTGTGAAACTCAGAAATGTTTTTCTTTCATAGATTTTGGTGCAGAAAATCAAAGGTTTGCACATAGTACTTTGGATTTTGTTCCTCTACAAGTAATAAGTCATATTTCTCATGCTCTTGAGAATAGCTTCCATGTGAATAGCTTCCATTTCCTTACACGAGCACATGAACCCAACAAGCCTGTCTTTCTTTCTGAAAAGAGCCTAATTCTCAAAATATACATTACAGATAATATAATGGATGTATAGTTTCAAATTTAAATCTCAAAGTTTTCACTATTTTCATTAAGTAATATTTTATGGCTATCATATTTTTTTCTCAACAATAACTTCTTGTTATTTCAGAATCTTTATCATCATTATCTTTCTTAACACATAAAGTCATTTGCCAAAAATAATTTGTCACTGTCCAGTGATTTTATTACTTTGGATTTATAAATTTACCATGAATAATTTACAGCTAGATTAACAAAAAGGAAGACTTTACAACTGGCTTTCCTTCTGCTAGATTATAATATTTCAGCTTCCAAGGGAACACTAACAAAAGTGTATAAAGATTAATGGTATTTCCTACAGGTTTTTTTGTTATGCTAATTAGGTAAAATTGGCCTGGAATTAATAATAAGAAGCACCACAAAATTCTCAGAGCAATAAAGCAAGAATAATTTTTCCTAAAACCAGAAGAGTTATTTCACTTGAGCAAGAATAATTATAGTTAAATTATGCACGACTGAACGGATGAAAAGTTTTACTAGCAAATTCACATATTAACATTCATTAGTAGAAAGTCTCTAGTACTACTTTCTTTAAGTGTAGCCCAGACTGGCCAAGCCTTAAAGCATTGTAATGTCTTGAATCTTAACAGTGTTTTATCAAACCAAAATCTTTGCAAACTACTTAAAATTTAGAGAAATACAAGAAGCTGAAGTCTCCTTTTAATCATTTATATAGTCAGACTGTAATAGACAGATTTTTGTGTCATTTAGGTTTTCAGTCTTTTTTCTCTATGAGCTTCAACTTCCATGTTTCAGAGTGTAGTGATATCTTTCCAGATTACTTGTTCAAGGGCAGGCAGAATTTCAAGGTAAGATCAGTCCCTCAATCCAAGTGTATCTGTATTATTTGCAGCATGTCTTAACAGATAAACAATAGGATTGACAGTGCACTTGAAATTACATTGGTAATGACAATGCTTGGGAACAGGCAATGCACCCAATAAGCAAGCAGACCTCACGATCTGCATTGTTTTTATCCACATGCATAATTCTAACTTACATAAATTACTTGAGGGTCCTGCAACATGTGTAGGAAAGATCAGCTCAAGATATAAACTCTTGAACATGATGTAAGCCCATATCTGAAGCACATAACTAAGTGGTGAAATACTGGAACAGGTTGCCCATAGAAGCTGTAAATGCCCTATCCCTAGAAGTGTCCAAGGCCAGCTTGGATGGGGCTTTGAGGGTGGAAGGTGTCCCTGCCCATGGCAACATGGGGTTGGACTAGATAATGCCGATGTCCCTTCCAACTCAAATAGTTCTGTGGTTCTATGAAAAACATAGTGCTGAGTTTGCTTGGGCTCTCAGTCTGTCTCTGGATGAGTAAATTCAAGTTTACTGGGAACAGAATGTGAGAATATGATAATTTACACTAAAAAACAGCTAGTATATTCCTTGTGTTGGATTTGGACTAGCAATCTTCCTGGACAATTGCAAGATATGCTTTGATTGGAAAAGTAGTCTGGGGATAATTTACAATAGGCAGTTTGTTGACAACAAATATGATTTGGAGTTTTCCAGCATAAATGTGAGTCTTTCCATTTCACTTTTGTAATCCATGGACATTCCTGGTTCCATCTAATTTGCTTGGCTGACCAAACTGCAGTGCCAGGACATCTAAAAGAGTCAATCTCGGTTCACATACGAACATGGCCTCTGTGTATATGTGATAAGAAGGGAATCTGGACCTCAGAATGGACCTGGATCCATTTCCTGGCAGAAAAGATGAGTCTAAAGAAACCTCAGGGAGCCAAAGTCACCTCACCGCTATTCAAACTTACAGCTTTCCAGCTGATTCCTGCATCTCTCAATCCTTTTGAGAACTTCTGATTTTCTAGTAACTGGCAAATTACTGAAACAGAAATACATGTATAATACTTGTTTTATGATAAGCTCTGCTCATGAATAAAAAAAATCCTTCAAAGTGTCACCATTGTCACAAAAGTACTACAGTAAACAAAATGCAAATTTTTTATTCCAAATTTTTATGAATTTTCAAAGAAACATGGTTTCTGTGACAAGTTGTTATTGAGTCTGGGAACCCAAATAGTCTTTCCCCAAAACTGAAAATAATAGATAAGACTGAAGTCCCTACTAATGCAGAGAATTGTTCTGGGGCTCTTGAGCACTTGTTCAGCTATGGAAGCACCTTTATGAAAATAACAAGGTCTGTTTCTCTATTTCTCCACTACTACAAAGTGCTGTATAGTGGTGCTTCTTCTACAGTAGTTAACTGGCAAGCTAAAACTCAGAGGAGAGTGAGGCAAATGAGGCAAGCTAAAGTCCACGTGATATGGGATTCTGTGGCCCAAAACACTTGCCAAATTCAAAATAGATATTTTGTGTATGTCCTTCCTTCATGAAAATATTTAATGACAGAAACTTTGTGGGAGTTTCAACTTTCTGAATGAGAGGAATTTTAACATCTCCACCTTTAACACTGTTCTACACACAAGGCTGACAAAATATTTGAATTAACAATGAAAGAAGATCACTGTAATAAAATAGTCCTATTTTTCCATTTTTCATTACCCCTCTCATTTATTTATTTATTTATTAAAAATTTTTTTTTTTTTTTATTTATTTATTTCCTAGGAGATTCCCATTAAATTTTATTAATAAAAGACAGACGGTCTCAAATACCTGGGTAAAAGGGCATAATTAATATTGAGCCTGATAGTAAGGCTATCTGCCCAACTTTAGGAAGTAGCCCATGCAGACAGTAACTGCTAACATTAAAAGACAAATTTGAAGGGATTACTCTGCACAAACAGCAAAATTTTGTATCCTGCTCATTCTAAGCAATAGGTAGACCTCCTAACTGTTATCCTAGATAGATAGGTATAAAAACCAGACTTGTGTATAACGTTTGTCAAATGAAGCAAAATTCTGTTGAATTTAACAATGTGTTTAGAATTCTGGATATTCTTTGTCTTTTATTCTCTTCACAGCAAGGTCATCACTTTAACACATTTTCTCCATTAACAAGTCCTGAAGTTGTTTCCACTATTTTAATCAACTTTGTAAAATATACCTGTTTATGCACATGAACATCCCCATCATATAAGTTTTTCAGCGTGAATGATTTATCCATCTCTGTCCTCCAGTAACAGAACTAATGGCCAGTTATGAAACTGCAGTACAACCCAAAATAACTTTTCCCACCCCTTTCACAATCAGTCCCATGAACAATAACTAATTGCCAGTTGTCTCAACTGAGTTAAATTCTCTTCAGTTCTCATGCAGTACCACAAACTCTCCCAAGCTACAGGAGTCAGGAAAAGGCATTATTCAAGACTAAATCTGAGTCAGTAGGGCATGGTAACCAAGCATGTGACTTAATGAAATAAAACAGAAAACTACAAAAGGTGATAGACTGACTTTATCCAGGCTTTTAAAGGTGAAAGTTCAAGTTAAGTTAAATTGTTCTAGTTGACAGCATTGTCTGCAGTGCTGCATCTGACACTGCTGGTGAAACTGGGGTTGACAGTGAGGTGGGAAGCTCTGTAATACTTCCAGCTGTTCTTAGAAATGCACTGTGGCAGAACTGTAGAATTTTTTCTCCTGCTGGATGATTGTGTCATATTTTAAATTCAAGTGGAAAACTTTTCCAATAAACATTTATTCCTCTGCAGGAACTTCCCAAGTTTCTTGAAGACCTTGCTTCAACGGATGCTGATCTGCCTTGGAACAGGTCTAAGAATCGTTTCCCAAACATAAAGCCGTGTATGTGTGTTTACTGACTAAGTCCTCCATTTTGCTCTTTACTTTCAATAGTGTAACAAATATTTGGAATGCAAGTGTATTTTTGTTTGTTCTGTCTTTGAAATAGCAGTACAATCATGTCCACATTATGAAATAATTTTCTGTCAAGTAATCCGTCTTCAGTTTGTGGCTTTTTTTAAAGACCCAGTTTTATTTGCAAGTAGCTTTCAACTTGCTCTCACAAGCTTTAAGATGCAGGTGCAAGAAACCGTAGCCTCAATAGTTTCTTAGCTTTGTAATTCAAGCCATGTAGCAAACTCTTTAAAATTCTTCCTCATTGTTTCCCCCCCCCCCCCCCCCCCCCCCCTTTCTAGTAAGAAGCAAATTTTAAACATATAAAATCCACATGTTTGTGCATTCAGCTATGTCAGGAGTCTGGATATGCTTTCTTGTATGTGTATATGTGCTACAAAGGTTCCACAGAAGATCAGAACAACTGTATGATAACTTATAAGCCCAGGCTAGATATTATCACAGGAGACAGGAGTCTGTCTCTCTATACTCAACACTGCTTCATTTTTCAGTTAATAAGACAAGAAATGTCATTATTATTTTAGGCATTAGCTGTGATGTGAGATGGAGTGCATGGCATTCCTTGGTTAATAATGCTACAGTCTGTGCTATTAACTTTTTAGAGCAGCTGTTCCTGCAATCTACTGCCTTGTTCAAGACATATTCTAAGTTAGGATCACTAAAAATTTATCTTCATGACAGACAATAAAACATTCATAAATATTTAACTTTTTATTCTAATGTTCTTTACAAAGCTGAGGACCAAACACCAAAATTCTGGTATTACACACAAGATATGTTTCTTGGTTTTTGTAATCTCTGCATATGTACTATGGGACCAAATCTGAAACCCAAACTTTTTTTTTTTTTTTTTTTTTTTTTTTTAAATAATGACTTAACCTTATGTAAAAAAAGTAAAACTATAGAAAAGTGCCAGAATCTGGCTCAATGACCTGGGCAGCAAGTATGTAGAAAAAACTATCAGATCCCTGCCCTCTGATTCACAAAGAAGTTTTTGTGCTAGAGCAGCATGGCTTGTAGTATGCAGGCTCCTTTTAGATACAGAATACTGCCACATATACATCAAATTGGAGGTTTCAGCTCATTCACCATTTAAATGAAAAAGTATTATGTATTGTCATTGCATGTCTGGAACATTGAAGAAAGACCACACAGTAATTGAAAAAAGGTTAAATTACCTTTGTAATTATTGTTCTACTCTGTCAAATATTGTTACTGTTAATAACAGTATTTTTGATTTCTTAGCACTCCAGGAACACTTTTTACATGTTTTATGGTTTTTGAACGAATCTTTTCGTTAACTAGACTTTACTTCCGTGATAGATAATAACAACAGAGTAAAGCTGATGCCTGATGCTGGTATTCCTGGATCTGACTACATTAATGCCAGCTATGTGTCTGTAAGTAGAAAGTCTCTCAAATTTTTACCGTATTTGTTTTTTGGTAAGAGAGTAAAAAGATAACTCGCAACAAAAACAGGGTTCTAATTTTTCTTTCATTCACTACAGCCACTATTGCCATGATATTGTTCAAGTGACCCCTGTGGCACTAAACATGACATGTTAAAAATATACATATCCCATTTTCATTGCTAAGCAATGATTTCCAGTAATAATCAAAACTGTGTCCAGCAAGTTGCTTTTTATAAATTATCTCATACCATTATCATAAAAGGCAATAGTGGAACTCCCACTGAGGTCAGTTGTTTAGACAGGGGTTATTTGATTCAGGATTTAAAGTTGTTGTATATGTCCTTTGCAAGGACAATGCAAAGATAACTGAACCAAAAACTTTCATAGAAATGGCCAATAGTTTTGACATGCTCCTTATTATTTTTTGAAAGTTATGATGGAGAAAAATGAAAGTAGGCTTCTTGAAGAAGAAAGTAATGCTTTATTTTTCATCCTCATCTTTCTTCACAGACTCTCCCATTTTCTTATTGTGTGCTCAGTAAATTCTTCATCTATATTTTAATCTCATTTTTGTCCTGTTGAAGCTCAAAGTATAAATTATAGTTATGCATCTAATCTCTTCTATCAGTGGCTGGTGATCTTACGTGGGGTCAAGGGTTGATTAACATTGAATACTTTTCGAACGCAGCAATATATGGAGAGTGTAGTCAAAAGAGATGACACAAAGGAAAGTAGAAATAGGTATTTGCAGGTATCTAAGAGACATTACAGAGAATAAGCAGTAGAGCTGAGAGGATCTTCCTTTCTTATTAGCATATGGTATTTATTCCCATTATGTCTTTGTTCTGAGAGTTAGCAGATAGGAAGAACCATGCCACCTGATGCTGGAACTATACACAGAATGATTGAGAAGAAAAGCAGAGGCATCTTGGAACATGGTCTGTCCTTTACCTTTCCTGTTACTGACAGGCCAGGTCTTAGGCAGGCCATTATGTCTTTGTTCTGAGAGTTAGCAGATAGGAAGAACCATGCCACCTGATGCTGGAACTATACACAGAATGATTGAGAAGAAAAGCAGAGGCATCTTGGAACATGGTCTGTCCTTTACCTTTCCTGTTACTGACAGGCCAGGTCTTAGGCAGGCCATTATGTCTTTGTTCTGAGAGTTAGCAGATAGGAAGAACCATGCCACCTGATGCTGGAACTATACACAGAATGATTGAGAAGAAAAGCAGAGGCATCTTGGAACATGGTCTGTCCTTTACCTTTCCTGTTACTGACAGGCCAGGTCTTAGGCAGGGAGCAACTTCAACAAAGCTGCAGCAAAAGCCAGCTAGGGAGTGTTCCCTGCTGAGATTTCGCTTGTGTGCATACATTTTGGATGATCATTCATCCGTGAATAGACAATTCCAGTGTTATAGTTTCTCAAGGCTAAAGTTTTGCCCTTTACATGCTCTCACTTTCCATGTTTGTTGATGTATCAATACATAAATGCATATAGCTGTAAACATACAATATGTATGTGTATTCACATACCTAATTACCTAGGCCTATTCACATATGCACACTTGTAGAGAAAGGAAAAGAGAAGACTTGTGCACAGTTTTAACAAATGGGAACTCTGCTGATACTTTGACTTTCATTGGTTAAACCAAGTCAGTAACTGGACTGTGAGCTTTGAATCCCTGAATTATAGTTTCTCACCTCACTCTTAAACTAAGGAGGATTAACATGGTTTCTCACTGCCACCTGTTCTTTATATTATAGATGGAGTAAGTACACAGGCAGCTGTGAATTATAGGGCTATAATTCCAACAAGAAGGTTTGGTACTGCTATAAACCACTGTGTCAGTTGTCCTGAGCAATAAGCACAACACTGTGATATTATAAACCACTAGTTCTATGGCATAAATTTATTGCTATTATTGCTATTGTTATTTTAGACTTTCTGTAGTACATAATAGTTCCTGTAGGTATACTTCTTTTCTAGGAGGAACCAGATCCATGTGAAACCATGCCCTCAGCATCTGTAGATTTTTTCAATAAACTTCCTTCTTCCGAAGTTTTAAACCAATTTATAAATTAACCAAAGAGCAGAAGCCAACACTAAAATATAAGTCAACACATTCAGTAGCTTTCTTGAAGACCTTTCATCAGAGACCATTTATTTCAGTAAGCTTCAGCTCCATGTTACAACAGATCCCAGACAATTGCCAAAGAACAAGGTCATTAGTGTGTGTATTGCTTGCACTGGCTCTCAGACTGCTCTTTAGTTGTTTCCCTGGCTCCACTGCTCCTTAGCATTATTTAATTCTACTTTGTTGGCCAGCTCTTGATTAGTTCTTGGTGGCCTCTGGCTGGGTCTGCAGTAAGTATAATACTAAGGCTTGGATACTTTTAAATGGGAATTGATGACCTGATACCCCTGTAATATCTCTGCTAAA
Source organism: Hirundo rustica (assembly GCF_015227805.2). Lineage (NCBI taxonomy): Eukaryota > Metazoa > Chordata > Aves > Passeriformes > Hirundinidae > Hirundo > Hirundo rustica. The sequence continues at coordinate 40,487,844 of NC_053453.1, forward strand.
TGCGTTTCCATTACCATGGCACTTCCCATTAGTAGAGTATTGGTTCATAACTGTACTACAAAAAATAAAACATTTCTTTCCTAGTTTTCCAAGGCAGCCTGCCATGCAGTGACTATCCAGGCATATGCCAATTCGCTTAGTATGCCTGACCAAGTTTTAGCCTTAGGCATGGCAGATGCATGCACAACTATGAGTCACAGGAAAACTCTTTTGTTTCCTTGCCAACCATTATATATTAAACATTTTCTCTTTCCTAGGGTTATTTATGTCCAAACGAGTTTATTGCAACTCAGGGACCATTACCAGGAACAGTGGGTGATTTCTGGAGAATGGTGTGGGAGACAAGAACTAAAACACTTGTGATGCTCACACAATGTTTTGAAAAAGGACGTGTAAGTTACCAGTGAACCAACTGAAAGCATTTGATATAACTGGAAATTTTGTATGTAGTTTCTGTCAAGATTATAACATGATAATTGTTAACTAATTAGTAATCATCTCCCTGCAGATAAGATGTCATCAGTACTGGCCAGAAGATAATAAACCAGTGACTGTGTTTGGGGATATAGTGATTACTAAATTGATGGAAGATACTCAAATAGACTGGACCATCAGAGATCTAAAAATTGAAAGGGTAAGTCAGTGTTGGAGGTTGATAAAAAAGAATTATCTAACACCCCAAAGAACATCAGATATGCTGTATCCCACCCAACTACTCCCTCGATATTATTCTTTTAAACTTTTAGTGCATATGCGTCATACTGCCTGGTTGTCTTGTGTTTTATTTTCACTCATGTTTTATGTCCTGAGAATTTCTCTCACAATGAGCTCAGATATTTGTGCAACATGCTATGAAAAGCTTACTAAGGTTACTGAACTTCTGGTCTGGTGGGAGATGAGGTTTCTAGTTGGGCACCTTGGTGTCTGTTCTAGGAAGAAGTAATCCTAACCATTCTGGGATCAGACAAATCCCTTTGAATGTATCCCTCTCAGATTAAAGGGCAAGATTCTCTGGTGCAGCTGTTTTGCATTGTACCACCAGCCATTGGCCTCCACCCCCAGGAGATTCACCCAACATAAATGAAAATCATCAGTATTACTCCTACTCTTTATGCTGGGAAGGGGGAGTAGCGATGTAGCAGACATCTTCACCTTTGTTATGACCCACAACTACTTTCCAATGCTTTGGAAAAATTATAACCCAGTATAGTGTCATGTGCTCAAAAAGCAATCTGGGAAAAAAGACCCGAAATTAAGTCAGCTTTCTTTTGCACTCCCAGCATTGATCTGTGTTGTATGTAGTGCAGCCACACCTTAGGAGCTGAACTTGGTTGTCCTAATGCAGGTATTACCATCCTGAGTGGCATGTGACAAAGGGCAGACAGCAGGTAGGAGCTGCTCTCAGTTGTCACTCCATAGGGATATGTTGTGCACACAGTGGAGAGAAACTGAACATTTAAAAATGACTGAGAGAAGATAGACCTTTTTTTCAGCTAAAAATAGGACACAGAGAAACAAGACTGGGAAAAGGACTATTTAGAATAAAAATGACTGCCAGCAAAATGCCAAGTCACTTGTGTTAATGAGGGCGAGGCTGAAAAGAAGATAATCTTAATTGACTGGATGAGCCATTTACTGTAGCTGAACTACCCTGCACAAGAAGCTATGCCCTTTATAAGCATGTCATTAAATGTGCTGTATTGCTGGTTTTAAGATTGTAAGTACATTCACAAGTGGGTGGATGCTTGATGATCTTCCAGTGAAGATTAAAAAGCATATGTGAAGCAAATAACTCAAAATCATTGCCATTCTGCATATAAAGTAATTTCTCTTCCATTTGTATGTTTATCTGTTTTAAAAAAATCATACAACTACAAAGTAGTTGCTACACATAATTGTTCACCCTTGTTCAATATTTCTTGCAATATGAAAAAACTAAGTGATTGGTTCAAAAGAGATTTAAAAAAATAGAAACTAGTTCATCACACAACAGCTTATTAAACTCTGGTACTCCTTGCTAAAGGATATCATGAATGCTAAAAACTTACAGGGATTCAAAAAACCTGCATAAATTAGTAGAAGAAAATACTGATGAGTGCTGTTATATTTCTATTTACTGTGTCTCACTGAGACAGTTCACAAGCCACAAACCATTAAGAATGGAAAGGATATTGTAGGGAACTAGAGATTCATTGTTGTCATGTTTTATAATGTTCCCTAACATTTTTTTTCTTGAGCACTGTTGGAAACAGCATATTGATGTAGACAGGCTTTTGGCATGATCCTGTTCTTTCATTTTTACATCCTTCAAAAGTAATATGGGTATCAGATCAAAACCTCTTTTTTGAGGTAACTGTTGCTGCTGCTCTGATTGAGAGAGCATGAAAGAAAATACATCTGTGTTTGGCAGTGTATATGTGTTTGCTTTTACTACGTTGGATCAGTCTTAGAGTGGTAACCTTTTCCTGAAAAAAAAAAATGTCATCCCAGCTCACTAAACCTCCAAATGAGCCATAGAACCTTCAGCCTGCAATCTAGCAATTACAGATATAATGACTAAAGTCAAATGAAGAGTGACCACTGACGTCATTAATATTTCCTGAAAAATGGACTTGATGCCATCCCTCAAAAAACTTGCCAGAATTTCTTTGCACAACAAATTATCCCTTCATGCCAGTAATCTTATAATTATTATGCTAGTATAAATTTATTTTTTACAAGAAATTACAGAGAAGGTTACATGTACCTTACTGAATCTTCTGTAGCATCTCTTCTATAAAAACTGCATTATTATGTATTTTTTCAGCATGGAGACTGCATGATGGTGCGGCAGTGTAACTTTACTTCTTGGCCAGAACATGGAGTCCCTGAAACTACTGCACCAATTATCCATTTTGTAAAACTTATCCGTGCAAGTCGAGTACATGATAACACACCAGTGGTGGTTCATTGCAGGTAGGCATATTCACCAAACCATCATAGTAATGCACAGGGAAGTTACCAGAAGAACAACCACGAAGACTGAATGCACAGATATGGTTCTAGTATGGACCGTGATGAAGGTTTCTCTAGAAGTCCTTCTTCTTTCTAGAAGGTAAAATGCCAATGACTGTTCTTCCATTTATAGAAATCCATTGAGGTGATGTCAGGGAAATAATTGCTCCAGCAATTACCATAAAGTACTGCTGGATTTTTTCTCCATTTTTCTCCCTAATCATAGGAAGTTGAATAGCAAATGACATGTGTTGGTTTAAATTACTTCTATTATAATTATAGCTCTTCTTAAGAAGCAAGTATTAAAAAATGTATTTAAAATGTACATGTCACATACTATAAAGAAGAAACTGTTTGAAGCCACAGAGAATGACAAATGGAAATAAGGGCTTGCATAGGCCAAATTTCAAACTTGAATGCCTGTAAACAACTAAAACCTATATTTAGGCTCTTAAATACAGGGTCTGGTGGTTAGAGGTGTTCAGCTGTCATAGTTTCCACTGATTTCATTAATACCTTTAAACTTCTATTTCAAAGAGTAAGTGTGTGGGAAGGCCTAAGTCTTAAGGAAACCAATGAGTGTGTTTGCATTTTTTGTGCAGGTCAATGCTCCCACTGAATGAGTGGGCTTGCTTCATAAAAGGGATCTGAACTCATAGATCTTCTACTGAGTCTTTGCCTCATTCTCACTTGGTGTGAGTCTGGAAATAAGTGGCAACAAAAGATGGCTTTGATGCTACAAAGCTTTTCCCAAATCACTTTATCATGCATAGGAGTTCTTTTCATTAGTCCTCAGCATCCTATCAGTGCCACCCACAAAGGGTAGTAAAACCTTATTTTATATTGTTGTCTGTGACGAACATTTCCCTCTACTGCAAGGGCCAGAGAGACTATGATAGGAGAGAACACCATGGTCTTCATGTTTTCAGGACACCTATTCTGTGGGGACTCTGCAAGGAACCCAATATTTTTTCAGAAGCAAGATGTGTAAAGGGGGCAGTGTGGGCCTAATACTCCACCTGTGCTCAAATTCCTGATGGTTATAAAGCATTACTGTGTATTCTCATATCCAGAAAACTCATTCATTACTTATTGCTCGTTAGATATTGCAAGCTCAAGAGTTCTGCTACATATCACTTGATTATCTGCAGTGATATACCCTGCATTTTTTACACCAAATGCAGAGAAGTCTGATAGTCATTTGGAAATTATCCTACTCATTTTAATACCTTGAAATAAACCACTACCTACCAGCACATCTTGCACACTCTTCCTCCTTTTAAAAGTATTTCCATATATTTTTTTGCTAGATGCCATGTTGTTTTGTCTCAAATACTAAAAGTATCATGGAATCCCAGTGAATTTTCACAAAATCTTTTGATTTGTTTTCCTCTCAATTAATGAGCTTTAGGAAGCTCACAGAAAAGCTATAGGATCTTTTTTTCCACTCAAACAGGTTTGGGTCATATGAACATATAAATGAGTAATATCTCATTTATCTGAGAAAATGAGAAATCAAAAACCGAAAATGTAAAATCAAAATTAGAAAATGGCTCAAAGCCAGATTCCACTTGATTCAATTCAGAAAGGTATTCACAAGACGTTAATACTGAAAAAAAGATTTAGGTTTTGCTTCAAAGGTTTTTCTTTTCACATTAGACAATTTATCCAGAATATTCTAAGAAAATGCTGATATTATTAACATAAAAGCTTTATTTTATCTTGTTTATCATGTTTGCAGTGCTGGTGTTGGAAGAACAGGTGTTTATATTGCACTTGACCATTTAACGCAGCATGTAAATGACCATGATTTTGTGGATATCTATGGACTTGTAGCTGAGCTAAGAAGTGAAAGAATGTGTATGGTACAAAATCTGGTAAGATTTATCTATTCTGTTCCCTTCTTGTTGAAAAATTAGTCATCTCTTCATGTGATCTACCAAACAAGGCTAGAAAGCTCCTAACAATCAGCTGTATAACACATTTTCTACTAAACCCTGCTTTTATTTATTTCAAGCATTGTGGAAATATGTTGTCTGTTTCCACTTAAGTACACTTAGCCAGAAAAGCCTTGACAAGTGCTGAAAAGAGTGCTATTTATTTTTAAACTTAAATAATAATTTCTTAGTCTTTAAGAAACTTTATTTCAAGTTTTGGGTGCAGAAAAATTGTAAGAATAAAAATGGATTTACTCATTCACTACTTTATTTGACTTTATTTACTATTTAAGTGTATTTTTGTGTGTGTGTGTGTGTATGCATATGTGGCATAGTGCACCAAACTTTAAAATCCTCATTTACCTTTGAACTCATTATTGATTCCTTGATTCTTTTTCAGTTGCTTCCAATAAAATAGTACATATGGATGGATTTAATCACAGATTTCAAACTGTTCAAAATCAATAGTGGGTTTTGGGTCTAAAAAAGTACATTTCTTGCAGACTTATTTTGTGTGGATATAAATCAGTGATGACCTCCTGGTGAGGAAGACTTCCTTTTGCTCTATCTGGAATTCTTAGTATATGCAAAGGAATAATAGAAGAATTTAAAGCTGATCCTAAATGCCCAGTGCAATGGAAATCAGCTTTATTTGGATAAGGCTTTTGGCCTAAGTCTCCTGCAGGCCATATCTAACCCATGTCTAACCCAGGGCAGCCTGAAGCCTTTGAGTCTACAGCATGACTTAGCAACTTCTCAATATGGACAAGTAGTTTCAGGATGAACTTCCACATGACTGATGGATTTAAATTGATTTTAATGTAAGGAGACTTGCTCCATTTGGAATGAAATTCTGCTATTCCGTATCACATCAGAATATGTAAAAAGTGTGTCACAAAGCACTTAACCCTTCTTCAGAAGGTTTTATGGGACTTTCTGGTGATGTTCTGACATGATGGACCTTGTAAGGTGCAGTCTGGATACCATGTGCTCTAATTTTTTCCTTTTAAAGTCTTGATGCAGCTAAATAATCACCAGTACTTTCTTGTGATGATGAATTCTGGGAATACTTTTTTTCTTGTTTTTACATTTTTGATTAGAAGAAGAATCATCTAGAAATAAATCAAAAACTGGAAGGCAATTTAATGGGAGTACTCCTAAAATAAAATCTTCAAAACAGTGAGACATTTGATAATATCACTGTATGTTTTTAAAATATGCATAATTTTTATGTATCTCTTAATTTGAATGTTTTGGCAGGGGTTGGGAAAAGCTGTGCCAAAATGCAATACAAGATGTTGGTGTCAGAGTTCAGATTTCCTAACAAATCAAGTATCCATCTGTATGCTAGCTGCAAAATTCTGAGATAGCCTGTTCTTCATCCAGGTCATTTCTAGATCATATTTGCAAGACTAAAAGTTGGATCATCAATCTTGTAAAGTTTTATGGTGGATTCAAAAGTCAAGCTATTCTGAGAGTTCTGTTATAAAATACTGTTGAGTTGCCTATTAATCAGATTTTATGTGATTAGCACAGAAGATATAAAAGAGAGGATCAATTCCTTTCCAGAACTCAGTATAGAAAGTCCTCAGGCAAATCGTCTGTAAGATCTATGAGTAAAATAAATAAAAGCTGATTGTTCTTAGACCTGCAGGCTTTAGAGGGCCTATAAAAAGCTGCTTTAATTACCTGGAGTTCTGGAGCTGTGACAGTAAAATTTATCCATGTAAGAAAATTTCTCTCATACATCTGAAACACTTGATACACAGCTCAGAGCAATTATTGAGCCAAAAAATTACATAAATATTTTTACCTGTGCAAAAATCAAGGGTGAGAGTATGATTTTGGTGTAGATATTCCAAATCCATCTCAAAAACATCCTGGGCAACATGTTCTAGCTGACCCACCAGCTGGTCTCATGAGGTCTCTTCCAATCAGAATGTACCTGGTTTATTTTCTGCATCTGCATATTCAATATCTTTCCTATGTAAATATATGCTTGATTCATTTATTATATTTCTATCTGTTTTAATTCCTTTATTTCATTCTTACATTGCCTTATTTTGTTTTCCTCTTTTCAGACTTGATGTCCTTGAAAGTGTCAAATTAACTTTAGCTGCCCACTGTTTCTGCTATCATTGCTGCTATCATTCTGCTATCATTGAGGCTACAGCTAGAGAAATATCTCTCAAAATACTGGGTTAATTTGCTCCTAGCACTGATGTAGCTCCTAGAACATATAGGTTTAGATTTATTTGAACTTCTGCATTTGAGTGCACCCTACTGGTTTTCTCTATGATAGAAAGAGAAAAGTTTTCTTACCTAGATATGACATTCATGTGGTTCAGTTTCTTCAGTCTGCATCTCATGGCAAAATGTTTTTTCATAGAACAAACATTCATTTTCATAGAACAAACAAACAAAATTGTGGAGTAGCCTATTAGTCTCAGTAATGGTTATTCTAATTTCATATATCTTACTGTTCATAAGGATTATTATGTTCTGACAAATTTAAAGCATTATATTTCATAATAATTGAAATCAGATCAGGCATATATGATTTGGTCACCAAAGTACTGAGATTGTTGAGTTAAACTGCAGTTACTTTGAGATTTTCTAGGTATTATAGTAAAAGGAAAAGGGGTTTTTGGTATTACATTTTTCTTCTAATCAAGCATCTTTAAATTCACACCTTACAGGCACAATATATATTTTTACATCAATGCGTATTGGATCTGTTGACAGCCAAGGGAAGTAGTCAGCCTTTATGTTTTGTAAATTATTCAGCACTGCAAAAGATGGACTCCCTGGATACCATGGAAGGTAAGGGATACAGACTGTGTCAAAATTATTTTTTCACAGCAGGTGCAATAACTTGTCCAGAATAAGAAGCAGAAAAACAAATGTCTTTTGACATGCATGTTTTGCTTCAAAAAATATAAGTATCTAGCCTTTTACTGCTCTTTATTCCCCCTCACAGTAATGGTCATTGCTCAAGCTTTCCCCACTTTTTTCCATGCAAGATTTTTTAAATTCAGTGAAAAGCAGTTATCTGCCATTAGTTACTATTTGTTTACTAGGCAAGTTAATTTAATGTATCTGTTTCTTCTGCAGGTGATGTGGAGCTTGAATGGGAAGAAACAACAATGTAAATACTAGGAGTAAATATTACAGAAAAGACGATTTTGAAAATCAATACCATATTTTTCTAAGCACAGGGGCCAAAGTGAATTCCCCTACTTTGCTGATTAAAGGAAACACAGATGGTTGAGACATCTTTTCTTCTATCAATGTGCCTTCATGAAGAAGTCAAAGTATTTTATTCAGAACACCGTGCAATAATGGTTTGGAGTACTTTTGCACGGACTGCACTTCTGGTGTTATATAAATAGCGCATTCAGAATGTATTTAAAGTGTACATGAATGCATTCCTTTTTTCCAAACTGTCTTTGTAAAAGAAAAATGAGCCAAATAGGAGGTAAAAAAGTCATATTTCCATTGAACGCATTTTGGTGTGAATTTGCTGTGTTCTGCGTGTTTTGGTTTTAAGTAAAAGCAAAGCTTTCTTTACTCATTCTTGATAGATTGGCTTCAATGTTGTCAGTTCTTGCAGATTAATTCCAAGACCATCACAATGATCTTCACCTAAGTGTATGTTCCTATGTTTTGAATATTTTTTTAACAAGTGGTAGTACATCAGCTCATGATCCTGAACAGCTGAACAGTCACCTTCTGACATGGGGAGGATTATTCAGCTTTTACACGGCACACAGTAGCTCTTCAGGGACGCTTGGGGCTATTTAAACTATTTTATAATCAGCAGGTTGGGATTTTTTTAAATACATAATGATGATTCCATATGTTCTGTGCAGAAAAAAGTGTTTTACATTCCCGCTACTTTTTCAAGCAGTAAGTAAAGTAAGTGAAGTAAAACTATAAATCTATTATCTTTTATAATAAATGCTAGATTTACTTATGTAATATAATGTTTAGGATTCATTTACCTTTCTTGAATATAACATTCTTCAGCATTTTGAAAGGTTGCTCAAAATTTAATACCAGTGTATTTTATAACACACTTCTCAAGTTAAAAAGTTTTTGCATCTTCCTGAGGTTTGACAAATCACTGCAGACACTGAAAATTATGGGAGCTAACATCTAAAGGTTTAATAAAAGAAAACGTCTTCCACTCCTGATGATGACATTGATGATGATGATGATGATGATTATTGGAAATAGCTCTGAAACAGGAATGAGAGAAGCAGGAAGTTTGTATCTGAGAAGAAAAGCAAGAATTAGTAGAGTAGGAAGACTAGAGAGATAATGAAACTGTGTGCCCTGGTCTTACATGGAAGTGACAGTATTCAATTAATACTACTGGGTCGAGGGGTTGCTAAGCTTTTCTCAGGTAAAGAAATCTATCATCATTCTGAATAACAGTGAAGCTGTGGCCTTAATCTAGATGCAGAACATAATAGCAAAGAGACTTTTGAACTGCCATCTTATATTGTGTTTAGACAGAAGAAATACAAGCTGTCTTGTTGAGCTATCAAGGAAAGTCAGACAAAACTCTTTAGAACCTTGAAGTATGTGTTTGTGTGTGCACATTTTGAACAGAATAACCAATGAACAAAAATTTCCATTTCTTCACTGTAGCTTCCAGACAGAAAATGCTATGCCAAAGGTAACAGAACTAAATGATGGTGGTTTTAGGAACTGGCAAGGATGGTACATTGAAGACCCTTTGTAATTTTGTAGAAAGTGCCAAATACTTAAAATGAAAATCAAAAGACAACATTTAAGGAGGTAGAAGTGGTCTACAGAGATATTTGGGCAATCTGTCTTTTAGGAAGATCAATGGTATTGTAAACATCACCTGTTAGGCTAAAAAGAAAACAATGCCTTTTAAAGCTTGGTAGGGGGAGAGAGAGGTGATGTCCACAGCTGTTCAAGTTTCTTGCAAAGCATTCAGTACAGCTCTAGTTTCATTTGGTTCCTATGAAGCATGTGTTCTTCATTTATTATAAATGCAATTTAAAATATTCTGACAAATTGCTTATAGGGACTTAGAGGTGGCGTTTTTTTTGGTGTGGTTTGTTGTTGTTGTTGTTGTTGTTGTTTTTCTTGTAGTTGTACTTGGTAGCAGTACAGGGAGCACTGTGATAAATTGACATTACAGAGTCATAATCTTGTATAGTCCTGTATCCACAATGGTAGAATATCTGGAGGAAAAAGCTAAGCCTTATGTGATTTAGAGATGAATTCCAGAAGTTCTAAACATGCTTAAGTGTTCTCTGGCTTTTATAAAATACTCCATGGTGAAGATTCTATACAATCCTTTAGGGAACCTGCTTATGGTTACACTGCAGGTTACACTGCAGTCAGTAACCTGCTTGCCTGGTAACTTAGTAAGAGACCAGAAAATGTGACTCCCTTTTCTCTATGAAAAGTAATTCAAGTATTTTACTATACAGTTTGACATAAGCAATCTGATATATGTCACCTTGACACATTTTGTATTGTCTCCAGGGTAAAAGACAATATTAAGCATAAACTGGCCACAACTCATAAGGTATGTGATCAGGGAAAGAATACCTCCAAGCAGTTCTCTCCAAGTACTGGTTTTCAGTACGAACACAGCAATAGTTTGAACTTTCCTGTGTGTCTGCCAATGCTTTAGAGGGATAGGGGAGCATTCATGTATCAAGAAATTCCTCCAGACCTCAATTTTGTGATGAAGGAGGACTTTACACATAATCTCTTGTCTTCCATCCCTCCTTCCGTTATGAAATTACACCTATGGTGGTGCTTCTGACAGCACTGCAGAGCTAGAGTCAAGCAGAATTTATCCAACTGGTATTTTAAGAATATATTTATATGTCTGAAGCGACCCATCCATTAATGTTTAATGTCACCACTCAATTTTCTACAAATTCTTGCCACTACTAATATAGCAAGAGAGCACTCTGCCAAAATTAGAAATTGAATGAATAAAAATTGGATAAAAATTCAGAAATTCTACAGGATTATTGAAATTAGGTCACATTGTATTAAATTATCTGGGAAATTTCTAGAGATTGATATATCTCCACACAAAGAAGAAGCAGTATTTATATATATATATTTATAGCCAGTACTGCTGGACATCCTTTTGAGAGACTACTGTCGGTACACTTAAATACTGACTTGTTCTGTTCACAAAGGTAACAGAAAGACAGCAGAACATTAAGTTCGTGTTGAGTTTAAGGCACTTCTTATGCTGTTAAAAGAATTGATAAAAATACTTGTGAGTTCAATTGTGATTTTATGGGATATATAGAACTATTCAATAATTAAATTTCTTAACATTATGTGAAATTTTAATGATGTGAATTAATCTGTGTAGGACCATCTATATATTGCTGCAATACAGAGTATGATTGTAAGCAGTTGCTAAGAAAAAGCAGCAAAGAAGAATGAGTCGATCATATTTCATACTAAGGTAGCACAACAGGGAGCTTTCTTGGTTGCATACAGAAATTGAAAAGGACCTAGATGTGGATATGAAATTGCTGAGATTCAGGATACAAAGACCTATGAAGTCTGTGAACTGAAAATGTTTTGACAGCAGGTTAAAATAAAATTTGAGAAGTATACCTCTTTCAGGGAGTTACATATGTGTTAAGCATAACACAAGTTCATTGTCTGTCTGTAGAAATATACAGGAAAAATAAATACAAAATATTTTTTTCTTTTAAGACATACAAAAAATATTTAATCAGGCCCTGGTTTAGAGGATATTCACATGGTAATAATGAATTCAGGGTTGTTTTATAACTAAGTTATGTGCCCATTCAGTGCTGCAAAATCTGCAATGCACTGAATACAGTAAACTGTAGCTGGAAACCATTGACACATAGCACTGAACATGTCTGCTGGTTTTGATTTTAAGGAAATGAGTCAGAGAAAATGCGCTGAAAGGTGATGCCCTGTTTCAACCATTTCTCTGTGACTGTTGTGTCACCACTTTATGTATGGTGTCAAAAACAACCAAGTCCTCCCAACATGGCACTCCATGTTCTCTTCTAATGTTGTGCATCTTATCTGTATGTGACTGTATTAGAAGGAATTGCAAACAGTAATATAGGTCATCTGAATTCCAATACTGTAGGCATGATCTGCAGATGTGTAGAGGTCTTACTGCAAACCTTCTCTCTGCCTCTTTCCTATGAGTTGATTTCCAGATGACATCATGGGATATCAGCCGCATTTTTGCTCTGACTCCCGTTCAATACATTTTCTGCTCTGTCCTCCCTGTGGCTATGATTACCAGGCAAGTGCAAAGCTATTTCTGTGGTCCCAGAGTTCAGCTATGTTACTAGTAGCTGCAGCTTTGCAGCATCAGCTCTGTAGAGAATTGTAAGGGTAAGCTGACTTCCTATCCAGAAGTTCCCCTTATTGCTATAATAAATTCTGGTATAAATTTTAGTGTTGGTCATTGTTCAGTGTGAACTGAATAAAGCAGAATAGTGTTTGATATTTAACATGGAGATTTTCTTTTCTCAATAAGTTTTCCCAAACAATGCTGAACTATTTACTTATTTTAATTGTTTCTTCTCACAGCTCCCTTATCATGTAGGTCCTTTCCCAGATTCTGCGTAAACAAAACTGAAAATCAATGGCTTTTCACCGAGTAACAGTGTATGACACATTTCATAGATCCCACATAATCAGGCAGCTTGCGAGTCTGGATTTCAGTTGAAAGACAACATTTAGAAGGTTTCAGATATATTTGGATCATCTTACTGTGCTTGTTGATTTGTGTTACCAGGGTGATCTTTTTGTAGGATGACAGCTGCACCCAGCTATCCGCTGTGATCATGAACAAACCATTCTAGTACACTTTACAGTCAATACTGTGAGAGCTGGGGGAAGTTCTACAAGGATGTTCCCAAAATATTTTGGAGGAGTTGAAGTTCTGAATGATATAAAAAGAATACTTGGATACTAGAAACCTAATATGCAGCTAAAGCTGTAGCATTCACAGTTGCATTCTGTGAAGCCTGCTGAGAAGGAGGTGTGTCCTGGAACACATAGAGCATACTTGGGATAATATAACAACCTTTGAGCTGAGTAATGCGTGGTGCAGGGAGCTCCTGCCATCCATGCAGGAATGAACTTAAATAAGCTTTGCCATAAAGTATCCCTGGTTTACCTGGAAAACACATATGCAGGTAACACCTATTATGACAGCTGGTAACATCCTTTGTGATTCAACTTAGTGCTAAGAACCAAAAGACTCCTTTTAGTCAATTCTTTCAGTAATTGTAACTACCGAAACAAATATTTTGACACCACAAGTGTAGAACATGGACTGACAATATATAGACAAGGAAGATTTTCTTCCACTCATGGAGGCACAAGCATAAAACTGATTAAACCTGTAAGTCCCTCTCTGCCCCTCAGTCTGCTATCTGCATGTGCTCACCAGTTGGGAATAATATTCATTCACAAAATAACATTCATTCACTTTTAATTTGATTCCTGTATTTGTAATCCCTTTCTCAGAGTCCAGCATAAAGCTGTTACAGAACTGTGCCTTTTCATATGCCTTCTGTTTGGATTCAAAATAGCTCCATCTAACTATTTTTCTCACAGAATTCTCCTAATTCTCAGTCAGTATTACAGAGACAATATACACAGTGTGAATCTGGGCTTGCATATTGTGGACAGAATTCTTTACTGATCTGCACTTTCACAATACTGCACTCCAGGCCTGGTCAAGGAGTGTGGCTGCCCAGCATGTAATCCTACTCCCTTTGAGAGCAAGATCTGACAATGCACAGTCCCATTTAGGGAGTCCAGAAAATGTTCTCAAAGCTGCTTGACGTTTACATGTAGGAATTTAATCTCAACCTTTCTCTGCTAAGGATAAACAGGAAAATTCAGGTCATTGTCATCATTGTCAGCAACCCATCTTGGCTGCTTAGGACACCAAGAAGCAAACCTCTTGTTTAACAGGTGTTAATAGTGCTTTTAATTTATAAAGACTTACTGTCTTCTTCATGGTTTGCAATTAAAGTGCATTTACATTTTGACACTTTTCTACCCTTTATATATATGTATATGTTCTCTTTCAAAGTGGGGATTTGGAGATATGACTTTTAAATAGTTACATGTTTTCTTAGGAAAATAGTGAGCTGTCCTGATAAAACAGCCACTAGGAATATTTTTTGATAAAAAGTGTTCTATAATAATGGCCAGATTAATTCTTTAAAAATACACCTACAGCCTGTGATGTGGCCAGTATTGTAAGAACACTATCTACTAAACATCCTGTACACCAAGAGTGTGACTGAATGCTCATGAAAGCAGATACATTAATCACTTCTTGATTTTCCCATTCTTTTTGCCCTTCCAGTTTCTATTATCCTATCCAGGCACTCCTAAGCAGGTTTTGGGAACATATCCAGGTTGCTGGTTAATGATGATTAATGCATCAGCTATATTAATTCTGTCAAAAATTAACGAGACAAACATTCCCCTCCTGCATACTGGTGTACCCTCTCTGAAACCAAAAGGGATCCCTGGCATCACTTCCAGTGCCAGCTGGCAGTCAGAGGAAGATGGTCCCCTGCTAATGTGGGAGAAAATATTTTCTTAGTTCTAAGTTTTCATAGACTTTGCAAGTCTGAAAAAGATCCCTTAATTTCTGTATAAAAAATACCCATCAAAACTTTTTCCTAACACTTATGTGTCCTGTGTATTTGTATTTGAAAGCTCTGAGGCAAACCATTTTCTCCCAAAATGTCTTTGTACACCTTTTGTCACATCTAAAAACACCGTTAAAGTAATAAATTCCTTCTGCATCCCAAACCAAAACAATGGCCAGAAGATTGTCAAGAGTCACTATGGATGGCATCACTGCAACAGTGTTTGTGCTTCGCTTAGCTTTCATCATCCCTTCAGGTCTCTTGTCTTGCCTGTGATAGGCAGTGGCTCTCAAGATGAAAGGCATTAGCTAAGAGATTTTGCATAGAACTGACTTCATCTTTCTGGAAAGATTCCAAATCAGCACTTCAGGAGTACAGCAGGTAGTTGTCAACCAAGGCATCTTCTTTCAGTCTTTGGGAAAAAGTCTCCCAGCTCTGTGTCTGGAATACTAGAAAAATGACAAAAATTACAAGAATTAACTGAAGATCACTTTTTCTAGCCTGTGATCATTGTTACAATATATCACATCCACACATCCTTTATTATGTATGCATGCACAAGCAGCTACTCAAGCTCTTGAAACTAAAAGCACATGTAAATCAGTCATGTCAGGTGTGACTAGCTTGTTTTGTGACCATTAAGTCTTGGATCTACAGAAGAAATTGTTTCTGATTTTAAAAATAAATTTTGGGCTGTCATATCATCTGGTTATCCAAACCCAGGAAGAATATTCAGCAGCGTCTTTAAGTAGACTTTATGAAACAAAATTTCTCCAACAGCTGAAAGAGGGAGAAAGTTTCCATTGAGGTAAAACTAACAAAAAGTGTCAAAATGGACAGCTGATGTCAGTTCCAGAAGGATTTAAAACTTAGACATGAGCTTGAAAAAAACCATGTTAATTGAGCCAATATCCGTATGAAAAGAACCTTGTACTTAGCAAAAGTACATTGAATGATGTGCTTGAAATATGTGTACTAAAATGCTTAGGAGAAAAGAATACTGTATTAATTAAATACAGAAATACTAGATTCCATTTATATCCAGCATCATATGATGTGTTTTGCTTTTTCCTGAGAAAGAAATTCCAAATAAAAGTCAGAGTTCAAGGTTTTGATGAACTTGGCTAAATAGTTAATCTTTCAAATATGTAAATCTGTGAGCATGACTTTATGGTGTCATTTCTAAGAGAATACAAATCAAATTAAATGAGGTTTTCTATTACAATTTCTATTTTAAAACAAGTCTTTGTAATCTGTACAGGATATTTTCAATCACATTTAGGAAATCAATTCAGTACATACTGTAGAAGAATTATGTACAGTTCTTTCTGGAGAAGGACGGCAAGAATAATTTTAGGCTCTGTATTTCAGCAGAGGCTTCCCTTGTGCTGCACCTAGGTCACACACAATTCAAACAGAGTTCCATGCCAAAGACATAGCATATGACTGGCAGTCAGGGTCTGCTGGTATTGCTGGGTAATCCAAACCCTGCCTTTGGGAGGAAGTGAGTCAGGGGAAGCTGTTGAGGCCAACAGCATCAGAATAGCCCAGGCACTCAGCCCAGTCATGTTCTACAATGAAGCAGTGAGCTCACAGGACAACCAAAGCAACCTCCTACATTCCAGCCTTTCCAAATGAGTGCTTTTTTCCTGCTTCTTTGTGTACCAGAAACACTGGTGGCTCTTGGGAACAGGAAGTTTTCAGAATACAGACCAAGTAGATTACAATCTGCTTCATATTCCATGGAGGTTTTTTTGGTTTGGTGGGGTTTTTTTGTTTTGGTTTGGTTTTTTTGTTTGTTTTTGTTTGTTTGTTTGTTTTGGGGTTTTTTTGTGTGTGTGTGTGTGTGTTTTGTGGGTTTTTTGGTTGGTTGGTTTGTTGGTTTGTTGGTTTGTTTGTTTTTGGTTTTGTTTTTTGTGTTTTTTGTTGGTTTGTTTGTTTGTTTGTTTGTTTTGTCTGAAGGTCAAAAAGAAAAGTATTAAGAAAGGAGCAATTACATAAAAAAGGAGTTGGGCTGTGTTAGAGAATTTAATTTAAATGTTACAGTGCTTAACTCTTGGGCAGAATCCTTAGCTGACAGGTAAGTGCTCACTCTCAAAGCACATAGAAAACTAGCAACCTAAGAAAGGTGTTCTCAGAAATTATGAACAAGACTTCGGAAAAAAACAAGGACTGATGATGTAGGTAAAAATTGTTAGCTAATTCAACTGGAATTGCCACTTCTGATTTCCCCTTCTAAAAAATATTCAGAAGTAAACCACTAGGCTTTTATTTTAAGCACTCAAATAATACACTGTTTTACTTTCATCTCCTTCTTGATTCATAACAGGGAACTGTTTATTCTTGTTTATCACATCTCAGGGAAGCGTCCGTCACACCAGGGAATCACACATGCATTATCTGTCTTATCCCAGCAGTGCCATTTTCAACAATATTCAGCTATTCCTTCAGAAAGGGATGTACTCTGAGGGGGGCAGGCTCTTACATAAAATGTGGAAGGCAGCTTTTCAAAACCTGAAGCACATTAATTAAAAAAATTACAGATCTTGGCTGGATCTTCTCCCTCCTTGCAAGAGCATTGATACTTTGACCGCTTTTCTTCTTCTACCTTTAATGCTCCTCAGTAATCCCCCCCAAAAGTAGAATTCTTCATAATAAGGAACAACCATAACATATCTCATGTTGGGGGAAGGGGGGCAGGGTGGGGGGAAGGAAACTCATTGTCGCATAGTCTGCATATTTTGTTTGAAGGCAACATCACTTCTAGCAGAAGTTGGTTTGCTGCTTCTCTGCAGCCAAGCTATCTGGGTTTTTCTTTCTATCAGGACACTGACATAAATTTGCCTTGCTATAACTAATTGCATTTATTTGTTTCCATCCACATAAACACCAGCATCAGTTTACTCTGCTCCTTTTTGCAGCAGTATTTACTGTTTTCTTGATCACTGCCAGTACTTTCCCTTGACTTTTCTATTCCATTTATCACCACATTCGTTCAACATTTACACAACGTTTCCAAGCACCTCATCATTCTTGTTAGAATTTTGTCTTCCCATTCTGTGCTTTCGATAGTTGTACCAGCTGTATCAGTTTTGAGATGCAATGCAGACCCTGAAAATGGACCTGGAATTGCACCTAAGTCTTCCCAGCCTGGAACAGGAGGAAAGGACTAGCTCCTGTGCCTCTGACCTGTTTATATGTCCTAGTGGGATGTGTGGGGTTCTTTTCTGAACAGCATGATATATGTTCATCTTACTGTAACTATCAGTTTCCTTCTTCTGTTGAATTACCACCTAGCTAGGTACTCAGCTTCTTTTTCTGCAGTGATCTGCCTCCCTGAAGTGCTCATTTGTGTTCTTGTCCTCATTAAATTGAGGTCATTAACAATCTGAAATCTACACAAGTCCTCCAAAAGGTGATAATTCAAGATGTATCTGTGATATCTGCAAACTTGATGAGCATATTTTCAATTCAACCAGATGAGTTATTAATTAAAACCAAAATTCCTAGAGCAGAACTCTGGGAAATCCCTCATTTAAGAGTTCTGCTTTGATGAGTTTGCAAGGAGCTGAAAAAACATATGAGTTTCATTTTATAATCTTCATTTCCATAGTGTTCATATGAAAATGGCATGTGAAAATGTAGAAAAAACTTAATTTAAAACAAGTAAATGGTTTTCTGCTTATTCTCCTTATATTCTTCCGTATTTCTGCTTATTCCATAGCACCTATCATGGCAGGGAAAAAAAATTGATTTGTCACAGCTTAGTCTTGAGGATTTTTTAACAGGAACAAAACTACTCCATGTCGGCATTATTCACCCCTTTGTATTCTTACAGGTGTACACAAATATTGTATATTTTTCCAGTATTTTCACAGAAACTTAGGTTGAACTCCTCATCTACAAGTCCCATTCCTTCTGTTTCTGCTTCACATTTGCCCATCTCTACTCCTCTGCAAGCTCACTCATTCACCAGTTGTTCTCAAAGACATCAGAAAATGGCAAAGGTAATTTCAGGCAATTCTCTAATTACACTGAGGCCAAATCAGTTTTTCCATGTAAGTTAATCTAATAATTTTACCTCTTGGTTTTTTTGTCCTGACCTGACTTTTTCTACTTTTGTTATTAATGCTAATAATTTTGTTAACCTGAAAATTGCATTTCATTTTTTAATTGCATTTTGAATTGACAGAGACATTAAACACAGCATCATCTGTTAATGGCTTTCTCTTTGTTTAGGTCCACTTTCTTCTCTTGGTATTGCAAACCATAACAGAAATTTCTTTTTAATTTTTATGAGTTTTGATATTGATTTCTTGATTTGTCCCTTGCTTTCTGAGTCTCTTGTAACATGCTATCCTTTCTTTCCCAACTTTTTTTTCCTGTGTTGTTTACAACTGCTCTTCCTCAACTTTAGAACAGAACATTAGAGTAATTTAGACTGGAAAGGACCTGTGGAGGTCATCTAACCCAGGTCCAACTTCAAAGTTTGATCAGGTTACTCAGGGCCTTGGTATGTCAAGATGGCCATTTATCTTGTGGCTTCACTAAGAGGCAGTTACAGTCTCATATAGAATGACAAGTCCTGAACCGCCACATAAAATGCCCTTGGCTAAGCTGTGTTTGCGGTTCAATCTAGAAAGTGTGTTCCGACTCCATCTGTTCTAGGTCCTGTCAATATGTCAGCACATGAAAAATAATGCCTCTAGCTGCTCTGCCTGGCCAGCAGTGAGTGATTTCTGCATACATCCAGATTATGTTTAGATATCTCTGGAAATTTACTGATGAAAAATGCAGCACATATACCTTTCCAGACATCTGTAAGGTCTTGCAGCAGCAAGGCCTGAAAATGCACGTGAATTTAGGCACTCAGATTGGGGCACAGGCACATAAATCCCATGTGTTTTCAGGCCCTTGACGGCATTAGTGCTAATTGGCATGTGCTAACCTATGCACTCCCTCATGTCTCTTGGCAGCTCTGAGACCCTTCTCATGGTTAGTCCAAGAAGGATTATCTATCTAGATTTCCTGTCACTGGCTTGTCCTTTGGGACTTGATCCTGCAAGCCCTATCAGATGTAAGTAATTGCAAAAAATACTTTGGGAGGTGAGACACTTTTGGGATGTTCAGAAAGGGATTAGATAAATTGATGGGCAACATGCCTGTAAACAGATACTAACAGAAGTAGGCAAATATGTGCTCTTTAACACAGAAAGTTGGAAGAGTCACACTTATCCATTAATTATTTCTGTAGGCTCACTGTGTCCATTAGCAAGTATGTGGATGATGAACACAGACTATACGTGGCTGGTGTGTTGTTCAGGTCAATAGTTGCTATCTTGTATTCTCATGGCAAAAAGGAATGTAAGGATGGCTGAGATTAATCCAATCTGTTCTTCCTAGTACTGCATTTCCTCAGGTACAGCAGAGTTAAGTTCATGAAGATCTGACCTAGGATTGCCACCTTGCTGAACCAATGGTAGTAAGCTGGTCAAGAAGTGATATGCGATGAGAACTTGACAAGTCTTATCATGCAATCTCTTTCTGAAATATCTGTTATGCATTTCTTGTCTTCACCATAGTTCAACACGACTGTTTGCTGGGATCAGCAGTGTGCCCTGATAGCTCAAGTGCAAAAGCTGTTGGTCTAACTTGGACTCTTCAAATAAAAATAAATTCTGTTATCAGTTGCAAACAAATCACAAAGAATTCACATTTCTGCTCCAGGTATTTTTGATTGAAATAACTTAAAACCAAGAGTTCTCACAATCAGAAAGCTAATTCCTTCCAAGAACCTGGTACAGTTGGTAAGACCATTCTAGATCATGACTTAGAATTTTTGGGGAATTGGAAAAATCACATCAAGAAGTTTGACTAACATTAGTCTCACTTACAACTCTCTATATGCATCAGTTTGAGTCACAGACATGACTGCTGTTCTGTGCATGCGCACAGTTCTTGAATGTGCTATAACTAAGATGACTCAGTGACTTTTTTCAGAAATAAAAATTCAGCTATAATTTCTTTTTTATTTCTAATAAAAACATAGTTCACGTTGGTCAGGAAAAAGAGAATTATCTGATCACATCAAGCAGTTTCTCTACTGATTGTAAAATTCTTGTCTGACTTTCTATTCAGGGACATTGTGAGCACATATTTATCTTCTGTCAGAGAATACCATATGTCTCAAGAAAGTGACACTGTTTTTTCTAGTCTCGTATTTTCTCCTCTTACTTCAGATACATGATTTCACAAACAGCTTAGACCTTCCAAAAAAAAAAAAAAAAAAAAAAAAAAAAGGCTAAGCAAGTTCACTATACACTAAATCAGGACATAAATACAGTACAAAACAGCTGGAAATCTGGAAAATACTTTATGTGAAGTGTCACAAAATTCCTGGGACCATGGACTTGTCAAATTTGAGATGCTTGACTGAGAAAGCTCCACAGTGAGAGGTGATAATCCAAGCCTCTGCAGATTCTTTATTGTTTATAAACTCTTGCAGTTGCCTGTATAAAATCAACTTCAGCAAAGATACATCCTCTGCCTGGAAAGACAGCTAAATATCAACAGCCATGAGGCATTGATGCTGCTTGAGTGTGCTCACATACTACTTTTCAGCCAGTATAGGAATAATACACTTTGTAAAGATGGTCATTTGTGTGATCATTTAATAACTCCTTATTCCATGAAATACTCAGGCCTAGAATCGCCTGGATAAAGACTATATATATATATATATATATATATATAAAGTCTTTCTGTAAATTGACACAGCTTTTGGATCTAAATGGAGCAATCCTAGAGATCTAGAACCTTCAGGGGGGCTCGCTTCTCCAAAAAAATTTTAATTAATTAACTATTTATTAATTCATTTGCAGACTTTCTTGGTAATTCTTCATTAATGACATTGAAACCTTGGATACTGATTTCTAATTCTCTTGTACTAATAAAAAGTTATTTCCTTGAACAAAACTGTAGAAAAAGTGTCTCTAAGGCCCCTCATAATGTCAGTTTCTTTGCCACAATGTCCTTGAGGGTTGTATATTGTGCAGGATGGATTTCACAGATTAAAAGAGATAAAAGATAGAATCTCATCTCATTTATACTGTGGGCTTCTTAGAAGTCCAAAGCACTCAGCAGCTCCCATTGAACAGAGCATGACTAGGTAACTATGTATGGACCTATTAAAATAGACTTATTTTATTAATGGTCATGTGGAGTTTATTTAGGAAATGCTAGTGCACAATAATTTAAGCAGATTCTATTTCTTAGTTATTAGAGTAGCCAATAGTACTTCAAAGTAATAACTGTAAAGCCGACACTTCCAGGCAAACACCTCTATCAAGTTGCTCTAATACAGGATTGTTGTTCACAAATAATAACACTATATGTTGACAGATTCTGTTATAAGCCAGCTGGTTTAAACTTCACAAATTTTTTTTTTCTCACTATTTTCTCTGAGTCTAAGCATAGACATAAGTTGTCAATTACCAGTTTCAAAACACAGATCTAAGATAACTTTTTCAAGGGTTGTTTATCTAATCAGAATAGATTATCTTTCTTGTTCTAAACTTTTCTTCAGTGTTTAATTTTCAAATAAATTCCCCAAAAACCACAATCAACACACTTTCTCTAAAGATCCACATGCTTACATCAATTCAGGTGAAGCCTTATTTTGTATGATTTTTTGCAGGCCAAGAGGGCATCTGGCAATCTTTTAGTCTATGCAGTATCTCTGAAATGTTGTCCAGAGCAGTCCAGGGAAAAATAAATTCAAGTTTTTAGCAATTTTTTTTTTTTTAATCTGACTAGATTGAGAAGGATAAGACCCATTTTGTCATATAGAATCACTGAATACTATCCCACTTTCATTTGTCTTTATGCGTGCCAGATGAACTGCATGGGGAAGAAAGGGTATCAGCTCAGCCAAGGTTCTTTCCATACCTTGAGAAATGTCACGTTCTCTTTTAGGAGGGACCATTTGATTGCTTTGGATTTTGGAACATTAGCAGGGTGTTTTAACATGGTACAGAAGTAATCATCAGAGCCATTTACTCATTTCAAAAATCTCAAAAAAATAAATTTGCAGATTTTCCTTTGTGTCACATACCCATGGCACATTCAAGAAACTACGTTAAAACATCTAGATTCCAGTGTACTTTAAATAACATGTGTTTGAGCCTTCAGGAATACCAAAGCAAATGAAATCTTAGTAAATAAACATGCAGAAATTATTAAGTGAAATTATGAGACAAACAGAATACAGAGGCAAAAGAGTACAGTACAGAGCTCTGTATTTCTTGAAGGGGCAGACCACAGGTAACCAACCTTGTATATAAGCATGTCACACAGATGAATAACTGAGTGACCTTCACAGCCTAAAACAGTTTTGCAGCTGTGCAACAAGTTTCTTTAACAACAGGATACAATATTCAAGGTCATTACTGCTATTTAATACAGTGCAAATTTCTTTCCAGATAACTTCATCCCAGTAGCTTATATTTTCCAAAAACAGCAGCTATTTTCTTTTTGAAAGTGAATAATTTGGCATAATCATTTAATGGTTTTGTGATTTGCTGGTTTAAACAATCCCTGTAATTGCTAAGGAGGGAGTTTTCTGCATTCATTCCCCTCAGTTCATTTCCACAGCTTCTACTTCCAAGCCACTGTCATACCAGTTTTCATGAAGGTCTGTGGCTCTGCAAAAATCCCCTGAGAGAGGCCTAGAACAGTAAGCTGTCATTTTTCCACAGTCTGTACATAGACATAAGGGATGTGATCAGCCTGTGCTGGATGCAGAAACTTGCTCTTCACATACACTTTTCTTCCTTGCACTTGCAAAATTATGGTTTGACTATTGCCCTTTGGGCTGAGATTACGTTTAGATGTCACAGTCATCATGTTTGGAAACAACATGGTGCGAAAATGCATTTTACACTTCCAACAGTCTGTAGTGTAAACAGACCAATCAGCATATACTGTAAAAATAGCCTTGCACACAACCACAAAAACGTGATAACAAGTGATTGCACAACAGGTGATGTGTTGTTTACTTATGCCACATTTCGTGTTCCCTGAGTTTTGCCTAATCACAAGTAGAAGACATCTGTCATTATTACTCCCTTTCTTCCTTCAAGAAATCCCTGCTTGTGGATAGAACTATGGAAAATGCTTGTCCCAACCAGCAACAGTGCAATGGGCCTCCAGTTTCTGATAGGCACTCCCTCCTCCCCAGGAAAACATCTTGTAGTAAAATAAATGTGTTTGTGCAGTGGTGACTATCTGTCACTGCAGACCCTGACACAGTCATTAAAGCATCTGCCATTTAGAACTGTGTCTCATAACTGGCCAACATGAGAGCTGCAGTGAAACCCTATCTTACCATATTGAACTGAAGAGGTCTGTTTAGTTAGCAAGGTTGCACCGCTCAGATACTAACAGGACTGTAACTGATATGAACACAAAGTCCATATCCAATCAAAGGCAAACAGCAATAATTTGGAACAGCTATACAGTCAAGACCTCTGTGAATAAGAATTTTTAAATCTTCCCCTACAAAGACCGTAAATTTATACAAAGTTTTCTTTTCCAGGTCTCTGCCTTTCTGGGTCCCCAGCTCCAGAGCACACTGTTCACGACTCTATTTGTAAAACTCACATTTGAGGGATGGTTGCTACCATGTGCTTTTAAATTCTTTAGTGTCACATATTTATGTACAAGCACTGGCATGTACAGTACATACACTTCCTCTAGTCAGTTCCTAAATCTCCAGTGAGAATGCATGTGACATTCTGGATATGCAAATAATATCAAATCCTTGGACAAGCAGAATTTGAATAGGGCCAAGTAAACAAAAAAAATCTAGGTAAACAAAAGTCAGGTAAGTCTAACATCATATATAAATTAAAATCAAGAAATAAAGCTGGTCAGACCCTACAGACCCTTGTGAAATTCATTTTAAGGCAACAAGAGATAATAAAATTTAGCTAAGAAGTGCTGCCACATGCCACAAGCCATGAAGCTCCATACACTTTGTTCCAGTAGTAGGTATTACTGCTAGAATTATTACTTCCATGAATTTCAGAAAGGTTCTTTTTGCTTAAATTTCCCATAGGTAATTGTCAGCATAAAAAATGCTAGTCCCTCGTAGAGCCTCCACTGCCCAGACATTGAAAAAAACTCATGGAAAATCTCTAATCTCCATCTACCAAACATATCTGTAATTTGTAGATTCAGGAATACATCCTTTTTAACATACTACCAATCTTTGGTGTGCCAAGTCTCCCCTTACACATCTGTCAGCCATTTCAAACATCCTACAAAGTAGATGCTTGAAATATCCTTCTGAAGGGAAAGGAGGGATGAAGTTTCTAATCCTCTATTTGCAATCCTTGGCGTAATATTCTTTTTCAGCAGCAAATCACACTTCTCTAGTTGTACCCTAAGAACAGTGACTACAGATGTCAGTGGATCATTTAGGTGAGCCAGGTACAGATCTGTCAAACCTGGCAGTGCTGAAGACCCAGCATCCCCTTAACATTTCAGGGTGCCTTCCAGCTTAGTTTCTCATGAACAGAACCCAGATGACACACCCTTGAGAGCACCCAGTAAGGAGAATGGAAAGTGCAGTAAGTCAGGCTTAGTCAGAGATTTCCTTGACAAAGGCATTCCTGACAAAGTGAAATGAGAATGTAAACGCATCCTGGGTGAGTATCTGAGTATCCCTACCACACATCATGAGGAGTGACAGACAACTAACCCTGTAACAGCTTAGACCGGTGTCCTAACTATGTTACTACACAGGCTACATATGACAACAAAACATGGGCAGTAACACATATTTCTAGACATGTCACCTACCCTTACCTAAACAACCTACCAGACTTGGGCAAGGCTGCCTGTGTGAACTGGAGCTGACAAAGAACACAAGAGCAAGAGCCTAGAGGTTTTCAGTAGCAAAGAGGTTTTCAGTACTCTAAGGGGTTGCCTAGAGATAGTAATGAGGAGAGCATTTTCTTTTCTTTTTTTTTTCTGTTGAGAAATTAGATGAGAAATGCTACAATTTTAAAAGGTGTTATTTTCCCTGTGGGGAAAATAAAAAGGATGTTGGAAATAGCAATCAGTAGAAGATATAAAGTCAAATGCTAGAGGGATTTCAGAAACAAGTTTAGAAGAATATAAACTGTTTGAAAAGGCAAAGGCAGAAGAGCAACATCTTGTATTAACAATAAAATACTGAAAGTTTCTGCTAAGAAAGGTGCTCTTGAACATGAGTGTAAAAGGAAGAAGATGAGAGTGAGAGTGTGAATAGAAAGATTTTCATTTCTAAAGGGCAGAAAAATTCTGAGAGCCCCAGTATGCCCACAGCTGAACCAACACTGGTAACCTGCACTTCATAAATAGGCAAGAAGCAATATAAGAATCATTACCCTCATAGCCAACGTATCTACCTATCTCTCAAATCAGTTACTGTATGAGTTAGGACTATAACTAGGCCTGAAGATTTCGCCTTCACCCAGGTGGCCTGGATGGGTACGATGGATCCTCACTGATTACCACAGCCACTGCAATGAAGTGTCGAAGAGATCAAAGATTTAAAATGCACTGCGCCTGTGCCTGGAAGAATCTTGAGAACAGAGATATTTGGAATGGTATAAAGTGTTAAGTGAATCCTAGCTGACAAAATACTTTTTAATAGTTATGGACGAAATTTCTGCTTAAACCTTAAGAGGTTAAACTCTTAAACCTAGGCAGTTTCAGGCTTATTATTCAACCACAGTTATCCAGAAAAATTGTATGTGGCAAAGTGTATTTGGAGAGATCAGACTCCTGAAGGCCAGCTGTGACTTAAAATGCAGTGCATTTATCTTGTATTTGGTCATCCTGACCACTCACTGAATTTACAACTCACTGACTTTTGAAATACTTCTTTGGTAAGGATAATAGACCTTGTAGACCAAATACAACACATCAGAGTTTTACTTGTATAAATATGCTGAAAGTATATTTTCAGTAGAGCATGGAAGCATGAACAATTGAATAAAGAACTGGCTTCAGAGTAAGTTTTCCTGTGAGGTTCTACCAAGCCAACCAAAATTACAAGCAGATTTCAGTAGTGATCCTTCTTTCAATTCTATGTCCAGTTGTTCTTATTCACATGCTATTTCCTTTTATGCTTTTGTGCTTATATCTAACATGATCAGGAATACAAAGCATGAAGGGGAAAAAGACCGGTACCAACCTCTGAATCCTCCACTTGATTCAGTTTTGTAAGGGAGAACATCTCTGAGGATATTTTATTCATAAGTGTGTAATGGTTTTAATTTTGAAATTAAAAACAGGGCAGAAACACCAATTAATGTAGTGGTTTTACATTTGCCAAATTCTAGTTGCCAAATTTAATGTAGTGGTCTTAGGTTTGTTCTTTTTCTCTGGCCAAAGGAAATCAAGGCATTTTATGTGTGTACTCCCAAAGTCACAACTGACATTTTAAGTGGTCAAACTAGATGCCAATATTCTAACTAACTTTCTGATAGGTCCCTGTCCTTTCTAAAGCAATTTCCCAGGTCCTAACCCAAAAATACATTCTAAATTTCTCTATAACTAGGAACAAAACTCTATAACTAGAAACAAAACTGTGCCAACCCATGACAATGTGCTAGGGCTGTTTGCTAGCTGTGTTACATAAACCAAGGAGCTGGAGTGGGAGATGCAGCAAAATTCAAGTTTCTTATATGGGTAAACTGATAATTTTCATTCTTTTTTTTAATTTACAGTTGTTAGGATCTTTGCTCCTATCGGTTAGTCCTACAAAGGACTAATTATGCTGTGCCCACATCACTGTGAGGAACTGAATCTGTTTACTCTGTCATTAAGTGCTGGAAAGAAAGAATATATTTTGTTTCCTGTTAAAAAAAAAAAAAAAAATCTGTTGAAAGCAGCAGAAGCATCTGGCTCCTATACTTATGGTTTCCCAGCTCGCTGAGTCCACTTAAAGCTCTTGAAAGGACAACAAAAATTTGGTAATTATCTCTCTCCCTTAAACTAAATTTTCATTTGTGCACCTTACAAGTAGACTGATCTTGTCTGTCTTGTTCCAAACATTCCTAGGGTAATATTGAAGAAACAAATAAAAGAAAAAAAATGAATATAGTTAATGTGAAAAAAAAAAAATTTAAACAATCAGAGCACTTTTGGCCTTTGGAGTTTGAGGGGGTTTTTTTGTTTCTTGGGGGGGTTGTTTGTTTTTGTTTGGTTGGTTTTGTTGTTGCTGCTTTGGGGTTTTTTTTTATTACTACCATTGCTAATGGTATTTTTTTATTACTACCATTACTAATGGTACGGGACAAAGACCCCTGTAATACCCGAAAGCGTGTAAAGGGGTAGCTTTTCCATGGATAGTCAGCAAATTAAATCAGAGACACAAGGGATGGGTAAAGGTCAACATTATATCCCTCTTTAAAGGTGGAAAATTAAATCACAGGAAAAGTAAGTGACTGGTCAAAGGTCAAACAGAAAGCAAGTTGCAAAACATGCAAACTGAGAAA
Source organism: Hirundo rustica (assembly GCF_015227805.2). Lineage (NCBI taxonomy): Eukaryota > Metazoa > Chordata > Aves > Passeriformes > Hirundinidae > Hirundo > Hirundo rustica. The sequence goes on from NC_053453.1 coordinate 40,516,017, forward strand.
CTGTTTCTTATGTTCAGTGCCTTAACTGCAAGACTGCCCTTTCTGAAAGGGAAAAAACCTCAGTGGTGGAATAGTATCAAAATCAGTTTCACTGAGAACAGTCTGAATTTCTCTGTCTCATCCAAAACTGGATATTGTTCTGCCTCATTAAAGAAGAAATGACATCCACTCCAACAACGATGTGGTGAAAACAAATCTACAACTACTCCTAGTGTTAAAGATTTTTGTACTCAAAACAATGGGTTTGCAGTTTTGGAGAAACAGTGGAGTCAATGATTAATTTCATTGTAGCTTTGTAGCTTTAGAGAAATGAACAATACCACCACACTTGTCTTCAAAAAGCCGAAGTTTGAAGCTAAGTTTGAGAACTATGAGACCATTGCAGGTGCATCTTCATGTATTCTTGTTTCTGTAAAAACCTTACACATATATATATACACAAACACACAGGAATATACTTATTTATCCACAGAAATATACATACATATGCACATGTGGGGGCATATAGATGTGGTCACATATGCATATACACATATATGTATTTACATAAGCATAACTACATTACATGGTATTTAAAGAACACAAGGCAGTTCAGGAAAAGAGGCAAAGAGGCCATTTTCCCAATACTCTTTCTTTATGTGACACAGGTCCACACATTATTGACACTGCAGTATAAGCTAACAGAGAGTGGTCACAAGCTCCATTTCTGTCTCTGTGTCTAGGAGGCTTTCTATATCCTGCCAGGCCCGAGGGATTAAACTCCAGTTACACCATATGCCTGGGCTTTGCCTGCCCTAAACAGCATCAAGGACAAGGGCTGTCCAGAGGGCCCCATCACACTGTAACCCAGTCACCTGGAATCATTCTTGTCACCTCATGGGCAACGTGGGAAAGTTCACACTGAAAGGCTAAGCCGAGGTGCACTATCTGTGGGTGCCTCATCATCGCAACGCAGCTCTGCCTTGGCAACCTTCCCCACGTGTGAGGAGGAACAGCGAGCTTGGTTCCCAACCTTGGGCTGGCCCGAGTGGCTTGGGTCACAGCAGGAATGGCATGCTGCAATGGGAAGGCAGCGGGGGTGGGGAGGGGGGGAGGGGGGGAGGTAGAAATAGCGGGGGCTTCTACTAAAAATATTAACCCGTCTATTTGAAAACGATAGCTGCCTTTGAAATCTTCCCCTGTACACCCATACTTAGCCCCAGGCAGGGAGCGTACGCCCGGGGTGTGAGGGGTGGGCTGCGGGAGGGCTCCCTGCCCGGCCCCGCGCCTTTGTCCTCCGGCCGTGCCCCCGAGCGCTCGGAAGTGGGGCGGGGGCCGCCCCCCGCGCCGGGACGCAGCTCCCGGTCCCCCGCCGCGCGTCCCTTCGCTGCGCCGCGAACTCACGGCATTTCGGGGGAGGGTGCAAAGTTGGGGGTGGGTTTTTTTGTCTGTTTGTTTTTTGTTTTTTTTTAATTTGTGTCCCACTTCTCGTGTCCCCTCTCCCCTTCTAAATGGAAGATGTTCGCAGGACAGCGCGCGGGTGACTGGCTGGAATCAGTTTTGGAGGGTGAGACACCGCGACAGCTAAAAGTAGGATAGGGTTTCAGCAGCTCCTATATAAAGCAGGGGGTACTTATGTCACTGCACTAATTAAATTCCATCTGGGTTGTTCCTCGGGGTGTTTTTGAGATTGCCACCCAACTCAGGCAGGCAGAGAGGCCCAAGGACAGCATGATGGACCTTTTTGAAACTGGCTCCTATTTCTTCTACTTGGACGGGGAGAATGGAGCCCTGCAGCAGCTGGAGATGGCCGAGGGATCCCCGCTATACCCAGGCAGCGATGGCACTTTGTCTCCATGTCGGGACCAAATGCAGCCAGAGGCCGGCAGTGACAGCAGCGGAGAGGAGCATGTGCTGGCACCCCCGGGACTACAACCCCCTCACTTCCCTGGCCAGTGTTTGATCTGGGCTTGTAAAACCTGCAAGAGAAAGTCGGCTCCCACGGACAGACGGAAAGCGGCCACTCTGCGGGAGAGGAGAAGGCTGAAGAAGATCAACGAAGCCTTCGAGGCTCTGAAAAGGCGGACTGTGGCGAACCCCAACCAGAGGCTGCCCAAGGTGGAGATCCTGAGGAGCGCCATCAGCTACATCGAGAGGCTGCAGGACCTCTTGCACAGGCTGGATCAGCAGGAGAAAATGCAGGAGATCGGGGGGGACTCCTTCAGCTTCAGCCCGAAGCAGGGAAATGTAAGCACTGCCGCTTGGCCCCTCCGCCGCCACGACAGCGCCCGTCCCCTCCCTCCTCCTCCTCCTCTTCGGCGGCGCCTCTGCCGGGGCCGGGAGGGCTGGCGGGCGCGGAAGACGCTCCTGGGGGATCCTGCCCGTCCTCGGGCCTCCAGAAGTCCGCCAGTCCGGCCCGACCCGGCCCGGGCAGCCGCGGCCCCTCCGCTAACACCCGTCCTCTCCCCGTGTCTCCCCGGTCCCGCCCCCGCCTATGTGCCGCAGATCCCCAGTTCGGACTTCCTGAGCACCTGCAGCTCCGACTGGCAAAGCGTTTCTGACCATTCCCGAGCCCTAGGAATCAGCCCCAAAGAAGGTAACTCACCCCGTGGGCCCCGCTCCCCCGCCCTGCCGGCCTTGCTCGCCCGCCCTCCCCTTCCCTCGCCCCGACGGCCGCGTTCCCAGAGCTCCGGCCCTCACGCTCCCTCCTTTCCCGGGCCTCTCGGGCAGCCGGGAGCCGCCAGCCGCAGGCCCGGCGAGGAGGAGCGGCCTGCTCTGTAATGCCTTTTCTCTCGTTGAGCAGGAGTCTCCGCTGTAGAGTCGTCGGCCTCCAGCAGCCTTCGCTGCCTCTCTTCAATAGTGGACAGTATTTCTTCCGACGATCCCAAACTGCCCGGCGCGGAGGAAGCGGTGGAGAAATAAACCTCGTTTTGTGGTAGTGTATGTAACGGAGATGGAGCCTCCACCCTCTCTCCTCTAAACTAAGTAACGAAGCAAATTCACACAGTGGAAAGCCCAAGCAGGGGCCTTTTTAAGATCGAATCAAGGTACACCTACCCCAAAGAAAATGGCTCCCACTGACTCGAGCCAGACAGACTTCCCCTTTGCCTTATTTTTTTTTCCCGAGTTTTGTTTTCTTTAAATTGTGTTGCATAAACCACCTTTTCTTTTCTTTTCTTTTTTTTTCCCTTTTTTTTTTTTTAATTTTAATTTAAGATACTTACCTGTGTACCGGTGATCCGCTTTGTCTGAGACTCACCGGGAAGTTCATTCCTGTCTGAGTGAAGCTCTTGGTTGCATTGCGTGTGAGTCATATTTAAAGAGTTCCTGCCTCATTTTGTTCCTGTAAATAATTTCAGTACTGTCTTTTCTTTTGTAAACATATATATTTAAATGGTGGAATGTGATATTGTATATAAGAACAGATGGATTTCTTGGATTGTAAAATAAAGCTCTTTGTGTTACAGTGTTTTTTTCATAGTTAATTTCATAAAATTACCCGATCCCGGAGTCAAAACCCGCCACTGACTTCAGCAAGATGAAGGCCCGAAGAGTCAGACCATGTAGCAGAAGCAGACCCGTGTGACTGGAGGCAGGACACGGGACAGATTTTTCCTTCATTTACTCTTTTAAGAAGCATCTCTCCCCCTTTAGGGCCGCACCCGCGGTGTCAATCACCTGTCTCCCGTGGGCTCCCGGGGAAGCCGGGCTAGCACGGGTGGGTGTACGGACAGGACCCGCTGCCTCTCTGGCCACCCACAGCGCTCCGCGGCCCAGTTTCTCACCCTGATTGCAGAACGCACGTTGCCCTGGAAAGCGAATATTGCTCCCCTAAGATGTCCAACCGTGCCGCTCAAGTGGCTTGCCAGGCAAAGATGTTTCGCCAGCCTTGCCCTGCACGTGGAAGATGAGGTTAGAAACGGGGCATGAAAGAAGATACCCCCGCCCGTTGTCCTCCCCCCGACCTCCTGCCCCGGTCCTTGAGCTGGGAGAGGTTTGGTGCATCTCACCTTCTCCTCTCAACACCGAGGACTTGAACGCAGGGCTGGTCTGCGGCAAAAATGACGGGCCTGCTGCAGTAATGGTGCAGCAACCGGCTGTGACAGAAGCCCGCTCCTTCTGGGGCTGGAGGGAGCTGTAGTTTCTTCCCAGGAAAGCTAACTCCCCTTGACTTCCTTGAGCCTGAGGGAGAAGGGAATGGGGTCCTTCAGGGAGGAAAGAGTTAAGGGACCAAAAGTGTTTGGAGGTGGGTGGGTGGGGGGGGTAACAGCATATGAAACCTTTCACTCAGTGATGCAAAAAAACACAGCCTCTCTGAGGGTAGTGGAACAGAGCTGCTCACAGTCAGAGCGTTACAGTTTGTAATATATTGTACCCCCAGAAGGGGCGACCACCACGGAACAGCTCATTCTGCCCCTGGCACACACACAGGGCTCTCCGGACAGCCTGCACAAGTAAACAGAGGACACTTCAACTCTACCCGCTTGCTGTCTCCTCGTCAACTTTAGCCCTTGATTTATTCTTTGTTTCTGGTTTTTGAAAGGTCACAGTAGCGTTTCGGGACGGTGTCCCCCTTCCTGGCCATCTGGGGCACTAGTGTACCCGTCTGAAATGAAAGCTGTGGGTAGAGCCTGCCCTGAGAGTTCTCCAATCGGCCGTGCCTTCCTACCATCCTTTCTATGCCGCTGCTCTGTGCTAGCTCTAATTGCTCTCTAGTGAGATACTCCCTGGCAAGGAGTAATTGCAGAGGGACAGTGTGGTGGGCACAGTGATATAACAGTTTCCCCATTTCTTTCTCCTTTCAAATTAAACCCCGCTGCCCCGGGGAACCCTCGGACTCTTTAGAAAGCGGCACGTCGGGGAGCGCGGGGCACTGCGTGTCGCCTCTGCGACCTCTCCCGAGAGGGGAGACCGCGCAGCTCGCTTCCATAGCAAAGGCACTTGCCCAGCAAGAGATTTCAGATCGGGCTAGCAGCTCGTCGCCTTCCCTCCTAATTTGTTTCAAACCCAGCCGCATTCGCGGGAAGGGCTGCACACAGTTCACACGGCGATTCGTGCCTCGCGGGGCCCCGCTGCCTGCATCAGGGCAGGAGCCGTGCTGAGCCACCCCTCAAAGCCTCAGTGTCGTGCCCACACCGGGCAGCCGACTGTCACATTTATCCGCAGTCGGGCATTCGCCTCAAAAAGCCGCCGGTCTGCCCGGCAGGACCCCCAGGGCAGCGTCTCCTCCAGCAGCAGGGTAACTTGAGCGATTGTTTGGAGTAAGTTTGCCTATAGGAGAGTGAAAATACCTCCCGAAGAGACTCTCCGTGACCCCCGCGGCTGCAGCTGACATGCCGGGCTTCCCAGTGAAGGTCGTCAGTGTGTTTGCAATTAAAATGTTTGTGTTAGATATTAATAACGATAATCTTTAATTAGGTCCCCAGCCAAAGCAAACAGGGCCCTGGAATCACAAAATCAAACGGCAATAACTGGGTGAAGACGAGAGGCTTGTGATTTAATGAAATCTTTTTCCGGAAGAACCACGCACAAAGTCATCGAAGTTTTTACGCAAATACAAGTGCCCCTGCCTCTCCCTCCTCCCCTCTGCGGGCTGGATATCCCACTTTCAACACAGCCTCCCACGCGTCTACCTGCTCCGCTCCCCTGGGAGCCACCAACCACCTGCTCGCTCCCTCAGGAGCGCAGGGATGCGGGGCTCCGCTGGCCCGCGGTGCGGGGTGCCCGGCCCAGCGTGGCAAAGCTCCCCCGCCCGCCCGAGGTGCCTGCGGGGCCGGGAACGTTGAGGAGAAGGCGGGGGAAGGGGGAAATGGGGTGTCTGTCTGTAGTGCTGCCGCGTTGACTCCGCTTTCCTCTGAATTGACGCGACCGAGCGTTTAAAGTCTTGTTTTTAGCTTGATAGTTTTGGTGATTTTTTGGGGGGGCGGGGTGGGGCGGAGTGACGATTGGTTGGTTTTGGCTTTTATATTGCACATCTTTATTTTCCTTGGTGAAATCGCCCGCAATCCAGGGAGGGAAGCGGACAGCCAGCAGTAAGCTTAGTTCATTCTCTGAGCTCGCGAAGTCAAGGCTGTCAAGCGGCGACACAGCAACTACATCCACTGGAAAATTCCTGCGTGGACCAATGTTGCTTTGGGGACCCCGTACGATTTTTCCACAGTTTCCGTCTTTTTTGTGGAGGACGAACTACGGATGGGTGTAGGGGGCAGGGAGGGAGGAGGCTGAATTATTGAACCATGTGCTGGCTGGGACGTTCCTCAAATAGCAGGAACTAGCAACTTTTCCCAGTCCCAAGGCTGCTAAAATCCCCTTCGTGTCCCTTTGATCTCTCCTGGGAGTCCCCGGGAGCCAGCGGAGGCCAATGCCTTCTTCAGCTGTCCTCTATACAATTCCTTCTGGCAGGTACTAATGTGTTTACTTAGGTGCGCACAGTTCCCAGCGCTGGGGGGAACCAAACGTTTCTCACACGGCTGGAAGCGCCCGGCCCCACCAGCCCGACTGGGAAAAAATTTTGTTGTCGGGGCATTACGGAGGAGCACTCTCTGCCGCTACCGGCACCCGGGGGCGGCGGAGCGAAGCCGAGCGGGGCGGCGGAGAGGCTCGGCAGCATGAAGTTACACGCTCCCGCCGCCCTGCACGGGGCCCGGGTGTGCGCTCCGGGAGGGCCGGGTGTGCGCTCCGGGAGGGCCGGGCGGGCACAGCGCAAAGGTGCTCCGGAAGGCCGGGGCTGGGGGTGCGCTCGGGGGGATCGCAAACACCTCTCACCCCCTCGGTCCGGTGACTTATGGTTTCGGTAGAATTTTCTTCTCTTAAATAGAAAGGCGTGGGACTTGGGAAAAGATGGCACGCTCTGCAAACGGTGCCCACATGGGATGGAATCCCTCCAGGAATAGGTACGGCGCGGCGATTCCTGAGGAGTGAGGAGGGCTGGGGTGAGGAACACCATTGAAAAACGGATCGTGACACTTCGCCACTTTCTCTCTACCAGCCCACAGGAGCAGACACTGATGCTAAGGCTGTTCCCGCTTTCCAGACTTGAGCCTTCTGAAATGCAGCACTATCCTCCCCCTTCCCCCCACCCCACCCTTCGCCAGCAGCCTCATTAGCCAGCCTTGTAGTTCGTGTTTTCTCCCCCCCCGTCTTAAGTTCCACTTGCCTACTGCATTTTTGAAATTTTGTTTTGAGATCGCTTTACCAGCGGGGCTGGGGGCTCCTTAAGGGATACTAATTACTGATTTTTTTTTTTTCTTTTTTTTTCCCAAGTGACAGGCCCTTCCATGGTTTCTTCTATTTCCCCAAAAATATTCAAGGAAAAAGGAAAGAATTTTTTACAGCTCTTCAAATACTTTTTGGGAAAAGCTCGTTTCTTAGCAGCCCCAGCTCTGATGAGTTAAGAGTCAGATCTGCGAGCTAAAGCTCTGCAAGCCAGGAGAGCGGGACTGAGGGGCTTGGCGTTGTGCGCTGGGAGATCTACAGTGCATGCCTGGAGAGAAACCAAGCATGCATTAGCCCAGAAAGGTGATCGGAACTGCAACCGGCGCTTTAAAAGATAAAGTTTATTTGTGCACGAAGCATAAATATGTAAACAGGTCTATTTTAGCCAGCGCAAACGTGGTAAATGAAATTGTGTGTGTGTGTCTGTGTGTCTGCCTGTGTGCACGCCACAGCCCAAGAGTTCACAGAAGAGTTCAAATTACTGCCGAGCAGAGCCCCTCCTGACTGATGCTGTCTTAGGAAAACAATAGGGAAACTGTCCTATTTCAGATGTGGCCCAACAAACAGCAACCTGCACATCAGAGCGGCAGAAGCCTGAAATTCTGAGCTTTCCCAATCTGTAACTTTATTCCTTTATCAGCTCCCTGCTTTTCATACAGTATTCACTTCAAAGGGGGCTCCCCGTGTTTATGACCCCAAATAAACCAAAGATGTAACCTTCCCCAGCTTTTAGATAATTTTGCATCCTTTCGTAGGAAGACGGGTGCGGTTGCTTTTTAGGAAAAATTTTAGCTTAAGAGTGGAAATCCGCCTCTGGGGACTCGAGAGTGGCGGCAGTGGGGAAACAAGGATGGCCTGCCCCCGGCCCCAGCACAGGCCGGGCTGCTTGTATTTCTCCGCCTTGCCCGTGCGGATCGGAGGGCTTCCCGGAGCATGTCTCTCAGGAGATACTTCCCTACCCGCCTTGCTCACTTGATCAGCGGCTCCGGGAGACAAGCGGCCTGCCGTGCCACCTCCACATTACCTCTTCCTGAAGGGAGGCTAACTGAAAGCGCCTTTTTCTTTGCACACAAACCGGCTCCGTAGCGTCTGAACCGCTGCTGGGTCATTTGCTCTCCGTTTGAGTTAGCCGAGGTCACGTAATTTTATTCCCAGGTAGGGAAGGTTTCCTTTGCCTTCTCATAATATTTTCCTCAGCTACAAAAGCCGCCTGGATGAAACCAAAGAGTTCCTGCGCGTTAGCAAATGCCTGTTAAATGGCTTCATTACCACTCTAATGACCCTTGCACCGCTCCGCTCGGCTACTACTGCGGCTGGGGCTCTGCAAGGCTTTTGTCCCCTTGTGTAAAGTTACTTAGGGATTGCGGGGTTAGAAATTTTACACTTCCAGGAGGGGTTTGTTGCACTGGCAGCTGGGACGCATCTGTAACGGTACAAGTTTGCCTGAAAGCAGAAAATTACCAAACCCAAGGCACTGCTTGGCTGTTGTGTCCCTAGCAGCTCCAGGTCACAAGAGCAGGAGAAAGAATGGGAAGGGGATTTGTCTCGAAGCAAACACATACACTTTTCTTTTGTGAATACCTTTCCTTGTGATCCATCCGACAGCACTAAAATCTGGTTTCCCCCCTCCTTGTCTCTCCTGGCCACAAGAAGCCGTGCATTGTTGTCCCCCAATTGTAAATTTGAGCACAACTGTAATTACTGGACAAAACGCACCTGGAGATAAATAAACACATCTTAAGCCAAAGAAGAAGGTTATAAATTTTCAGGTTAGACCTGGATTACGGGCTGTGGGAAGTAAAGATATGCAAGTAGAGAGTGTCGGTGACCCTCCCGAGGAAATGTGTGATGGGAAACGGGAGATGGGGGCATCGGGACTAGGAATGGCTCTGTAGGAGCCACTGACAAGTGGTCCCTGCGTGCCCACTGCCCCTCTTTCTCTTTCCATACCAAACTGCAAATTCACAGGCTTGGTTGGAAATTCGGAGATCGCAATCAGTTCTTGGGAGGTCGTTCATTAGAAAAGTGACCATCTCTCGGCGCTCCTAAGGAGCGGTGCGGAGCAAATTGTCTCCTGGGGACTGGAGGGGGCTTGCCCAGACAGCTCTCGGCAGGGGCTGTGGTGGGATATGCTAATAAAGACTGGCCGCTGCAGACCAGCCTCCCTTTCCAAGTATATATAAGGGCCCCCCGCATCAGCCGAACGACATTCGGTCTCAGGTCGCTAATTACGGAGGAAATTGCCCCAGCGCGCTGCGGAGCACCTCGCCAGAGCCGGTGGCCGCCGTCCCGCACTGACGCCTCCGCAGCAGGGATGGAGGTGATGGACAGCTGCAAGTTCTCTCCGTCCGAGCTCTTTTATGACAGCTCCTGCCTCTCCTCCCCGGAGGTCGAGTTCTCCGAGGATTTTGAGCCCAGGAATCTGCCTCCTTTCAGCGCCCACGAGACCACCGAGCCGGCCTGCTCCGAGGAAGAGGAGCATGTCCGAGCTCCCACTGGCCACCACCAAGCCGGTCACTGCCTCATGTGGGCTTGCAAAGCCTGCAAAAGAAAATCCACCACTATGGACCGGCGGAAGGCAGCCACCATGAGGGAGAGGAGAAGGCTGAAGAAAGTGAACCAGGCTTTTGAGACCCTGAAGAAATGCACCACTGCCAACCCAAACCAAAGACTCCCCAAAGTAGAAATCCTGAGAAACGCAATCAGATACATCGAAAGCCTCCAGGAGCTCTTGAGGGAACAGGTGGAAAACTACTATCACCTGCCGGGACAGAGTTGCTCCGAACCGACCAGCCCCACTTCCAGCTGCTCCGATGGCATGGTAAGACAGAGGCAGGAGACACAGGGCTGTGGGGACCCCAGGATGGCCCGCGGGCAGGTCCCCCTCGGCCTAACGTCGTGGGACCAGTCCCGTGGGTGTGGGACGGGCCCGAACGCATCCGGACATCGGGAAAAGGCGGGCGGTTTGCCTTAGAACAAGCCCCTTCCCAGATTTTCCGCTGAGCACGCACGGGGGCTTTCCGGGGATGCATGGGGGGCGGCAGCGCTGCTCGAGGGCACCCTGCAGGCGTCCCAGCCCCGAGGTCCCGGCGTCCCCTCCCTCTGCTGCCCTCTTAGCGCGGCCTTAGAGGGGAAAGGCTGGGGACTGGGCGAGATGGGGAAGGCGCTGCCGAGCGCCAGCAGCCTGGCTGGGGGGCGGCTGCTTCTCTCCCTCCCTGCCAGCCTTTATGGCTCTTTCCCTTCTCGGGGAGCGTCCCGCTGGCCCCTGTGCGGGGGCGGCAGGGCCGGCACTCGCCCCTCGCTGTCTTGCAGGCCGACTGTGGCAGCCCCGTTTGGTCGGCGAGAGGCAGCAGCTTCGACGCCGTCTACTGCGCCGAGATGGCCCACGGTAAGCCCGACTCGACCCGGTGCGGCCTGGGGGGGCAGAGACGGGGCCCGGGGACCCCCTCGCCCCCCGAGGCATTTGGGGAAGACAGCGCGGCACCCCGCGGTAACGCGCTGCCCTGTCCCCGTCCCTCCCCTCGGCACAGGGTACGCCGCCGATCAGGGCAGCGCCCTGTCCAGCCTGGACTGCCTCTCCAGCATCGTGGACCGTCTCTCCCCAGCGGAAGAACCAGGGCTGTCCCTCGGCGACGCCGACTCCCTCTCGCCCAGCGCCAGCATCGACTCGGGGCCGGAGACGCCCGGGACGCCGCTGCCCCGACGGACCTACCAGGCGCTATGAGGGGCCGGAGGGCCGGCACTCCGCGCCTGCCGCCGGGGCCGCCTCCTGCAAACGCATCTCGGGCGAGAGAGGCAGCCCCGGAGCCCCTTGGGCCACCGCTTCCCTCTGGGGCTGCAGGCAAAGCGCCCCGCCGGCCCTCGGCCCGCAATCGTCTGCACCCCGGCAGGGCAGGCAGACCCCGGGCTTCGGGACACACCCACTGCCCTGGAATCCCCGCTGCAAATAAAACGTGCTGTGAGAGAGCTGTCTGGCCGACTGGTTCTTTAAATGCATTCCCTGGCATCGGGGAGGGCAGCGAGACTCGGGTGCGGGGCTCCTGCCAGCATCCTTGTAGAGCCCGCATCCAGCCTCGGTCGGCCCTGGGCTCCCGCCTGCGGGGGGCATCTCCCCGCCCCCCCGCCCCCCCCCCATCTCGGCAGTCCCGAGCCTGGACGTGGAGTGCCTTGCCGGGCTGGGGTCTGGGAGCTTGTTTCTCAGTCCACCAGTGTGTATTATTCTGAAGCCACTCATGGAGCGACAAAAATGTGGAAGTTTCGATCGTCTCTCACACTCTATGTCCCGTTATGGGCAGAGTTTCCTTTTTTTTTTTTTTTTTTTTTTTTTTTTTTTTTTTTTTTTTTTTTTTTTTTCCTCCTGCAAAAGTTAAAGTAATATTTCAGTCATATTTTTCTATCCTCTCCTCCCCGCCTTCCCTTTCCATCCACCCCTGCAAAGCTCATGTTTCTTTCACTGGTATGAAGATGGACTGTGTATTCCAGAATTTGACCCTAAAATTGCATGGTGACTCTGCTCTTAAAACGACCGTATGATCTAGCTCTGATGCTGTGCTGGGGAATTTTACTTGTTGCTCTGGCAGAGACAAATTTAGTAAAGTTAGTAAGAATAAACCACATGTATCTGTTTCACAAGCCACGAAGTATATTTCACAATATTCAGAAAGCAATATAGATTTATTTGTTCCTAATAACTTTGGTCTTACCAACCAGGATGCAAATTCATTACTCTACATGGCTCTAGAAATAACAAGGTCAAATCTCCATGTGTTTTCAGATTTAACAAGTATTTCCTTCCAGGCACTAAATTAGGTCTATCTACCATGAAAAATTAACAACTTTTTGCACTCCTCTAGGTATAATTTAAAACTTTCTTAACCAACATTGCCCACTCCCCGGGGGAAATATATATATATTTATATATTTATATATTTATATATTTATATATTTATATATTTATATATTTATATATTTATATATTTATATATTTATATATTTATATATTTATATATTTATATATTTATATATTTATATATTTATATGTGTGTGTGTGTGTATATATGTATGTGTATATATATGTATATGTATATATGTGTGTGTGTATATATATATGAGATGGAGAGATGAGCTCTTACAGTTCATCCAGAAATGTTTCATATGATAAATACTCTAAGTGGGAAGGGATATATACACCTCACTCTTGTGGGATAAGGATGTATTTGCCATTTGTGTTTGTGTTGCTAGCACTCAGTGGCCAAGGGGCCTGGCAGTGGTATTTCACTTCTGATAAATCTTTCACTTGAACCCAGCCCAGCTGAGTCATGTCACCAAAAGTTATCACCTGACTGGCCTTTGGCAGCATCTCTGAACCAAAGATAAAAGAAGCCTTTGGTTAGGGATAGCTCTGTCCCTGTGGCACACTGAGGGTCTCTGTTCCCCCACAAGGGGCCACAGAGTAAGAAGAGGTGGCATTTGCCTTCCTGAGCCTGCAGTGGCAGGTGTGTGTCTGACACAGGGCAAGGCCAGCCCACCCTTTGGGCACATCTTCCCTCAAAATTATTTTCTGGCCTTGCCCATAGGTTTGAGGGAAGTGTTCTTTTCTTGGAGAATATTTCAAGAAGAGTCTTGACCAGAATGGGCTTTCTGTGTATACAAATATGTCTAAACTAATCATGGAGTAGGAGTGTATTTCAACTCGTGAGTTGCAGTCATGCAGAGGTACAAACAAGGAATTCTCACACTCCTGTCATTGCAGATGCTTCAGAAGTATGCAAGTGCCTTAACACAGACATAGTCTTGGCTCTGGGGGATCACTTCCCAAGCCTTCTGTTCACAGGAGTCCCTATGCAAGACCGTGAACGTCACTGGTTTTATTTCCTGGATTCTCACACGCTGCTTCAGTGTTGCAGTGTTCACTCCCTTCAATCAAAATACCATCCCAAGGCTACTTCTTATGCCCTGGATTTAATAGAGTTCAGATGATTTTAAATGATATTTTAAAGTGAGCTAAGCTAGAGAACTTTCAGCATTTCATTCTGCACTGTGCTGACCTTGGCAAGTGATCTCGGACGAAGTATGCAGAGTAACACTAGCAAATCACATGTGGTAATGTACACCTCTCTTTGGCTGGCAGACATTTTAAGAGTTGCAAAAAGGTCAATACTTCTGAGAAGTAGCTTTTCAGAGTGTGAAGAGAAGCATTCCGTCTGTGGGATGTTTGCCCATAGCCTCCTATGTCCTACTACGGTAGTTTAACCTGTAGGTTTTCTATACACATCTGGGAAACAAAAGCTTAATTACAGGACACCTATGAAAAAAGATCCCGTGAGCCAAAAAGTGCAATAATCCTTGTAAGGAAGGGAAGTGAGCACGATGAAACTGCCTTTAGTCTGTGGATTGCAAAGAACAAAAAGGCTGATGCGATATACACCATTCTGCTCAGATTTTACATATTTAATAACAATATTAATAAGTGGAACTGAAAAGAAAGATTTGTATTCTGTATGAAACATGTTCATTTAAGGAAGGCTGTGGCCAGGAACAAATATGAAAGTGATGGTCTTGAAAATCTGAGCTCCAGCTATCCCAACTCGTGTCTGATTGCTTACGGCTCTGGGGCAGCCTGTAGTGGTTTCACAGGCAGGCAGGTGCAGTGATGCCTCATGGTGTCAGAAAAATGAATATAACACAGAGGCTGTGTTACAGCGAATTTTCTGACTATCACTCACTGCAAGGAAGGGCATAATTCTACTTTTTTTTTTTTTTTTTTTTTAGAATACAATTAATGTTGTATTTTACCTCTGAAAACCATGCTTATTTGACTTAAATTATGGCTGAGGGAGGCAGCTGAGTTTTGGTGTTTTTTGTGTGTGAAATCTCTTGTATCTTTTGTTAATAAACCAAACAGAGACCTTGATCTTAGTGAAATACATATTTTGAATTCAGATCAAAGGGGCATTTGTACATCACAAAACTAACATAGAAACCTGGAAAAGATCTCTTAACTATAAACATCAAGACAAAAATCCTGCTTTCTTAATGTTCAAATTTCTTGAGTTGCTTGTGTGGAAAATCACTCATTTTGCCTGTAAGAAAAGTTCAAGCTCTTTCTTTTCCTGTGGTAAGGCTTAAAAGTGATACATTTTTAGTAATTAGTTCTTGGAGGATGAATGGATCTTTATTTGCAGTGCTTGTCTAAATATGCCCAAGAGCACCTCAAAATCACAGCTACATTTCAGCGGAAATTCAGCAACTCTTCTTCCCAGTTCACCCTGCTTGTCAGGAGCAGTCAGACTTTATCATAGCAGGCAGCTCACCTCTCCCCACCCTAAACCTCCTCCCTCACTCCCTTCTTCCCTCCTTGCCTCCTCCTTCTCCACCTTCTCCTCTGCAGAACCCTTGACTGGCTCATAGCTTCTCCCTGCTCCTTTCAGCTGGACCTTGGCGTGCTGGAGGACTCACAGCTGGCCATCTGACTTCCGACCTTTGGCAGATTCTGCATGGGGTATCAGTCTTATAGCTGGCCACGACTGCCTTCCTCGCAACTAAAGGCCTAACGAGCTTGGCCAGCTGGAGACTGGGCTGGAATCCTGCTGGCTGATTTGTCCCTGCCTGAGGGATTGAGGGGTTCACCCCCAAATGTGGAGGGAGTGAGCAGTGTGTCTATGTACTGCTGCCCCAGGGCATTAAGAGCCAGGCTTCTCCTACAGCCAGTTAGATTAGGGGATGACTTAAAAAAGAGACAGCAGAGCTGGTTTTACTCATGCTTTTTTTGAGTTTTCTGTTGAGTATTAGGCTTCATTATTGGCCATTACCCTCACTGCATCTCACAGTGTTCGCAGAGTCCAAGAGATACACCAGACCAGGACTGCACTGAGGGAGATATTCGCCTTCCCAAAGACAGTAACATACATTTTCCCTTTATCCAGCATGTGCCTCACTTTCCTGTCTCCAGGAGGTTATGCATCTTGGACACTTGTAGATATCATAGTAGTACCTGTACTACTACTTTCTCAAAAGTCTCCTGCTTTCCACTCCACTGACCAGCTGAAAGGCAGCATTGATCCATGGAGTATGTTTTCTTCTAGAGCATAAGTAACATTTATGAACTGCCTGGAAATCTGCTGAAAAAATGTTGCTGGCTATGATGCTATGATGGCATGGCTCATCTGTGCCTGAGAAAGGTGATAACTGTGATATATGAGGGTCAGCAAGACCAGAGAGAGACCAGAAAGGTGTTTCAGTATCTGCATTAAATCGGGTGAATTTGGGTCTGATGCTCTTTGAAAAGGTTTCAGGCCTGGAGTAGCAGCAGTGGGAAAAGTGTGCATTTTTTCTCATTATTTCTCTGATCTTCTGTCAATATATGCTTTTGAGCTGATACTATTTTCTGTTTTAAAAATCCATATAACGTGACTTGAAAAAGTAGCTTTAAAAGCATTAAAACCCTTTCCAGCTGGCTGGAGTCAGTCAGTCAGTCATCTGGAAGTGGGTGTCTTTGCTCTGGTCCTCACTGTTGTGGTTCTGTGTCCTTTGGATAGTATCAAGCTGATATCACACTCCCTTCTTCTCTGGGTCTATGCTGTCTTTCTGATCCTAGGACTCCTACGTTTCATTAACATTGTGTCTTGAGCAGCTGGGAGTCCTTCTGGCATTTTTTTCTCAGGTTGTAGATAATGCTGTGAACTCCCAAAAAGGAATAGTTCGGCTGTAAAACTTCTTCAAATGGATGAGCACCCTCCTTTTGGATGCCTGCAGTAGTGAAGACATAAGCAGCACCTAAATAGTAAGATTTGAGCTCATAATCCCTGCATGATTAAATGGGGATTTTTCTGGGCCTTGTCCCGAGTTTAAGCAATCACCCTCCTCTTCCTTGCATGCTCTGTGGGACTGTTCACCTTGTCACAGTGTAATGAGTGAACTCCAGAGAAGTTAGCTCCTGTTGTGCAACTGGCCAAGGAAGACACATTCCATAAAGGTGCTTCATGCAGTGGGAAAGCAGACACCCCTCTCATCTGAAGCTGTTTGATTGCTGGAAATATGGGTGAACTAACACCTGGTCTGGGAGAAAGTGTCTCACATTGGGAATTTGCTTTGAAAAACACACCTGATGACAGGAAAAAAAGGGGTTCCTGCTGAAGCCAGGAAGGTAAGCACAGAAAGCAGGGAGAGCAGTGGTCACATAGATGTATAATGCAGCTACTCAATATGGAGGAAAGGGATGGTGACTCTGGGCAACTGGGAAAAGTTTAATAACTCTAAAATCCCTTATGCTGAGCATGAAATAGAGGATAAACCAAGTAAACAAGGGCTGAGTCAGCTGTATCCTATCAGTGCCTGAAACATACATTTCTCACAGGGTTTCACAAATTTCTCGCGTGTTTATTTCCTAGGTGAAATACAAAATGACTGAACTTTGAAATATAAAATTTGTTATTTCTAAACTTCCTAATAAAAAGGGAAGTGAAAGTCTTTTTAGAAAAGTGCTCATGAAATTAGACTTCTCAAGCAAAAGTGGTCTTCTCTGAGGGGTGTCCTGACCATGTCTGCTTCCCAGAACCCACATCCCCATTGCTCTCTGTTCTGTGGAAGACAAGGACTATGAGAAAAAAAGAAGCATGTATTATTGGTGTATAGTCTTGCTTTAATGCATTCTTTCAATAATACCATGATTACTTTCATTCCTTTTAATAAAGTGAATAGTCCTATTTTTTACTGCTTTTTATTTTCCATTTTTTTCCATCTATATAGAGTTTTATTGTTGATAAGCAAAGTGCTTGTTTACATGAATAAATTTGAGTTCTATTTGGGTTGAATATGTAAAAAACCATCTCTTTATCTTCATGTAAACTCTCCTTTAATCAGAAATAACGTATTACAAAGCACAGCTGGACACCCAGGTTTATTCTTGCTGCAACTCCACTGAAACCCCTGGAGTTTCACCAGGAACAGATTTGGGCCAGAAGGCCTAGAATATAGTTACAATGTATTCATTTGCTCATGCTTCAAAAGTGGACTGTTTATGCGCCAAGCTGTAAAGTTATATTCATGATGACTGAAGCCTGAACAACATTAAAATATCCAGATCCTCTGCTCCAAATCCTCTGGTGTCTGAAACTGTTCCTTTGCTTTCAAAAGGAGGGGTTTACTGCTGCTGAGGGTAAACAAGGGCAGTAAGGGGCACAGCTTTGGTGCTCAAGCTGAAATAAGGACTAGCTTAGCTGGTATAGAAGCTTAACTGTAGTGAGCCTATGTCTCAGGAGCTGTCCCAGCCCCACAGTCTGCCGAGTGCCCTCTGCACCAGCCCAGGCTTCCTGCTCCTGTGGCAGGAGGTTTCCGCTGATCCTTTCAGCTCAGAAACCCTTGCGAGACTTGCTGCCCTGTTCCCAGAGCCCCCTTTTCAGCGGAATTTTTCTTCAAATGAAAAGCACTGTGGAAAATTGCTTTTTATTGCAATTATAATGGATAGAGTGATTCACATAACTTGCAATGTGCTTGAGAGCCAGAGCCCACACTGTTCACACACCGGCATATCAAGTATGATCATATTTTTTTGTTTAATTTGGTCTTGATATCTAGAAGTTGGAGCTTGAAATTGTGCTCATAGTAACTGCAGTGTTGTTTTGATGGTTTTGAATGCAGTTCAGCTCTTACTGAATGGGTAAGATAAGGTAGGTACCTCCTTACCTAGCACAGTAGTTATTGATAGGGAAAAAGTGCAAGGAACTCTTGAAGAATGCTTCCTCTGGAGCCTAATTTTTTTTTAAAAAAACCTTGCCCCTGTGTATAGTTAGAAATTAAGTCAGAGAGAAAATGTTGCTGAACACATGATAAAACCCTCCACATTTTGAAATTTCAGACTCCTTAAAAAGAAATCAGTATGTATAAAATATTGGAGTAAGAAGCAGCAAAGTTTATTTTCACATCCTTTTGAACCAGTAGAAATTCCTGTGCACAGGCATACTTTATATATGCAAGTTTTAGCAAGTTCAAAGCCTAAAAAGGGAGTCCATTTGGGGAAAGGGAGAAAACCAATACAGCAGTGTTACCAAATTCTTTATTTAAAATGACATAGAAGTATTTTGGGGGGGATTGGTCATGTGGTGCTTGACTGAGTCTTCAGCCCCCATATAATTTTTATATTATATGTAATTCTGGTATGTTAGATGTAGATGTCTGTAGTGTCCCAGGCAAAGTCTTTGCCCATAACTTTATCATCATGCTGCTACAGGTGATTTTTTCAGAAAGCTCAGGGCCTTTAGAGATGTTAGAAGCTCTTGGCAAGCAGCATTTCTGCAAGGGGGACATTCTGCATCTTTTAGCTACCTCAATAGCTCTGTTTAATTCTGATATTGAAGGTCACTTGGTTAAAAGCTGTGAGCAACACCTACAACTGTTCTTCCTCTAATTACGGGAAGAAATGTGTCTGGCAAATATTTTGTGGTTTATGAATGCTTTTACGTTCCTGTTTCCTGTTTTCTTCTGAAAAGGAGAAAAGCAGTGTATAATCCAGTTGAAAATGTGGGTTATCTGAAAACTGCCTATGCTGTAAGAATTAGAGTATTTCCCCAATATTAAACAGTCCTCAAAACTTTCTGATGACATGCATGCTCAGACAGGATTTGGCAGGTCAGAGCTGATGTCGGTGCTGTTTGGCATGGCAGACACGCAGACCTGGGCTCTAACTTTGATCTGGAAGTAGGGAGAAGTGCTTCTGGATTCATTTTGATGCTGTAATTCTCTCACTGCAATTAAATAAAATGAAGCACTTGATAAGAGGAAGGGAAAAAAACCTGAATCCATACTGAAAGCATATGCTGTGTGTCTGAGCCAAATGTGACTTAAATAGCCATAGCCTGAAAACTGGAATTTATAAGCATAACACGAATCCAGCAGAAAGTATAACACACAAATACTTATAAAATAAAATAAAATAAAATAAAATAAAATAAAATAAAATAAAATAAAATAAAATAAAAAAATCAGCAGCACCCAAAGATAAGAACACTATAATATATATTCTTTTGGTCTTAATAGAAGTGCCTACCTTCAAGTGACATCCTGCACTTCTGTGAGCTTTTACTCCCTCTGCCTTCTCCAGAGAAGGCTGCTGCAGCTGAGGCCCTTGTGAGTGCAGAAGTTCAAAGCTGAAGAATCCTTCTTCCAGTGAGATTATTCTTTTTGTAAAGCTCTCTGTGTGTGCTGGAACAGCAATTTATGTTGCCACTAATGTGGGACAAAGCATCATTATGCTACTCAGTTGTCACTGGGGAGTATTTGAAAGTGGTAAATCTATTTTGGACCCAGTAGTAGTTCTAATCATTCCAGTCTGAATTTAAAAAAAAAAAAAAAAGAACTACAGGACAAGGGCTGAACTCTGCATCTCTACCCCCGCCCCCTGCCCCCCCCCCCCCATTAAAAAAAAAAAAAATCTGAAATTTAGGGGACAGATTTTCTACAAAATGTAGGATTTTTTAAAAATGCCATTTTTCTAAAATGTTGAAGTACAGAATTTTAAACATATGATAAAAAAAAGTCAACTGTACTATTTAGAACGTTGAAATATACAGGAGTTAGGCACTTTACAAAATCCTATGGCGGACGAAGGCTCAAATTCTCCAAGGGGATTAGATGTTTAAATATAGCTTAGAATCAGAGACTCCAGGTCTGCAAGCTGAGTTAGGGGTCCCCAGTGCCAAGGGCCTTGTCCTTGTAAAGCTGTACAGAACACTGAGAAAAGGGGAAATGTTCAACAGATGGGGAGAGGCACCTGGGCCCCAGTGTAGTCTCTGGGAATACATAGTGTGGAGCAGGGTTCTGCCTAAATAGCATGAATTTGATGAAGAACATGTCTGACTTAAGTGTCTTAATCTGGATTGGAACATATTGTCTTTCCCCAGTCAGGATCAATCTGTCCCTCTTTCTTTCTGTCTGCCTTTTCACCCTGTGCCCAAGCCCTGTGTTTCATGGTCTAAGCAGGGATAAATACTTCATTCACAAAGTAAAAGGGGATGTGCAATTGTTCCTCTTTTATTAACTGGGCTGTCACTTACAGTGCACTCGTGATGTGAGAAGATGAGTTCATGCCCTTTTCTGCCTGTGTCAAAGGGACTGTTTTGATTAGGAGAGAAGACTCTTTCAGGACATGGTGACTCCGGTGCATATTTGAGTTGCATTACTACATGGACTAAACTAGATGGTCCTTCCTTCAGTTTGCATGATGACTTTGGCTTCTCAGACATTTAATTTGCCTCTAAATCAGATTTCTGCTTCCTTTTTCTCCAGGTTTTGGGGTGGATAAGTTGTGTGGCATATGATCCTCTCTTTCTGAAGGGCTCTGTCATCTTTTTGGTCACGTGTCAGAAAGCACAGTTACTACATGGCTAAACTGTCGGTGATTTCCTGCAAAGAACAGCACATTCAGTCTTGTGACAACACCTCTCGTGTGTGCTCAGATGTGATGGAAGCAGTCTGCTTGCACTCATTTTCATGGGCATCCCTTGTAATGTGTATTTTGGTCACAAAGGAGGCATACTTCTCATTGAGCACAAATAGGGAGGGTCAGGACCTTCAGCCCATGCCTCTTCTTCAGAGTGAGTGGATATCCTGGAGCAAGAGCCTTGTAACCACTGGGCTGCTGCAGAAGTTGGATCTTTGTGGGCTGTGAACTGGAGACTCTGTGACTGGAAATTCCATCAGTTCTGCTGTGGTCTGGGTAGAGTATGAGCACTAGTAACAGTGAGGTCCTAATCCACCACAACTGTCTGCTGTGTGACTTGAGTACTTCTTTGGGTATTTCTAAACTTCTTTGCCTTCTAGGGGAGGTCTTCTTGCCAAACCTATTCCTCTTAGGACAAGCTGGAGCTCTAGGACAATTATAACAAGGTTTCTGATAAACATACTGTTTTAACTGCTTAAACATAGTGTCAAAGTATACATACTGGAACAGCAATGTATAAGAACTTACTCTCTGCCTTCATCAAGTATCGGAGGAAGTTTCTTTCCAGTGGTCACTGTGCACTTTAAATAGTTATGTCCAAGAATGATGGTTTGCATATTACTTGTAGCAACTGAGAGCACTGAATGAGAAACAAAGAGAAATCTGTGCTACCTGCAGGTATTTGTAACCTCTGTTGTTGAATTGAATTATGACTCTGCAGGGAAGAAGGTTATTGAATTGAGGGGAAAATGGCAGGACATTTCCTCAGGCACACATCTGGAGCAGGTTGTTGCATTATGTCTCTTATATTTCTGAGAAAATTCAGTTTCAAAGTGCACTGCCTTAAGGACTGCTGAGTAACCTGGGATCTTGCAGGAGATCATAGAGTGTGGGCCTCTTTTTTCCAATGCTCAAGTTGTTCCTGGCTTGAATACCCTCAAAATGAATATGTGTGTGGACAGTGACTCATGAATAATGCTGAAAGATACAGCAATGTCCAGGCAGAACATTTTTGTCCTTCTGCTGCCCCACAGGTGGTAAAATTTTGCATGATTCTTTACATGCTTGTACTGTTCTGTGACCAGCATTTGTCACTTGGTTGCTTTTTTTTTTTTAACCTCCCTAAAATGCTGTGACTTAGAGTGACTTAAAGTGGTGGCAGTCACCCATGTCAGATTCCTGTGATTTTGCACATTAAAGGATGCTAAAGCAGCAAGGTCCATCTCACAGTACATAGGATGCATCTAACTCCTTACCCTGATTCAACCTGCTTATCTCTCCCCTGAAAGGAAAAACTGATCAAAAAGTGTGCTCTGCCTGAATAAACCCATCTACTATTACTAGAGGATGACAAAGAGCCAAGATGCTGTTTATTCCTGTCAGAAGTTGTGATGTGGAGTGGCATCAAAATGCACAAAACCATTTTCCATCTGGGTTTCTGGGGAAATATGGATGCTTTCCTTATGCATTTAAACTGAGATTTTTTTCTGCTGTTTCCCAAGCTTCTTAGTGATAAATGATGCTGATTCTGCTGGTCTACTCAGTCCTAGTGAGGTCACATCTGGAGTCTTGTGTCCAGTTCTGGGCTCCTCAGCACAAGAGGGTCATGGAGCTCCTGGAGCAGGTCAAGCAGAAGGCAACAAACATGATTAAGCGACTGGAGCACCTCTCTTATGATTGATGGGCTGAGGTAGCTGGGTCTGTTCAGTTGAAGTTGTTGATTCCGCATCGTCTGTGTGCTGCGGACATGCACAGACACTCTTCTTTGTCTCATTTACTACCTACCACTTCATACAGTCAGAGCTTGCTTGGCTTCTGTGTGTGATCTCTGGCAGTCACTGTCCTGTGGTAAAACTTTTTGCGCTCGTCAGCTAAAATGTTGCAATCTGCAGCATCTAAAATTTAGACTTCTTATCTAATATATTCTTCTTATAAGTTCCCTCTGTAGTGAATTAAGGAAAAGAGGCATTTCCCATTATTAAAATGAGATGGAAGAGATATAACTACCCGGTATATTTTCTTCAGTGACAAGATGGGAATAGGATGCTCCTACAGACAAACCAAGAAACCACAGTGCTTTCAATGGGGAAGGTGAGACAGTGGTTTTATGTTGCTACACTGGCTGAAGGAGAAACATGTTAAAGCTGAGGTGGGAATTAGGACTGGCAAGGGAGAGGGATGGAGGAGGATCATTAGAAAATTCTTCTGTCTTCACTGAGAAAAAATAAGGTATTATATTGTGTCAGTCACCATTACACAGATGAGGTGAGTCACTTCTTGGAGATAATTTTTCCCTCCATTAGCTGCAGAGAGATAGTAGCTGCAATTAATTGCACCTTCACTGACACTGGCCTCTGGAAATAATGTCAGGTGTTTTGTCTGACTTCTGAGTCACTTCAGCCGCTTCAACAGCAAGTTTTACAGTCGAAGTAACCTGCCAAATCTTCATCTGATTTGACACTTGGAACTATTCTTTGTTTCTCTCCTATTTTTTTCTAGCTCTCAAGATTGTCATTCTCTGACTCTTGGCTTACAGAGCAAATTTGCTTTAAGACTGCATTTATCTCCTTGTAAGCCAGATCACCTGTGTAGTTGAGCTGAATAATTTAATAAAGGCAAGATGACTGCTTCTAAAACATGTTTTGGAGGTATACTAATTGTAATGCAGACAGCTGCAGAGGGTTCATTAGTTCAGCAAAGACTCTGGTTGGAAACTCTTTTGTACCACATGAAAATCCCTTGCATGTCATTTGAGTCAATGACATTTCTCACATACTTGCTCTATGCAGATTTAAATAATCATCCCAGAATTAGCCAGGGATATGGGGAAGAAAGCAGCCTCAGCCACGCTAGCATCAGTGGAAGATTTGTTTACAGATGTCAGGGGATTATTATTTGAAGCAATTGGCGTGTATTTTCACAAAATCTAAATAGATTTTGGCCTTACCTTGCCTTAAAGTCTAAATTTTGCAAACAGTTAGGTAGTCACACCAAACAATTCCAGGATGAGCATAGGTTTCCTGTTACCCTTCCTTGCCTAGGATTGTAACCCTTATCAGAGTCAGGGGGTTTCTAACAGAACTGGAGAATTTGGGTGATGTTAAGCACCATCGTAAGAATAGGAAAACTGAACAGGACATCTGGTACTTAACAAACAGTGAAGGCTGTCAGGACCTGGGTTTGCCTCTGGAGCTTGCTGAAGGTAGGACTATTTTATAATTTTGACTTCTTTCCTCTGTCCTTTCTTCTAAACACTGGTGCTAGTTTTCAGAGGGCTCCTGTATTTGTCAAGCTGGTGCTTCTTGGGGTTATTGCCTTCTCCCAGGCCTTTCAGAGAGGAACCTGCCTGAGAATATAAGGTATGGTATACAAAATTTAGCTCCTAGTTTGTTTTCACTGCTGAAAAAAAGAACTTTTAGATGCCTGCATACTTTGGCTAAATATCAAAAGCCTTGATTAAAGTTGGTGGAGGAAGAGGAAGAAATTATAGGAGTATTTAGAAAGGGAGAAATAAAAATGCCTCTAGAGATAATCCACAGATCGACCTGGAACTAATGATCCAGGATTCTGTTTAGGTGTCCCTCTCAGGAGGGTAATGCCAGGCAGTGGTACAGACTGTTATCATCCTTGAGAAAATCACAGCTACAATGGAAACAAAATTTGGTGGCTATCTTTGGCAAGTCCCTCACTAAAAGCAGAGCAGCTGCTGCATTGGGAGATTCACAGCTTACATTGATTTGTTACAGCACCTGGTTTACATGGCTCACTTCAGCAAAGCATGGACATGTGCTTTATCTATCATTTACTTCAATGTAATGATACTCTTGCCTAGTGTTTGGGACATTTTTTTCATCAGCACATGTATAATCTTCAGCAGCAGCAACAGCAGGTGAAGTGTGATCAGACCCTGTGTGTGGTCCAATAACCATGTTAAGCAATAATTACATTGACCCTAGATATTACCCAGGTAAGAGTATTGCCTTTATTGCCACAATCCTATTGCTACTTCCCATTCTTAGCACAGAGAGTATTCACTCTTGTGGTGTTACTCTACATGTAAATCGAGTTCAGGTCTGAACGATCCACTCACTGTAAAATGTGTGGCAATATGCTGAATGAATTCTGCGTACATCACTTTGTGCAGCTCTTTGACGCTAGGAGAAAAGAAGCCCTCAGCAGTGACAGCAGAATGAACAGCTCTCGGTGCCATGAGCATTGTTTCACACTAGGCGTCTCCCTTGGCGTATTTATTCAGCTGCGAGCTCCACCTCCCATGCCCACTGAACGGAGTCACGCGGAGGTAGGGACACACAGATTCGTACAGCAGGGCTGTAAACCTGATACAGTGCCATACACACAGTGGAGACAAATATTGCTGAAAAGAACCAGTCATCATGCACACTTTAGTCTGTGTTAACCAATGCTTAAACCCCCTTCACATGACCAAGTTTATGTTTAGAGGTACTAAGTCCCAACAGTGAATAGTTTAATTTCTGTTTGTCAACCCTACAGACAAGATAAGGACAACATGCACAAAACCAAAGCCTGAAAGGTGATGCTGGTGTAAGTTCTGCACTTGAAGCATGGTGTTAGAAAATAAATTAATAGTTTGTTACATGTTTGATCCCTGGGACTTTAAGAAAGGCTTTTGCTTTCTCATTGCTTACTGTTGGAAACTAACTTTGAAATGGAATTTCAAAACAAATGAAACACGGGTTCCGGGATGTCTTTTTATAATACACTTTCAGACTGGATGGCTGAAGGAACTTGAATCAGCATTAGGATGCTGCCAGGAGTTAGTTCCACATTTTCACCTGTGAAATTCCAGACAGGCATGGGTCTACATGCCAGATATGATGGATTTTCTTCACCTGTAAACCTCACTTGTTCAGTGTGTGCACAGTCACTCTGACCTACTGCATGTGTGTGAATTCACGGTGTAATGCCTCAAGCAGGTCTAGGTGTCCATTGGTTCCAGACAAGGAGCTAGTTTTTAATCCAGAGGAGGGTATGTGGTTGTTCCACAGTCACTGTCAGCTTTGTCAGTAGAGTGCTTTGTCAGCAGTGAACTAAATGAAAATGAAAATTGTCACCTGATGAAAAAGGGGTGACTCAGGAAAGAGGTGACATTTGTGGCATGTCTGGTTTGGGTTTTTTTGTTTTTTTTTTTTTTTTTTTTCCCAAGGTTTATCTACTGTTGTAGTGCATTAATTTGGTTTATATTGTATTTCATTTTTATATTGGGTTTTGTAATGGTTTCTTCTGTACCACCCTGTTCCCCTGGAAAATGTATCATGAGGTTTGTCCCTGCTCCTTCTCCCCACCCATCCTCCCACACTGGAATGTAATCCAACTCTGTTCCACTCCCACATTATCCCTGCTTGGGTAGTGGCTTATCCCTGCCTCTAGCCCCTTCCCCCCTGGGAAAAAGCCCTGGGACAACGTGGAGATCCCTCTTGCTCTTGGGACTGGAATGGGGACTGGAGTGAGCTCTGGACCCTGTGGGGGCAGGACCCCAGAATAAAGCCGTGATTCCCCCTGGACCAAGGGCAGACTCTTCCCTTTTGCCATCGACGGATGCCTGCTTTCTCTAAAGGAAAAAGGTTCTAGCAGCCCCTGGGATCTTTAAGGCCCTGAAAGGAAAATTCCTTCTGGCTGTGGTTTCTCTCTCAAGCTAGCTGAGGCTAAAACAGAGCACGGGCTCCGGGAGAGAGAGAGCCATATCAATCTACCATTTTTCTACCCCCTCAATATATTTGTTCCCATGTATCCTTGAGGGCTAGTGCAATTATTTCATGTAAGGCAAGGAAGACAGCTGACTATGGTGGCCATGAGAGGGCAGCTAATAGATATGGAGTGCAAGTGAAAAGCAGAGCACTCCAGAAGGTAGACATGGCAAAGCCTAAATGCCATATTTGGCTGAAGAGACTGGAGGTGATCAAAAAGTGTCATGGCTCAGCCAACAGGAAACTCACATGGAAAGAAGGGCAAGGAAATACTGCGGTTGGAATAGCTTTGTGGTGACTTTTGGGGTCTTGTCAAAGGGAATTTGTGAAGCCAAAGGAATGATAGGAGAAAGATCAGTGAAGAAGTACCTCTGAGTTGTTCTCATATGAGTTGCGGCCACTCTTGCCCACCAAATTGTTCATGGCTACCTTAACATACCCAGAATTCTTCCCATGCTGTTTTAGCTAAGCATTTTGTCTTATTCTTTCCAAAAAACCTGTTATAAGAGACATGGTTTATCCTCCCAACATAAAAGATTATATCCAGGTGGGAATGCTTGGCTCCTCCCCCTGGGCGGAGCATCTCACAATGGGCTGATATCATTTTATGAGTCTTACAATGTGTCCTTGATTGCCCATTAAACAGAGATAGCTCCTGGAGGGAATTATCTATGAGTCATGCAGCAGGGCATTGATGGCCCATTAACAGAAGATAGTCTGGAGGAGGGGGCAAGGGAAACACTGCCCAACCTAGTTTCAACAGCTCATGTAGATGGTGATAGAATACATACTTTGGGCGCGTCTTACATTGTAACCTAGGACACAGTTTCTCCCCAAAAATTTAAGTATCTTCCCTTTTCTGTAGTGCTGCATTGGCTACTCTGTGCTTTGTCTTTTATGCTTCTTCGGATTCAACAGAAATGTTACGGAAGTGTATCCCGAGATCCAGTTTTTAATTGGGCCAGTTCACAAGCTAATCTCAGGCTTCCAACTGGTCATAAGTGCAATTTATGTTGGTCTGTTTTAGGATGTCAATTAAAAGATTAGGCAAGATTTACAACTTCAGGCTTAATAGAGTTTTCCTTGAAATGAACATGAATTTGTGTGTCAGTATGTCAAACATACTTACTTGGAGAAAACACGCTTAAGAGTTCTCTCAACTTGAGAGTTGCTGGTGGGGAGAAACTGTGTCCTAGGTTACAATGTAAGATGTGCCCAAAGTATGTATTCTATCACCATCTACATGAGCTGTTGAAACTAGTTTGGGCAGTGTTTCCCTTGCCCCCTCCCTCCTCCAGACTATCTTCTGTTAATGGGCCATCAATGCCCTGCTGCATGACTCATAGATAACTCCCTCCAGGAGCTACCTCTGTTTAATGGGCAATCAAGGACACATTGTAAGACTCATAAAATGATATCAGCCCATTGTGAGATGCTCCGCCCAGGGGGAGGGGCCAAGCATTCCCACCTGGATATAATCTGGGATTTGGGACAGCACAGGCAGCCTTACCCACTGGACTCCCAAAGGACAAGAGTTACCAGACCTTTCTGCAGGAACACTGCTTCAACAAGACCACTTCATCTGGACTACCACCATATTGCCAGGGTGTATTCTGACTCTGTCAGTGATCTTTTGTACTATTGCATTTGTTTTATTTTATCTTACTTTTTTCCCCTCTCCTATTAAATTGTTTTTTCTGACTTGGAGTCTCTCGCTGGTTTTGCCTTCAAGCCAGCACAAACTGTAACAGAACCAATGAAGAAAGTCTCTGTAAGACTGGGATATGTTTGGGTATCACCTTTTTGCAGCACAATCCAGCTTCACACATCTCAGAGAGAGGAAGGAAGAGAAGAGGTAGTCCTCCACTCCATCAGCTCTTTATGATTTTGACAACAGGAACTGCAATTGCTGAATCATATGCTTCTCTTGTGGTTGATGAGTTGACAAGAATGTATGAAAATAACTGTAAGAAAGTAAATTGAAAGCTAATCAGAGATTAAACTCATGTGACTTTTTTTCCTCTTGGATCTTGACTGTTTCTTTTAGTCATCTGCTTTTGTAATCTTTTTAATTAATCCTAGATAGCTGCAGGTTGTAGATTTCAGAACTGGGCAAGTTTTGCTATGACTTTTGTTGTCCCAGATCCCTATGGTGTGTCTTGGTTTGAAAAGACAGGTATCTGCTAGGGAGAGGAGGGGCCTCTCTAGGAATGGGGAATTCCAATCCCTTCCCTCCAAGTTATTATAATTTAGAAGATTAAAAAGATTTTTCAGTCAGAGGTATGGGGAAAGGAATAACAGTTCTTTACCAGCAAGTATAACAAGGCAAACAAACAACAACTACTACAGCATTAATAATAAACAGAACCAGGAACCTTGAGGGGCTTTGTTCCACAAAGCCCGGGGCAGTCTGATCCCTTGGGACCCTGAGAGCACCAAGCTGGAATGGTGGAGAACTCCCAGGCTGGTGGATGGAACGGCAAGGGTCCCCAGCAGGCAGGGGGGTGTCCTGGCAGGCAAAGGCGGGGGTGTCCCAGCAAAGTGAGCAGTGCTGAAGAAGCCGCGATGGCTGGGCAGGGCTGGCCCAGCTCCAGCAGGGCAGGTGAGTAGCTCCGAATTCCTGGGCACTCTGGCAGATGATGGATGGTGGTAGAATTCCCAGGACCGGACACTCTGTTAACAGTGGACTATTCAGGCAGCTAGCCGTTGCCCGACCGTCCTCTCCGAAACCGAGAGCAGAAGAAAACACCCTCAGCTCCCGGAGCCCCCGAGCCTTTCCCTCATCCCCAAACGAAGTGATATACTTCTTTTGTGTGGGTCAAGTACCCTTTAAGCATCAGCATTTAGTCTCTTAGCAACTTATGGGGGGGGGAAATTCTATAGAACTTAACCCCCTACATGGCGGAAGTTCAATGGCTGTCATTTTTGTGCATCTCTATTTGTAACCAGAAATCAAAAGCAATAGTTCATCTTTCTGGTTGTAGGTTTTGAAAAATGCACACATACTGGCCCAGTGTTGGGGGTGGCAGTACAGACTTCTGCTATTAGCAATCACAGGCTAAAGCTTGTTGCAATCAGCTCCTGTATGCACCACAACCAAAGCATTTTGCTAACAATACCTGTGCTGAGTTCTTAAATTTCTTAGAATGGTTCAGAACAGATATCTGTAATGACAGGAACCTCCTTACAAGCCAGAATACGTGCAAGGCCTCTTGGTCATCTTAGCTATGAATGCAGAGATTTAATATTAGGGAATTCAAACATTGGGGACTTTTTATTTATTATTTTGACATTGTGTGAGTGTAGCAGCAACACCCCCTCAAAAGCCACTATTTATTCCAAGCTAGTAGTTTAAGTTGTTTAGTAGTGGCTCTGCTTATGATCTTTTTAACAGAATGCCTTACTCTATTTTAAGCTGTATGTCAGAGACAGGTGCAATGAATCACATTTAATGGATACCTCTAACTCCTGGATTTGGAAACAGTCAGTATAAGCTCCACTGCTTGATTTTGGACAGCTGAAGGTAGAGACAATGAATTTATCAAACATGTATCTAAATCCTTCTGCTTGTTCAGACGGCATTCACTTCATGGACAAGCAGGGTTAATATGGGTCTGCTTGCAAGACTGTTTGAGCACATCCCTAATTCATCCTGACCTTCTCATGGCTAAGCACAAGAAGCCATATGTTTCATCAGATGTGCATTGCAGCAGGCAGCATATTCTTGCAAACTGGCCCAGAATACTCTCAGATTTAGAAATCTGTTTTGTTTTATTGAATGCTAGATATGGAAATGGTCTCACTAATATTTATGGAGGGACAGTACTGCTTCCAGCTAATAATCCACCGCTTACACACGGAAAGGTCTTTAGTACTTCCAGACACTTTTGCATAATTCTGAAATTCAAGCTGGTGAGTTTTTTGCTTCATCAAAGACTATGGAATTCTTCAATACCTTATAAAGTGCCAGTCAGATCAAATATCACAAACAGAAAAACTATGGCTAGCACAGCAGAGCTATCAACTTCACTAAGTAAATGCCACCAACCCTGAATCTCTATTATTATTATTAGATCCCGCATCTGGATCTTTGGTGTGAGCATGATGCAAGAGTGTGTGAACAGTCCTTTGGTTACTGTAATAAAGAGACAAAAAAGGCATCTTGGATCTCCTACCTCAGTTTGCTGCCAGTGCAGAGAAACATGAAGGAGCCCCAAAGGTAAAGATAGGCAATAAAACTCACTGAGTTGACTGAAAGAATATCAATTTAGGGTAGTGTAACAGCAAAGGCCAGAAGACCAAACAGTTAAAATACAATGCACAAATACCTGCAGACCTACATGTGGAAAGGGTTGTCTTCCCTGCACTTCTTCTGGATACTAATTCAGCTGTACAGATGTGGAAGTACCATGTTGACTCAGGACTAAATACATTTAAATCACAAATGAAAATACCGGTTACTAGCAAAACCATATCGTAGACTTAAGGACAGTGGTTATTCTGTGATTAAATAGCTGTATGTTTTTACTGTTCAGTAAAGGGCATGAAAAGCAACAGGAAGTTGTTTTTTCCTGTTTTCACTTCAAAGTCATTAACTGTTCCTACTGTTAAATGTTGGCAAAGACTAGAATGTTAATTTTAATATGTATAAATAATTTATTGAATAATAATAGATGAAAATGAATTTTAAAAGCTTCTCTATATGAATGACAGTCTATTATTGAAATTTATTAATCAGCACATTCCACTCAAATTTTTTGAGGAAGAGGAGGGGAAGAGGTGGAGAGACAGTTTGGAAAAATGCAGTACAGTGGGCTGACTAAATCTGAATACTTGGTCTCTGAAAATGCAGCTATCAGTGTAATTCAAATCATACAGTTATATGCAGTCATAATAACAACTGATATACTGTCAATATTAATAGCAATACCTGTTTGGGAACAGTTTTAAAATAGGTACGTACAATTTTATTAAGTATAAAAAGACACCGTGCAGAGCACAATACAATATATTTCATCTTCAGTTCTGTTAGTTCTCAAACTCCACTGTCTTAATTGATATTGTCACCAATGACCACTGAATATAACTACCTCTCTGCATAAAATGACACTTCTCTAGATGAATTCATGCAGTTTGGTTTTAAAAACACAGTAAATTCCTTCCAATGGCTACTTACACTGATCAAACACTGTCAAAATGTTGGCTAGCCTGCATTTGGTTTCTAACATATGCTATGATACTGCCAATTTCCCTCTGTTTTGTCTTGTCTCTGTTTAAGAAAAGATCCTCCAATATATTAATTGTTTCTGACTTTGCTCAGAAGTTCACAACCAAAGCACTGTTTCTGACCATTTCTACATTCCATTCCTCACATTATTAAACTTTCACTGACATCAGTGGGAATTTTCAACATGCGATGATTGTATGGTTTTCCCCTAATCTCCTTTTCTCCCCCAAGTCTTTTCTAATGAAGCATAAAAGGCATGTAAAAATTATCTCTTTTTTTCAGGATTTGGGGGTCCATTTTCTTATTTACTTGAAAGCAGATGACATTTGTAGCCTTCCAGCTTGGACTATCTTCTTTGGAAAAGCAGACATGTAAACTTAAGAACTTACAGATTTTGCCTGCACATTCCAATTTGGTTTAATAATAATAATAATAAAAAGTCAGAACTCTAATTTAAAATTGATTTAAATGATAATGTGTGAGTCTCAAAAGAAATAACTTACACTTCCTCCTCTCTAAAATATATTAATATTAGACTGAAAAATAAATTACACAATATAGAAATGCAGAGATTATGCTATCTCAGTAATATCTGCCAAACAAAGCTCGGTCTTTTGCTAACATTAGCTTACTACATTTGCAATACATGCTAAGCAAAGACCCTACTTCTCTAATAGGTACATTCAGACAATATATATTTTATGGAGTAAATATATAATATATCCAGTTATAGATTTCTGAATAGTAACTATAATAGATACAAGCCATACCTACATTTAAAAATACCGTTCTAGGCTTCCCTAACTTTACTACTAATAAAATTAAAGTTGACCTAAAACTTTCTCACTCTCTTGATGCATAATAAAATATATGGAAACACCAAGAGTAAAAAGCCAATTGCTTCTACAAATGAAATACTTTATAAATATAGTAAATTGCTAT
Organism: Hirundo rustica; assembly: GCF_015227805.2. Taxonomy (NCBI): domain Eukaryota; kingdom Metazoa; phylum Chordata; class Aves; order Passeriformes; family Hirundinidae; genus Hirundo; species Hirundo rustica. Next base: position 40,548,541 of record NC_053453.1, read on the forward strand.
TTCCAGAGGGAAATCTGAAAATTATAAACAGGAAGTTAGGTTAAACCAGCTCTACAATATATAGTACAAAGTGGTTATGAAGTGTGATGTACAAGTCTGATGTCTGTGACAAAATTTTGAACTGATGTTTTTCGGTTTTGGAGATAACTGTAGAGAAAGATCCTGCTCTCAAAAGCAGCCAATCTCAACCTCCTTAAACAAAACTTTTAGTGACTAGAGAAAGCCAACTAGAAATTTGTCAGAGTAAAGAGTGCAAGATGAGATCAAACAATTATTTGGAAGCCCTGGACTTTGCTGTTTCATAGGGTTTACCAATCATGCTGTTCTCATTAGGAACAGAGTCACTGAAGTAAAAGGTATCAGTGACTGCTGTGTGCTGAAAAGCCTCATCATGATGGTACCCTCTCTATGGCTCACTTTAGTCCGGTAATGTATATTCTCCAGATGAATTCTGTTTCATGTTCCCGTAGTTGTTTGCTTTTGCTGGAATACTACAGCTCTGGTTGCTTGATTACTGAACTCTTGATTGAAGCTTCTGCTTTCTTGAGAACAACCTAGAATTAAAGAAACACATTCCTCAGAGTAAGCACAAACAACCAAGGAATTAAGCTGCAGCCTATCTCTGCTGGCCCTTCTCCCCTTTCACTTTAAAATCAGCAAAAATTCCTTACTTGCTAATGAAATTATTTAGGTAACTGAAAAAAAATTAAAAACTTCATGTGTATTTCTGTCTCCTGTAATGGCCTTGTTTTACACAGAAACCCCAAACTTACTTCATGAAATACTAATGTTTATACTTCTTGTCTGAGTTTAGGCCCTGAGGTGGGCTTCAAAACCTTCTCAGGGCCCTTGTTTGAATCAACAGATCTGGAATTCTGGTGGTCACAGGACAGGGTGTTTACAAGGTGAGTGTTTTTCCCTGAATTCCAACAGAGATCAGGGTCAACATTAACAAGGATGAAACCATCACTGGGAGCTTCAGATTTTGACCATTTGGGGACTTTCTGAGTCACTTATTGACTGTTTAGTACACACATACTGTTTTGGAACAAACAGCTATGAGATGAAGGTGTGAATGTAAATCATTGGAATATGCTTCCTACTTGATGTCATTTAGGCAAATGGAGCATATCTGTAAATGTATTCATAGGATTAACTCTCACCGATTTCAGAAAAACTGCATATACAGAGTATCTCTGAACCTCACATGCCACTGAGAGACTTGCAAGCCTTTTGGAAGCTATTGTGATATTGAATGTCAGTCAAGAGTGAATGAAGTATGTCCTACCAAAACTGTATCCAAAAGCAAGCACTTAGAGGCGCCCCGCAGAGTAACCAGAATGAAGTTTGCATTCCTCCATGCAAGGAAGAAGCTTAGAAGACTTTACCTACCACCAGCGAATCTTGATATTTTATTGCAGAGTGGTAACAGACTAGTTGAAAATGCTTTAAAGTATCTAGATCGGGTGGCATGTTCTTATTTGTCATAAATGCTCTGGTTGTTAATATAAAAAAAAAATGTTCCGAGGACTTCTTTCACTTGCAGATAAGGCAGAAGTGCACAGTGGCTTTTGATCTCAGGGTTATTAGTTGGAAACTGGCCCCAGAATTTGCTAGTGCCTTTAACCTCTTTTCAAAATGCATTTTTACTGGAAAAAAACACGTTGAAATGTACCAAAGAATGAGCTCTGCTCTACTTGACTGCAGTAAGTGTTGGCTGGGCCCCAAGGGTCCAGGCCCCTGACTATTCCCCTTGTGGCTCCCTCTATCCTGTCCACAGCCCAGGGCCTCATGTCAGCCCCTAGGGCCATCACCTCCTGCCCCAGCAATGCCCCAGAAGGGCCAGTCTCCAGGTCCCCATAGCCCTGACCTGCCCAGCCATGGGATCCCACTAAACTGGGCCCACCTGTGTGCTCATGTCCCAGCCTGTCTCTAGTCCCAGGCAGGTGCCCAGGCCTGGGGCTGTCCTGCTCCTGTCTGGGACTGAGATGGGCTCTGGCACCAGATGCTGCCCTGACAGACCCCTGGAAGTGCTAGCCCAGGTTGGGTGCTGCCAGCAGACTTTAGGGAAGAACACTGAATCCTCTCACCTACGACATATGGTTTTGCTGTGTAGTTTGCTGCTGCTGCTGCTGCTGAATGAGCAATTGCTGCTGTTGCCGGCGCCGGGCTGTTCTCAGTTTTTCGAAGCGAGCCTCCATCTCCTCCAGCACCTTGGGAGTGTACCGCACCACCAGCTTCACACTGTCCTTGGCTGCCTTCAGCAGCTCCACTGCCTTCTCGTGGTGTTCTCCTTCCACACTCTGGGATCAGGGAGAACAGATGGAATAGTGAAAATGGTGCTTCGATTTAGAGCTGTGTCTTTTTCATATGGAAAGCTTGATAGAGTTTTATGTAGTTTCCACACCTTACATTTTTTAAGTGACCACTAGAAAGAAAGTGTTAAGTAAGACATATACACTGCTGGATATGTATTAATTTTCAAACCCTGATTTCTATGCTAGCATTGCTTGGAACAATAAATTTCCAAAATAGGAAGGTGTCTTGGCTGCTAAATACAGTATTCAATTTCTACCATTAAGTGGACTGAGTAATATGCTGTTTAGGCACAGAAAAAGGGAAAAAATTTCTAATGGTGCATGATTGTCCATGTGTTGTAAGATATATTCAAAAAAATAAAAGTACCTCTTTTTTTTCTGAAAAAAACCCAACAGCCTGAACACCTGCGACCTTCACATGGATTTCAGATCATCAAAAAATAAGTCTTTTTCCTCCCACTTAAAATAAATCAAAGTTTTACTACCTGCTGTGTTTTAAAACTCTTATGTATACCATGCTTTTGGAAGTATAAGTCTCACCTTTAAGAGAAAGTGTACAAAACTTGGCATTGTTTTATATTTCCTTTTTTGGTTGTAAATCATGGTCAGTATGGCATGGCATGGACATTCAGAGGAAATGAAAGGATATTCATTGGTGTCATTTTCGTTTTGGTGTGCAACAGCATGAACTTAGAACCGGCTTTGAATAAACACTGTAACCTCCCAAGCTATATGAAGTAGAAACATTTGCTTGCCTTCAAAATGCTGAATTTCTTATTGACACCAATAAGAAACTGTGATTGTTTTGTAGGGGAATAACAAGATGGTGTGTTTTAATACTTCATTCAACAACCTAGCAAATTGCATTTAATTCATGGTTGTTTGTTTTCTCTCCTGTTTGTCCCCAGCCTTGTTCTTCCAGTTTAGACAGTATTTTCTAATTAGAAATGAAGGGTTTGACTTTGCTGCTATCCAGGTCAATGGAAAACTCCCACTGAACTGAATAGTAATGACACAGAATTAAGCCTAATGCTCTGAGCTACAAGCAAGGACAGGAAAAAAACAAAGGCAAACATAGAGCTGCTAAATACAAATCCTGCTGTCTGAACACACCTCATTCAGATCTTGGCAACCACAGTTTTCAGCTGTTATTAATATGATTGTTATACTTGCTCTTAATGTCTTTACTGCTGCTTGCACTCAAATTTTCAAGGTATTATAAAAACTTTACCTGCTTAATAACAGCTGCACAAGAGAAATAGCAGAGGCCCTAGGCATGGGGAAAATGAGAAGGCAAAGGGAATTGTTTTGATGTTGTAATTCTTCTGCCTCTGCAAACCTCTAAGGCTGTGCTGGTCATTCCTATACAAGGTACTTTGCTGACTGGGTTATGCTGGTGGGGGACATTGGAAGGATCTGACAACCTCATGTTACTTTAGAACTGCCCACCAAAGGGTAAAAATGTTTTGGAAAGCATATATTTACTTAACATATAATTTTTTATTACATATACTTATATACACTTTTTCCTTTCTTTCCATTATTGCATTGGCAGATTGCATCAAAGAGGAAGATGCTAAACACTGTGGAGGTAAGAACAGCTGAAAGAACTGCAGATATTGTGTTGACAAATACCAACCATTACTCTATCCTGGTTCACAGACTTGCCGTAAATCTAAAAGAAAAAACATTCATTTTCCTGAAGACAAAAAAGGAAATCTCTTAGACCACAAGTTGGAAGACTGAGAAGAATATTTCTATTAGGTATCTCTAAACAAATACTTGGTTGACAAATTAGTAATTTAAATCTATTTTCCATTCTTTCTGTATCTGACTCACACAAGGTATCTGACAAATGCAGAATCTGTGCCAGATATCAACAGGCACCTGCAAGTGTTTTTGTCAAGCCATCTGCAGGGCTTACTGCTTTCAATTTCCTTTATTTTTAGGTGATGAGGGACAAAAGTATCTAACAAAATCCCCAGCATAATGAGAAAACACTTTTTTTTAAACATGCAGTGAAACAGCTCAAGGAACACTCTTCCCACTCATGCTGAGATAACAAATCTGGATGCTGAACACACAGCTCTAATTTTATGTTGCTAATTATGAAGTTGGATAACCATCAGTGATTGAGCACAAACAAGTTACAGATATTTCATGTCCCACCACTGAGACGTCTGTTCTATTTATTGAACATACTGTATATTATTTGCTTTTCTCCAGCTGAATTAAGAGAATCACAGAGTGAATTAGTCCAAGGGAATAATGCTAAATTTAGATTTTTTTTTTCTCTCGTCTCTCAAGCTGTCTGCAAACAAATAATCACCTTTATAATTTTTGCCTTTTTACAAATTATATTGTGTGGGATTATTCAGCCCAGGACCGGTTTATGAACAGTTGCTCGTTACTGTGAGATTGGTGAGGCCCTGGAACAGGTTGCCAGAGAATTTGTAGATGTCCCATCCCTGAAGTTCAAAGTCAGGTTGGATAAGGTTCTGAGCAACCTGCTCTAGTGGAAGGTGTTCCTCCCCATGGTTGGAACAAGATCATCTTTAAGGTCCCTTTCAACCCAAACTGTGCTATGATTCTGTGATTATTTCTAAGTATGCAACTTGAATTCAAACTTTGAATTCTGTTGTTTAGACTGTAAATACAAAAATATTTCTCTTGCATCTCTAAATCAACTTTCTCATGTGTCTACGTGCAATTGGGAATTTTGTACTGTTTTTTCTGATGCATTACCTAAACATATATTCTAGAGCATATGCACAAAATTTTTGACTGGAGAATCATAAAAAAGAGGTAACAAGAGGGTCAAATTCAATATATCTTGACATTTGAATGTTCACCACTTTCCTCTCTGGTCTTTGCCTAGATACTGTTAACAGTAAAAGGATTTTTCAAGAACCATCCATCAATTAGTAAACTGAAACTATTTTTGTCTGCCTTTTAAATCACTTGTTGAAAGAAACAACAACAAAATTCTTTGATCAACTTTAAATTGGTGAAGTTCAGGCAACCAGCTTCCTTAAATATTCCATTAATTGCTTTTTCTTTGAAACTAAATAATCTTTTCAGTGGGTCTTTCTTTCCTTTCTCATTGCTATTTGGTACAAGCAAGTTTTCAGAACTAGTATTTCTCTTTTGAGGCCATGATAGTTGATAGAAGAAGTGGTAAAAAATCTGTCTAAAGTGTTACACAAATATTTTGTTACAAGAAAGGGAATAGCTAGTTTTGAGAAAAATAGATGAAAACACAGAAACATTTTTATCATTTATGGCCTTGCAACAAAGAATAAACTTAAGTTTTAAAGTCTTAGATTTCTGACTGGACTCAAAAACTACTACTCTGTGCTTTTGATACATTTAAATACAAGGTCAGATGGAGATTTGCAAGGAAAAAGACTACATGTTCATAAAGGGAAAGGTAAGGTTATATGAATGATTATCCTTATCTTTTCAGTACTTTACATACCTTCGTGAAGGAGAACACACAGCAAAATGAAAGCCAGATTTGACCTGTATAATGGAGTTGGAGCCTTATGTGTCCTCTATTCAAAGCCCTTTTTTTCAGCCCTTTTTTTTACCTCCATATCGACATTCACAGTGAAATTACTACAAAATACCACACCTTGATTTACATGAAAAATGACCATGTAAAAAATTTACCTTTTACCAAGCATACATGCTCCCTGTATGGGAACATTTCTACAGCTGATTTCTCTGACAAAGATATCACAGCTGGATGAATATCACTAAAAGAAATCTAGAAGGTGCCCTCCACTGCAAATCGGTACCAAATATGCTTACCAAATTTCTTTCAATTTTATGTGTTCAAAGGCTTTGAAGATCACAAGACTACACAAGTGCCACTGTGTCATCACTGTGCTTGGAAAGGGCTGTGTGCCTCAAAGGCTATGAAATGAAAGAATGACAGTCTGTTATTAATCTTTTACTGCAAGAGGAATTTACAGAATTATCAGTTAGGGACATAGGTTCCTCATAAATTAGGCAGGTGGTGTGGATTTGAAATGAAGCTCTTTAAGCACTCTCCATTACAACAGAAATTGTAATGGCACAGAATTATTGGTGGAGCTCTGTCTCACTGCACCACAAACGCACACTGAAGGGTCTCTCACAGAACTAATTCTTTTTGTTTCTTGTGGCTGCATTTTAAATCATGATGTTAGAACAGCTGTGAAAAATGAAAATCCAGATGAAAATGAAAGCTTTATCAAATTTCCACATACCACTCCATTAACTGAAAGCAGCTGGTCCCCACGTTTGAGCCCACCATGCCTTTCTGCCACTCCTCCAGGAATGATGCGAGAAATATAGATAGGTGAATTTTGTTCCTTTCCTCCCATGACATTAAAGCCCAAGCCTTCCTCAGTCTTTGGCAGCTCTACCACCCGTGGGTGTGAATGGCCTTCACTTGCAGCAAATGCAGCAACTGTTGCCTGGAAGAAAAAAATGATTGATTTGGCTATTTAGGGGTAACAGTGATAAACACTTTGTTGTTTATTTGCAGGAAGAACTCCTTCCTGTGAAAACATTCCAGTATCTTACTCGGACATTTTCTGATTATCTGAAAATATTTTAAAATCAAGTTCTATGCCAATGTTTTTGAAATAAGGGAGTAAACAGAGGAACAAATATTTTAGGTGACTTTTCAAAGATAATACAGAAAGTTACCAGCAGAGACAGAAGTAGGCAGAAAAAGCCTTACTCTATGGTGGTGCACCCTTATGATCATTTGTACATTTCCTCTTTGCCTTTTCACAGGGAGAAAATTTATTCCTGTGGGATAAGATAATAGGATCTCTAAATGTGTTCCTAGTTGAAATAAAGTGGATGAACTGAATTGTTAACCTTCTACTTTGCTTTCAGAGTCATGGAATTATTTATTTTATATTCTCAAATTGTATTCTTAAATTAAAAGGTTTAATTTATAATATTTTTGAAATCTTGCAAACCAAGTAACTTCTGAAACAGGAATAGGAAGTTCTATTATATAATTCCATCAAAACTTTTATTGAAAATTTTAAACTTAAGATAAGAACAGATACATAAATCAACTAGAAAAATCTAGATTGTTTAACTTATTCGGGCGGGGGGGAGAACAAAAAAAGAAGTAACATACTGTAAAGCTTGCATCCAGGAAAATATTACATTTGTACTTGATTTTTTACTACAAGCATTTTCTTACTTATCAATCTTAATAAATCATTAAATAAACAGTAATAAAAGATTTTATAGTTTGTAAAATGTGTTGGTAGTTCAAAATGCTTGAACAGTTTTGCGTTACACTAATATTTTTGAGCATCCTATAATGCTTACACTTAATAGAAGCTATTGGATGGTGTGACATAATGGATCATTCTCAATTACATGTTTTTGCACATGCAGAAATGCATCATGCATACATATATTATGTCAGACATGAATGCACTAGGTGAATGAAATGCAGACAGCCCAGAAATAACCAGGAAATATTGCGATATTGAAACATTGCTCTGTAACCTGCTGTTCTATATGAGTAAGAAATGAGAATGGGAAACACTAATTGGACTTCTCCCCATTTACTAAATAACACAGCAATAATTTCTATGTTTATGTGTAGTGTAAACAAATCAGGATTTCATATACACACTTCTCTATATAGAACCAAAGATCTTAAAAATTTGCATTGACCATCAGCTTTCAATTACGAGGTTAAAATCAGAAAAATGGCCTACAGAAAAGAAAGTCCTATTTAATGTGGAAAATATGCTGCAAGTTTAGACTATAATAGGATATTTGCTACTATTATAGAGCTTGCTTCCCTAAAATACTCTTAAATAATTTTGTAACACAGTCCCAACCTTCCTCTTCTAATACAGCTTTAAATTAAAATCTAACAACATAAATATTTAATGCTAAGAGATTTTAGTTCCACTAGGACTTCAGGGAGTTTATGTTCAAAGGAATGTGACCATAAAGAAGTCTCTCTAAAAAAAGATTTACGGGTTTGCAAGTTATTTTGCATAAAATCTGCTATACCACATAAAAGACAGTGTTTTGTGCAAAATGATAATGGCAAAAAGGAAGTCATGGTGGATCCCCTTGTTTGGAAGCATCTATTTTTGTGCATCTTATGAAAATATGCTCTTACAGAGCATATTTCATACTGGCATACAGAATGGGTTCTTTCATAGTTGTGTGAATTCCCTTATCATTTCAGTAGCAGCAGTAACATAGCTGTCATTGTCTTAGGATAAAAGAAAGGCAGGTCCACATGGACAAAGAGACAATATACTTTATTAAAAGAGGCAATGTATCAGAAAAAAACCCAGGCTTACATTTAGCTGTGGAGCCAGTAAAATGTTGATCAGGCTGTTTCTGCCACTGTTCATCCTTACCACTTGCTCAGAACCTACAGTTCTCATTAGTTAAAAGGGGAATTTTGATTGTTTAGATTCTACCTCCCAAATAACTGTGTTGTCTCTGAATTAGATATATGGGAAAACAGTCCATTAAAATATTGTTTGTTGCAGGCAGACTGCTATAGAAGAACCAGTAGATTTGCTTTTGCAAAGCAACTTTTCAAAAAACATCATATTCCATAAAATCATTCTCTTTTCTTAAGCTACAGAAGCAGCATAAAGGTTGAAATTTTCCATTATGATTGTTACCTGGGAAGTAGCACTGGTTCTAGACTCTGGGCTGCCACTGATGTCTAAATTTTCTTACAGTGTACACACGAATACCTGAAACACACACGCGCACAGTCAATTACTAGATCACTTTGGTAACACATATTTCAACATCTGTGCATATCCTACCTTTGCAGTGGCCCTGGCTCGGAATTCGGGGCAGCCATTAACAGTTATGGTTTCATGCATGTATTGATACACCTAAAATGTTCATGAAAATAAAATGAAATTAATAATAGAAGCAAAACAAGGAGTTTATATTAACCCAGACAGGTGAATCCCTTTCCATCACTGACCTGACTTTCGTTAATGCTGTATTCATGCAATCACATAGCCAAGTGTCTGCTAAACTTGAGCATGCTTAGGTTAACAGAGCATCATCTGTGTTTCTCACAATACTTTCCCAACTTAACTTCACATCTTCCAGCACAACTCCCATTCTCTAGCAAGTAGTTTCCTAAAACCAGAACAGTTAAGTTCTATGTTATCAAAAATTGGTGTTTCCTGGCAACTGACTTGAATGCAAAAAATCTGAATTGACCTGAGTGGTGTCTCAGCCTCCAACAATGGCTTCTTTGGTCTCTGAACTTTCTTATGAACTAAAAGACTTAGAAAAGTGATGCTGAAAAAATATGTAAGCTGCTCAGCATACAGAAGAAGAATGCTGCTCAGCTGAAGAGTAGAAGTGAAAATAGTTCTGGAGGAAGGTAACAGTACTACCCTCCATCAGCCATAACTAGGAATAGTAAAAAGGGGTTGACAGTCTGGTAGGTCAGGACAGAAATGGCCAATGAGTAAGATTATCCTTTAAAAAGAAATTGTACATACACATAAATTACATAAAATCAACACTGCCAATATATAATAACTTTCTGTAATTTTTTTTTCTGGTATACATTTTTGGCCCAGTTTCCTTGGTCCTTAACTCTCCCTTTTAAACATCTCCAGTAAAGAGAAAGGAAAAGGCTTTGTCTTACATTGCCTTTGTTCTCTGGATTTGTCACACTCTCAGAGGAAAAATAACAACCAAAGTCCTGATACTAGCCAGTTATTTTGAAAGCAAACTTAAAAAATAAAAATATTCATATATAACATACAGACATTTTTTTGGAAGACAAAGGTGAATGCAAACAAACCAAACCTTTTCTTTAACTTTCTTCTAAACCCACAAAACTTTAAAAAACGTTCCTACATGTCACTGATTTACTGTGGGCGTTTTTGTGACCTAATTAATCAGAAATTTTGTCAATTCACGTGCTTTATATCTCAGGCTGCACTCCTCATCAGAGAGAACCGTTGCTGTTAAAGTATTTTAGTTTTTACAGCAATCTCCGTAGGTTCCTTGAGGAGTGCAGAATAAAATGTACTTTCAAAAATATATTTACCTTTCACTCATTTGCTGATGCTTAACAGAAGTGCCAAAATGATATTACCTCTTTGGTAATGTAAACGTTACTTTGGCAGAGAAATACGTAACTGACCTACAAACAATGGCTTGTCCCATTGAAAGTTCCCCATCCCCCTGTCCTGATGACTTGTTATGCAGTACCATGACCATGCATCTCTCTCCACCGAGCCTGTTAATACGAAACTTAACACACTGACAAGCATTTGCTGCAAACATCTAAACAGAATTAAGACTTGTGGTTCATTTCTGACTTCAGTGGACAGACATACTGTCAAGCCCTCTTTAGCAGCAAAATGTTTGGGGATGACTGATCCCCAAACAATTTTTCTTGGGGTATTATACATAAGGAAAAGGCAAAAAAAGGAAAGAATATAACAAATGCGATATATTTCAGAGATAAAAAGCATGACAAACCCTTCCACAATACAGCAAAAGACTGTCTTGACTATTGTCAGCACACACATCATTCTCAAATGGAATTCAAAAAAACCTGGGCCACTGAAGAAAACTGAGACAAGGGGAGTATACTGAAAATCTTCCTGCTTCCTTTGTTCGAAATGAAATCTTGCTTCCATTGGGAACATGGACACTGACCACAGCAGAAATCATGATTTTGCCCTTATTTGTAAACATGTAGGAAAAGGAAGGTCTTTTATAGTCTCCAAAGTATTTCTGGTTTCTTATGTCTTAGTACTTAATGATACCATTATAATAATGGGTTGAGCCTACATGCTCAGCATTATACTGCACAGATCAGTTCTGTGTTTATTGTACTATGTTGTAAGACCTATTATTACAATATAATAATTATATTACTACATTATATAACAATACTGTGTAATTGCAGTAATGAATCATCACATACTTGTTTCTTCAAAACCCATAGTGTACTGAACCACTAATAATGCTGTATCTTCTTCAAGTTTCCCTTCATCTTAAAACATGACAGTAGATTCTACATATTGTTTTTGCTTGCATAGCTTTAAATGCTGTGGCTTGCTAAAATGTCTAAAGGCATATATATTTGAATATTGAACTATTATGACATTAAATGACTTTGAAAACAGGTCACAGTATTTCATATAGGGGAACAGTTACTGAAAGTTCTTTAAAATATTCATGACGAATCACAAAGGTGAGCTGATAATGATACATTTGTGTCATTGTTTGTTATGATTGAAGTCATATAACTTCCTGTTGATTGCATCCTACCGGTATCTAGCTGGTAGACTTTTTAATATCCAGTATCCTGGTAACTAACTTGTATACTGGTGAAAAAAACAGACTCACAAGTGTGTGATTAAATTAGTAAGATAAAAAATAATCCAGCAGCTCAAAAACTTCTGGAAAAATATGATCAACAGTATTATATTGGGTAATCTGTAAATTCTCAATGCTAACAGATTTAAAATGTTCTGCAAAGAGTTATTAGTGATTGTGGTATCTAGAGCACAGTTCCTACCAAAAAGAGTTCTGCATGTCAGATCTCATTGTCTATAAGCAACAGATGCAACCAGTCTGAATATTTGCTTGAGGCATTTATAAATCTAATTATCCCATTTGACTGTTAAATAATGCTTAATGTGAGTTTAAGAATGATAAAACATATACACCCACACAACTTTCTTTTTACTAATTCAGTTTGACAACCAAACACAGAGTAATTGTACCTGTTCCACCAAGCCCCTTAAACTCTTTGTAGGGTTCATATCTAATCAAGGCTCATTTTTGCAATGCACTGAAGTCCGTAAACAAAGATTGTTTGTTTTCCAGTAGCCACTCTAAGACCTTTATCTATGCTGTTCTCAGCACCACCTTAGCCATGATTTTAGCACAACAAATCCATTCTGCTCCCTCTTCTATGTTCAGAGAACACATAAACTGAAAATCTCTTTGTTCTCAAACTGAGTAAGGCGGCATTTAAATCCTCCTAGTACGGAATATAGCTTCTTGTTCAATCCACTGTATGTGACAAGTAATTGAAATGGATTTAAAAAACCTTTTATTTCAATTCCTACTATTATCTGTACATCTGATTATATTTTTGACATAGAGCAATTCTCCTGAATCTAATCATGTCATCCTTTAGACAGCTATATAAGACCTACTGTAGATTTCTTTACTTAAACAAAACATAAGTCAGCATAGAAAAAGACAAAGGCACAGGTTTTAATTTAAAGCATTTGAAAATCTCCCCTCTAGGCTATTTACTGAGAAATATTTTAAAACACTGACCTTTGTCAGCTCCAATATATGAATCATTTTGAAAGACATCATTGTATAGTATGATTGAGATGAAGAAAGAAAATTAACATATCACAGAATCATAGACTGGTTGAGGATGGATGTGACTCTGGAGGTCATCTCATCCAACTGCCTTGCTCAAGCAGGGCCACCTAGAGCCAGTTGCCTAGTACACTAACTAGATGGTTACTATATGTTACAAAAATAACATATCTATTTTTGTGTAGCTTTATATTTTTTTGAGTGTTTGTAAGACTACATGGGTGCTTAGTAGTATTATTTACTGATGGACTCTATAAACAGTCTGATGGTCTAGTGCCTAGGGGAAAGAGCTTCCACAATTCATTAGTAATAGAAATTAAATTACAGGTGAAATGTCAATGTTTCAAGACACAAACCTGAAGCTAGAAGGTAAATGGTAATGTTTCAGATCACTTCTCCCCCCTCAGTGATTTCTACCGAAAACGTGAGTGTCTGTGGTGCTGAATGTTCATTGGGTAAAGGCATGCTGCAGAGAGAGGTTTGTTCACATAGATCTCATTTGTGCTGTGGAGCAAGACATACCCAGCTTTTTTTTCTCTTTCCTGTTAAGCACAGAATACAACACTCCCACCAAGCAATACTCCTGAAAGCACAAATACAGACCTCAGACATTTTTCAGCTTCTTCAGGTAGTCTCCTCAGACATAACCTAAAGTTATTCTCCCACACTACTCAAAGATTACAAAAAGAGTGAGGGAGGTAAATTACAACTAGAAAATTTGAACTTGGAAGTGAATTCTCCTTGTACTGTGTCAGCTCTCACAGCCACAGAGAAATGCACACTTTATTACCTCTCCCAGCAGGAGCTGTAGTGAGTCAGATGCAGCAGGTATTATTGTTATGATGATGGGCCTCATCCTCATGCATTCAGCTGGGAGGCAAAGCAGCCTGTCTAAGATTACTGGAGTGCAGGAAGGGGAACAGCCTTATTATTTTAGGAGCTAGCTGCTTACCAAAAATTACTCCATATGGACTCATAACAAAGCAGCAAGTTATTTAGGGCTCAGATATTTAAGTCAACGCAAAGCTGTAGAAGGTCCAGGAAAAACAGTGAACTTAGCAGCCTGTTTTGTAAAGGTGTCTAGAAGCAGTATTCTGTTTACAACCTGAATGATGCAGCATCTTTTCTGATGAATTCTCTAAGACAGAATTTAATTACACAATTTTATTCCATTAACTTCTGTAGTAGGTACTTAACGATTCATCTCCTGATGAAATATGTAATTCTAAGTACAACTGTACCTACAATAATGATGCTCAAATTTAGGACAAGCTGATCTGGACACCAGAAGGGCAGAGGCAAGAGGCAGAAGTCATTTTACAGCAATGAATAGGTGCTCAGAAACCCCCATAAACACAATCCAAGACAGAGTGCATTGCAATTCAGACCTGTGAAGTAGCAAGCCCAGATACAGTTTTCTGAAATTTCTAAGTGGAGAAGTAACAAAAACATTAGGGGTTTCTTAGCATGAGATGACACATGTAAGTAGTAATAATTAGCTGTGTTTCCACAGTGCCTGCAGTATGACAATAGTAAAAAGACACTTCCTTCAGGAAGTCACAACCTAAGTAAATGACTTAGGTAAATCATAAGTAAGCAGGTAAAAGGGCAAAATTAAGAAACAACCTATAAAAAGACTGATAAATTATGTTTAAAATCTATATTGGCATCATCTGGGTTTAGCCCCTTTGTCATATTTTTCGTTGATTCAAGTGTAGAAAAGAATTGTGTTATCTTTTTTCGAAGACGACTTTCAAGGAAGGGAAGACAAAAGTCTGACAGACAGTACAGAGGGGAGAGTGTGCATGAGAATAACCAGAGCAAAGAGAACGTAATTGGTTTCACTGTGCTTCTGCAGTCATGTCAATGGAACAGTGTACATGTGTGCATCCTCGCAGAACTGATGCTAAGCTATAAGAGAGATTGTTATTTACTTACATCTCAGTACTATGCATCTGCCGTCAACAAGCTGAATCCCTCACTTCCTAATTTCCTTCATATGTTGGAGAGGATGATAAATATTTTACCCTTCTAAGATGTCAAGCAAAAAGAACTATCTTAATCAGTCTTTTACCATGGTGAGAAGAGCAGAAGATGCTTTATTCAGCATAGTTGCTGGCCTCTCTTCTCCCCTCCTCTCCAAATTGGGAGATGACTCCCAGGACTTCAGTCTCCTTCCGCTTTGAGACCCACATTTCATTTCACTTGGTGTGCATGAACCAGTCCTTTGGGGCAGGCCAGGAGAATGCCCAATCTTGTGACTGGGAGAAGTTACAGAGCAAAGAGGCACTGGAGAGCTGCAGATCGCTCCATTGTGGAGAGGTGTGTGAATCCCTTGTTTCTGAGAGCAAATGCCACCTGCATCACAAATTGTTTGTCTCTGCCACTCTACTTTGTTTTCATAATTTTTGACTCTTTCATAATTTTTGGACTCTTTGACTCTGTTTGGCCTTTTTCCTACCCATAACCTCTTGCCTATATTTTCCATTCTTAATCCAACATATTTATGTCTGCAGAAAGGAATGCATTGGTTTGTATGCCTGGACAGACGCCCCTTGAGCTGTGCTTCAGCACTCAATTCAGATCATGCTTCACCACATCAGTGATCAAGGACATCTTAAATGCTACAAAGATTAGGAGGGACTCTGGTAACCTCTTGTACAACATAAAGCATGGAATCTTACCTGGTAATATTTTACACCATTCACAATTTTTGATTGAACTACAGACTTTTCAGAACTCAATCAAAATCTCTGCCCTTTATGGTAGGTTTTCTGAAATTTCAAACAGTATTTGGTTTTCTACAAAATTACTTACAAACAGATCTAATTATGCATCTAAGATGACACCTGACCAGATGATGACATAAAAAAAAGAAAACATGTCAAACACAACCAAAAGTGTGCGTATTAGCAGCATGGAGGTATGCAGTTGACCCAACCACATTTCCTCTTTCATAATTCCTCTTTCTAATTCCTCTTTCATAGTGACTTTTTACATCTAAAATTTTACTCAAGCTGAAAACCAAAGCAGTGGAGCACTTCCATTCAGCCATAAACCTGCGGCAGCTCAATGAAAGTGGAAAATATCTAGCAAAGGTGTGTTAAGTTTTGTATCTCTTGAATATGAGATGGAATTTCTGGCTTTGTGCCTGTGTTCTGCTTTTTAAAAATCACCTCATGTGATAAGCGTGCTTGGGAAAGCACATCTACACCTCTAAGTGCATGCTTTCTCCAGAACTATTTATATACAGAGCTATAGCCTCTTGCTAAGATACTGTACTAAACATTGCCATACACCATAGTCCAGAAGACAATACTTCCTTAGGGTAGTTGGAAGCAGGCTGATTTTCTTTTCTATCAATCTAGTTGGCTCAAAAAATATTAACACTGTGTTAATAGCTACTTTTATCTTTGTTGTAGGTTAGTACAGTTTGGTTTTTTAGTTACAGAAGAATGTAGAATAATTCTCTAGGTCAGGACCTGGGAATTGCTTTAGAAAAGACAGGGACCTATCAGAGGGTTAGCTGGAATATTGGCATCTGTTCTAACCACTGAAAGTTGTTAGCTACGACTTTGGTAAGTACCATATAAAACCCCTTAATTCCTGTAGGTGGGTCCTTTTTCTTCTTTCCTTTGGCCAGAGAGAGACAGGTAACATCGAGTTGGACCTGCTGCTCCCCCCTTTTTGGGGGGAGCTGGCCTGAGGCCTGGCCAGATTCCATCGGCTCCCGGGTGAAGGTGGGGGGAAGGAGAGGTTGCTGTTTTGCAACAGCTACTTTCTTCAGACTTCTCTGGAGCAGGGAGAGATCTCTGCTGGGCTCTGATAAGAGCTATGGGCACCATTTGGGCTGAAGCCACCCCGATTTACACTGAGGAGTGGGCTGAGAAGCATTTATGATCCTGCCTGTTTTTTTGTGATTCCAGACTGCCCGGGTGCTCCAATCTCTGATGTTTCTGTGACTTCTTCCTCCCTCACCAGCGTAGCCTTGAACATCTAACACCACAAGCTACAGAGAGAGAGAGAGAAAGACTCCAAGCAGATTTAACCTTTTCCTGGCAACATGAAGCTTCCAGAGCTTGGCCCTTCTCTGAGAGAGTTAGAAAGGACAGAGTGAACATAAAGAAAAACAGCATGAAGTCAGTAGAGCAAGAGTGAAAAGACTATTGGGACAGAGGGTTAAAGAGTTGGTTGTTCCCTTCTTACTTGAGCCATGGAAATGAACTCTATATTTAGATCATTCCTTTAAATCATGGGAAAGATATGCATTTGGGGAGATGATTGTTTTAATTTGTGTGTGGATTTGAGCAAAGGTGTTTGTGATAGACTAAGTAATAATAATCCTATAAGATGCTTGAACAGAGATAGAGATGAGAAGCTCTCTGTGCCAGTGAAGAAGTGAGAAGATATCTCTGTACCTTGAAATGAAGAATCCTTTGCTTTAGAGTTATTCATCTTTAAAAAGTGACACCCCAGTATGCAGAAGTCTAAGACCCACGACCCATAAGCAGCTTGGGAAACTGCTCCTGGGAGGGTCACAAAGGCAGGTTTCCCCAGGCAGCTGTTTTTGTGATAGTTTAAAACCCACAAGAGAACTGTTCTAAGTTGTCAGTGAGATTCATGACTCTAAGAGATACTCTTCCCCTAAAGAATTAATGAAAGACTATTATCAGATAGTGAAACTGACTGAAAATTACAAGTTTTGTCTCTTTATGTTGTTTTGTAAGAAAGTGAACAGTTTGTAAGGGGAGGGAAGAGTGGTTTTGAAGTTTCATTCTGTTTTAGTTTTTTTCCAACTTTCTTTTTCCTATTCTTTTAGTGTATGTTAATAAACTATTTGTTAATTTTAAGGCTGAGCCTGCTTTATTTTTCTCCTAGTCTCTCTCCCACAGAAAGAGTAAGTACTAAAACTAGAATTTAGTGAACGTGAAACCACTACATAAGTAAATCTAAAAAATTGGGGAAGAGACTATTCTGAATGACTGAAAAGTAAGATAATTTGAGAACTGTCTAAATAGCATTGCTTGTGAGGGACAAACCCCTCACAAAACCACTGCTTGTGGAAGAATGCCATGGATGTGATGTAAACACACCACAACTTCAAGTTTACAATAGATTCTTCTTAAACAAGATTGTTTTAGCAAACAAATCACAAAAGCCCATTTTGTTATAGGACTATGACAGGTATTTGAGTAATCACAACAGAAGCAGAATTAGGCAATCTTATACCCAAGCTCACAGTGTACATACTGTACATAATCAGTCTGCCCCTGAGTGCAAGCTGACAAAAGTTCTTCTTTTGTCAATGTCAACAGGACAAGTCCATAGAAACCTCTGAGTACAGGGAGGTTGAAATGGCTGAAAAGTACCTTTGTGAGGAAGGCACGTGATACATTATTGTTCTTACTGGAAGCACTGACATGTCTGTATTATGTGACTTGTTGCCCACAGCTACTAAATTTCGACAGCTGAATTTGGAAAAGTTGCTTTGTGACAACTAGTCTCTATTAATGAGCTATTTATATCAGACAGAATGTGATCATTCAAGGTTGCTGGCATTCTGAATATTTTTACATGATAAGCTCTCATTAGCCTTTGAGAAGTTACATGTTTACATTGGGAAAACCACTGGTGTCTATCTTCCAAACCAACTTTGCTTCATTTTCACAACTGTTGCAGCAACCCACTCCCATGAAGTAACACTGCATGGGTGCTGCCACATGATGCTATAGGGATGCTAACACATCAAAAAGCACAAACCTGTAAATGAAATTCAATCTTGTTTAACAACTTGAGGAGATGAGACAGTTTTAATTTAATGTTGGCTTTAGCATTTTCATTGAGAATATTCTATTTAAATGTTTCCCTCTTTAGGGGATGGGGGTTATGGAGGAAACTAGGTCAGTTTTACCAAAGTGAAAAAACTGATCCGAATACTGATGCATTACTAAGCTGTCCTTAGGCAGTAGGAAAAAAACCAGCACGGGCCCGAGATATTGTTAAAATAAATTAAGTATAATCACTGCAGAGGTATAATTTAGGGTGAAATACTTTATAAAGGCTCAAGTTAAAGTGGAATTTTTTTTTTTTTTTTTTGGGTGTTTGTGTGTGTGTGTGTGTGTAAAATGGTGGTGTGCACCCTGCTCTGCCAGTATCTGTGGTGGTGCAAGAAAGCTGAGCCAAGTTTTGGTCCCTGAGCTCTTGCCATATGAAGCTGTGTCTGTCCAAGAAACAACCCAACAGGGGTTACAGAATCTCTTTCCTCCCTTATGTGTGAGCAGACCCATGTAGCAGATGTACCCAAAAATGCACACTGTCACATCCTCTGCACATATTGGGTGAGTCAATTGAAACACGCCTGGTATTGCTGTTAGGACACACAAGACCTCTGTGTGCCTCCTCCTTCCAATGCCAATTCTGTCTGGAGTCATCGCTGACACTCTGAAATCAATAGGAAGTTGCTTGACACCCTTTAAAGAATAAGAAAAATACTTTTATTTGCAAGTAAAAATTACTTATATGAGGAACAAGAAAAATATAATTGGATCATTTCATTTATTTCCTGTCTCTTACACACTCTTCTATATTCTGCTCTAAGTCAATGGGAACCGTGATCTGGCTTCTTTAAAACAGTGCTACAGGTGTTGCAGAAACCATATTCCTTGTAATCACTTAACCTTAGCAAAATACAGTCCTAAAAGTCCCTTTTGCTACTTCTACTGAAATATACCAGGATAAAAAGAAATAACCAATGTATGTGATTAGCTGATTCCCATAAGACTACTACAGCTTATAATTTAAAATTCTCTCTTAGACCTCGCTGCCAGTTCAGAAATACTTTTGAGTTCAGAAATACACTAATCATTAATAAACACTAATATCCTCCACTTTATCAGTAAGTCAGTGTATGCTATTGAGGCTGACATATGCAACAGCCATATTCCAAACTTTTAACAGATTTGTCAAAACCTTGCCAAAATGAGCACCTGGATGAAACATGACATCATCATGCAAGCTCATCTCAAATGTTCCTATCAAGCTGAGAAGGCAGGAAGAAGGAAGGAAACTACTGATGCTTCTTGCTTTAAATGACAACAAAATACAGCTAAAATAGAGTTTTTAAGAGTTTTACAATTTCTTTTCTTTTCTGAAGGCACAATTTAAAAAATGGAGATTGAGCAGAATTTCTCAAGAGTCTCATCAGTGACATCAGTTAAGTGGCAGCAGAGGGATACTGAGGCTCCATCAAGGCAAAAACAATGGTGCACTGGCTTCCAACAACCTGTCACTTATTAATATTACTCAGTAGTTAACCTTGCTGCTGACTGTTCTCAAGGGGAAGAAGAAGGCTTGAGATGAACTGCAGCAGAGGCTATTCTGTTTTTTTCTGAAGAATTTAATGTAAACAAATAGGATACTGCAACAACAAACTAAAATTATAATGCGAGCAAACAAAAAAGATGCTGAGATCCACCACATGTTCCACTGAAGTCACCCTCTGTAGCACATGCAACTGCAGCAGTGTGCCAAAATGAGAACATCACCTGAGCACCACTCAAGACAGTTTTAGTAAATATGATGCAGCCCCCCAGATAAACTGTAAGATGAGCAAGATAGTGTGATTGTTTTGATTGTCCTACATTGCAGGACTCTTGAAGCGCTAAAGTATTTATTTACCTGTTGTGAAAGGCACAGTTACACAAGCAGAGCATAAGTATGATTAGATATATAGCCATCAGCCAACTCTAAAAATTGATCTTTAATCAAAACCAGTGGAAGAAAGCACCCATTAAAGACCAATGATACAGTCTGGTCCCAGATTCTAGGGTACTCTATCTGTGAAATCTAGGTACTTAGGTCTATACAGCTAACAAAAAAAGTGACACCAGCAGCTGTTTTAAATCTCCTGCAGTGAACTCATGAAAGTGGTAGGGACTTAGTAATTGCACAGAGACAAAATAATGCCTTCTCTCAGATAATGCTTGGGCAGCTTGGTAAATTCATATACTTGCCATTAATGAAGGCCATCTGCTGAGTTACAAGGTAATAATTTCCAAAAGTTCTTATTCATGCCATCCAGGGCTTGAGAGCAACAGAGTAATCAATCAGTTATGGTAAAGTGGCAAATGAAACGTCATTGTTTTTCAAAATTGGAGTAATTTCTGATTATATTCACACTAAAAAATATCATATATTTTAACACAGTAGGGTAATTAAAAAAAGAAAAAATAAAGTTGTGTGTTCACTGCTAACTTAAGCTTTTCTGCTGAACTTCTGCAATGCCTAATCCAGCATGGTGGCAAGACAAAGAGCAGACAGCTCATCTTTAGAAAACTGATTTTTTATTATCTAATTAACATACATTACAAATCCTTCTCTTAACTCATCATTATGAGTACAGTACCTGCAACCAGGAGGCAAAATCATGTAAAACATGAATACATTACTACTGTGCCATACGAGTCAAGCTAAGTAATATCCTTTCCTATCAGTGATGGAAGTACTCATTTAGTGGAAACATATATCATTATTTTA
Organism: Hirundo rustica; assembly: GCF_015227805.2. Classification (NCBI taxonomy): domain Eukaryota; kingdom Metazoa; phylum Chordata; class Aves; order Passeriformes; family Hirundinidae; genus Hirundo; species Hirundo rustica. The sequence goes on from NC_053453.1 coordinate 40,569,786, forward strand.
TGTGGCTTTTCATTGCTGGGACAGTGGAAATGAAAAAGGGATGGAAAGGTACAGTAGGAAATTCTTGCAAATGCTACACAGCCACAGAATTCAGATAAACTGAACTGGTTTGGCTGACATTATAATCCACTCCAATATCTAAAAAAAGATAAAAAACCCATTACAATTAACATCCAGAAATACACACTTTATTGAAAAAGTTACAAATAAATCAATGCATAAACATGCAAATATCTGATTGAAATTGGTCAATTGGAACAACTCTGTATTTGCTACTTGCATGAGTCCTACTACTAAAGTAATGGTGCAGTGATTCTGAATAAGCTATTTCGATCACTAGAACAAGTTATAACAAGGTATCAGATTAGCCTAAGGAGAACTCTCCTTCCCAGCCAGTCTAATGAGGCATCATGCTAATACAATCATACTGCTTTTTGTGACCTGAGGTACAAATCTGAGCTGATAAATCTCCATCACTTTACTCCTATATGTTGTCCTATTGCCCTTTTGTTTACTAATTGCCTTATTAGTAAGTCTGACATATCACTTCTGCTCAACCTGACCAACAGTTCATTTTGCATGGGTAAATGTGACAGCAGGGGATCTTTACATGTCAGGCTGCCCACTGAGTCTTAACCAACAGTTCTGTGCTGTGAATTATAACAATAAGTCTTCTCAATACTTTTTTTTTTTTTTTTTTTTTTTTCCCCAAGCTTGCATTTTATAATTTAAGAACTTCAAAAGCTGGCCTTGCCCTGTGGAGATGACAGACTGACCAGAATTGTATTTCTTCTCCTGTAACAAATATGCAACTGCCAGAAAAAACAAAAAACAAGAAAGAAAGAAAGAAAGAAAGAAAGAAAGAAAGAAAGAAAGAAAGAAAGAAAGAAAGAAAGAAAGAAAGAAAGAAAGAAAGAAAGAAAGAAAGAAAGAAAGAAAGAAAGAAAGAAAGAAAGAGACATAAAGAAAGAAATCAAGAATAGACCAGACTCCAACTCCCACATCCCTCCCTCCTCACCATCCCTCCCTCCCTCCCATCACCGAAAAAATCCCTCCCCCCTCCCTCCCTCCCTCCCCCTTCCGCCTTCCCTCCTCCCCTTCCTTCCTTCCTTCCTTCCTTCTCCTTCCTTCCTTCCTTCCTCCTTCCTCCTTCCTTCCTTCTTCCTTCCCTTCCTTCCTTCCTACCTTCTCCTTCCCCCTTCCTTCCTTCTTCCCTTCCTCCTTCCTCCCCTCCCTCCCTTCCCTCCCTCCCTCCCTCCCTCCCTCCCTCCCTCCCCCTCCCTCCCCTCCCTCCCTCCCTCCCTCCCTCTCCCCCTCACCCTACCTCCCTCCAACACGACCCCCCCCAAAACCACCACCACCACCACCACCAAAACAAAACAAAAACAACAAACAAACAAACAAAAAAAACCCCCAACCAACCAACCAACCAACCAAAAACACACCAAAAAACCCCCAAACCTCATAAATACAGGGCAGAATTTGGACTCTGGGGCTTACCTTGATGCCAACTGAGAAAATTTGGCCTGGTACATCTCAATTTTTATAAGGCAGTGAAACACTGCTTTCAGATACTAGGTCAGGGATGTGGAGGAACAACATTATACTCCAAACTGAACAAACAAATGTTAAGGTTCTTGAAACACAATGAAAACAGGTATTCAAATGTAATGTACTCCTACATTAAATTCTTAAATTAATAATTGAATGAGAGAATTAATGAGGATTTTTGTCTGAGTCCAGATAATACCCAGATAGTTACATTCAGTACAGCCCTGTAAAAATGGAGTATACCACCACACTGGGACGTCTGAAGTGGATGAACGTCCAAGGGTTCCAGCCATCCTTCTGCTGTCACACATGGTATCACAGTATAATGATAAGCACAGTACGATCAGATTCAGTTTTCACCACCAAGCAGCCTTTTTCTGGACCCTTAATATTTGCAAAGACATACATCAGGGTTAATAATAGAAAGTGTGAGTGGGCAGCTTGAGGAAATGACCAGATAAGAACACATTGCAAATCAGCAGCACTGGGATTCTGGGCATTCAGATTGTTAAGGTATGGAAATGAAAATTATTAATTAAAGGAAATCATCCCAATATACTGACTAGGCTTATTAAATGATCCTACCCAATACATAATGAAGCCATGTTCTTAATACTATACAACATAAGCAAATATATCTCTAAAGTAACTAGGGAGAGTCAGGACCTCATTAAAAATATGACTTCTGCCATTGCCATTTTTATGCCTATTAGTCAACAGGGGTCTTTAAATGTCCAGGGCGCTATGTTTATGTTTTCTAGCAAGCTTAAAAAAGTTTTAAACTACTGAGGTGGGAACTGAACTATTTTCAAAGACAACATGCTTTCCCAATGATTAATTTCATACAAGATGGACAAGATTAGAGTAGTTTGTGTTGACTGATCCTCCTTTGTCAGTGACTGAATCCTACAGAATTGTTTTTCTGTGATGACGTGATATTCTGCTTGGAGTCATAACAATATAAAATAATGGTTTCTTTCGTGTGTCTGGTTGCCATACCACATTTTTATTTGATTAATTTTGGCATTGATTCATAGGTATTTCCTAGTCAGATCTTATTTCAAATAATATCCACACAGAAAAACTTTAGATTTAACCTTGAAATGGAAAATTGAGTAGCAAAGGCAAGCTGGGAGAAAAACAAAATACACATGAATATTATATATTTAACACACAGAAACAGAAATCAGGGAATCAGCCTTAAAGAATACTTTGCTCACCAGGAGATGAAAGTGGTTATCAAACTGTATTGTTATTCTCCTGCTGCTTTACCACCAATTATCAATTTTAGCAGTAAATGAAATTCACAGAAACTGTTAAGGCATGTCACATTTTCTTGTTGATGATCCACTGTGTTTTGCTCAGCTTTTTATTCTATCATCTGTGCCCACCGGTCTTTAGGCTTTTTTGCCAGACCAGAAACTCACCTTATCTTACAGTTCTTACAACTTCCGTTTGCTGACCTATAACAATTAAAAGTAACTTTATCAATTAGGTTGTCTCCATAGCTCAATTATGCATTCACTTTCACAGCCTGTCATTTATTCCAGTAACCCCCTGGAAATCAGATGACTATAACATAGCAACAGCTTTAAATAAACAGCAAAAACATTTAGAAGGGTAAAGGACTTAATGGTATAATGGACAAGATTTGTGCAAGTTTTATCAGATGACAAAGCTATAGAAAGCTAATTAATCTTCATGTAGCTAGGGAGCTTATAAAATAAGTTATTTTAAAACATAATTAATTTATTTTTTCCAAACTGACTTTTAGTGTGATCAGACTTTGGCTAACTTGTTTTCTGGTGTAGGGGTATTCAGGTGAAAAGGAATTATTGAGGCCATTATACACTTCAATTATTTCCATTATTTTCAGAGCTAATCCATATTCCTGCCTAGTGCCAGACAGAATATTTTAGTAGGTGACACTTATATTTAGCTAAGTGAGAACAATTAATCACCATTTCCTAACATAGCATCCTTGAAAAATGCTAAAGTACTTCTATTTAAATTTCATTCACTTAGTCACTTAAAAAAAAAAATTATTTCTACAGAATATTAGTGTAGGGATTAGAAATTTGATTTACTAAGTAGATTCCCATAAATACAATTAATTACAGCCATTAAGTAGTGTTACAGTGTGTTAATTTGGTTTATATTGTGTTTCATCTTCTATTGGGTTCTGTAATGTTTTTCTATTATATCCCCTGTTCAAACTGTATCACATGGTTTGTCCCTGCTCGGCCGCGCCCATCCCCCCACTGGAATATAATCCAACTCTGTCACTCCCACCTTATCCCTGATTGGGTAGTGGCTTGTCCCTGCCTCTAGGCCCTTCCCCCCTGGGAAAAATCCCTGGGAGAGGGAGGGGTGGTCTCTTTCACCTGGGAACGGGAACGAGGAAGGCCCTAGCTACTGGCTCTGGAATTGCTAAGGGGCTGGAACCCAAATAAAGCCTTGATTTTCCCCCGGAAAGAGCAGACTCTCTTTCCTTTTGCCATCGACGGTCATCTGGGTCTCTCAAAAGAACTCCCACAAGGTAGATTTCTACACATTAGATTGGAATGTATGTCATCTAATAACATATCTCATACTTTTAAAGGCTAATAGGTCATAGAAGTAACCTCCTGTTTCTGTAGTTAAAGAATTCCTACTTGTAGAAGGGACAAGTCACATTTAGTCAGTACAATGCATGTAGTGTTCCATCTTTGATCCTTTCACCTATACTCAGCCCAATGCTGAGTTTCTCTGGGACTTATTTTAACAACCAAACTCACTGGAGTGTTAAGTTTCCATAATTTCATAGACTGGAAAGTGAAAATTTTTATTTTCCAAAGTTTCTCAGTTATGGTTTTTATAGGAAAATAGTCAGCCTTAATCTCTTTTACTAGATTTTCAGATGAAAGAAAATAAGGCTCAGATCTTACACTATAGAATGAACATAGCACACTGCAGATCTGAATATCTGCATATATAAAAAAAGCAGTCTCTTTCAGAATTTGCATACTAACACAAAGCCTACCTCCTCATCCCATTTTGATTACTCCTACCTACAGCTCACACCCAGTCTGCTTCACTCCCACTTTTCTCATTATTTCCAACTGACTGCCATGCATTCTCTTATAATGTCAGCAACTTTTCTCCTCTAGTCTGTGTGGGGGCTAATAAAGAAAATTAAAATCTAGTCACCACACTCTCACATCTTGCACTAAGATAAGCACTTGGACAGAGCATTTGTAGTGAAATTTCTGTCTAGCCTTAGCTATCTCAAACACACTCAGAAAAATCTGTGCCGTTCAGAAAACTCCAGTGTACATGAAGGACATACAAGAAGGGGCATCCCGAATTAATGACACAACACAGCTCAGATACCCTCCCAGCCTCTGTTGCAGTGCTTAGAGATGGCTAACAATGTAATGTGACCAAAATATTCCAGACTTTTTTTTTTAATACAAAACCAATTATTTTCTATGTTTTTCAACAGCTCTTCAACTGGTAGGAAAAAAGAGAGTTATAGTCTAAATATTTGCCAAGGACTTAATGTAACTGAAAAGAGAAGTCACACGTTGAACAACCTTAAGTACTCACAATGTATATACGCCAATCTTCTCACTCTTCCTAAATGAAAAGATTTATTATTGAGACTTCTGTATTTGAAGATTTTTTTCTAAAAAAAAAGATTCACATGCATAGCAGTGAATGGTACAATTTTTTTGGGCATAGAAATTTTGTTTTGTTGCTAGCAATATATTAGAAGGATGGGTTATACACATTCTTAATAAGAAACACATTATCTTTGTTTATGAAATTTGAAAAACTGTTTATTCATCATCACTCAATTCTTGTGTAACAACTAGTTCCAGTCACATGCAGGTTTGTCTTTACACAATACTCTGTAAAGTCTTTTTGTGCCACTGAGATGATTTTGCCAAGATCTACTTTCAGTTGAACTGAGAATGCATTTTTCTAAGCCAGCTTCCTAGTTCTTAAATTCTGTGTTTGCTTCTGCTAAAATTGTTTTCCAGAGACTAATATAAATTTGTTAAGATTTCACTGACAATGCTGCAAAGATTCAAAGTTGCCTTTAACAAATGAAGTACCAGGCTCTGCTGTCTGAAGAAAACCCCAAACAATCACACAACTTTTCTATGCTCTGTGGATGCTTAAAGAAACATTTAGTTTGGTTAAACGAAAGGACTAGTCAGAATATCAGCTTTTAAGGGCACACAATGCCATTATTTATTGTCAGAGAACACTATTCCCTTTAAAAAGTCTTGAGAACTGCAATTTAATTAGGTGGAAGCCTCTCTCTGATTCTCACATTGAAGAATATATTCCATAAAACAAAGAGTGTGTTCCATTTTGCTTATCACACTAATGTCTGTTAATCTCTTTTTTCCTTTCAGCCACTCAATCAATCTGCTGCTGTTGCCTAGTTATCAGGAGCTCAATTTTGCTACCATTGAGGGAACATTATATTCCCCATTGATTTTAGCAGTGGAGGATTATTTCCAGGCAGCAGACAGATAAACAGAAGTTCTTACAGGTTTTCTACTAAAAAGATGTTGCCTTCATTAGGGCATTTAGAGCTGCTTCTGTTCGGCAGGCTAAGAGTCTCCTTGGTTTAGTAAGTAAAATATCTGACACAATGTTGTATTAAACCATGTTTTCTTTCTAATAAACTTCCAAGAGAAGCGTTTGTTTAACTGCTTTAAAGGTACTGCTTGTGTCCATGTAGAAGTGCAGTGCATTTTCTCTAGCTTGACTCCAAGAAAACAATTACTATTTATCTACTCTGGGGCAGAGCTTAGGAAGGCCCTGACCACAGCTGGCAGTGGAATGATCACAGTTCTTAGCTGTATGACAAGGATTTCTGATATGAGAAGCAAAGCCCACTGGGATCCAATCACTGACTTCCAAGGTAAGATTCCTGTCAGATCAGTTAACTTCAGCTTTGCCTCTTTTGGTTATCACTGCATTCTGATGTCATCAGCACCTCCCTATTACACACCTGAGCTCAAAGGACAGGTATTCAAACTTGTACTGACCCAAACTAGCACGACCCCATATCCCAGCCCAGTGCTGTACAGGTTACCACAGACCCTCAAACAACGCAAGCAGCATACTAAAGTACTAATTAATCATCCTTTCTCCTCAGCAAGGCTAACTGCCTCAGCCTCGATGTCTTGCTGACCCAACTGTTCTGTCTCTGCTTTTCAGTAACTTCAACATTCTGCACAGTAGCAGGCAGGTACAGACATATCTCACATCCATCATCCTTTATACAACGTAGCACCGAAAGGCAAATACGCTTCTCTTTATAGATGAGGCATGTTAGTCTGAGAAATAACTATAAATCTCAAATTCATACCTCTCTGATAGCTGTACAAAACTCACTCTGCAGCACCTTCTTTAGAGACTGTAGCTTGTGTACTGGTACTTCTCCAGATTCCTGCAGTTTCTCCAGTAACTCGATTGCTCTTGCAACATCTGAGTGGGGAAAACAAAAGGGATACGGATCAGTATAAACAGTGACTAATAGAGGACTAAAAATGGGCATGCTGACTTCCATTTTAAATTTAAAATCAGCTTTACCACCACATACCGTATTAATCTTGTGTAATACCAGACTTTTCTAGGCAACAACACTGCTGTTGAGAGATCCAAATCCTAAAGTATGGACAAACCATGCATTTACGTGTACAACATATAGAGAGAGGTTCAGCGCTAGCAGGAAACACTCTTTGGAACAAAGATACAAGTTCAAAGCGGCTAATCTGTACTAGAACTAAAATACTTCTTACTTTCTGCACAAGAGAAAATGGCACAAGAAAATCATAGGGTTTACTTTCAGAAAAACTGAAAAAACGAAACTGTCTTTATGTAAGCACCCTCAGGATGACAATGCCCAAGAAAAAAATATTTGATCTTTTCTTCTTAAAAATCTACAGATCATCTAATAAAGTTTTCTAGAGGCAGGTAAGGTCGGCTTTGGAAGACGGGAAGTCTACTAGAGAAGAGTAAATGTAAGGTTCTTGTCTAGCTCTCCAAAGACCTGATCTACTACACAAAATCCTTATGACCCATAGAAATACATGGAGAAGTACATGAAACAGTATTTTTGGTGGACTGACTTCTCCTTAAGCACCTGCATATTGTCAAGAGAAAGATGAAAGTGTCTCCAAAGAGCAGTCCAGAGGGCTCAAGCCATATTGAATGGTGAGTGGGATTCTGGTCCAGCTGAAAAGTACCAGTAACTTTACTCAGATTTTTTCTCTTTAACACTAGTTCCTAATTTACACAGCTATTACTAAAATACATTAAAAAAAGCCCACACCAACCCATTAGATGCCCAACAATCCTTTATGGCTGGGGACACAGAGGTGCAAGAAACAGTGTCTGATCTTATGAAGAGTAGCCTAGTCAAGCAAGGGACACACTGTCTTACATTAGGAGTGAGCTGAGCAAAACATATCCTGGTCAGTCTTCAGGATGACAGTTTAAACAGAGGGGATTTTAACCTCTGCCACTTAATGGCTGCCTTCCCGCTTTTCCTTTAAGTTTCCTGGTAGAGTTGAACCTGGCAATGCTGCCATCTTGACTTTGTGGCCATTTTCACATCTTGTATCTTTTGCAGAGCCACTCTGTAACACCACTCTGCTAAACATAGGTCTGTACTCCAGCGAAGAAATTAAAAAATGGATAGTATTAAATGATAAAACAGCATTTGAGGCATTTTAATTCTGTGTTTTAAATGCATAAAAAAACCCCCACCTCTCCCTTCCACCACACAACTCCAGAATTACTACAACATCTAGAAGCAACCTTATATAATTCTCCTTTCCAGTGACAAAGATCATACTGTTCATGACTGGGAGATTATGCTAATTGACACAGTTCTTACAATCCTTGTCTTGTAACTGAGCTATACTGACCAGATGTCTGATGCAACAAAGACATGAGAAATCTGGAAATAAAAAGAGACATGACAGTGGATGAGCTGCAATAGGAAAAAAATCATAAAAATAAATTCGAGTTTATAAGAAAAAAATTATTATTCACTGCATCAATGTTAGGAAAAAGAGAAGATGACATCTCAAAAAATTTACAATTTAATTAAGAGAGGCAGGCAACTAGTATCTACCTTCGAAGATTAACAAATACCTAAACAATTCTCAAGCTTTTTTAGAGGCATCTGCCAAAAGACAGTTCAAATCATGAGAAGAAGCATGGCAAAAAGCACAGTGTTTCTTTCAGAAGGATAGTTCCACTTAGTGGGCTGCATGGCAGAGCAGTCTTGGAACTCATAAACTTTCAGATGAAACTGACCTGACCCTGCATCCAACATCTGCATGTGAGCTTTTGCTCCAAGCAGCACTTCAGCTGTTACTGGGCTCCCAGGCCATGTTCCCAGATCACAGCTGTATCAAGCAAGATCCCTCTAAAACACATACTGAAGTGATGACCAGAAAGCTAAAAGGAGATCTGGGATAATAAGGCCATGGAAATCAAGAAAAAAATAGATTCTAGAGAGAAGAATATGACTGATAAGAGCTAATACATCAAAGAAGATGGTTTTAAGATGTTTTAATGAATAATAAAACACCCTGTGATACTGTCCTGCACGTGTGACACTATCCCTGTGTGTGTGACACTGTCCTGTGTGTGTGGCAATGTCCCTGTGTGTGACACTTTTAGCAAGAACCATTTCAAAAGAGCACAAAAGAATGACAAAACATTAAGTATCATAGAATTACAGAATCATTAAGGTTGGAAATGTAATATGAAAGCCTAACAAAATGTTTGATGTTCTCAGTAATAATAATGTTGTTACAATGAATTTTTTAACAAAGCTATTGAATGATTTGCCTTAGAATTTTTCTTCATCTGCCACACAAGACTTGTAGCTAGTTAAGTACAAAATCCTAGTTATTACTACTAGTACTCCCTAGTTATTACTACTAGTTGGTGCAAACTGATATATCAGACAGCACAAAGCAATTGTCTGAGTTATTCTGAAGAAGCTTCAACAGCCTACCATAATAGATTAGATAAAGTCTCTGTAATTCGTGTTGTACACAATAGCCATTGACATAATCTAAATCAGACTTGGGTCTTATCCAATCCAGTTCAGGTAAGTTTTGAACTGTTTTCACTTCTCACCAGCTACAGCTGTAAAAGGTAATGTCACAGATGGCAGACTGGTTGCTATTTTGCAGTTGTTTTGAAATGTCATCACCACACCTGAAAGTTCTCGGAAACAGCACATTTCTATAACCCTAAAATAAATTCTACTAAGTGAGAAATTTGTACTGATTGGAAGGAAACATAAAAACCTTTAGGCACATTAATCAATCTAAGAGAGTTAAGTACAGGTCTAAATATTTCCCTAGGGCATAGGTTGGACTCTAGTTTAACCACTCTTAAATTGATGAGTGTTACAATACAAATGATAAATTCATCTTCTGGCTGAAAAGTCTAGCATGGGTGTTTACTATGTAGTCTCATAGGAAAAACTGGGCACTAAGTTGTCATTTGCCAATACTAGATTACTTAACTTTCTGACTCAGAAGTGATTGGAGGAGAACAAAAGCAGAATATTCCCAAAGCATTCTGATTTTTTGCACCTCTAAATTCATCCAGTATGCTAAAATATATGAATGCTGATGCCCAAGTTCTTGCTTTGATTTATTATTCACCTATCCATTAACAATAAGCAGTCTTCTTTCTCTTGTCACTACTAGGCCCGTAGATCACTCAGTTTGGCAATGACTTGTGGGATATTGCTCACAGAAGAGAGAAGAGTATATAAATTACAGAAAGAAAATGAGGAATATGTTCAGGACCAAAGCTCTTGATTATGAGCTGATGCTTTGTCAGGAGTAAAATACAACAGTTTGCACAAAACAGATGACTTTGAGCAGGCTAAAAATGTAAAAAAAGTGAGTGAATAAAATATGACCTCATGAAATAGGCTGTATTTCTTTCCATTAATAACTTTGAAAGGGAATCTTTAGGACAGGTTAAAAAGTGAAATTTAGCAGTGCACAAGAGCTTAAGTGATGCACAGGCTATTTCCTGATGGTTCTCTCAAGGTGAGCTCCAGCTAAAACTGGACTAAGTGCTTGCTCAAAGAAGTGATATGACTGGTAATGAGTAACACTTTAAAGTTACATTAAATAAAACATACAGGGAATCTGCTCCTGTTGATGTCAATTAGAGAGCACTGTCATATGTTTGACAAATACTGCTAAGACAATTTTCTTGTCTCAAATCTACCTTTGATTACAAATCTGTAGTGGATTATGTAACCTAGAAATGTGTATTCTATTTCATCTGTTGAAGGCTGGTTTTTTGGGAGATGTTTTGTCTTTCTCTTGCTCCTCCAGGGGGGAAGTAGGAGGATGCCTCCTGATAATGGCCCAGCCATTAAATCCAGGTGGGGCAGTGTTTCTTATCTCTTTCACCACCCCTCCATCCTCCAGGGGGACATCTTCTGATAATGGGCCATTAGGGCCCACCAATGACGTGACACATTCCATCATCCCACTGTGAGCTGCTCCACACAGTGGGGGAGGAGCCAACTGTTCTTAGCTAGATAAAAACTCGGACTGAAGGACACAAGGGATCCTGTTTTTCCACTGGATTCCTGGAGGAAGACTGGACCCATCACACCACCACTGGATTTTCTACAGGACTATCTCTAATCCACAGAACCACATCTGTTACTCCAGGAGGGCTTATCTGGACTGCTTCCAACACCCTGACCACCAGGGTGCCAGGTTGTATGCCTGACTCTGTCAGCGTATTTTCCAGGATCCTTGTTTGCGTCCTTGCTTGGTGTTTTTTGTTTGTTTGTTTGTTTGTTTTTGTTTGTTTGTTTTTGTACTACTACATTTATATTTTCCTTTTTATTTTTAATACTTCTAGTAAAGAACTGTTACTCCTATTTCCCATATCTTTGCCTGAAAGCCCCTAATTGCAAAATTACACTAATTGGAGGGAAGGGAGTTTACATTCTCTATTCCAAGGGAGGCTCTAGTTTCCCCTGGCAGACAACTGTCTTTCAAAACCAAGACAAAATCTAACTAGTTTTGCTTGCAAATGCTATTACCAAGGATTTGTTCTTAAATACCATTTTCTTACATACTTGTGAAAAGAGCAAATGGATGAAAAGAGTGTGTGTGTGTACTACATGGATATATGTTTAAAAAAATACTGGAATTATGTTAAAATGAGTTAAGTTCTATTTAAATGAAATATCCTTACTTTTTTTCTCTGTGTATTTCCTTTGTCCTCTCTTGAAGCAAAGATACTGATTTTTGAAAAGGATTGTTTTGCCTAGTCTCAAACATTTTTCAAAATATGAACTTCATTACACTAACATGAAACTTGTGCTGATGTGGTTATCATCATTTCCCCCATTCATATCCCACAAACTGGTAGGAATTGACTGATGATGTAAGTAGAAATTATTCCTTTGTATTCTATGATACATACATCTTTTAAAAGGAATATGCCCCTTATTAAATCCAACTCTCAGCACACTTAATTTTTTTTTCCTCATAGATATGCAGAATTCCTCTCTCTCCCATTCTGTTTAACATTCATTTCTCTTCTTCTCATCTTCATGCTTGCCTACAGCCTTTCAGGAAATAATACTCTTTCAGTGTGGTGGGTCACATTATCAGTGGAACACAGAGAAGGCAGAGGGCTGTGGGTGGGTGGAATGTATTTTATCAAGTGCACTCATCAGAAGAAAAGCATGACTCTCAGAAAAAAAAAAAAAATCCTCATTTCAAGTGTTCCTTCTGTATTTTCATTTGAATGACGTTCCACTTGCACTGCTAGCAGGACACAAGCAGATTACTATACAAACCCTTGGATAAACCACTAGAAGTAGCAGGATACCATACTGCAATACAAGTGGAACACTGTATATACATCATGTACACATATAGATATACAGCTGGGTGCAGTTGAAGAAAAAGGTCATCTGGCTTAGTTATCTCTTTTGTTGTGTTATATATGGTTTTCACTTGCTGCCTTTTATTCAAGTGAGCCCTTTAGACTGATCTGTTTTATTTGCTAGACATTTAAAAAGCAAATGCTTTTTTTTTTAAAAAAAAAAACAAAACACAGTTTTTACAACTTGAAACCAAATTATGAATCCACAGAATGAATCTTGGCTGGTCTGAACTTGGTGCTCTTTCACATTACCACTAAAATTGAGTAGACCAGGCTTCAGCATTCTCTGAAAGTTGTCGGGGCTGAGGTTTTACTCTGGTAGATTTTGTACAGGGTTTATGTTTGTTTCAGTTTAGCCAGGTTGAAAATTATTGGGAAAAATATAGCTAATTATTTTAGCATGCTAAATGTGTACCATTTAATACCTGAGTGACTCTTGAAAAAAGAAGGTGCGCACGTGTTTTATACTGCAAAATGATCTACCAAGGTAAGTGTCTATTTAACCTTCCTTTTTTTTGTGCTAGTCTATGAGAGAATTGGTCTGCAATCTTTAAAATAAATATATTATCCTCTGACTTAAGAGAATATTAGGCAGTTAAGAGTGGCTGCAATGCGATGTAATATCAGTTTGGGTCAAAACAGTGATCACACAGAAACACAGTGTTTCTTTACTCCGGTAAGTACTCTAGAATTAAGTAGTTGGGTTGTTCCCAAAACCAAAATATGGTGACCTCTTGTATTATCAAGGTGTTAGAGAACAGGTTTCTCATCTTCTTGAAGGTCTTTCTATGCCTCATTCCTGTTAATTCTGGAGATACGCTGACTACTAGGAAAAGTAAATGTGCTGCATAAACACCAGCCTTTGATACCTCTATGAAGTAAAACATCACTACGAATTGACAGCAAGAATACTCAGTAAGTCTCTAAAATATTCACTAGCTTCACCATGGCACTACAGAATAACAGTCCTGGAAATTTACAAGTTCTGTTCTGTTGTGCCTGAAGACCTTTAATCAGGCTGAAGGTGAAGAATTTGCATGATGTGACAGGTTCCTGTAATTGCCAGTAGTTCTTCATTCCTCTAATACCTGCATTCCGGTTTAGTTATTCCTTTAAGCTCATGAGAATACATTCCAGAATCCTTAATGTTATTCTGTCAACTTTTTATCGTAATTCCACAGGCTTACACAGGATGATTTATTATATTTAGCAATCTTCTCCAAACACTATCTAATGACAGCAGGTAATCAATGGTTGGGAAATCAAAATTCAGTGGTGATTAGGAAAGTTCATTCATAATTCATAGCCAACAGTCCTAGTACATTGCATCAACATATTTATGTGACTTCATGGTTAAAATACCAGCTTTGGAAAAATTTCAGTGTCTTTCTCTGGAAAATGTTCTGTATTACTAGAGTTCTGCTGTCAGCCACTGGTTTATACAACATGGCAAGTCGTATTCTTGCAATACCAGACTGTCCAATATGCTTCCATTCATCTTTTTGGTACCTCACTATCAGCACAGTGCTCTCCTAAATTCAGATGTCCTTCCATTAACCTAATATATTTTAGTAGTCTAATCTGGAGAGTTCAGAAATGTTGAGGGAAAGAGCAGCCTTTTTTCTCATTTAAATTGGTATGTTTGTCTTGCTCCAAATTTCATGCTAATCAGTAAGCGTAAAGATGTACTCACCATTGTAAATCACACTTGATGTACAGGGAGCAATGAGCTAAAACTGTTACAAAACAGCAATGTTATTTAACACTTCATAGTATGCATCTGTAAGGTGTATTCAAATTAATAAGAATAAGCAAGATTAGGCATGAATAACACTACCAATGCTTTCACACTGGTTTAGATGATACGGGTAGCAGTTGTAGGTTTAATGCATTGTCACTTTACAGTCCTGTGGTTGAACTTCCTATGAATACATTAAAAATAACAAAGAACAACCATGCAGAGCGCTCTCATGACTCATCTTGTGCTGAGGGTTTCAGCTGCCACACTTTTGATGTAGACATGGACAGCTCAGTGGCTCACCCTCAACTGTTGTTTCAGTCAATGAGGAAGAACAGACACTTTGAGGCTACAATTCATCTGACCTACTTCACATGAAATGAATCATACTCTGTAGTGCCTTGTCCCTTTGCTGACTATAAAGGAAGACTAGATTATTACCTCAGATGTAAATGCCTGCATCCTACATATCAGACATCTACATCAGTATGATGAAACCCACTCTTACTTCCAGATATACAGAGAAAGACTCATGCAAATTTATCTCCATGCAGTCCAGGAGACATCATACCTCAAAAGACTTACACTTGACAAGAGAAGTGTCATTATAAGGCAGGCCAGTGTGGTTTTGATTTAAAGCTTTTTAAAATGCCTTAACTAATTATTTTATGGATTTCTTTCTTCTTCTCAACGTATGAGAAAAAATCAGGAACTCATGAGCTTTAACTGAGTGTATGCCCCTCTGTCTCCTTTTGCCTGATATGAGATGACTGCCCTCAACAGTCCAGTTAATGGTATATCCCCATGAGTTTCTAATTACATTCCCCCAATGCCTGGGGCAGGCTCATTTTCTCTGGCTACTCATCAGACTTTGTTTTAGCCTAGATGTTTGAGCTGCACTCAGATTCTGTTTGGCTCTAGCTTCTCAGGCACACCAGAGGCATCCAAGTTCTCTGCTTCAGTCCATTTCTCAGACACAGAGCCTGTGACACAACTGTTGCACAGCCCAGGACCAGTGTTATATACCATGAGTTTTTCCAGCAACTTTGGCAGCAGCACCTGAACAAGACAGGCTGGTCTGAGATGTTTTGCAAAATAACTTACAGAAAGGACATGGTTTATTTGCAGGGAAAGCAGTACCATCTGTGATCACAGACAGCAAGCTGTCTTGAGACCCCTCAATACAACATCCTCAACACCACAAAAGCCATTCAGTGCTCTCTTCAGATATTTCAATCACTTTGGCTGGTTTGGGCAAAACCGGAAATGCTGGCATTTCAGGAAAACTCCCCCTGAATACTCTGCTTAGCTCATTCAAATATAACATTCAAAAAGTTCCCTTAAATGAACAAAATATGCTCTCTGTGTTCTCTGAACCTTATGATGTTGAGTGTCTTAAGTAATCTTGCCCCGCTTCTTACTCTACTAAGTTTTGACTAGTGATTTCTGTTCTTATCCTCAGCTGAGGATTTTTGTAACCTTAACCTAGCGTGAAGGCCAACTGTGAGTACTATTTCCTTTACTTTGGTCAATCTTCTTAGCATATTCATTACAGTACATAGATAGAAGAAGTACCAATTTTTTCCTTGCAGCCTTCACTGAACTAATGCAAGTCACAGAATCATCTTTGTCAGCAATTTCGGATTTGATTTGCTTGTGCATGGGTGAGATTGATCTGTAGAGTATCTAGAAATATTAAGATTTCAACAGTTACTTAGAGAAAGTGTCACAGTACTGTCACATTTCCAGTGCTGATTTTTAAATAAATAATAATGAATCATAGAACAGTAAAGCAAAAATTAATGGATAATTCAGGATAATTTCAATAAGATGAGTTTCACTGGCTTAATTCAAGGCCTGAAGAGCAATAGTGCAACTTAAATTTTCAAAGATGAGCATTGAAAATTAACCTTAAAGCCTAATAATTTTTAAGCACTGATATAATCTTTCCTCTTCCAAATTATTAGTTTCATTGCAATTTCTAAAGCAATCAGGATGAGGAGGTGCACAAAAACAAGTTTGAAAATTTTCACCAGAAGATTTTGCCATTTATGAGAAAGATGAAGTTACAGCTACAACAAATATTTACATTTAACATCACCCACTTCTTTGTACAGAAGACACCGAACATAGCACCAGTATAAAAACAAGATACCAAATTATCCTTTAAGAGAAAATATCAAAACATAAAGCTGAAAATGCAATGAACAGATCATTGAAAATGATGGTATTTTCTAATGCAGTACTTACAACAAAATCTCATTATTTTTTCCCCCTAAATTAGCTGTAGAGAAGAGAGAAAGGAAGGTAAAATTCCTTTTTTAAAAGGCAAAATTTCTTCCCTTTGTATGTAGTTTTTACTTTATAATATTTCATCATACTGCTCTTTATGATCATAACTATGATTTACAGTTAGCCACTCACTGATGAATAGAACCGTTGAGACATGATTTTGATCTTTTCTTTTTGACTAGGTACAGTTGGCTACAAATATGTTACAAAAAGACAACAGTTTTGGGGTTTTTTTTAAAGTTTATTTTGAATTCAAATAAGTATATATTATTTATATGAGGATTATACAAGCATTTATGATTTAACACTCATTTCTTGCAGGAAGCAGAGTACTGTGTAGTTTCTGACTTTGTGTTATTTAAATACTCAATCCTTCTGAAAGTATTTATTTTAAAAATAGAGATTGCAGGTGTTTAAAGCAGTTATTTACCTACACAGGTTTTAATTTAATAAAACTAGGTAGAAACACTAATTAATGTAGGGGTTTTAGTGTAAACACTAATTAATGTAGGGGTTTTAGTGTTAATATTTTTGTGGGAGGGAGAGATTAGGAGAAAAATAAACAAAGCAGGCTTAAGCTTAAAAATGAACAAAACCCCATAGTTTTATTAACATATATTAAAAGACTGAGAAAAGAAAAAAAAAGTTGAGAAACAAGAAAAACTTAGACTAAATGAAACTTCAAAAACACACTTCTTTCTTCTTACAAACTATTAACTTTCTGATTGAACAACATAGAAAGACACAACTTAGGATTTTCAGTCAGTTTCACTACTTAGACATAACTACACATTATTTTAGGAGAAGAGTCCTTCTAAGATCTTTTATGAAGATGTTGCTACAAGACAAAAGGGTCTTACACATCTGCTGCCACCCAGAGTTTTCGCAGACTGTGATGTTCTATCTGCAGAGCTTCTCAGTTTATCTGGGGTATTATTTACAAACACTTCTTCTGATCTAAAATTATCATTGTCTCAAAAGGCTGAGACCTCCTTTTTGACTCAGGAGCGGGGGTTTTAAAGTTCTCAAATAAGTCTCTATTACACCAGTCCTTAATTTTGATTAGAATAGCATTCTACCCAAATAATATGAAGATGCTGCAGCTGCACAGAACAGTTCATTTCTTCATAATTTACCCTAGAAGAGTCCGGTTAAAAATGTCCACTTCTTCAATCCTATTCCAATATTATCAGTTCTTTCACTTCTCATCTAACTGACTTCATGCAGTGTCTGTTCCATGTACTTTCTGTTTTCTTCTTTCTCTCAAGGAAGAATTGTGCTTTAAAAGTTCCATATTGCTAAGAAAGGGTTAAATTTTTTGCCCGGGCTTGCAAAAGCCACCGTGCACGCGCTGGGCTGGCTGGTAGAAGAAACCAGCAAATGCAATTTTTTCCACCCCTCGGTCTCATCCAGGGCGGTCCAGCTCGGAGCTATCACTAACCTCATGGCCGATCACCGAAGCAAGAGAGTGAGCCGTCAGCTGCAGAAAAGTTTTAAATGTTCCTTCCAACATCGCACTGACAGTTCTCATTGGTCAACTTAGCTGTCAATATCCCAGCCTGCTTTCTGATAGGTCCTTGTCCTCCTCCCCCCAACCTACGCCATGGTTAGGGCAAGGAAAAACATTTTACATTTCTCTATATCTAGAAAACAAAACTGTGCTAACCTAGATAACAGGACATGTGAAATTATGTTCTGTCTGACTTCTTGAAACTGTGAAATAACAAAAAAATATCCTTTGAAGGAAAGGTATAACTTGCTGAGAAATTCGGTATGGTGAATACACCCAGTCTTAATGAATTAAGTCCCTACAAGTTGAACTATGTGAAAACAAGGAAACTGCCTGCTGCCTTCTGTAGCAATAAATATCAGGTAAAGTGATGCCTTGAAAACTTCACCAGCCTCTCTGTCTCTTGATCACATTGCTTGGTCTTGTTGGATCAGTTCTGCATCAGCAGACACCACTCACAATGCTGGCATGAAGCTCCTTTAAACAGCAAACAAAAGCACTCTGGACACTTGGCTGTAATGGCAAATGTAAATACTTTAGAGGTTCTGCTCCCAGATTAAAAATAAAATAAAGGGTTGATACAGTAACATAACCTGAGGACTCGGATAGAATATTTACTGTTGTAAATAACCTCAAGTCAGTGAAATACTTGAAAATTTGACTAAACTAGAAGCAGAAAACTGAAATTATTACAAGGAATAAGCTAGCATGAACATAAAAAAACCAAAACAGAAAACAGAAGTAAAAACAACACACTTTTTCTCTTAGCTAAAATCCATTCTCTTGCTCCCTTGCCTAAGCAAAATCAAGTATTTATACACACTATGCAAGCATCACAAAACAAAACTATTGGCCATATGGGCAACCTCATGCCTTTGCCACACTGCTACTTCAAGAGTGATTTTAGTCTGCATCACAGAGATTTTTGCTGACAGGGAAGAAGACAGGAAGAGGGGGAACAAAAAAGGACCCAACAGGTGTCTCACAAAGGGAGGTAGGGTTAACTTAGGAATGCTGATTCTCCTTCACAACAGGCGCTGTATTTGAGCCAAAGCAGTAACTCTCACTTTTTTCCTGCTCATATGTCATTACTAGAGTCTCCCGCTGCCACCCCTCAGTTCTTATTTCTCCAGCTAATCTTAGCCTTAAA
Source organism: Hirundo rustica (assembly GCF_015227805.2). Classification (NCBI taxonomy): domain Eukaryota; kingdom Metazoa; phylum Chordata; class Aves; order Passeriformes; family Hirundinidae; genus Hirundo; species Hirundo rustica. The sequence continues at coordinate 40,588,995 of NC_053453.1, forward strand.
TCTCTTCATGTGATTACCAGAAAGATGAAAAAGGTGGCTGTGGGCTACTGGCAAGTGTACATAGTGGCAATACAAATTGTCACTTGAAGTCTAGAATCAAAATTTTATCTTCTATTTTTCTACATGGTATGAGAGTCTAATGAGATAACAGTGAAAATATGTAATTTGTGCAAAACAACAGCTGCAACACAATTAATTACATACATACTAAAGTTTAGCATTTTATTTGTAGGTTTAGGTAATGAGAGTTAATATTCTGTCTTAAATTTTAGCAGATTTAACAACACTGCTTTTTGCAGATTGAATCCCTCTGGTTCTTGGTAACATCCTAGTCATTTCTCAGGAGAGGAAAAAAATCCTGTTCTTTCAAAGTGTGTAGGTGAAAACTGGCAACAGCAAGAAGAAAGTGATATATATAAAATCCTTTGTTAATAAATCACTGCAAAACGAGGTAGTACACATTCGCTGCTGGCAGATTTCAACAACCGATCACTGTTAGCTTTCAACTTTGAAACAAATATGATCGAAGAAAGCTGTGACTGTTGCATTGCTGCAGCAAGTTACAAACAAAACCTTGAAACAGAAAACCCATGTGAAACAGAGGGCTCACTGTCACCTTTGCAGTTCTGTTGCTTGGTGTCCTATATGTTGAATGATCCCAAGATTCGAAACAGGAGTACTAATACTCCTCTCAGGTTGCAGCTTGATTTTCCAAGGTATCTACCTAAGATGTGAGAGGCACATACTTTCACATAGTTGTACCAGTAGGACGCAAAAGGTGATGTATAGGAACCCCATAGCTATTACTATCATGTTACAAGTCTGTCAGGCTAGAGAGAAGATCAGACATACAATCATCAATTTTTCCAAAGACTGCTTCATAGATTTGAAAGACACCACACTCTCTCAAATTTCTCTGGTCTGTCCCTGTATAACAAATAACAGCTATATTATCTTCTTGCTACAGTGCTGATTCAGTAAGTACTGTTTCACAAAAACACAGCTGCCAAGTCTATTGAAAACTGAAGAGATGGTGACATACCCATTTCTGAGGGCTAGGACTGCTGCTGATGGCAAACAGTTATCCACCTAATCTGCTTCAAGTACATCCTTCCCCAATGCTTAACTGATTGTAGAGGAATTGATTCCTTAAAATCTAGGAGATTTACTTTTTCAGAAGACATACTTAAAATAGAAAATTAAAGAGCTAGTGGATGTGGAGGATTAGTGATTAAACATGGGCTTTTACTAAAAAGAACTAGTAAAATGTAACTTTGGTTCAGGAGAAATAAATTAAGAGCCTATTTTCAGTGAAACTCTTTCTTCTACAATTATCCCTGTTTGAATGGAAACAAAATCAATGCTTTGATGCTGTGTATTCATGGATTCATTGTTTCATCTTCTAAAAAATAAAGAACAATCATCCTCTGATCTCTTCTTGACATATGGCATTCTAATCAAGATTTTTTAATCTCTTTTTTCTAATCAAGATTTTTAAATCTCTTTTTTCTGATAATTATTAGTAAAGTAGCAGTAGGGTAATAACACATTACGAGAAGCTATGTGCATTTCCTGGTAGCTTAGCTAAGCTGCATTTGAGAAATTTGAAGTTTATTTAACCACTTCCTTTTGGACACTGGTAAAACAAGTTCTCAAATATATACATACATCTCCCTCTTTATTTAATATCTCTAAGATCCAAGCTTGTGGTTTATACTCAGGAAAACACTGTTATTATATGTAAATATGTGCATATGTAAAAATTACCAATCAAATCTTCTCATCTGAATACAGATTTAGCAGTAGAATGTTTCTCATTGTCCTAGGTTACAATGTAAGATGTGCCCAAAGTATGTATTCTATCACCATCTACATGAGCTGTTGAAACTAAGGTTGGGCAGTGTTTCTCTCGCCCTCTCCCTCCAGACTATCTTCTGTTAATGGACCATCAATGCCCTGCTGCATGATGCATAGGTAACTCCCTCCGGGAGCTATCTCTGTTTAATGGGCAATCAAGGACCCATTGCAAGACTGATAAAATGATATCAGCCCATTGTGAGATGCTCCACCCAGGGGGAGGAGCCAAGCATTCCTACCTGGATATAATCTGGGATTTGGGACAGCACAGGCAGCCTTACCCACTGGACTCCCAGAGGACAAGAGCTACCAGACCTTTCTGCGGGAACACTGTTTCAACAAGACCACTTCATCCGGACTACTACCACCACGTTGCCAGGGTGTATTCTGACTCTGTCAGTGATCTTTTTTACTACTGCATGTGTTTTATTTTATCTTACATTTTTTTCTCTCCTATTAAATTGTTTTTTCTGACTTGGAGTCTCTCGCTGGTTTTGCCTTCAAGCCAGCACACTCATTCCAAGGCTGATTCTTCAGCAAATGTCTCAAAAGAAAATTAAGTTGACTGAGATTAACTTTTCAAATGCCTGGATTTATACATACATGTACAGTTCACAGCACATTAGTAAATATTACTTTTAAAAATGTCAAAAATGCATCACATAAAACAAGTGTTTTGTGCCTTTTCATATGATGGAAGGCAGACTTACAAATTTAGTTATGTGTTTCAAAACACTATCTGACTTAGCTTGGTCTCCTCTTAAATCCTTTGTCATTATTTATGCTTCTAACGAGTAACTGGAATTAATCATTTTACTTAATTCATATTTCAAATTCTACTGCATTACCTTCAAGAACAGTATTTTATATTCAAATAACACAGGTCAGACAAAATATTGCACTTATATTTTTTACACGTGCATGATGTTCGGCTGTGTTAGGAGAAATGGTCATGTACATGTCCTGAAACAGTGAACTCAAAGGACAATCTTCTGCAAAAAGCTGATGACTTCATTTGTTACATTTTTCAAAAAACTTTATTTCTGGTAACATCATCAGAGAAGTCCAACAAAAGCAGTAGGATGGAATTAAGAAAATTGTTTATTTACAATTACATGAGAAGATTAATATCTTTTCCTGAAGTTATAAAAATGTCTCTCAGACATCAGGGTGAAACTGAAATATATGCGACCTAGCATAGGGATGTTATTTAGAAAATAAATTCTTCATTTTCAACAGTATCTCTAAATAGAGAGTATACACTTACAACATAGGAATAGTATCCCTCATGCCTTCTAATCACTAATATTCTTGCAATCTGTGGCAAATGGTGAATCCTGCAACTGTGCAGGCTCTTGTCATAGCAGGTGCTCTTAGAGGGGTCAAAACCAGGATACATTGGAGTTCAACGTATCATTTTCCTCTAGGAGGATAAATCCAGGTAGACTAAAATGATTAATTCTCTGTTACAATGTCTAAAGAACATTTTCATCCAGGGAGAACAGGAAGAATTCAAGGTCCCTGCACTGCCATTGGTTTTGCAGGTGCCTTGCAAACCTGTCCTGACAGCACATCCATCTTCTGCAGAGTCTGTCTTCTAATTAGTTACATGTTTCTGAAGAAAAAATGACCGAGAATTTAGGGTTTTCTCCCTCTACACTTCACAAAGGTGACTTAAAAGCAGCCCTGAATTTTGTAGAAGATGTTTCAAAAGATCTGTCTCCATACAGGTCCAGCTCCCAATTTCCATGTCACCATGCATCACCCTGGGCTGAAGGACAAGGCCCTATCTACAACGGGAAGCCCAGCCTAAAAGATGTGCTCCTGTGGGTGCCCAGCTGCCTCAGGCATATCCCACATTGCACAGAGCTTCCATCTGTCCCAGAACCTCTTCAGGTGGGGATTTTACAGAGACATTTAAGCTGGACATGTGTTAAATTTTAAACCCATGCATTTTTACACCACTCATGAACGTCAGAGGTGACATGTGTTTGTTTCCATGACATGACAGAGGGTATTTGCTTCCATTCTTACTCTAGAATTCCAGGTGGCACAGCTGAACTAACTAGATTAACTCATCTAGCTAACCAAAGCTTCGATGGCACAGATCCTCATAAAGCATCCCAGTCAACACCCACAAACCACTGTCTCAATCCACTTACCTTAAACCATCCTTTCAGAAAAATGTATTTTTTAAAAAATCAAATATATGGTAACATATTGATATAAAAACCCCAAAATATTTTAGCTGGAAACTAGAATTGTCACTTTTTTTCCCCTGTCCCTACAAACAATAGCCTTTTTTTTCTTGAAGGAATGAATTTGGTTATTTATACATCCATCAAGAGGAGAAATGTTAGACTTGAAGTGTGTGGCACTTGGAGAAGGATTTTTCAATTTTAGCATGCTAGGCTGAAGAGCAAGAGAAGACATCCCCATGACAGACAGGCAGCCAGGCGGGCAACAACACATCACTTAGCACTGCTCCACAGGGCTTCACCCTGTGCGAAACAGATCTGGGTTTATGCTGCTCCCCTGTCAAGGACTGTATTTCACACTTGATGAATCTGATTTTCTCTTCCTGATGAGTAGTTTTATCTTTTTCTCCAAGATAATATACATTATAATAATATATGCACAGTCTAATGCAATTTATGTTGGATACAATTTCTGTTTTATACATATATGTGGGCACAGATGTGGAAAAAATTCCCAATTATGTAGGCTATGAGAAGAAAAATGACAAGAAGAGATGAAGAGAAAGGAAATAAGAGTATTCTAGCAAGTACCCATGTATATTAATGGTCAGGTGCCATCTACTACCACATCTGAAGTTTGTCTAACAGCTGATGGCAATTCCAAACCCACTGATATTATTATTTATTGTCACTGAATACGGTGCTTTATAATGGATCTTCAGGAAGTTTTGGGACACCTACTCCACTAGAAAAATATTTGCTTGAATAAGTAAAAAAAACAGAACTCAGTTATACATTACAGCCAAACAGCAAGAAATCTTTCCATTTCCAGGGATGTATTTGAAATCAAGAGAAATTTGTTCACAAATAACCAATAGCTAGGACCTTGTAATGAAACTTCACAGGGATTAACATATCAGCACTGTAAATTCAGTCTATTCAAATTTCTTCTTTTACCCTCAGTCACATTATGAAGTGAAACCATCAGTGACATGAATAGTAACTACACAGGGAAAAACATAGTAGGACATGGATTATTAACAAAGGCAGTTGAAAACCCCCCTTCATATGAAAAGATATTCCCTTGTTCTTGATCAGAAGGTAATCTTTGTATACGTTAATTGTGTATCTTCAAAAACAAAACCACACCCTTTTAAAGCTGCCATTTTCATGATCCCATTCAGAGGAACTAGGACGGAGATTTTGCAGCAGTTTGAGAAAAATACATGGTCAGTTTTCTTTTGGAGCAGATTTTCACCTTGCAAGGAAGAATACAAGCAAATTTTGAACTAAGAGAGTTGTGGGAGATTAGGGACAGGCGGTCGGAAGATATCGCGCTGTACAGGCAGACAGAACCCCTCCCTCAACTCTTAGTTGGTTAGTGTCCTTGATAAGGTAAGCAATACCTAACATGTAACGTAAGCAGACGGATGTGATGTAGCAAACAGAGGTTTTATAACTCCATGTAACCAGTTAATAAACGCCATTAGCCATCCACCACACTGGTGTCTGTGAGCTAATGGACCGAGCAGCCTGGGTGTGGCTGCCGTGTCGTTCCTGAACCAGGTCGCTACACCTCAGCGGAGGTAGCAAGTGGTGCCGAAAACCCGGGAGTCGCCCGGGAGAACGGGAGTCGCCTGGACGGGTGAACGACGGCCGAGCGGCTGGTCCAGCTCGGCGGGAGGGACGCCTCCGGACCCACGCAGAGGATGGAAGCTCTCGTGAAGGTCGTTTCTCAGATTCATAAGCAGTGGGGAATTGATTGTAAAGCAAAAGATTTTACCCTCGCAGTGACGAGGCTTTTGCAACTTAGTATTATTGATCGTCCGGTGGATATCCTCCACCCAGATGTTTGGGATCAATGTACTAAAGCTCTTGCCGAAGACACAATGTCTTCCAGCTCAGGGAAAAATCTTAAAGCATGGGGAAGGGTCGTAAAATCTTTACAGAAGGCGTTGCAGGAACAAGACACCTGCAGAGCTGCGCGAAATTGTTTAAAGGTTTCCCCCCAATTAGGTATCGCAGCAGCAACGCAAACTTTCTCAGAGGGAACTGTTGTTGAGAATTTTCAGAATGTAAAAGAATGTACTCTGAATGTTAGTGATAATGCTCAGAGTGTTGATGAAGTCGGTTTGGCTGAATGTATGGGCTCGGGCTCAGAAGGTCAAGAGCTTGCTTCGAGGCCCCCGGGCTCAAGGCCGCTCACTGAAGAGATAAAACAGATGCAGTCATTTTACAACGGTCTAGCTGAAGAAGCTAGGAATGCTGAAAAAGCGGGGGAGGGACCTCCACCGTATGCGCCTCAAGATAGCGCTGAAAACAAAGAGAGCTCGTTTGCTAATGCGGGGGCGCGCAAGCAGAAAAAGGGAAGAGAGCGCAAAGAGAGAGCTGAAGCCAATCTTTGCCAAAAAGCGCGTTTTTCTAAGGCAAGAAGCTCCCACAGCAGGAGGCGGGGGGAGCGCAGGTGCAGGAGGCCCAGGGGGAAGGAGTGGCTCAGCCCTGAGGGAAAGGGGCGGGGGCCAAGAGGGAAGGAGCGGCCCAGCCCTGAGGGAAAGGGGCCGGGTCGGAGCCCGACCAAAATGCTCCAGAGCCCGGAAGCAGCCAGTCAGTCGACTTCCGGCTCTGAACCGGACTCTAGCTGGGACTGGGACAGCCAGTCCTCTGCTGCCGGCTCTGACTCCGGCTCTGACAAAGAAGAAGTAACAGTATATAAAATCAGTAACAACAATGTTTCTACTTGGGCTGAGGGGAAGTCAGAACAAACTCCCCTCACAGACTGGAAGAAGACAAAAATGGCATGCTTTAAATGCAGCCAGGCATTTAAATTGGGCAAACGTGCAAATTATTAGACTCCCACCTTCAGTGCCCCAGTCATTCAAACCCTATCAGAATCTCGCAGCACGCAGACAAAAGAGGGAAGCCACATCTGGCACCTCCTCCTCATCCCGTCCTTTAGCTATCTACCAAAAACCTAAGTCAGATCCTTACAATCTGTTTCTTAGTGTGTTAAATGCTACCTTTTTGTCATTGAACCAATCCAATCCGAACTTTACAAATTCATGCTGGTTATGTTATAATGCAGAACCTCCTTTTTATGAGGGTGTCGCCCTTGATGCTCCTTTTGAATACTCTGCAGCAAACAATCCACACAACTGTAAGTGGGACACACCCCGGAGAGAAATTACCCTGAGTCAAGTCACAGGCCGAGGCAAATGCTTTGGCAGTGTAACCGTAGCAAAGCAGATGGGAAATATCTGTACTGAGTTCATCCAACGTAGCCAAAAGTGGGCAGCTCCGTTCCTATCAGGAATGTGGGTCTGTCAACAAATCGGAATAACTCCCTGTGTGTACCTTAGTAAATTCAATAACCTTGCTGACTTTTGTGTCCAAGTTCTGATTGTTCCTAGAGTCCTGTATCACCAAGAAGAAGAAATGTATCACTTTTTAGAAGAAACCATCCTGCTCCGCAAAAGAGAAGTAATGACAGGTATAACCATTGCAATGCTCCTTGGCCTAGGAGCCACTGGCACAGCCACAGGTGTTTCAGCTCTCGTGACCCAACATCAAAGACTTTCTCAGCTGCAAATGACAATTGACGAAGACTTACTGAGAATTGAAAAATCCATCTCCTCTCTGGAAAGATCTATCTCCTCGCTTTTGGAAGTTGTCTTGCAAAACAGGCGAGGACTGGACCTCTTGCTTATGCAGCAAGGAGGCCTGTGTGCTGCCTTGAGAGAAGAATGCTGTTTTTATGCAGACCACACCGGAGTCGTGCGAGACTCCATGGCCGAACTGAGAGAAAGACTGGCCCAGAGAAAGAGAGAGAGAGAGGCCCAACAAGGATGGTTCGAGTCATGGTTCAATCAGTCCCCATGGCTAGCCACCCTTGTTCCCACATTAATAGGCCCTCTCACCATGATACTCCTGACATTGATTTTTGGGCCTTGCATTTTGAACAAGTTAGTGTCGTTTGTTAGAAGACGTTTAAACAAAGTTGACATCCTATTTGTCGAACGCATGCAATTATCGTGAAGTGTGTTTGTTACTAACATTTTATATTATTTTTGTATCCTATTATACTAACTTTAACAGCTTTTGTATTTTTATGACATTTATACTTTTATAACATTTATACTTTTATACTTTTATACTTTTTTATTTAGTCATGAGAGGGGGGGGAAATGTGGGAGATTAGGGACAGGCGGTCGGAAGATATCGCGCTGTACGGGCAGACAGAACCCCTCCCTCAACTCTTAGTTGGTTAGTGTCCTTGATAAGGTAAGAAATACCTAACATGTAACGTAAGCAGACGGATGTGATGTAGCAAACAGAGGTTTTATAACTCCATGTAACCAGTTAATAAACGCCATTAGCCGTCCACCACACTGGTGTCTGTGAGCTAATGGACCGAGCAGCCTGGGTGTGGCTGCCATGTCATTCCTGAACCAGGTCGCTACACCTCAGCGGAGGTAGCAGAGAGTGTTTATGAAAAACATGTCAGACATTTAGTCAAATAAAAAAGTTCAGATAGAGAGGAACATATATAATGCATAACTAGAAAGATACCTCCTTCAATCTTCAGGCCTCCATATGACCACTCCTTAAAGGTGTGCCAAGGGAAGCACAGAAATCTATTCCCTTCTAACATATTTCCAGGAGAGTAATGGTACTTGTAGAAAATGCTTTCATCAGACTGTGCTCAAACAGTCTGTGTCCAACCCACAATAAGCTTGCTTTAATTTCTCATTGCTTAGAACGTGTACCTGCAGTACACAGGAACTCACAGGAGGTCTTCACATAACCATGAGGAGGCTAAACTGGCTGGGGGAGATGACACTGCACTTGCAGAAAAACAGAACATTGCTGCTGGATCTGTATGCAGCATTTGAGACAATGTCAGGCTGGTGAGGTGCTGACAGTCACCGGACAGCCGAAGAACCTGGGATTAGAGGAGGAAATTGGGTTGCTGAAGAGTGAAAATGGATAAAGATTAAGGGCAACACACAGAGAAATGGAGTTAACTGCAGCAGGGCTTTGAGAAGAGCAAGGCAACAGAAGGCAGATTGTGAGGGAAATCTGGGGCTCTGGATAATGAAGAGAAAGGCAGCTACTGTTCATGGGGTAATGGGGTAGGCTGAAGCAATGGCTCTGTGGAAGACAAAGGCAGTAAGATGTGATGAGAGGTATGCCAATACAAAAAAAGACTATTGGAAAATGCCAACTAACTGCAACCGGAGTTGTCTGTAACCAGTGTCAACAAAATTCTTATTGAAGATATACCTGGAGAAGAAGTGAAAAGTAACTGCATAGGTGTTTTTAAATATTTATCTTTTGGATTGAAGTGACCATTTAGGGTTTTTTAATGGAGGTAAACTAAGCTGGGAATGTACTTCAAAATCCATAACCTTGAACATAAAACAAAATTTAAAAAAAAAAAAATCCCAAATTTGCTTTTTTTTTGCTTGTCATTTTATTGAAGACATTACTGTAACTTTATCCCAACCTGAAACAAGCTATAGCTCCTTACACCTTGAAGGTTTAAGCTTTCAATCTGCCTGGAAAATTCCACCAGTTAGCTCTGATGGACACTAGGGATTACTGATGGGGTGCCCTCGGAAGTGGTACCACTCCTTTCTACAATGCCTTAGGTTTCCTTCCTGAAACAGTTGCTGATTTCTTCCCCTCTGCCCAACAGAGCACCACGCAAAGGTCAGGCAAAAGCCTTAGAGATTAAATTGCCAGTGACTGAAATTTTCATTATTTTGTGAACTTGTTCTACATATTAAAGAGCCCTAACGGAACCTGCACACATTTGTGCAGGCAGAAAGGCACATGATGGAATTAAGGAAATTAATTCCTGTGCTTTGGACTGAAGTAATCTTCCAGAATATAACTGGCTTTCAATCATTTACACACCCCATGCCCTTCACCTTTAAATGGTAATTCATTTTACCATACAGGTTTCGAATGCCATTTACATGAGGCTTTAAGTAAGCTCCCATCTACGTACTAGAATACAGTCAATATATTTTGTCCAGGAGGAGACCATGTCAGAGTGTAATTCAGATTTCTAACATATATATCTTATGATGTTTTACCATGTCAGTGACCAGAACAAGGAAAAATGCAGAACACATCCTGGACAGAGATCAGAAAGCAATTCCCCCAGAAAAACAAGGGTAATAATACCACCTCCCCTGAAACTCTCCCTATTTTCTTGCTGTGCTGAGCTCCCTGTGGGACATGGTGAAATGGATATGAGGATACAAGACTTTTCAGTGCTATGCCTAGATCGCAGCAGAGAAGCGCAAGGCATAGTGACAGTAAACATGGCTCATCTGCTTTAACCAAAGCAACAGGAATCTAAAAAAACTCACTATGTAGAACTTTCCCTCTCCCAAGACTGTGAAAGAAAAACTACAGAGGAAATATTTGGAAGCACTGGCTCGGTCTAGTTGCTTCTGCAGTTGCTTCAGCCCATCCTCTACAGGTGACACAGCAGCATATTACAAGTGATGAACTGTACCCCTCTGACAAAATGGCTTTCTGCAGGCCAGATGTGCTGTTTAAATCTATTTCCTCTTGCCTGTGTTTTTGTTTTGCACATCACATCCTATCATTCTGTGATGTTTTATCTCACTCACACTAATACCAGCCATGGCTGACAACCAGGGAGACTGTAATATTGGCATGTCTGCCAAATGGTTAGGCATATCCTGGACACAAACAGATGCTTATATTTAAATTAGGACTAATTTGCATTTTTGTGTATTGTGGAATTTTTACAAATTTTTTACATAGTTTTACAAAAGGGGATGTATAATTCTGAAATAGTAGTATTCCTTCGAAAAGTCAGGTTTCCTAAAGGATTGCCATCTGTTCAACCCTTTGCCAGAAAGTAGATTTGTCATGCTTACTAAAAACAGTATTAGGGTGAAACTGCAGATTACAGAGTGGATTTCTGAGCAGTTTAATTTAAAGTGCAGCCTAACATTTTGCTATTTCAGTAAAAAGAACTTCAGCTTCTCCCTTTCTACTAATGCTGGAATCTAAGCCCAGCAAATGGTCCTTGAAGTACTCTGTGGGCTGCTGTGCCCTCCACTAGGTTCTTGAAAAGGTGCCTACCTCTCCTTTATCATTTTGAAACTGAGTTTGTGTTTAATTTGCATAGGATTCACAGGAAAAAAAAAGTCTCCATCTTACTTCAACAACCTATCTTCACCCTTTGGGAAAAAAAACCACAAACAAAAAATCAAACATTTAAGACAGCAAGGCACTGGCCTCAATTATGCTTTCAAGAGTAAAAGACTTATAGGGACTGGGAGCCTCTTGGAGCCTCTGGATTCAAGTAAGGAAGAAGGACACCTTGGCAATTCAGAATGCCGTACTGGGAGGTGATGGACCACCACCCGATGGAGCGGCAGGAGCAAAGTCGCTCTCCCTTGTAACCCACAGAAATCTAATGAGGTTTCTGGTGAACCGTGTTATGGGAACAACTGCACTGCAAGGGAGAGAGGTTCAATTTTTACAGCCTGAAGGCAAAAGTTGGACTGTAAACTTCAGGATTTCAGCACCCTCTTACACTACCTATACAAGGTTGCTGACACAAGCCTCAAGGCTACCCAAACAACAACGCTCTCCCTTCCCGGACCGAGCAGCTCTCTACGGGAACACGCAGAATCGTCCTTCTGCATGCAAACGGATAAGTTGCAGTCACGGATCCATTCCCCGCACATCCCCGCGCAAGTCCCCAAAACGCCGCAGTGTGCCGGCAAACGACGCTCTCGTCGAGAGGTTCGGGCTCCCGACTCGTTGCCGGAACGGCGCTGCCCCGCCACCGAGCATCCCCCGCCGAGCCACCTGGGGGGGTGGCGACGCGGGGCCTCGGCGCCGATCCACGGCGGGGGGCGCCACGCGGGAGCCCCGCAGGGCGGAGACGGCGGAGCGTAACCGAGGAGCATCTCCACACCGGAGCGCTGACCGCCGCGGCACCGTCCTGCGCCCGCGTCCTGCGCCCGCGGCACCGCCGCGCTGCCGGCGGAGGGATATCTGCCCCATCCCGGCCTCTGCCCCCACAAAGTTTTATCCCCTCCGCTTCAGACCTCTACCTTCTCCCGCCGCCCACCTGAGCCCCGCGGGGAGGCGCGTCCCCGCTGCCCGCCACCACCGCCAGCCCCGGGCACTGCGGAGCCGGAGCGCCGCCATGGCAGCGCCCGCCGCGCTGGAGCTGCGGGGGAGACCCGGCGCTTGCCGCGGTGGCCCCCGGGCAGGGCGGCCGGGGAGGCGCAGCCGGGGAGCGGCGGCAGCCGCGCTTACCTCTGTCCAACATGAGAGGCTGGACCGCCGTCAGTGTCGCCATGTCTGCGGCGGGGCTGGAGCCGGAGTGACGCGCGGCTCCGGCACCGGCCTGGAGCGCGGGGAAGGGCGGGGAGGAGGCTGGCAGGGAGAGGGGGCGGAGGAGAAGGGTGGCTCCGTGGGAGGAGGAGGCGAGTGGGGCGGAGAAGGTGCCCAAGGGTGGGCGGCTCATCGCGCACGGGCCGCCGCGATGCTGCGGGCGCAGAGCGGCCCGGCGCGGCCCGGCGCGGGCTGCCGGCATCGCTGCGCTGTCGGAGCCGAGCTTGGCGAGCGGCCCCCGCCTCACCGCGCTCGCCTTTCGGCAGAGACCAGGAAGCGTGGAGATCGCAGCAGCCGGGCCGTGCGCGGGGGGCGGTTCGCTGCCGGTCCCGCCGCCCCGGGGTGCCGCAGCCGCCGGCGGAGGAAGAGAGAGGGGTGAGGGCGGGAGCTCCGCAGCGCCGCGGGGCGGGGAGGACCGGTGGGGCCGAATCCGGCGGCCCGGCCTCGCCGCGGGCGGTGGGCCGGACCGGGCCTGGGCAGCGGCATGGGGAGCGGTGTGCCTGGGTGAGGCCCTGCTCCGAAGGCTGTCTGCGGAGGGGGGTGCGGGTGGGAAGGAAATCGGTGTGTGGAGCCGGGAGAAGCGGTTCCTGGCGTTGTGCAGGGGGATGGATTAAGGGACATATGGTGTAGCCAACCTTTTAGATGGACCAAGGCATCGGCCTCATCCGTCCAGCCATCACTTCTTTGATAGGTGCTATGTGCGGCCGGCCATCCTTAAGGAAGCCAGCACGCACAGCAGCTCTCCACCGCGAGGAGTTTGTCACAGACGCAGCTCCTGTAGGTCAGCTGCAGCTTGTATGAACACGGAGGCCTCTCTTAAAGACCTTCCACAAAGGTGGAATTTCACTGAGTCCTGCGAGGTTTGTCGGCCGCCTTCTGGTTTTTCTACGTTTATCGTCCACAAGAAGAGAAAGGAACATGGTCAACCGCCATCCAAGAAAAGTGTGGTAGTGTAGCAGAGGTCCACTGAGTTTCTGCTGCCTTCTCTTTGGTGGATAATGGTGTAGAGAAATAAATGAGTGAAGAATGGTGTATTTTTTAACTATTTCCCTGTGTAGCACCTGTGCACCTTAGGCTCGTTAGGAATGCTGGGATAAAGGGCAAGATGGTATTCTTCTCCTCCCCCACTCTTTTTTTCACAGAGAACTTGAAAGTACAGCAGTTCAAGGCTGCATATGAATAAAAGGTTTCAGCTGCAAGAGTATTTAGGCACTAGTATAGAGCATTAGGGAAACTGTGGAAAAATTGCCATTAAATTTTTCAAAACAGATTAAAAATACATTTTGCTGTTTTAAAATTAGAGGAGTTTAAAAAATGTATATATGAACCACTCACTTCTGATAAACTGAATTCAGGCCAAATTTATTTAATTAAAAATAATCATTAGTGTATTTGGTTATCTTGGCAAGAAAATGTTTCAATTAGCTAAAATATCAAAAGCTGAGAAATAGTTCCTGGTAAATAGTTTTTAAAATCAAAATTAACATCAGGATTGTTATTATGCAAATTTTATGTACTTGCGTAGCAACTGGGTTGACGTAAAGTGTAATAGATCCTCTTAAAGTAGTCACATTATTCATATTAGATTCATAGTCCCAAATGGAGAAGAAATAAACATTTGGAGCTATAACAATCTAATGTGGCAACATTCAAACTGTTATGACATTTAAAAAAACTTGATTAAAGATACAGAACTGTGTTCAAATAAAATTAAGAGCAAGATGCCAATAAATTAGCCTACCGAGTTGCTTTCCATATTGGACTTCATAACCCTCAGACTGGCTTTCTTAGAGTGCTATCTTGCAAACACATTTTGAAGCAAAATGCTATCTAACAGTAACTTCTCTGCCGATAAATATGTAGCATTAATGCCAAGAGCAGGGTGCCTATGGAAAGCAATAAAGTTCTTCTGGAGGGTTATTTTTTATCTGCTGCTGGTCAGGTTTTGTGTGCTTCAGGGACATGGATAAGAGAGTTGAATAGAAGTATTACTGCACTCAAGAAAGATGAAAAGCAGCATTTGCTGAAATTAAACATTTTCTAATCAGCATTAGAAATACAGTTAGTATATATGTTAGTTCCCAAGTATATGTATCGTATATGTATAGTTAGTTATATGTATGTTATGCTATGTTAGTATATGTATAGTTAGTTCCCAAGAATGTTAAAGACCTAGATGAGGAATACTTTAAGCGGCTGAACCTTTGCAGAAAATTGCAGAAGTACAGCTGAAATTAGCAACTGGAGAAAAGAGGTGGAATGAGGCAGTAGCTCTTGCTCTGCTAATTCTCAGGAGTAATGGAGGACACTAATAGTGAAAGTTAGTAGTCAAAAAAAAAAAAAAAGTACCAGCCAGCCTGCTGTCATGGAAGATATATCTTTTTGGACAGAAACAGCAGGTCTGACACTGAGTCTTTTTGTTTCCTTGGGCTGTATAGGAGGTTTTGGTTCAATATTGCATGCTGTTTACTGAACCGATGAAATTTGACTGAATTAACACATTTTGTATCTGCTGTGTGGACTATAAATGAACAGTTGTCTAACAGTCAGTGGTCAAGTGCCAGTGAACAAGGCTGTTGCTAGTATGCTGCCTGTAGATTTTTTGTGGCTAAACAAAATTTGAGCAAAATTTAGCTTTTTTTTTCAAATACCCAAAATATGGTCATAAAGGCTTCTATGGTTATGCTTTTAGATAACACAGATTTGATAATACAAAATCAAAAAATTGCCTGAAAGTGGGTAAACCATGAAAGATGGTGGCCAGAGAAGCTGAGTAAGGACCTGGGCAACCTGTTCTTCCTGTGACACTAGCCTGGCTTTAAGCAAGAGGTTAGACTGTATATTTTTCAGATCCTTTTCAGCATAAATAATTCTATGATTCTCTAGTAAACTGTTTAAATTACTAAAAAGACTTATCTAAATAGCTGGATTCAATTGTTAGATTTTAAAAAATAATGCATTTTAATCCTGCTGCAAGTAAACAATGTAGAATGCAATGGTTAATTCAGGACTGGAGAATGTTTTTGGTAGGGATATTCTTATGTTGCCCATTCAGTGTAAGTTCTTTTTGGGATGTTGCCAAAAGGACAACACAGTCCTTGAATATATAAATGAAGAATGGCAAACACAAATAGGGAAATGATCTTTCTTCTGTATGTAGCATCATAAAGCAACTGACTGGAATACTGTGTCCAGATGTGATGTTTGCCTTTCAAGATAGAAAATCAGTTTTGACATGAGGTTGAAGGACCTTAAACAAAGTTTGTCGAAGAAGAGAGATAAGAAGGAAATTAATCACTGTATGTGTGAAGAGGCACAATATTGGAGGGATTTAAAGTCTTTAAATTTATAGTCTTATGACATAAAGTCATTCCCATGACTGGAAGTTTAATGAACACAACCTTGAGTAAGCTGTGATGTTCTAGCTATTAGGTAATAGGGATCAGTTACTTGTGATTGCTTGAAATCTTAACAAAAATCAGAGGTCTTTATAAATGGCTTGCTTTGATCTAACTTCTAAAGAAAATACAATGGCGATGGTATTCAGGAGGTTAGATGAGATAATGAGTATGATCTTTACTTTCGTGAATGTTATGACCCTTTGTCTTCCCTCAAGAATTGATGCTACATGGGCCAAAGAATTATTTCTATGCAGCACAGTGCAGTGCAATGTGGAAAAACCCAGCACCACTCTGAATGCACTCAGTGGCTGCCAGAGTCGCACATCTAAGCTTTGCATGGGATAATTCATAGAATCATGCAATGATTTTGTATTGTAAAGGGCCTTAAAAATTATCTAGTTCCACTTGCCTGCCATGGTGAGGGTAATCTTCCAGTAAAACAGGTTGTTTAAAGCTCCATCCACCCTAGTCTTGAACACTTCCAGAGATGGAGCATCCACATTTCTGGGCAACTTTTTCCAGTGTCTGACTATCCTCATAGTGACAAAATTTTTTCTAATATCTAATCTAAACCTTCCCTTTTTCAGTTTGTGCCTTGCACTTCAGCACATCTAAAAGCAAAGATTGCAAGAGTGTTGTAATGTGTTGTGGATACTCAGAAGACTGAGGATTTTTGTCATCACTCAATTTGCTTTCTGAGTAGCGTTTTGTGTTTAAAGGGGAAAGAAACCTTCCATTTTAAAAAATTCCATAGGTTATTTTCCATGCACTTTCCATGACAGAACTTGTTATTTGAGAAATTCGATGGCTTAACAACAGTTTGTTTATTGGGCAAAGACCTGCATTGGCTACTCATAAGAAATGTGATTTAGTGCTTTCTGAGAGCTATACACGTTTCTCACAAGTACAGTTCATTTTGTCCCAGGAAAGCCATGTCATCTCAAATAACAAACACTTCAGGTGAGCTGGATGCACAGCTACCATGGACGCACAGCTATGTATAGTTCAGTATTTTTCTACTGTACTACCCTGTACCTGCAGGACTCATTTTACATTCTAATACTGTGTAATGGATTACTTTTTGTAGATTGTGCAATTACTGGTTGTTTGTTTTTTTGTTTTTTTTTTTCCCCAAACACTGAAATCAATTTGGCCTTTTTTTTCCCCAGTTTTGCTAAAGATTTAATTGAAGTTGACAACAGGGAGAACAGGGTCAAGCCGTGCCAAAATTCACCTTGGGCTACGTTGAAATTCAGGTGGAGGGTCTGCTTTTTCTGGTGGGTTTCCACTTAGGATCTATAGAATCCTGTAAGTGGACATAGCCTCTTAAAAAATTATTACTGCAAAAGCTAAGAGAAGCAAACCTGCTGCTGGTAGGCCTACATTTGCTAAGTTGGAGAAAGTGGGTTGTGCCTTGGTGTGCCATGGTCTCCCCTTTCTTTTAGGCAGGAAAGCAATTTAAAAGCAGTTATAAATCAGACCTTCAATCTATTATTACCTTTGGATACACATGAAATCTGAAACCTGAATCCCTTTTTTACTCCAGTGTTACTTATTTTGTCTGTTTTTAGAAGGAGATTATGACTTTGTCAGTAATGAGGACCTTTGAAAAAAGTGCAAATTATCGTTTGTGCAACTGCAGACATCTTCAGTTAGTTAGTTTAATGCAAATAAAAGCTTCACTTGCAAGCACTGTAGCAATAGTGAAAACATGCCCATAGTGAATGAATTCACATAGGCTTTTTAGTTATTTGAACAACCAAGCTAAAGTATTGATTTGCTCTCCTCAGAGACCAGCACAATGAATTATTCACCTATGCTCTTTGTCCAGTCTGTTAATATAAATTTTGGATAGAATTTTTGGATCAATGTGATTTCTTAACAAGAAGCTTTTGAATGGGAAAATCCTCAATCCAACAAATAAATAGACTTGTCCAAAGAAATATGTTTATTGATTGTGTTTCACTAGGTTTCTCACTGTTTCCTTCAAAACCTCCCTATATATGGAATGACAGATAAAGAATATGTGGTTGTGAAATAGATACTTACCTTTAAAAAATGTAAAACTACAGAACATGTAATTTTAAAAAATTTTAGAATTATCAGTGATTTATAGTGATAGTTACCAGAAGGTGCATAGTCAACTATGAAGTAAGAAAAAAAAGGAAGTGCAAAGACAAACTACACTTGCACAAAATTGCCACAGCTAATTAATTTGGGAGCATGAACAGTGCAACAGATAACATTATGTATCATAGATATTATCTATCATATATTATATCTGTCTTGTATTTCCTGAAACTTAATCCTGTGTTAATTTTCTTGGGAGATCAGTGACATTATGATATGCATATGAAAATGGGTGGGACATTGATTGCAAGGAGATATTGTAATTAAGACTGATTTTAGTATACTCTATAAGTACCTTTTTGAAGTTATAAAAATTAAAATATGTTTAAGAAGCCCTTTTGGGATCTAGAGTGCATTTTCATATTTTAATTGGGAAGTGCAGAAAAGCAAGCTGCTTCCAAAGATGATGCACGTACAGCCATATGAGTTTGGAGAGGTTTAGGCTGGATATCAGGAAAAAGATTTTCACCCAGAAGGTGGTTGGAACAGGCTGGAACAGCCTCCCCAGGGCAGTGGTCACAGCACCAAGGCTGATAGAGTTCAAGAAGTGTTTGGCAACACTCTGGGGTACATGTGTGACTCTTGGGGTGTCCTGTGCAGGGCCAGAGTTGGACTCGGTGGTCCTGAAAGGTCCCTTCCACCTCAGCACATTCTATGATTCATTCTACTGCTCACTTGCCAAGTTGCTCTTGTTCCTTCATCTGCATCCCAGAGGCAAAAACAGCTTCAGGACCTGGGTGGGTTTTAGATGCATACAGATGCTGATGCAACTGTGTGTAGTCCCAGTAAACTTGTTTGCCTAGAGGCAGTTTGAAGTCTTAGTTCCTGAGCTAGAGAGTCTGCAAGACTAGTCTGGCAAACATCTGGGCAACTCTATCTTTACTGTCATTGCAGTCAATTACTGTGAGAACATGTGCCTGAGTCAGTTCAGAATCTAATTAAATGACATATACAATATTTTCTTCCTGGAAGGCCTTCAGAAAAGTATGTATGCATTTAAGGTTCTTGACTAATTTTTTTGAGAACTTACTTTTAATATTCAGAAGAACACTTCCTCTTGGCAGTACACTACAGCCTTGGAGAGGGATTTTTCACAAGGGCATGTCATGACAGGACAAGGGAGAATGGCTTCAGCCCAAAGGAAGGCAAGTTTAGAGTAGCTATATGGAAGAATTTCTTTACTTTGAAGGTGGTGAGCCACTGGCAATGGTTGCCCTGAAAAGCTGTAGCTGCTCCATCCCTAAGAGTGTTCAAGGCCAGGCTAGGTGGGGTTTTGAGCAATCTGATCTAGTAGGAGGTGTCCCTGCCCATGCCAGGGGGGTGGGGGTGGGAACCAGATGAAATAAAGGTCCCTTTCAACTCATACTGTTCCATAATTCTATGATTCTATACTAACTAACAATATTATCCAACACATGCTGTTCATCTGCTCACAGCCCTGATAACATAATTCTGTGAAGATGAATTTACTCTTCATTCACATTCAAAGCCATCAGCTTTGCTTTCAAGTTGACCCACGTTCTTTTCTAGGCCGGAGACCAAATAAATTCTCAGTTTTTTTCACTGTAATGACTGCAGCACTGTAAAACATTTATAATCTAACTTTTAAAAGAAAAACTATTTGAAGAAATAGACAGTACTGTTGGGGTTAACACACAGGTCATAGGGGTCTTCTACCCTGGTTTCTCCACAGCCACTGATGATGAACAAGGCTCATCTTTGCAGTATTTTTGTCACATCAGCAGCTGTCATCAAACAATGAGCCTCCAGTTTTTCTCCAGATCTGTTTTAGTGCCTGCCCTGATGGTATAGATTCTTGGCTATCTCACCGAGGCAGTGCTGCAATAAACCTGTAAGTGCTTCATACTGAAACTCTGTTTGATGATCCCATCTCTCTGCACTGATGCAAGAAACCACTTTTTGTTGCATGGCTTTGCCTAGCCAAGCAAATTCCCTTCAAGGACACACCCTTAATCATGCCTGACAAGCAGCCCTTGGAGGCAGTGACTCTGAGCATAGTGGCTGCTGGGTAGTTGCCAGCTTGGTCCTGATAATTGATGTGAGGGTGTGGACATAGTGACCAGCTCAGGTTTTACCTTGTGATCTGTTCCCTGCAGAGGCATGGCAGTGTAAGAGTATCCCCAGCCAAGGCCTTTTGCTTTACCATAGAGTGAGGTGGTAGGGTGAGGGAGAAAAATCATCAGAAAAAAAACATGTCCTGGCTAGATTCTGCTTAGCTTAGTTTTTCTGAGTCCAGCTTTCTCCTTGGATTTCAGTAATACTTTTTTTTTTTTTTTTTTTTACAATGCCTATCTGTACCCTGGCCTGTATATGCACTTCATGTACTGAATTGTCCTAGATGCATTGAGGAAATGCACTAAGGGGTTGATTGCGTCTTATATTATGCTAAGGTAACTGAGTCTACTTCTGCAGGTCCAGTCATGAAGGTAATAAAATTAGCTAAAAAATCAGTGAAGATACAGCACTGATTTTATGGTAGGGGAATGGATCCTCACAATCCACAAAATTATTATTCTGAGGAAAGGCAGAAGTACTGCTGATCTTTATTGTCACCTTTCTTTACAGGGAAAATTTCATACACTGAGAACAAGCCTTTTAAATCTTGCTCTTGTCCAGCACCTTTCCTGCAGTTACACCTGCATTTTACTCACCCTCACCAGTGTAATACTTTTAAGTTTTTCTATCCAGGATCCTCTCTACTAGATATACCCACTGAATTTTTTGGTAACTGCCAGTGAGTACTGGAGGTGCACTGTTGAAATCATGTCAGGATAAGGTCCCATATACAGTAACATGCAGCTACAAGAATCCTGGACCAGCCTAATACCATTATTAGTAGTATTAATACTAAGGCCTATCACCACAGTTCCTCCTATTGTCTTGATAGCTGTTCTTTTTATCACTTGATGATATCTTACATGCTAGGAGAGACAGAGGGACTTGATAAGTCTGAGTGATCAGAATAAGTTTGGGTCCAGAAACTTTACCTCCTGTCTCCAGATCTGGTTTGACTGTGCCAGCTAGGGAATGTCCCCTGATTCTCCCCACTGCTTTGAGTTACTAACCAGAATGGAGCATGAGATCCGTACAATGTCTGTCCTTATAAAGACTGAACTAAATTAGCTTTGCTGAAGCCAAGAGGACTCCATAAGATTGAAAATTTCTGTGTCACATACTCCACTGCTGTGTGTAAAACTGGCATGGACAGTCAGCCAACTCAGAAACTCAGCAAGAGAAGGGCACTGATACTAGCAGACTGTGGGATTGGAATTTGCTTAACTTGTCATTTTTTCTTTTACTCTCTCCCTGCAAAAGGTCTCAATTTGCAGTTAATGATTGTTTTTTTTTTTTCCTCCTGAACTGAAACTAAGCAAACTATTTTGAACTTGAGTTCTCTGGCAGCAAGGGAAACTCTTTAGCTCATAGATGGGCCAGTGAGGGTTTTAAAATATGTTTTCTTTTTCCCCCTCCAGAGATACCTGTGGATCCTTAGTGAAACCACTACACCATGCAAAAGAAAACCCACGTCTGTTTTCCTAGGCTGTGAAGGATTTCAAAACTGTCTTCCTGTAAAACTACTGAACTTGCCTGTACTCTGGGATATTTCCAAGAGAACATGACAATTATGAACGACTATTATTATTTAAGAAATGCAGGGGATTTAAGGATCTTGATTCACATTGTTCTGCTCATTCAGGATTAGAAATATAAGTTATGGAGATGAAAAGATCTTCTCCTCTATATCCAGACCTTGCAACACCATCCCTCATCAATTATTTGTGCTTTACATTTTCATTCTGTGCAGGTTTTGGATGAGAAGCTTTTCCCCAAACACACTACTCATCTTCCAGGCTAACAATGTAGAAGCAGAGCTGACTTTATGCTCAGTCAACTTAGGCAACAAAACAAAGAAAGGAGACCATAGCATATCAGGATGGCTGCCTGAACTCCATGGTCATGCTGAAGGTGAGTGTTCATGCTTGCAGGGAACACTGCCATGCAGTGAGAGACAGCAGTCCTAACTGGGCTCTGACATCTCCTATCTGTGCTGTATGGCAAAATGCTGTCTGCTGGCAGGGTAGTTCCTTCAGTATTTGCTTTGCTGGAAAGCTGGCTGAAACTTTGTTGGGTACAGGGTTTGGGCTTCCAATCCCTATCTTGCACTTGATTGATCTGAGACCTCATTGAACTTGTCCAGGTCTCACTAGGAAGATTAAGGCCATTTCTTCCATTTACTTTTGAGCAACGAAGTCAGGTGAACACCAAGCAATTTTTCAAGAGAAGATTGCATGTTCTTGTTTCCTGAAGGAGCAATTTCATGTGTCTGTGTTGATTTGACAGTTGGAGCAAGTTAAGTCAAGGGAGAGTGATAAAGCTATTCAAGACCCCAGGATCCCCAGATGGCTCAGCCAACAAACTCCCATATAAACACTATCCAGATTTATGGTTGGACTCAATAATGTTAAAGGTCTTTTTCAACCTGAATGATTCTTGACCCTCTATGATGGTCTCTCTAGAGACTGACGTGAAAGTTCGATTCCCTCCCTCTAGTTTCTTTCATGGTCATGCTATTATTCCTTGCTTCCTGCACTTCAGTTAAAATACCATGTTTGATACACCTAGAGGACCCAACACTATTGTTCTTAATACCTGTGCTGTTTTTTCTGATAAAAGCTAAAGGCTGTTAACATCCATAAATCTACTACCACACATTCAGTGGAGTATTTAAGTGATTTTTGTGCTGTGAGACTGGTCTGCTAAGGGACTTTCTTATTAAGTGCAGAGAATGCTTTTTAACTGTGTTTCTATGGAATTCAATCCCTGAGAAAGTAAATCTAAAACTACTTTCAGTGATACAAGCCAGAATTGAATCTTCATGTACAAGAAATGAGTTGCAGTGAGCCATGAAGCATATTTTAGGATCCAGTGCTGCCAGATACTGAGTTGTACTAATTCCCTGAAAAGCTGAGTAGGGTAATGCCTCTGTGGAGAACTCTCAGGCTTTTGAACTTGCATTATTTGAAACTAATTCTCTTGTTCCCTCATAAAAGTGCTAAGTGTGTGGAGTGCAGCAAAAGAAAGTACAATGGACATTATTTTCCAGGCTTGCTAAACAAAACAGCATTGTGGAAAAGTGAAGAGGAACAGTTAATCTTTATGCTGAGCATAGCAAGAACTATTTGAAACATAATTTATCAATTGTATTCATTCATTTTCAGGGTTAACGTTATTATTCATGGATTAGATTATCATCCACAAGGACAGAAGAACTGAAGAAATCCATGAGACTAGGAAAATCAAAGATGTGTTTTGCCCATCAGTGTGTTGATAAATACTTCAATACGGAAATAGTCAATACTCTAGGGTAAAGTGAAACTACAAGTGTTGAGAACTAAAGCTTCCATCACCAGCTGTTAGGCATTTTAAAGGCATTACTTCATTTTCCACTAACCACAAAACAAATTGTAGCTGGCACAGGAAGGCATTCTAGCTTTGCATCACTAAGAATTCAAAAAAGAGAAAAATGATTGTTTTCTTCAGACCAAAATGAATGCTGTGGAGTGTGTTTAAGACAAAGTTCAATTATCAAAAAAACTGGAATTTAAATATTTCTACCATTGCAATATCAGGAAACTTCAGGCATTAAATGATATTCATTAGGCGTTTGGTTTCATTCATATCAAACAACATAAACAAAGATGGGCACGTTCCAGATTTTAGATGTAGCAATTTAAAAGAGAAAGTGTTCTCACACCCATTTTTATGAAGACAACTTTCCTAATATAGTCTAGTAATTTCAGGGAGTGAGATTATAAACCAGATAGAAAACTGGCCTTGTTGCTTAGATTTGGGCAGAATATAATTATTGTAAAGCTTTAGAGAACAGATGGCCAGAGATTACAGAACTGATAAATACCAGCTTTCTGCTTTGGACTGGTTGGTGTTAGGCCTAGAGGTCATATTCCAGCTGCTCTGAGTTCTCCTGCAATGTCTGAATGTAGCAGGACTGTCAACCTGGTTTTTCTGAGTTTTTTAAAGCCTTTTGATTGTTCATAAGATGGAGTCAGACTTTTCAGCTTCTCTACAATATTAGTAGCAGTTTTTGCCTTTTCTCACACATGTTACATAAACAAATCCTTTGTTTTTCATTCTCTGTCCTTTGTTTGCATATTTCTAACCTGAAAACAATTGTAACTGACAGTTGGTCTGGCCATTCGGCTGGGAGGTGATAACTCCAGAAGCCAATCCACAGCCAGACCCAAAAATGTATAAAAAGTAAGAAATAAACAGGCAGAGGGGCTCTCGGCCCTGGCTCAGCCTTGGGCTCTCTCGGAGGAACATCTCTGCCCTGCAAATATCTCGTCTCCATGTGGTTGCTTTGTGTGTCGCGACCACAGCAGGACTGTTCAGCCTCTCAGGACTTCCTATAAGGACCCATCCCAGGTCACCCAGCAATCCAATGGGGTACCAGAGCTATCTGATTACCTGGGAACACTACTGCACAGGGCTTCAGCTCATCACTAGCAAAGGAACGAAACAGCTGTACCAAGATGAATTTTGCTACCTTTGGGCCTTTGTTTCTATTGGTTATCTTGACTGTTGGCATCACTGTGTCAATAATAGATCATGCTTGATTACAACCTTCTGATTACTCTTTTTTTTTTCTCCTGAAAAATATTTAAGGGTCAAGACAGTGAATGAATCCAGAAGGGTTGTTTTTTTGGTTTTTTTTTTTAAATTTTGGGTGCAGACAGACTAAAAGTATGGCAGGAGCGATCAATAGTGGAGGTTGTTTCAATGGAAGAAAATTCTTCAGAACTACGTCCTTTCCTTTTAGTCCGCCCCAGATACAGTGGAGCTTCAGCTTGGCCAACTGCTGCAATATTTCAGGCTGTCAGACTTTGGGATATTGTTGGGAAGGATGAAACTAGAAAGCCTTATAAATATGACTGCTTAGATTTTGAGAACATGAAACTTGTAAGTGAAATAGAATTGAAAGCAAGTTTCGATGTCTGAGATGTCCTAGTTACTGAATGTCTGGAAAACAGTGGTATGGCCAGCTGAAGGTAATCCTCCCTTGATTTAACAATGCCCTTCTCTTTACTGAAAATCCAAAGTTCAGAGCAGACCCTGCTAGCTTGGCAAGAAGGGTTCAAAGAGTAACTCTTAGAGTTTAAAGTGTAACACATAGGGTAATGTAATGATTCTTATAGGCTGTATGTAAATGTTATAGGATTTGTATCTTGTACTAGATTGGTTAGTGTAAATTAGAATATTCAGTATGGAAAAGGATTTAATGTATTGTAACGGGAACTTCACTCTCTTCTTCGCTCTGCTTCTCTGCTCTTCTCTGCTCTTCTCTGCTCTTCTCTGCTCTTCTCTTTCTCTCTGCTCTCTACTATGCTATTAGCTCCTCTTCTTCACTGACTTTGCCCCCTTAGTTCTCTCCTAGCTCTCTTTCTCTCAACGGGCCTGCTTTGAGCTGTGTCTGGCAGCTCTCAGCAGGGCCTCTTCACTCACGACCTATGCAATAAACCACATGCTGTAAGACCAGCCTTGACTCCAGAGATCTCTTGTCACCACCTGTCCCATCCGGCCACCCCAGGAGATCCTACAGATATATCAAAAAAATATGAATTATACACCTAGCTTATGGGAAACAAGGAATGTCTATGTGAACTACTATGTGTTTCATCCTGTCAGCACTCTGACAAGGTTCTGCAAATGTGGGATTGCTTGGGGAAAAGTTGAGCAAAAACTTAAGAATATTTGGAAGCAAAGGGATCATTCAGGGTTTATTCTGAAAGTGTGTAATTTCTGATGCCCCCCAGAGAAAAAAAAGAGAAGTATCTTATGACCTGTTACAGCAAAAATTGCAAGGAAATGCTTGTGGGTCTTTCTCTAATTACCTTGGGAGTGCCCGTTAGCAATACATGTATTCGCAATCTTGGGCAGTAGCAGACTGACATGCACCTTTAAAGCATATTTGGTGTTTGTAGCCTTTTAGCACTGGATGACATCTTCTAACATGCAGCTTGCGATAGCAGCTACCTGAATTGGTGTGTTTTCTCTCATGCTGTTATTTCCCAAAGGCAAGAGAGATTAATCAAAATCAGAAATTTAAGTCACTGCTCCCTTTAACCACTTACAGGATTAGAAAAGACAGCAACAAAGGCATCAATTATTAAACCATAATTTACCTTATTGTGTCCAGAATAGCTAACTTCAAAGAAAATGCCATTTATTTTTCAGTACCACACAGCATAATTTATACATTGCATTTGAAATCTGTGAACTTCAGTGATAAGTTAACATAAATATTCAGCATTTGAGTCAGGAATCCCAGCAAAGGAACAAACTCTTTGTCCTTATCTTTCACTGCCTGTAATCATTTCTCCTTGCTAAGTGAGTGGCTGTTGCTATTCTTGGTAATAGGCAGAGCAGTCTGTGAGGCTGACTGTCAGTAAAATTACATGAATTATATTATCACCTCTCCCTTTCTTACAGATTACTTCATCATTTGTATCTTAGTTTTGAATGTTGTTATTAGGCCTGATGTACTTTTGTTCTCCAGATCTTGAAGAAAAGAGTATTTTTTACTTTGGCACTCTATATAAGTGTCTTCTCCCTTAACATAGGGAGATTATGAAAAATTCTTTGAAATATATTTGTATAAGTAAGAGAAGTTATTTCTTGAAAAAGTTACTACTTTTCTTCTTTTTAGCATGACTGTGCATTGCTGCAGTTTTTCTTTCTTCCAGTTATTCACCCCTTCACAACCTCAAATTGTCTGAATCTGATCCCAATTCATTGCATCTGATTTACTGAATAGGTGCTCAAAGTCCCACCAAATTATTACACTCCTAATCTTTTTGTGGGAAAAAAAAGGGAGGACCTGATAGGTGAAGTTAAGAAGAACTTATCTGTTCATATAATCGAAGTCTAAACAGTTTTATCAGTGAGGTGTCAGTATCCAAAGTCTTTTCATAGGATGACCATGATACTGATGTTAATGGCTTTTTTTTCACTTCAGGGCTCATTGACTTAATCTGCAATGTGGTATCACATCTGGGTTTGCAATATACGTTGTGGTATACATATGCTGGATATACCTGAGTTTTGTGAAGCTTTATGCACGTTTTGTACAGCTCCCAAGGTTACATTCATTCAATCAGTAGCTGACTGCTGGAGAGTTTTTATTGCCCTGGGCCACCAGCATCATCCTCTGCCCATACTCTCAATGCTGCTGTCACCTCATGATTGTATTCCTACACTCTTCATAATTTTAATAGAAAACTAGTTCATCCACTATGGTAACTATTTGTTGCTATCATCTATTAGTTACAGAAACATATGAAAAATATATGAGAATATTTTATTTCATGTTAAATTTATTAAAACTAATACTGTATTTCATTTTTACTGCTTATCAACTTTTCCTTAGCTTTCAATATGACTTACTTTCAGGATCCAAGTTACTCCTTTTCCTTTTTTAGTCAGTTCTGGAGGTTTGGTAGCTTTACCTTTTCTGTATTCATTGTGCTTAGGTCCTTCTAAGTCCTGATTGGCAATTTAGTTCTTGTTATGAAAGAGCAAAACATCATCTCCTCATTGGTCCTATTTCCATTATTTCCTCATAACGAGTAGGGGTATTTGTGGCCATGCACCGCCACAGGTATTAATTATCCTGGTGATTTTAATATTTTGTATTTCAAATGAATGCTTCATTGAACTCCATGAATTCCATTACCAAAGCATTTAAGTTTTAAAAGTAAGGGAAGTAGTAATATAAAACCTCTGTATGCTGCATCCATTTAACATTCAGATCCAGCCTGATCATGTCCTGTCAGAGTTTATTATAATAGTGAAAGAAAGTGGCTTTTTAAAAGTTATTTTATTGATATAATCAAGGCAAAGTAACAAACATCTGACTAGAAGTGTTTTGATAACAGGGAATTTTCTGAGAAGAGCATGAGTGCTATGTATACTTGCAAGGACCTGAATAAATTGCTAGTAAGATTGTCTTCTCTTGGATATATCCAAATTTTGTGTTCCACCAGACATTTACCACTTATAAAACTAAGGTAATAAAGAACATCAGTTCACCACTGAGAAGCTGAAGCAGTATGTATTGAAAAAGAATATATAAACAGCTGTTTTCTGAAATATATAAAAATCCAGTTTTACCCATTGCTATATTTACTGACACATTGCCAATGAAATTTTATCTTATTGATCTAAATGTGATAAGAACTAGTAAAGTATTTTTGAGGGTTCCAAAGATACCTCTCAGCTTAGGTGTTTGCAGATGACACGAAGATCTTGAAATCCCTGACTCATCATTTGAGGATGGTCACATTCAAGTACATATGACCATTTTCCTGGGCATTTATTTAATGACAAGGGTCCTCAAAGAAAAAAAATCCCCAAAGTTGGGGTTTTTTGAGATCACTTTCTTCCTGAGAATTGCATAAAGCTCACAGGTTTGGTAGTTGTTTGTGGGAAGTGTTAAACTTTCCTTTTACACAAGATCTATGTTATTTTGCTCAATTTTTAACGTTAATCTTGATACCCTTTAAAAATTGTGTCCAAGAATTACTAAGAGTAATGCAAGTGAAAAAGAAAAAGACATTCAAACTCAAGTTAGTACACAATTTTACAGATCAGCAGAAAAAAAATCTTGCATGTCTCTTGAAGACCCTTCCTTGAAGTTCAAGAAGCATGGTTAAAAAGAAACAGGTGCTGCAGAATGGATGTACCTGCAAATGATTTAAGTAGTTACTAGCATGAATCTTCTCTAAAATTAGGAAATCCAAGAGGTACATATCAGGAAAAATGTCTTTAGAGAAGAAGAGAGGAGACAAGGGAAATTATATGCATGGCTGGCGTGACCACTGGGTAGGAAAATAAAATTACTTCTCCAGAGGGGAAGAGATTTACAAGTACCATAGCTGTCTGTCAGATGAGAACCTAATAGTGTAAATGAAAGTTCAAACAGTGAAAAGTACAGCATTGAATTATTTAACAAAAACTGGTAACACAGAGCCAGCTGAGACTCTGCATGAAACAATATTAAAGGTAACATAGCTGGGGCTTTCTGAATATTTCTTTCCTGTAGGAAACATAGATGTGTACATACAGACAGATGCATGGAATTGCTGAATATACCATACAGTCTGTTTTATTAAATTAATTGCTGTTATTATATTTAGTACAGTAATTGAAAAAGCAATTTGGAAATGCTGGTCCTGAGATGTGGAAGTAGCAAAACACCTTCAGAAAATGATGGTGTATGTTTGATATGAGCACGTTTCTCCTCTATTCAGCAATGGTGAGGACACAAATTGGAATGTTGTGTCCAGTTCTGGGCTTCCCAGTAGGAAAGACATAGGATATACTGGAGACAGTGCAGTGAAGGGTCACTGTGATTAAAAGACTAGAGCACCTTTCCTACAAGGGAGAGGCTGAGGCTGTTCAGCCTGAATAAAAGGCAGGTCAAGGGAAGCTGTTCACAACGGAAAGATGTAAAGAGGTGAAACCAGAGGTTTTTTCATTGATTTCTGGTGACAAGATCAGAGGCAAGCTGAAACACAGGAGGTTCCCTCTGAACATCAGGAAACAGTCCTTTACTGTGAGCAGCCCAGAGGGGTGGTGTAGTCTCCATCCTTGGAGATACTCAAAAGCCATCTGGAGATGGTCCTGGGCATCCAGCTCTAGGTGGCCCTGACTGAGCACGGTGCTGGATCAGGTGTCTCCCCTGTGTCCCTTCCAACTTCAACAGCCAGTGATTCCAGTTAAGTATAGGTATAAGTGCATATCTGTTTTGCATATATTCCCCTGTAGACTGTGTTATTAGAACTGATAGTGACAGTTTGACTAGTTTTGCACTGCTGAGGACAGAAAGGGCACTCTAGGGAAGACAGGCATCACAACTGGTAGTCATTAATTATGAAGAGAATTAAGTGTAATTTAATGCATACACTAGGAATGTTTTGAAGGACATTTACCTGTGATAACATGAGAGAGCAAGTAAGAGGAGAGATATTTTTAACTTTCTAAACAAGACAAATCAAAAAATTATATTAGACAATAATAAAATCATTGCATTAGAAGACATCTGTTTGAAAAAAAATGATTCTTCATACAGCCAACTGTCTTACTGATTTGTCATCTAACCTTTAAATAACTAGAAAATTATATTTTCAGCTGTAGGTTTCTGAAGTCCATAAGGCCCTCGGAAACCTGGTAATTTTCCTGAACTGTGAAAGAGACACACCTACCCATCTGTCTTATTAACATGCATTTGCATACATTTGTCTTACCTTGTGCTGAGGTTTCACTCTGTTGAAGTAGCAAAGGGTCAAAACCAACTGTATTTTGGAAGAAAGATTTTAAAGTTGGTCTCGCAACTCAGTTAAATTCTCTCAGCTTCTGAGAAATAGGTTCAGCCTGATCCCAAAAGCTCCATTTCAACCTTTTGATTAGCAGAGCTTGAGAGCACCTCTTGGCTGGCAAATTAAGCCACCATGGATCAAACTTTGCATTCTGACTCATAAAGGCTCTTTGCACGTATCACTAGTAAGCTTTGGAATAAATCCTTCCTTCAGTGTTTTTTTGTTTTGTTTTGTTTTTTGTGCAACATTTTTTTTATCCCAATAAGGATTTAACATACTAAGACAATCTGTACACAGAATCAGTTGTTGATGGGGATCGTTTCTTATGGGACACAGCTATTTTGCTATATCTGGTCAGCACTAGAAAGGTTAGTTTTCAACATCTGGGTTTTTTCCATTTGTGGTACAGGACAACTTCAAATCTGCTGACCTGATTAGTGCCGAGAGACCTGAATACTGCACAGCAGACTTGTGCCATGGGCAACACTATTTATGGCACGTAGTGTTTAGAAATTTAACAGCATCAAACACAATAAAATAATAGTGCACACAATTAAAGGTGAATGCTGTATGACTGAAAGATTGGCAGACGTAATTGAATACAGGCAAATTCCTGCCTGCTTCATTATTTTCTATCCAACTTTTAAATCATATGTAAAAACTATGTTTCTTCTTAAAAACATTCCTCTTCATTGTAAATCCAACGGGATTTCAAGTTCTGGGTAACATTCTCTGGGTAACAGTTCTATAGATAAACAGTATAATTTATTTAATGGAGGGAGAGTAAAGTAGTAAATGAAAAAAAAAAAAGCTACTCTTGAAAATGGTTTTGTGTAGGGAGTTATGAATTTAATTAATTTCCTGTCACGATTTTATTTTTGTAGTAGTCATTTTTACTCATCAATGAGTGGCTCAAGATGAATAGCTGAAACAATTTAAATGAGAACCTTAGAGTGGTGGAAATTTCAATTGTACATTGTAGAAGAATTAGTGAGCAAGAGTTCACTAAAAGTGCTATTTTGACACACAATGACTTTGAATTCAGGATAGTCAGGTTTTCTTATGTAGTAAGTGACTTGTTCTAAAGCAAAAACTAGAGAAAAATCACATGGAGGTGGTAGTTCAGTACCAGCTTTTGATGCTGTAATTCTTTATGTAAATTGTCTTTGCTGACCTCTGTGGTCAGGAAGATGGGGTTGTGGTTTATCACAAGTGGTGATGTGAGCCAAGGGAGAAGAAAAAATGGAACACACTGGCAAAAAAGAATGACATAAACTCCCACTTAGAGCACCCTAATCATCCTGTTTGAGAGGCTTTTAATAATAGATGTGTCAGGTGGACAGGTGCTAATAATAGGACCCTAGACCACCCCAGTCATACTGGACCTAAGTGTGCGCTGGCAAACTAAATAAAAGGGAGCAGGAAAGCAGCCCTGTCTTCTCATCCTCCAGGAGAGACAAAGAAGTTTCCCACAACTTGCTCAGAGGTTCTTCTGATCTTCATTTCCCGTATTGCTTGTATTCAGCCTTTCTTTTTATGGGTTCCTACTTCACAATCACAGTATTTTTAAAATATAACTGACAATTTTAAAATTCTCATCATAGAAAAAAAAAAACCAAACTAAGTATTTTTGTTTACATTTTATTTTTTCTTCAAATTCAAAAGCCATAGTATATTTCTTGTCTCTTTTTTTTTTTTTTTAGAGTACCCCTTATGCTTTTACTTTATATTTTCTCAAGCCTACTTATTGTTCACTGCTTTCAAGATCTGTGTTCATGTTGGCATTGAACAGCAAAGCATGACAGAATTTATTATATGATCTGTTCATGCTGTTTCCTTAAACTTTTCTGTCCTTTGCATCCCCAGTTAATGGGAGAGCAAAGGCTTCTGTTTCTCTACTAGAAGTGCAACCTGGTTGCTGTTGCACCAAACAGGGGTTGCTTCGTCTAGCTCCAGACCCTGTGCAGTGGTAGGAGCGGGGAACTCCTTGGTCAAACCTCAGGAGATGCCAAACCTTAGGAGGTGAGGCTAAGAGCTCCTGCTTCCTTTTGGTGCCAACTAGGACATAGATTAAAGATGAGCGGAGACGCTTCTTCCAAGATAAATCCAACAAGTTTATTACAGGAGGGAATCCGAAGACAAAAAGCCCTGAACATAGCAATGAAGGGGATTATAACAAGGGGGGGGGGGTGGGGGGGGGTGTGGTGTAGCAGGGGTGGATACAAACAAACAACCAATGGGGCACAACCATGGGAGGAGGAAGGGGAGGAGAACACAGATTGGGAACCAATAGATTCATAGGGTAGGAGGGACTATATCTGTGAGCCCAATAGAACATCGAAGGAGGGTTAATGAACAGGGAAAATTCTGGACAGAGGGGCAGGGATCACAGTGATGGGTGGGGAAGGTTCGCAGATAATGGGCAGGGTTTGGATGATGGGCAGGGAAGGTGCTGGAAAGGGAGGAGGAGTATGGACTTATAAGGAAGCATAGGGAAGGACACAAACTCCAGGGGTAAACCATCAGCATAAAGAACATGGGGAAAACAGAATGAACCAATTTTCGAAATACAACACCTGGTGATGCTCAGACATAGCAGTAGTCTAAGTAGTAGTCAGACATGGCACTACTTTGCTATTTGCTTTCCCAAATAATATGTTGACCTTTCTTGGTTCACAGAAACCAAGAGAGAAAGACCCAGGGAGAATAGGTAGTGAGTATGATCCTGAGAGTAGGCAAAGTTGGCCTTTTGTGACAGGCTGGGTTCTCTTCATATGCCATGCCTAGAATAGAGATCAACTCCTTAAAATTGTGAAAGTGAAGGGACTATCTCATCTCAGTGAAGATCTGGTTCTGAGGTAAAGAAGGTGTTTTTATCACTCGCTATTCTGCAGTAGCCGTTTTGGTGCTGGTGCTTCTTGAATATAAATGTAAGAACACTAGCTTACATGCGTTTCTTAAGGAATAGAGGTACTCCCCTTGTAATGTGTGATCATTCATACAGTATGGGCTACATCATCTGAAACTGCTGTAGACATGTTGCACCCAAGACCTTAGGTTATGAGACTCAAAACAGAACTCAGTTAAATGGAAAAGCACAAAAACACAAAGCAAAAGGGATTAGAGGTTACTAAAAGATGACTAACAATGGTTAGCTAATTGATTTGTGACAATGCAAAATGGGGAAATCTGTGAAACAAAATTCTTTTTGATGTTCAGTTTAAGATATAAAACCAGAGAAGAAATCCTTTACTTGAGAAATCCATTTTCACTGAAGGAATGCAGCAATTTTGTGCTTACTGGCCATCTCTGCAACAGAATTCATGAAATTGTTTGGAAAACTGATAGGTTAACATGCAGATAACTTTGCACTGAGACAGAATTTTTAAATTAGCTCCATATTTGCAGTCATAGAAATAAAGTGAAAATCCATTAAATCTGTTATCAGAAGAAGTAAAAAAATAAGATGGAGGGTATTTTTTGATAGTAATTTGGGCCCTTCTGAACTCACAGCACTACTAGTAGAAAATGGATTAGAATGGTAATTGCTATCCTTGAAAATTATCCAAAACAGATATTTGAAGCACAACAGAAAGATATATTGTCACTATCTGAGGAAAACTCTGGCATATGACATTCCTTTGTGTAGCCTTCCCCACGAGACTAGACGCCACCGAAGGTAAAGGAAGAGTCTTGACTCTCTGACTTCGGTGGGATAGTTCTGCTTTTATTCTTATGTCCTGCTCAGCTTTGGAGGCCTTCCCGATGGAGAGCCGAGGCCAGAGAGTGCTGGCCCCTCCCCCGCCGTGGGTTTTTCCCCCAGGGGGCAGGGCCATAGGCGAGACCCAGAGGCTTCGCCCAATCAGTGATAGAATAGGATTAGGTTACATCTCAGTGAGGGGGGTGGGCACTGCTGGGCAGGGACAGATAGAAAAGAACATTACAAATATAAACCCAAGGAATGCATTACAGCATCTTTGTGCCCTCTAATCTGTATGATGAAAGATTCTTGTAATTTGAAATAAAGTCATGAAAATTACTGGAACAGTGGAACAAGAAATTTCATTCAAAATTTTAATTTTTCTCCATTTATGTATATTTTTAGCCTCATAAGGAATTTATGATCTGTGGTGCTCCTTTCTTAGGAACTGCCAGACCCATAAGAAAGGAAATACTGTGTCTGAACACAGCAACTTTTATTAGTTCAGGAATCTGTGTAACTATCATTCTTTTGGAGCTTTGCACTCTGAAACAAGCTTCAGAAGTCCTTGATATTAAATAACTTGATGGGTCTAGGTCATTAAAAGGTCTTCTGGTTGGGATAGATGCACTCAGCTGTTTGGGAGCAGAAAAAAATGTGTCTAAATCATTGTAGATTTGCCTAGAAAAATGGATGAATAAACATTTCTTGCAAGGTAGTAGGGTATCTAACACTTAGCAGCAGTGCAGCTTCTCACTTTAGTATATTAACAATAAATACTATGTTTTGTTCCTCATGGTTGTACTTCCTATCTAGGCTGATGTCATAATGGTACCTTGGATTGAAAATATTCCCTGAACAACTGAAGAAAGGGAGGTTTGCTGCCCTGAATGGGCACTGCTTAAAATGTTTCTCTTACACATGCAGGCTGAGGAGCAGGCACAATTGAGCTTAATGAGAGTCTTTCTATGAGTATACTCTACAAGATGAAAAGAAATGTGTAAGGGAAATTTTAGGAACTAGTAGGCACTTTGCTGATGGCCTTCTCGAGCTTCTCATCTCTGCATCACCTACAGAGTTCCATTTTCCTTTCTTGCTTCAATGAGAGAACAGAAGGGTCTTGATTGAGTTATAAAACCTTGTGGCTCTACATCTGTGTGGCAGGGCTTGAGGGCTTTAAAAGATAATGTTAGCTTGGGTGCTTGAAGTGGAAATACCAATTGTTTCATTTTCTTTTAACTTCAAAATAAATGAATGTCATTTAGTCAGTTCCCTTTCAACACTCCTTATATCATTACTACATCATATAATCATCTGTGAAAAGACTGAGTTTCTTTTTGATTTGTATTGTCATGTTTGAAATTCTTTCTTTCAGACAGGGAATGAAAATTCAGTACTTTCTTGTTTGTTTGTTTTGCAGAAACTTGCTTTCCTGATAATCTTCTAGCATGGTGCCAGAGATCACCTATGGGTTATTTTAGTGCTGTGAATAT
The DNA here is from genome assembly GCF_015227805.2 of Hirundo rustica. Classification (NCBI taxonomy): domain Eukaryota; kingdom Metazoa; phylum Chordata; class Aves; order Passeriformes; family Hirundinidae; genus Hirundo; species Hirundo rustica. Next base: position 40,624,584 of record NC_053453.1, read on the forward strand.
ATTCCGTTGTTTGAGTATTGGTAAAATAAACTAAGAGAATATAGAAACAGTACAATGAAGTAACTCAGCTTACTGTGTTTTTAAGTGAAAGATACTATTCTGGCCTTGAATGTTATTATTAAAAGTACCTCATTTGTATGAGTTGCCACTTTTGCATAAATCCCACAACAGTGATAACAAATGCATTAGACTTTTGACTTATTAAAGAAATATGGGTATTGATCTAGTATCGATACCCAACTGTGATGGACAAAAACTCTCTAACAGTTTAAAGTTAGAAAGTGTATGTCTATTATGGCCGGGCAGCACGGCGGGATATTTTCCTAATTCGCACTGCGAAATTCACAGGTAATTACAAAGCCTTTTATTTACAAAAGTGTTGAATACCCAAAATACAAATGCATATTCATACCCCTGTCACCTCCCATTTCTCGCTTCGTATGCTAATTGGCAAAAAGGCTATTAAGCATGTGAACTTTGTTTCCTAAAATGAGTTGGGGGTCTATTCTGCGGAGGGGTTACCCAAAATGAGGAAGTAAGATGAGTCTTCCTCATCCTGATCTTTCTACCTTTTCAATGCATTCATGACAAATGAATCTTTGGTAGAACTTACAGTTTCCTATGTTCAATGGGTCCTTTAAACAGGAAATCTGCAGCTATCTTATGTCCTATTTACCACATTTTGTTTTTCATTACAAGTACAGCTACATAAACATAAAGTTGACAAGCAATGAGTTACTAAATCCGGGGTAGCTTATCTAAGATCTGGCTTCTGTTAACTACGAACAAAGATTACCTATCTAATTCAGCAACTTATTATCTTAACTTTCCTAAAAATCCTTAGTTCCTCAAAATTAATGTCTCACTTACATTTCAGCCTCCACCCCACATTAGCTACCAAAATTCTTTTTTGAGTTTGTGCTACTGCTTCTGTCTAAACATTCCCTTCATTCACTCTGTACTTGATACCTTCATGCTGAAACAAACTAAAGTTGTTCATGGAAGGCCTCCATAGGCGAAATCAAAATAGATTTTGAAGGAGAAAATCTGTTACAGCTCTATTTTCTCTTTTTCCAGCTCAGAAGATCTACAAGAAATACCTGATGGTGCTATTACAGATGTCTATCCAAAACAGCCTATCTTGCTTCTCCTGCTTTTCTGCTGCATAATTTTGTTTTTTTACTGACTGTTTTTCACATGGGCAACAGTGACACTGAGGATGCAAAATGTTTTCTGCTTTAAAGCCTGATTGCATGTAATGATTTTGTGACTCATTAGCTCTTGAGTTGTAATTTTCTATTTCTGGTTTCTAAGCAAAGAAGAATCTTGTCAGTCTGGGTTGAAGCAGCTCAATTATTTTTGAGAGAAGAAAAGTGCTTCTAGTTTTCAACAGATGCTGCTGGGGAGAGACTAATGTCCTATCACAGTGTGTGTATGATAACTGTATAAGACAGTTTAAAATACAGACATAAGCTTTCTTTTGGGGTTCTTTAACAAAACTGGACATACACACCTGAGGAGTACTACAGCTGAGAGGTATGTGAAGCAAAGTGAACAATGAAATATCTGGTTCCCCAGCTAACTATAATTTCATTATGCTGCTCTATGGAGCTGGATGAAAGGGTTCCTTATGTTGTTACTATTGTGTGTAACAGAAAGAGCTTTCAGATCACAAGTAGTAAGCAGCCCTTTTGTTGCTAAATTTTTCATTAGTCGTGGAGATAATGATGATGTGTAGGAGTGTAGATGAGCAGAACTGAAATGAAGTATCAAAAAACTGTCTATGAAAGAACATGTGAAATGTCATAGGACTTTTTCTATCCTGGAAAAAATTGTTCTTATAAAGGGGAGAGAATAAAATGGATCCTTATTAGGATATATGTTTTCTTTAATTTTCATGTCTGTTATGTATCTTTATTATCTGAGAATGTATATGGAAACATCTAAGTAACTGACTTACACTATCCATTCTCTTCTACAATTCTAACAACTTTCTTTTCTCTTTGAATTATACAATCCACATCTTTTTAGTAGTTTTTTATATGGCACTCTGCATTAATTTCTAATATCTTTTGATGCTGTTTATATTGCAGGTGAAGGTGTATGATTTAACTTAATGCCGTTTCATTCCTAGGGGTTTTTTTTATTATTATTTTCTATAAGTTTTTAAACATGTACATACAATACATGCTGGCCTTGTTTCCTGATTCTACTAGTATTAAAGATATGCTGCAGGACCCTTACTACTAGACTCAAGCAACTAAACAAACAAAGAAACAGCTATTCCGTTCCTTATTTCACATTGCAATGGATTGTAGAAATGCACATGCTACTTTTCCATTTTATGTTTGTTTTTGACATCTTTTTCAGCAGCAGAATGGCTGACACACATATTTACACCAAATAAGAACAAACTTTAAACCTGTTTCTGCACTGTTTATTCTCTCAGCAGAACTACAGAATTTGCTGTACAAATACACATTTCCTCTGTTTGACATAAAGATTTGCTTTGTATTTGGCAAAATTACAGAGATGTAATTTCTTCTGAATTTATTTATTATGGTATCTAACAGCCTTTGAGTGCTAAACAGAGAACCTGTATTCTGAACCTGAAAAAGAAATAACATTTGCAATTTTCTTACCAGGACTGATTGCTTTTATATGCAGTGTATACATTCTTAGACTCCTGAAAAGACAGAAAGTTAATGAAGCTTGAGATATTAAGAAAGCAAGTGAATTCTTTCTTAGTCCAGCTGAATACTTATTTTGATTTCTTTTTTGGTCACCAAAAAAAAAAAAAAAAAAAAAAAAAAAAAAAAAAAAAAAAATTCTGAATCCTTTACCCTATTGCAATAAAAACACTGGGCAAAAGTGATGAATTAAAAAAGTGATTTTTTTTTTTTTTTCAGACAGGGAAGACCATCCTATATATGTGTCTGTTGCTATAAAGGCATTGTAGGTAAAGGTGATGCCTCTGTTTCCTAGATTATGCTTACTTACCTAGATTTATGAATAAAAACATTATGAATTGAAGGCTATGACAGATTTTGAATAGTTGGCCTGGGTGCTGTCATGAAGTATTGTTTTGATAAAATTAGGGGAAAAGTCTGAAATCAACAGTACAAAACTCATTATCTTTCATTATATTTGGAGTCTTGCAGAAGACCTTGTATTTGAGGAGCTAGATCTTAGCCAGGCCATGTTTGCTGTGTGTGGGGTCCTGTGTTTAAGCATGAGCAACTGCTGTAAGGAAATCTGCTGGAGTGGCCCATATGGCTCTGTTCTACATGCTGGGGATGTTATGGCAGAGATAACAGTCCAGCCTGTCAGGAGAAGATGGATGGCTTTACCTGTTACACAAAATCAAGGCATTACAGCATAGAAAGAAGAAACATACCCACAGATGGGATCTGCAGAGTGTGCTGGAGGACAATCCATCTATGGTCTGTTTGATGCTGTATGTGCTTCCCAGTACCTGGTGGGATGCAAGATTTACTTGCTATCTATATTACTCTCTGTATTCTATCTTATTAAACCAGCAATGTTAGCGAGACATTTTTGTTAGGCCTTTTCCACTAGATCCACCAAAAACACATTCACTCCCTTTCTGCCTTCCCCACACGTGGTGCAGAACATTCACATTTGTATCGTATGGACTCTCTAAAATGAAATTGTACTTTAAAATGGGGAATTGAAAATAATTGACCAAGTACTCTACAAAAGAATCAGACTATGAATTACTGTATGATACTGATTCAGGGAAGTGAAAAAAGGACAGTGAAGATAAAAATTTGGTGCTGCTTGATACAGGGAAGTAGTTATCTTTTCATAGAAAGGCCATCAAATGTTTGTGAAAAAAATGCAACCAAACCAAAACAACAAATCAACTCCCTTGTCCCTCTGCCAAAACCCACCACCACCACCACCTATATTTCAGCACAGTGGAATTGTTAGGAAACTTGAAAATGAGACTAACAAAAACCAAGAGGGTCAATTTTTGATGATGAGTATTTAGAAGTCATCAGTGACTCAGAAGGAATTAACCACTGCAGCTCTATTCCAGAGAAATTTTTAGAAGATATTGAACCTGGAAAATATTTCTGCTATGCTGTTCTCATAAAACTAGGCAAAAAAACATAAATACTAAAAAATGAGAAACACAAATAGGGCATCTTGCTATTTTTTTCTGATGACCTTAAATAAAACTTTTCACACAATCATTTCTGCAAGAAAGAACATGGACTGTGTGCAGCATAGGAGTTTGTAACTGGGGCAAATAAGTCACCATCAGAACATAATATACAAGAATTAGAAAAAAAAAATTATATGACTGAGTAGAAATGAAGTACAGCATTTTGATGTCAATTTGCATTGCTTTTCCTTTTTTTAATTATTGAGAAAATCTTTGAGAAAATTTAATATTTAATAGTTGAGAAAATATATAATTTCAATATTTCTTTTCTTCTAAGTCTTTCTGGATAATGGAGTATATTTTAGAAATAAGCCAGGGCCTATTTTTAAAATTTTGATTTGGTTTCTTCTTTAATGGTGCATTACATCAAAAATAGCCAGTGCCTTACATTAAAATGGCAATACTTTTGAAAAAGTGATTATACTGTTAACTTTAGAGAAAAATAACTACCTTTTCAGGGCTTGAGTTTTGATAATTTTGTGTATAAGTGGCAGCAATATCAAAACAGCAAATTACTCCATCGGTAGAAACACTTCAAGAATTCCAAATAAGAAAAGCTGTGTCTCAAAAGTTTTTATTCTTTTTAAATTAATTTAAAAATAATTAAAGATGTGTAGTTTGTTGACACTTCTTATTTCAAAGTTAGGGTTTATGGTATATAAATGAAAATCTTAAATAATGCCTGGTCTTAGCAATAGCTTCATTTTTTGATAAGGAGAATGCTGATTATACTTGTACTGATTTGGTATATATAATGCTAGTATAAAGTATGTGAATGTTTCAAATTGGAATGGAGTGGTGCATTTTTTATATAGTTAAAATGTTGTAAACTAATTTTCATAGAAGCTTGTATATGACAATTAAAAAAAAAATAAATCTACATCCACACAACATTTGCTTTTAGAAGGAGCTACCTCAGATCCCTCCCTGTATCCTGATTACCCTACATAGCAAGGATTTGAAGGGCTTCTGTCAGCAAGGATGTTTCTATTCCCCTCTGTCCACTGAGCATGTATCCTTTTCTTGATTCTTACGCTGAGCCAAATCTATTTATTTCACAGATTTGAAAATAAACTCCATGGATCATTATTGGTGTAGGATGATCCTATACATCTTTTGTAGGCAAGACCCTCCTTGACACCAATGAGCAAGACCAAAATCACAGGTGACCCACCTGTGTGTCCTACATGCATCTACAAGTAGATCAAGTGCAGCTCCTATTTGGCAGTGGCACCGTGCTAACTGGGAAACTGCTGAATACTTGGAACTCCCAGGTGAGCATCCAACAGCTGATATTGGTTGCCACTGTTCAGTTCTGTCCCAGTCCTTGGAAGAGTCCTAAGTTCTGTGGTACTCACTCATGTGCAACTCAGCTCTCCTCAGATCACCATTACACAAAATATGCATTTAAAGATTAATTGACCACAATTTATTTGGTTTGTGGTTCAGAAAAGGTCAAACATTCATTAGAAGTGCTCGCATTAAAATTTTCATGGGAATTGATAATTTTTAATTGAGATAATGCAGTGTATTGCTCTAAAATTATGCAGGATGCTCAAAGGAAAAAAAAAAAAAAAAGTGGAGATCTAATTTGGTGAGAAATGCACGGTAATATCTCACTTCCACACTGGCAGAAATCTATGAAGCAGTATCCTTTATGGTGATAGTGCTTTGGCCATAAAAGTGATCCAGAGGGGGAATGCATTAATAGTTTCGACAATTAATAATGAGAGGTATAAAGTGGAGCTCTCATGGTTAGCAGAGTGTACCCTTAGAACTGTTGGGGAAGTGAGATAGTGCTTTAAAAAGTATTCAGCTTCTAACTTAGGTCCAAGAGACAAAAGATTATGATCTCTGGCTCCTCATGTTATGGAAAAAGATTTTTGCAGCTATGGGATCCACAGAAGTTCTGTGTTTATTACAAGGAATCATCTTATTTTTAGGTATCATGTCCAAAGTAGAAAGCGATATTACTTTTTGTAGATGGGTTTTGCATTTCTTCTACTTGGATTAAATGATATCTTGCAGATACTAGCCAAAAGCAAACTTGATTACAAAAATATTCTCCTGGCCATGTCACTTCATCAGGGCTTTTTTTTAGGAATAATAAATGTTTGAAAGATAGCCTACAAAATGTCATGTGGAAAAAAACCCAGCAGCAAATGATTTAATGTTAGTGAAATTATTGCCATGATTGGCTATAAAACTATCTTAATATAACATTCAGTTTTGCAGTTAAGCATTTTCCTCACAAATAGAAATCAAATTGCATCAGCTTAGATACTAAAATCATAGGTTGCAACAAAAAAATGTTTCTACAAAAGAGCTTTTTGAAGTTTTCTTTCTTTTTATTTCAAAATGTGTTTCAGTCAAAAGATATTTCTGATTATGGTAATTTTCATTGTGGTTGGACAGATTTTTGTGATACATGCTGAAAAATGACTAAATTTCTTCTGTGTTCTTTGCAGGAAGGAGAGTCAGATGTGCTGCCTCTGCCTTTTGTTCATTTCTGCACAGCATTCACTGAGTTTCTCTTCTGCACCAGTCCAACTCAACATATTCAATTGTCTGTTCTTTTAATTATTGACTTCTTTAGCTTTAGCTGCCTGATTTTTCAGAAAGAAAATCGGTTTCTCATTTCTTTGACACTTTCTTTTGTTCTTCCATCAGAACTAGAAGGTGTCAACATACCTGGTTGTTACATCATTATCAACACTAGGGCAGCTATCAAATGCTCTGATATTGAAGAGGACACTGGTTGATACAAAAACAGGCTAGTATTAGTAAATGAGAGGAGTGTAGATAATAAATTTAAATTACAGGAAAAAAATGCCTTTATTAATAAAAATTCTTTTAAAGAACTGCACTGAAATATGACTTTTATTTACTACTGTCATGACTCATGTTAAAAAAATACAAAAAAAAAAAAAACAGGGGAAAATGCACACTTTAAAATTAACAACTGGATTTTTTTTTTTTTGTCAACCAGAAAGGTATTTCTTAAGCAATCAGAAAGCAGCTCAGTACTGTGTGCCCTCTTACATTGTGCATTTGTCCAGTGACTGAGCACCAGCTGGCCAGGGATGCATCCAGCTGCAAGGCCTTGGGCAGCACTTCTGTTGTGTTAAAAAGAGAAGGTAGGGTGGTACCACAAAACCAGACTTTACAGATTTTATTTTATCATTTTATGCAGAGCGACTGTCTGAAGTTCAAAACTTCTGTAACATGTCCACCAAGAAATTGAGCGTGGTGTGTTCTATGACAATTTCTGGAATTTCACATGACAGACTAGACATTGGGCAGACAGTTAGGATTCCCTTCAGATCACGATACAGCAGAAGAAATGCTCCAAGATGCACTCAATGCATTGATGATGCTACCAAAGTAATGTTTGGGATCAGGTTAAAAGGAACTCCAAATTTTATTAAAAAAAAAAAAAAAAAAAAAAAAAAAAAAAAAAAAAAAAAAAAAAGGTGTGTTTTAGCCACTAAGGGACTCAGCACCATCCTTTTTCATTCTATATATCTATTTCTATTGTGCCCCATCATTTAATATTTTAAATATACTCTCTATTGCCCAAGACAGGTTGTTCTAGAAACTATTGCAATAATGCATTTCTCTTTGGAATATCTATATTTATAGCCCTGCACACATCTTATGGCTGGTTTCCCTATAATTAAAGCACTTAAAATTACAGTTATGTTTATAATTTATTTTGTGACTTGTAAATAACCATTCATCATCTGTTAAAACTCCCTGATTCCCAGGCGAGAAATAGGAAAAAATTTTGGAGTGAAGCTTTGAAGTGAAGGAGAAGGCAGTGTTCTTGTGACACCCACGATATTCTGACTGTTTTTTCCTTACTGTTAATACAGATGTTTCTGAGGAAAGCAATTTGCCATCTATCTCGTGATTGAATCTTCTTACTCAGTTTTTTTTTGCTGAATGCATTAAATGTATGTAGAAACCAAAACCAGTTAAAATGGCAACTGAGAAGTCATTTGTCATTGCAGTTATCTCTAAGTTGTCTGCATTGTTGTGAGTAGTGTAGAAGGAGGAAAATTGTATATCAGAAAGCACAAAGATAGAAAGCAAAGCAGCCAGGGGTGTCTTTACTTTTAGCACAATTTTTTTCAAACAGTCTTGATGTTAATGGCCCATGGTAACTTATGGAAGTGGCAAAGAAACTCAGGATGTTGAAACCTGCACATACAGGACACATTGATTCCCCATGCTGCTGCACAGAAGCAATTGCTAATAACTCAGATTTTACCAATTGATCTTCCAGGGGAGATAACTGTCAAGACTGCATTCTTTAGAGGAAGAGGTTAAAGCACAGAGTTTAAATTTCTTGCTAGAAGGTCAACAGTAAACCTTGGTCTCTTGAGTCTGTTTATTATACTGCTGGTGTTGCCATGCCTCTTCTAGAGTTCTCCAGAGGCTTAGCACAGTGTAGGAATCCATGATAAAGTAATTAGATATAAGCCTGGTAACGAAAAACCCTTTTCAGGTGTTCATCTCACACAGTTCTTTTCATAACCACTTTCAAGGATGCTAAGGGACCCTGGGGATCAAACTCTTTTTTGCCTATGGAGGGGAAGTACCAGAAACTCAAAAGTAAGGCAGATGCATGACATTCCTCTGTTGATGGTTATTGGATTGAGAGCAACATCATAAGAGTATTTCATTTGGTGGATTCTCTGGTCCTGGACTAATTTTGTGTGGTCATATAAAGCAATCCTGCAGTGGCATTACATGGAAGTAGCACCCACACTGTCAGCTTTCCTCCTAGAAAACAGGTATTCTCTTCTGAAACCATCTCCTCACAGAGATACTAACCTTTTTCAGAGGACTATGAATGGATCACTATACAAATGCTTGGATTCAGGCTGTAAAATACACAAAACTCCGACAAAGTCTCCAGCACAAGGAGTAGAGGATAAAACCCTCAATGTTGTGCTTTTCTGTGGCTAAACTTTGGCTTTGGCATCTCTGGGATATCTTTACCCATGGATCAACATGAGCTGTTTCAGATCTACTTAAAATGGTATGTGAAGGATTATACAAGACATATATCATTACTTAAACTGATTACCTCTATATTCATTAATGTAAGTTATTTTTATTGGATCAGTATAATGACAATGTGGAGTAAAGGCCTTTCTCTGCAACCTCTAGACATATAAATAGACAAACCTTTAAAGGTGAAAAGTAACACACTATATCTTGTATCAGACTCAAGTAATAGCCAAGACTCCCATTTCTATTTCCAGGCATTTCATGGCATTGTTTTTTGATATACACAATGCCAGCCTATCTGTGCAAGGGAGGAAGAAGTATTTGGTAACCCAGGGCAAGGGATAGGATAGTCTCAATCTTAACATGTTTTACCACAGGATTAGGCAATTACAAACCGCCTTTGGAAATAAGAAGTCAGGTGATGACATCAACAGATGGTGGATGAGAATACTGTATATGTGATTTCATTCTCCTTTTTTTTTTTTTTTTCAAGATTTTGAGTCAAAAGGAAATAGAAGAAAGTGAAGGGAATTTAAGAACAGGTGAAGGTACAGCATGCACTGTGAAGCTTTCTGTTGAGCCATCAGTGGAGACAAACTTTACATTTCAAAGACAGCAGGATGAGAGGCCTGATTAATAGAGCAGAAAGTGAAACAAATATTTTTGAGCCTTCAGTAATACAGGATCAAAGGATTTTTTGTGGTAACATATTTAATGTACTTCAGAAGACAATTGCAGGATACTCTGTGTGGCACTACTGAGAGCAGAGAAGACTTCAGGAATCCTACAGATCAGAGATAGAAAATAGAAAAAGAAAAAAATGTCAAGAAATTTCAAAAACCTTGCAGATGGGTGAGAAGAGGAATTAAATAAGAAATACAAAATATGTGTGTAAATAAGTAGATTTCAGTTTTGTGGCAAATTGGACGTTCTAATTTCATTTTTTTTAGCAAAAAAAGTTATTGAGCTCTGTGACAACACAATTAGATAAAACATTGTTAAGATTAATTATAAAGTTAGTACTGCTAGGAACAATAATGTATTTTACTAAAAAGACACAGCTAAGTGAAATCTTTGTTTTCCTGAATATAAGCAATTGAAGCAAATTATAGGATTATGCATCCAATTCAAAAAGGAATGTGGCAGGATTGAATTTCATTGTGGCAGTTGTCCATTTTCACCATGACAAAACAGCTGAATTTTCTGAAAGCCAGAATGTGAAATAGAAGAGCCTGCTAATACATGAGTCATTAAATATAAAAAGATTCAGGTTAGATTGTGCTTTGTTGAAATGCTTAGCTACAGCATTGGTTCATTTAGAAAGATATCAGGTAAGGAGATACTCTACAACAAGGAATAAATGTATCCTATTAAAAAATGAGGCACATCATGGGAGGACTGTCATCACAGGTTTGGATAATTTGTTTTAGCTAGAGGCTCACATTAATATGCAGGCACTTTTTTTTTTTCTTCTTTTAACAGAGCTCTTGAAGCTCATTAAATCTTTTCCTGCACTAAGAGCACTCAGCCATGAATAATCTAAGGAGTAAACAGAATACTATTATAAATAAACAAGCGTCCATTACAAGAAGTAGTAAATTTAAAAATTATTAAAAAGCAACAGCAAAGCACAAACACCCTCTTATGCACATACAGCTATCATATAAGCTGTTTTTCTTGTGAAGGATTCATTACAACATGAATCTTAGAAATGAGTGAAATAAATAACTCAGCCTGATTAATGAGCTACCATGAATCATCTCTAGATCACAAGTTCAAAAACAAAAAAGAGGATTTGTTTTTGCTTTGTGCCTTATTTAATTATGAGATTCAAAATGCATGAGACCATGCAAAAAAAGGTGTAAAAATGCTGCAAAAAAAAAGGTGTAAAAATTCTAACAGGCGTTGTTCACATTTTTACAGGGTTTTTGAGAGTTCAAGTTCAAGAGAATATCTAAACATACATCCCTCTGTTTAAAAGTCCTCAAGCTTAATTGACTGAAGTGCTATAGGGAACCTAACCTAAGGGATATATGGGTTTAAAAAATATTTTTAAATATTTAAAATTGTCTGAATCAATTCTTAGGCAGATGAGGCACTTTAAGCCGGCACCCTGAACCTTGTCTTTTTAAAGGCTGGAGGAACACTGCAGGTGTAATTTGCAAAGTGAGCTAAGTATCTTTAGGACTGTGTCTCATACACATGAATGTGGGTTTTTTGTAGGCAAGTCAGCAGGTGAGAAATGGCTTTTCCCCTTCTCTCTTCTGTGAATTTTCCATTAAGCAAAATCAAAAACTCATCTTTCAAGCTCAAAAGAGTTCTATCCCTAAGAATATCAAGGCACACAAAAATACCAGAAATCCTGTGGGGACTAACTCAAAAACAAAAAGGAAGCATAGAGAAGGTAGAAGGAAAGACAGGTAACATGGTGGGAATACAGAAACATTGTCCAAGCATCCAACGGATGAATTTTGGAAAGATATAACACAAATGCAATTGAATCTGGCTAAGGATGTCAAAAACAACAAGAAGGGCTTCAAGCGAGAAAAGGAAGAGTAGGGAAATTATGGATCCATTGCTCAAAGACCCAGGGGACCTAGATACACAGGGCATGGAAAGGCAAAGATACTAAATGTTCTATTTGTCTCAGTCTTTACTAGCAAGACTGTCCATCAGCAATCCCAGGTTTCAGACACCAAGAGTCTGGTGCAAGGAAGGTGTACCCTTAGTGGAAGAGGATCAGGTCAGAGAATCCTTATGGAAACTGGACGTACATAAATTCATGGGACCTGATGGGATGAATCCACAAGTGCTGAGGGAGATTCCTAATGTCATCATGATTCCACTCTTGAAAATCTTTGATCAGTCACGGCAATTGGGGGAAATGCCCAAGGACTGCCAGAAAGCAAATGCCACTTATATATTCAAAAAGTGTAAGAAAGAGTACCCAGGAAACTTCAGGCTGGTCAGTCTCACCTCCACCTCAGGGAAGGATGGAGCCTTGTTCTTCGGTAGTGGTGCCCAGGGGCAATGGACACAAACTGTAACACAGGTAGTTTCAAACATTACAAAATGTTTCTTTACTGTGAAGATGATTGAGCACTAGCTCATAGCTGGAGATACTTAAAAAGTAGTCTGGACTCCAGGTGGGCCAGCTTGTGCAGAAGGTTCGGACTAGTTCCCCTTCAGAGGTCCATTCCAAACTCAATAATTTTCCAATTTTTTGAAATTATCCTGAGAGTTAATCTTGGAGTGCAAACCCAGCTCCTATCTCCAAGACACTGTCGTACCTCTGGACAACAAAATGAGGCGTCTTCTTCCTCCTGTCCTGACTCCCCTTTGTACTGCACAGGTTAGCAATGGCAACTAGGAGAGAGGAAGTATGGGCTGGAGATGCTTATTTCTAAAGTTTGTGACAAAGGATGAAAATTTGAGTTAGGATAGCTTGAAGTTATAATAGAATTTGCTTTTCTTTTTTTCTTTTTTTTTTTTTTTTTTTGTTTTAAGTTACACTGCCTGTTTCTCTTGATATAAAAGTGCAGAAAGAAACCAAAATTAGATTGAAAATATTTGTGGAAATGTCATAATGAAGGAATTCTTCCTTTGGTAAGAGACAAACAAGTTAGTAAGAAAATTAGTACTTGTGATTTTGCCACTTGTTTTTACTCTCTATATTCCATCCCTTTCTTTTCCTCATTAAAACATGCATTTGCAAAATGTTTATAGTCCTAGTGGTAACTTTGAAAAAATTCTAAAAGCCTTAAAAATGTATGCAGAAAATATTCAGCATATGAAGATGAAAATCATCATTGAAATTAATGGAATTTTCATTAGCCTTTTTACTGAGGACTAAGACTGATGATAACGATTGTTTTTCAGCCATTTAATTTAGACAGCCCTGCTGCTTGAACTGGCACTACAGGTATTGAGAGAGAAATCAGAGGGGATTGGTCTTAATCCTAACACATCCTGATCAGACAGCTGGAAATAAATTTACTGGTTGATATTGAGATATTTTGTTCTTATGTTTGGAGGTCCTAAAAAAAATAAGACTGTTACTACTAGAAAAACTTTTTTGAGAAGTATTTGTTTCTCTAATTAATTTATTTTAAAATAATTTAGTTCTTTAAATTTATTCTTATCTTTTACTATCCTTTGTGTTTAGTCAGGCTGTTGCATTACTAGAATGTAAAAAATGTATATGATCGGAATGTTTTCCTATACATGGGGATTCTTGGATGTAAAGATTTTTAAGATGGGTAATGCCCCATAATAAACTAGATGGTGATGGAACAAAAAATCTTATGATAGTTGTCTGAAAAAGTTAACCTATTTAAGCCATGCTGTTAGCTTTGGAAGGAGACTTGAATTGATAATCCATCATTTTTCCTAGTGTTCAGAATTCTTGATTACCCAAAATAGAAACTAATGGCTGATCAAATAAGACTTGGAAAATATCCACAAATAATTTCATAATCTTTATAGCAAGATCTTTTTTACAATTTACAAAGTAGTTCAGGTTGGTCAGTGATTGTGTAGTTCACAGGGCCTAGATTTTTATATAATTATTAATATAATTATTGTATGTATAATTATTAATAATGAACCTCATTATATTTGGCTACGGTGTAGTTAGTAAGAAGAAACAGATTTTTTTTTCCTATTTTATTCATGGTGTTTTATCTATTGTTTTTATCTCTTAGTCTGTTAGTGCCAGAATGAGAGGGTCTTAGCTTCTGATTTCTACATTTATCTATTACCTAACTAAAAGGAAAGAAGACAAAGAGCAAGCCATAAATGGTGTAAAGAGTGGAGAAATATTGTTATAGGATCCTGTGAATTTATTTCTTTCATTAAATATGTTATCTATCAAAAAAAATGGGTCAGCTTTTTGGGAATTGAATTTTACAGAAGATTCCATCTGGCTTTTCCAATTGTTAAAAGGAAGGATGCATTTTTACTTTTTTGTTTGAAATACCATAGCGTTCCACAGAGAGAGAGGCATCCTTCAGGGTGGCTTTTTACAAAAAGACTTTTTTAAAATATCAAAGAATTAACTGCATATAAAAATAATTTTCAGCTGTTAATGAGGGCATGCAAATTTTTTTATGAGATGAAACCCAAATCTATTTGAAAAGTAAAGGCTCAGCTTTTACTTGAGAATTTGCTTATATTCACAATGAGATGTAGAACCTGGACATTGGTTTTGCTAGCATAATACCCAGAGGCCAGGAAATCAGACTTTGGAGTTTAGTTTCTAGAGATCATTATACAATTTAAATAGCTCTTTGGGGTTTAGCACCCAATAAAACAATGTTTGGGTGTAGTCCATAATATTTGGTTCTAAAATGATAACAAATTCCCAGGCTCATATTGGATGATTAAGCTGTCCTCTGTAATGAATATCTAAACATTTCACACAAGTATTCATTAATTCAGTCTTGAATTCAGGCTGTGGTAACAACTACATGGCTCTCTCACTAGAGAGATGTATCTTCAAAATAAATGGGAAATTTAGCCTCTGCTATTAAATGACACAATAAAATATCATTTGTTAGATATTTCCAAATAAACACACTGAATAACTGAGGAAAACACAGGTGAATGTCCTATAGGTTTATAAGTAACCCAGATACTCCAGTGAACAGAAGTATTGAGTATAAGCCCCCTAGAGCTATTCTGGAAAAAGAAATCCTGGAGATTCAATTTTGTACTCTACCTGAAACACATACACAGAAGTCATTCACTCCTTTCCCATAAAAGAAGTGAGCAAATATTTGAACATGCAGTGTGCATGTTGAAATTCCTTCCTCTGACCATTAAAATCAGAACCACATATCTACTTTAAAATTCAGGGTGCTTGGAAAAGAAAAATAGGACAGCAACGGTAAGGCAAATTACCAGGTTTCAATTTGGTATACCTGCCTCATTGACATCCACTTCAATGACACTGTTTTAACAGAGAAATTTGTTTTCCTGTCTTTTTCCAGTTCCATAGAGCTCCCAGATGTTATCATGATGGTAGAAGGTTCTTCACTGCATTTGACATTCAATTTCTCCTTGATCTGTGAAAAGTTAGGTTAGTCTCCATGAATCTGCTGTACTGCCAGATTGTGAACTGGCAAAAATAACTACTGCGACTCTAAATTAATTTAAAAAATAGTATATTGGGGGTGGGCGTGTAGCCTCTGCCCTATTATAATCAAGGAATGTTTTGTCTAAATTTAGTGAGTCTAAAATTTTACCTTGCAAACTAAAATTACTATAGGAATTTCATTCTGGCATTGGATTTCCAAGGGTGAGGTGGCTCTCCCTCCCAGATCCCTGATCCGTTTTAGCCTTGCCTACCTTGAGACAGAAACTACGTCAACGGGAATATTCCCTTCAGGGTCCCAAAGATGCCAGGGGCTGCAAAGCTTTTCCCTTAGAGAGAGCAGGCGTCCGTCGACGCCAAAAGGAAAGAGTCTGGCCTTGGTCCTGAGGTAATCGAGGCTTTATTCTTGGGTCCGGCCCCACCAGAGTCCAGAACACAGACCGGTCCCCGTCCCCATTCTGGTCTCAAGAGAGAGACTGGAAAAACACAGCTAGTACATCTTTAAAGCTCTGACACGGAAAGAGAGCAAGTCGATATAAGCCCATATGCTCTGCTTGATGCAAACGTGGAAAACACACACCGTAAGTTCAGAATCTCAATAAGAACTCATAGTAGCATGAAAGTTGCACTAGTACAGAGTCTCCTTGCTGGAACACGAGAAAACTCACATGAGCTTTCCACTGAGAAAACAGATGATAAGAAGCACACTAAGCGAGAGCTTGAGTGCGCTGCTGTTCTACAAAGCAGAGCCTGTTCAGCTTAACAGCTTCTAACAGCGAAACAGAGCAAGCAGAGAGCAGCATACATGCTGCACTTGTTGCAAACATGGAAAACAGGCACCCTAGCACCAGAATCTCAGAAATCACTGATAGAAGCAGAGAAATGCTGCAGGAGCTTGTGTGCTTTGTAGAACAAGTGAAAAGCACACATATGCTGTGCAGAGTGCAAACCGCTGAAAAGAAGCACGCACAGCGAGTGCTGTGCGCGCTGTGCTCGCAAAGCAGAGCCTGTTCAGCTTAACAGCTTCTAACAGCGAAACAGAGCAAGCAGAGAGCAGCATACATGCTGCACTTGTTGCAAACATGGAAAACAGGCACCCTAGCACCAGAATCTCAGAAATCACTGATAGAAGCAGAGAAATGCTGCAGGAGCTTGTGTGCTTTGTAGAACAAGTGAAAAGCACACATATGCTGTGCAGAGTGCAAACCGCTGAAAAGAAGCACGCACAGCGAGTGCTGTGCGCGCTGTGCTCGCAAAGCAGAGCCTGTTCAGCTTAACAGCTTCTAACAGCGAAACAGAGCAAGCAGAGAGCAGCATACATGCTGCACTTGTTGCAAACATGGAAAACAGGCACCCTAGCACCAGAATCTCAGAAATCACTGATAGAAGCAGAGAAATGCTGCAGGAGCTTGTGTGCTTTGTAGAACAAGTGAAAAGCACACATATGCTGTGCAGAGTGCAAACCGCTGAAAAGAAGCACGCACAGCGAGTGCTGTGCGCGCTGTGCTCGCAAAGCAGAGCCTGTTCAGCTTAACAGCTTCTAACAGCGAAACAGAGCAAGCAGAGAGCAGCATACATGCTGCACTTGTTGCAAACATGGAAAACAGGCACCCTAGCACCAGAATCTCAGAAATCACTGATAGAAGCAGAGAAATGCTGCAGGAGCTTGTGTGCTTTGTAGAACAAGTGAAAAACACACATATGCTGTGCAGAGTGCAAACCGCTGAAAAGAAGCACGCACAGCGAGTGCTGTGCGCGCTGTGCTCGCAAAGCAGAGCCTGTTCAGCTTAACAGCTTCTAACAGCGAAACAGAGCAAGCAGAGAGCAGCATACATGCTGCACTTGTTGCAAACATGGAAAACAGGCACCCTAGCACCAGAATCTCAGAAATCACTGATAGAAGCAGAGAAATGCTGCAGGAGCTTGTGTGCTTTGTAGAACAAGTGAAAAGCACACCTATGCTGTGCAGAGTGCAAACCGCTGAAAAGAAGCACGCACAGCGAGTGCTGTGCGCGCTGTGCTCGCAAAGCAGAGCCTGTTCAGCTTAACAGCTTCTAACAGCGAAACAGAGCAAGCAGAGAGCAGCATACATGCTGCACTTGTTGCAAACATGGAAAACAGGCACCCTAGCACCAGAATCTCAGAAATCACTGATAGAAGCAGAGAAATGCTGCAGGAGCTTGTGTGCTTTGTAGAACAAGTGAAAAACACACATATGCTGTGCAGAGTGCAAACCGCTGAAAAGAAGCACGCACAGCGAGTGCTGTGCGCGCTGTGCTCGCAAAGCAGAGCCTGTTCAGCTTAACAGCTTCTAACAGCGAAACAGAGCAAGCAGAGAGCAGCATACATGCTGCACTTGTTGCAAACATGGAAAACAGGCACCCTAGCACCAGAATCTCAGAAATCACTGATAGAAGCAGAGAAATGCTGCAGGAGCTTGTGTGCTTTGTAGAACAAGTGAAAAGCACACATATGCTGTGCAGAGTGCAAACCGCTGAAAAGAAGCACGCACAGCGAGTGCTGTGCGCGCTGTGCTCGCAAAGCAGAGCCTGTTCAGCTTAACAGCTTCTAACAGCGAAACAGAGCAAGCAGAGAGCAGCATACATGCTGCACTTGTTGCAAACATGGAAAACAGGCACCCTAGCACCAGAATCTCAGAAATCACTGATAGAAGCAGAGAAATGCTGCAGGAGCTTGTGTGCTTTGTAGAACAAGTGAAAAACACACATATGCTGTGCAGAGTGCAAACCGCTGAAAAGAAGCACGCACAGCGAGTGCTGTGCGCGCTGTGCTCGCAAAGCAGAGCCTGTTCAGCTTAACAGCTTCTAACAGCGAAACAGAGCAAGCAGAGAGCAGCATACATGCTGCACTTGTTGCAAACATGGAAAACAGGCACCCTAGCACCAGAATCTCAGAAATCACTGATAGAAGCAGAGAAATGCTGCAGGAGCTTGTGTGCTTTGTAGAACAAGTGAAAAGCACACATATGCTGTGCAGAGTGCAAACCGCTGAAAAGAAGCACGCACAGCGAGTGCTGTGCGCGCTGTGCTCGCAAAGCAGAGCCTGTTCAGCTTAACAGCTTCTAACAGCGAAACAGAGCAAGCAGAGAGCAGCATACATGCTGCACTTGTTGCAAACATGGAAAACAGGCACCCTAGCACCAGAATCTCAGAAATCACTGATAGAAGCAGAGAAATGCTGCAGGAGCTTGTGTGCTTTGTAGAACAAGTGAAAAGCACACATATGCTGTGCAGAGTGCAAACCGCTGAAAAGAAGCACGCACAGCGAGTGCTGTGCGCGCTGTGCTCGCAAAGCAGAGCCTGTTCAGCTTAACAGCTTCTAACAGCGAAACAGAGCAAGCAGAGAGCAGCATACATGCTGCACTTGTTGCAAACATGGAAAACAGGCACCCTAGCACCAGAATCTCAGAAATCACTGATAGAAGCAGAGAAATGCTGCAGGAGCTTGTGTGCTTTGTAGAACAAGTGAAAAACACACATATGCTGTGCAGAGTGCAAACCGCTGAAAAGAAGCACGCACAGCGAGTGCTGTGCGCGCTGTGCTCGCAAAGCAGAGCCTGTTCAGCTTAACAGCTTCTAACAGCGAAACAGAGCAAGCAGAGAGCAGCATACATGCTGCACTTGTTGCAAACATGGAAAACAGGCACCCTAGCACCAGAATCTCAGAAATCACTGATAGAAGCAGAGAAATGCTGCAGGAGCTTGTGTGCTTTGTAGAACAAGTGAAAAGCACACATATGCTGTGCAGAGTGCAAACCGCTGAAAAGAAGCACGCACAGCGAGTGCTGTGCGCGCTGTGCTCGCAAAGCAGAGCCTGTTCAGCTTAACAGCTTCTAACAGCGAAACAGAGCAAGCAGAGAGCAGCATACATGCTGCACTTGTTGCAAACATGGAAAACAGGCACCCTAGCACCAGAATCTCAGAAATCACTGATAGAAGCAGAGAAATGCTGCAGGAGCTTGTGTGCTTTGTAGAACAAGTGAAAAGCACACATATGCTGTGCAGAGTGCAAACCGCTGAAAAGAAGCACGCACAGCGAGTGCTGTGCGCGCTGTGCTCGCAAAGCAGAGCCTGTTCAGCTTAACAGCTTCTAACAGCGAAACAGAGCAAGCAGAGAGCAGCATACATGCTGCACTTGTTGCAAACATGGAAAACAGGCACCCTAGCACCAGAATCTCAGAAATCACTGATAGAAGCAGAGAAATGCTGCAGGAGCTTGTGTGCTTTGTAGAACAAGTGAAAAGCACACATATGCTGTGCAGAGTGCAAACCGCTGAAAAGAAGCACGCACAGCGAGTGCTGTGCGCGCTGTGCTCGCAAAGCAGAGCCTGTTCAGCTTAACAGCTTCTAACAGCGAAACAGAGCAAGCAGAGAGCAGCATACATGCTGCACTTGTTGCAAACATGGAAAACAGGCACCCTAGCACCAGAATCTCAGAAATCACTGATAGAAGCAGAGAAATGCTGCAGGAGCTTGTGTGCTTTGTAGAACAAGTGAAAAAGCACACATATGCTGTGCAGAGTGCAAACCGCTGAAAAGAAGCACGCACAGCGAGTGCTGTGCGCGCTGTGCTCGCAAAGCAGAGCCTGTTCAGCTTAACAGCTTCTAACAGCGAAACAGAGCAAGCAGAGAGCAGCATACATGCTGCACTTGTTGCAAACATGGAAAACAGGCACCCTAGCACCAGAATCTCAGAAATCACTGATAGAAGCAGAGAAATGCTGCAGGAGCTTGTGTGCTTTGTAGAACAAGTGAAAAAACACACCTATGCTGTGCAGAGTGCAAACCGCTGAAAAGAAGCACGCACAGCGAGTGCTGTGCGCGCTGTGCTCGCAAAGCAGAGCCTGTTCAGCTTAACAGCTTCTAACAGCGAAACAGAGCAAGCAGAGAGCAGCATACATGCTGCACTTGTTGCAAACATGGAAAACAGGCACCCTAGCACCAGAATCTCAGAAATCACTGATAGAAGCAGAGAAATGCTGCAGGAGCTTGTGTGCTTTGTAGAACAAGTGAAAAGCACACATATGCTGTGCAGAGTGCAAACCGCTGAAAAGAAGCACGCACAGCGAGTGCTGTGCGCGCTGTGCTCGCAAAGCAGAGCCTGTTCAGCTTAACAGCTTCTAACAGCGAAACAGAGCAAGCAGAGAGCAGCATACATGCTGCACTTGTTGCAAACATGGAAAACAGGCACCCTAGCACCAGAATCTCAGAAATCACTGATAGAAGCAGAGAAATGCTGCAGGAGCTTGTGTGCTTTGTAGAACAAGTGAAAAGCACACATATGCTGTGCAGAGTGCAAACCGCTGAAAAGAAGCACGCACAGCGAGTGCTGTGCGCGCTGTGCTCGCAAAGCAGAGCCTGTTCAGCTTAACAGCTTCTAACAGCGAAACAGAGCAAGCAGAGAGCAGCATACATGCTGCACTTGTTGCAAACATGGAAAACAGGCACCCTAGCACCAGAATCTCAGAAATCACTGATAGAAGCAGAGAAATGCTGCAGGAGCTTGTGTGCTTTGTAGAACAAGTGAAAAGCACACATATGCTGTGCAGAGTGCAAACCGCTGAAAAGAAGCACGCACAGCGAGTGCTGTGCGCGCTGTGCTCGCAAAGCAGAGCCTGTTCAGCTTAACAGCTTCTAACAGCGAAACAGAGCAAGCAGAGAGCAGCATACATGCTGCACTTGTTGCAAACATGGAAAACAGGCACCCTAGCACCAGAATCTCAGAAATCACTGATAGAAGCAGAGAAATGCTGCAGGAGCTTGTGTGCTTTGTAGAACAAGTGAAAAGCACACATATGCTGTGCAGAGTGCAAACCGCTGAAAAGAAGCACGCACAGCGAGTGCTGTGCGCGCTGTGCTCGCAAAGCAGAGCCTGTTCAGCTTAACAGCTTCTAACAGCGAAACAGAGCAAGCAGAGAGCAGCATACATGCTGCACTTGTTGCAAACATGGAAAACAGGCACCCTAGCACCAGAATCTCAGAAATCACTGATAGAAGCAGAGAAATGCTGCAGGAGCTTGTGTGCTTTGTAGAACAAGTGAAAAGCACACATATGCTGTGCAGAGTGCAAACCGCTGAAAAGAAGCACGCACAGCGAGTGCTGTGCGCGCTGTGCTCGCAAAGCAGAGCCTGTTCAGCTTAACAGCTTCTAACAGCGAAACAGAGCAAGCAGAGAGCAGCATACATGCTGCACTTGTTGCAAACATGGAAAACAGGCACCCTAGCACCAGAATCTCAGAAATCACTGATAGAAGCAGAGAAATGCTGCAGGAGCTTGTGTGCTTTGTAGAACAAGTGAAAAGCACACATATGCTGTGCAGAGTGCAAACCGCTGAAAAGAAGCACGCACAGCGAGTGCTGTGCGCGCTGTGCTCGCAAAGCAGAGCCTGTTCAGCTTAACAGCTTCTAACAGCGAAACAGAGCAAGCAGAGAGCAGCATACATGCTGCACTTGTTGCAAACATGGAAAACAGGCACCCTAGCACCAGAATCTCAGAAATCACTGATAGAAGCAGAGAAATGCTGCAGGAGCTTGTGTGCTTTGTAGAACAAGTGAAAAGCACACATATGCTGTGCAGAGTGCAAACCGCTGAAAAGAAGCACGCACAGCGAGTGCTGTGCGCGCTGTGCTCGCAAAGCAGAGCCTGTTCAGCTTAACAGCTTCTAACAGCGAAACAGAGCAAGCAGAGAGCAGCATACATGCTGCACTTGTTGCAAACATGGAAAACAGGCACCCTAGCACCAGAATCTCAGAAATCACTGATAGAAGCAGAGAAATGCTGCAGGAGCTTGTGTGCTTTGTAGAACAAGTGAAAAGCACACATATGCTGTGCAGAGTGCAAACCGCTGAAAAGAAGCACGCACAGCGAGTGCTGTGCGCGCTGTGCTCGCAAAGCAGAGCCTGTTCAGCTTAACAGCTTCTAACAGCGAAACAGAGCAAGCAGAGAGCAGCATACATGCTGCACTTGTTGCAAACATGGAAAACAGGCACCCTAGCACCAGAATCTCAGAAATCACTGATAGAAGCAGAGAAATGCTGCAGGAGCTTGTGTGCTTTGTAGAACAAGTGAAAAGCACACATATGCTGTGCAGAGTGCAAACCGCTGAAAAGAAGCACGCACAGCGAGTGCTGTGCGCGCTGTGCTCGCAAAGCAGAGCCTGTTCAGCTTAACAGCTTCTAACAGCGAAACAGAGCAAGCAGAGAGCAGCATACATGCTGCACTTGTTGCAAACATGGAAAACAGGCACCCTAGCACCAGAATCTCAGAAATCACTGATAGAAGCAGAGAAATGCTGCAGGAGCTTGTGTGCTTTGTAGAACAAGTGAAAAGCACACATATGCTGTGCAGAGTGCAAACCGCTGAAAAGAAGCACGCACAGCGAGTGCTGTGCGCGCTGTGCTCGCAAAGCAGAGCCTGTTCAGCTTAACAGCTTCTAACAGCGAAACAGAGCAAGCAGAGAGCAGCATACATGCTGCACTTGTTGCAAACATGGAAAACAGGCACCCTAGCACCAGAATCTCAGAAATCACTGATAGAAGCAGAGAAATGCTGCAGGAGCTTGTGTGCTTTGTAGAACAAGTGAAAAGCACACATATGCTGTGCAGAGTGCAAACCGCTGAAAAGAAGCACGCACAGCGAGTGCTGTGCGCGCTGTGCTCGCAAAGCAGAGCCTGTTCAGCTTAACAGCTTCTAACAGCGAAACAGAGCAAGCAGAGAGCAGCATACATGCTGCACTTGTTGCAAACATGGAAAACAGGCACCCTAGCACCAGAATCTCAGAAATCACTGATAGAAGCAGAGAAATGCTGCAGGAGCTTGTGTGCTTTGTAGAACAAGTGAAAAGCACACATATGCTGTGCAGAGTGCAAACCGCTGAAAAGAAGCACGCACAGCGAGTGCTGTGCGCGCTGTGCTCGCAAAGCAGAGCCTGTTCAGCTTAACAGCTTCTAACAGCGAAACAGAGCAAGCAGAGAGCAGCATACATGCTGCACTTGTTGCAAACATGGAAAACAGGCACCCTAGCACCAGAATCTCAGAAATCACTGATAGAAGCAGAGAAATGCTGCAGGAGCTTGTGTGCTTTGTAGAACAAGTGAAAAAACACACATATGCTGTGCAGAGTGCAAACCGCTGAAAAGAAGCACGCACAGCGAGTGCTGTGCGCGCTGTGCTCGCAAAGCAGAGCCTGTTCAGCTTAACAGCTTCTAACAGCGAAACAGAGCAAGCAGAGAGCAGCATACATGCTGCACTTGTTGCAAACATGGAAAACAGGCACCCTAGCACCAGAATCTCAGAAATCACTGATAGAAGCAGAGAAATGCTGCAGGAGCTTGTGTGCTTTGTAGAACAAGTGAAAAGCACACATATGCTGTGCAGAGTGCAAACCGCTGAAAAGAAGCACGCACAGCGAGTGCTGTGCGCGCTGTGCTCGCAAAGCAGAGCCTGTTCAGCTTAACAGCTTCTAACAGCGAAACAGAGCAAGCAGAGAGCAGCATACATGCTGCACTTGTTGCAAACATGGAAAACAGGCACCCTAGCACCAGAATCTCAGAAATCACTGATAGAAGCAGAGAAATGCTGCAGGAGCTTGTGTGCTTTGTAGAACAAGTGAAAAGCACACATATGCTGTGCAGAGTGCAAACCGCTGAAAAGAAGCACGCACAGCGAGTGCTGTGCGCGCTGTGCTCGCAAAGCAGAGCCTGTTCAGCTTAACAGCTTCTAACAGCGAAACAGAGCAAGCAGAGAGCAGCATACATGCTGCACTTGTTGCAAACATGGAAAACAGGCACCCTAGCACCAGAATCTCAGAAATCACTGATAGAAGCAGAGAAATGCTGCAGGAGCTTGTGTGCTTTGTAGAACAAGTGAAAAGCACACATATGCTGTGCAGAGTGCAAACCGCTGAAAAGAAGCACGCACAGCGAGTGCTGTGCGCGCTGTGCTCGCAAAGCAGAGCCTGTTCAGCTTAACAGCTTCTAACAGCGAAACAGAGCAAGCAGAGAGCAGCATACATGCTGCACTTGTTGCAAACATGGAAAACAGGCACCCTAGCACCAGAATCTCAGAAATCACTGATAGAAGCAGAGAAATGCTGCAGGAGCTTGTGTGCTTTGTAGAACAAGTGAAAAGCACACATATGCTGTGCAGAGTGCAAACCGCTGAAAAGAAGCACGCACAGCGAGTGCTGTGCGCGCTGTGCTCGCAAAGCAGAGCCTGTTCAGCTTAACAGCTTCTAACAGCGAAACAGAGCAAGCAGAGAGCAGCATACATGCTGCACTTGTTGCAAACATGGAAAACAGGCACCCTAGCACCAGAATCTCAGAAATCACTGATAGAAGCAGAGAAATGCTGCAGGAGCTTGTGTGCTTTGTAGAACAAGTGAAAAGCACACATATGCTGTGCAGAGTGCAAACCGCTGAAAAGAAGCACGCACAGCGAGTGCTGTGCGCGCTGTGCTCGCAAAGCAGAGCCTGTTCAGCTTAACAGCTTCTAACAGCGAAACAGAGCAAGCAGAGAGCAGCATACATGCTGCACTTGTTGCAAACATGGAAAACAGGCACCCTAGCACCAGAATCTCAGAAATCACTGATAGAAGCAGAGAAATGCTGCAGGAGCTTGTGTGCTTTGTAGAACAAGTGAAAAGCACACCTATGCTGTGCAGAGTGCAAACCGCTGAAAAGAAGCACGCACAGCGAGTGCTGTGCGCGCTGTGCTCGCAAAGCAGAGCCTGTTCAGCTTAACAGCTTCTAACAGCGAAACAGAGCAAGCAGAGAGCAGCATACATGCTGCACTTGTTGCAAACATGGAAAACAGGCACCCTAGCACCAGAATCTCAGAAATCACTGATAGAAGCAGAGAAATGCTGCAGGAGCTTGTGTGCTTTGTAGAACAAGTGAAAAGCACACATATGCTGTGCAGAGTGCAAACCGCTGAAAAGAAGCACGCACAGCGAGTGCTGTGCGCGCTGTGCTCGCAAAGCAGAGCCTGTTCAGCTTAACAGCTTCTAACAGCGAAACAGAGCAAGCAGAGAGCAGCATACATGCTGCACTTGTTGCAAACATGGAAAACAGGCACCCTAGCACCAGAATCTCAGAAATCACTGATAGAAGCAGAGAAATGCTGCAGGAGCTTGTGTGCTTTGTAGAACAAGTGAAAAGCACACATATGCTGTGCAGAGTGCAAACCGCTGAAAAGAAGCACGCACAGCGAGTGCTGTGCGCGCTGTGCTCGCAAAGCAGAGCCTGTTCAGCTTAACAGCTTCTAACAGCGAAACAGAGCAAGCAGAGAGCAGCATACATGCTGCACTTGTTGCAAACATGGAAAACAGGCACCCTAGCACCAGAATCTCAGAAATCACTGATAGAAGCAGAGAAATGCTGCAGGAGCTTGTGTGCTTTGTAGAACAAGTGAAAAGCACACATATGCTGTGCAGAGTGCAAACCGCTGAAAAGAAGCACGCACAGCGAGTGCTGTGCGCGCTGTGCTCGCAAAGCAGAGCCTGTTCAGCTTAACAGCTTCTAACAGCGAAACAGAGCAAGCAGAGAGCAGCATACATGCTGCACTTGTTGCAAACATGGAAAACAGGCACCCTAGCACCAGAATCTCAGAAATCACTGATAGAAGCAGAGAAATGCTGCAGGAGCTTGTGTGCTTTGTAGAACAAGTGAAAAGCACACATATGCTGTGCAGAGTGCAAACCGCTGAAAAGAAGCACGCACAGCGAGTGCTGTGCGCGCTGTGCTCGCAAAGCAGAGCCTGTTCAGCTTAACAGCTTCTAACAGCGAAACAGAGCAAGCAGAGAGCAGCATACATGCTGCACTTGTTGCAAACATGGAAAACAGGCACCCTAGCACCAGAATCTCAGAAATCACTGATAGAAGCAGAGAAATGCTGCAGGAGCTTGTGTGCTTTGTAGAACAAGTGAAAAGCACACATATGCTGTGCAGAGTGCAAACCGCTGAAAAGAAGCACGCACAGCGAGTGCTGTGCGCGCTGTGCTCGCAAAGCAGAGCCTGTTCAGCTTAACAGCTTCTAACAGCGAAACAGAGCAAGCAGAGAGCAGCATACATGCTGCACTTGTTGCAAACATGGAAAACAGGCACCCTAGCACCAGAATCTCAGAAATCACTGATAGAAGCAGAGAAATGCTGCAGGAGCTTGTGTGCTTTGTAGAACAAGTGAAAAGCACACATATGCTGTGCAGAGTGCAAACCGCTGAAAAGAAGCACGCACAGCGAGTGCTGTGCGCGCTGTGCTCGCAAAGCAGAGCCTGTTCAGCTTAACAGCTTCTAACAGCGAAACAGAGCAAGCAGAGAGCAGCATACATGCTGCACTTGTTGCAAACATGGAAAACAGGCACCCTAGCACCAGAATCTCAGAAATCACTGATAGAAGCAGAGAAATGCTGCAGGAGCTTGTGTGCTTTGTAGAACAAGTGAAAAGCACACATATGCTGTGCAGAGTGCAAACCGCTGAAAAGAAGCACGCACAGCGAGTGCTGTGCGCGCTGTGCTCGCAAAGCAGAGCCTGTTCAGCTTAACAGCTTCTAACAGCGAAACAGAGCAAGCAGAGAGCAGCATACATGCTGCACTTGTTGCAAACATGGAAAACAGGCACCCTAGCACCAGAATCTCAGAAATCACTGATAGAAGCAGAGAAATGCTGCAGGAGCTTGTGTGCTTTGTAGAACAAGTGAAAAGCACACATATGCTGTGCAGAGTGCAAACCGCTGAAAAGAAGCACGCACAGCGAGTGCTGTGCGCGCTGTGCTCGCAAAGCAGAGCCTGTTCAGCTTAACAGCTTCTAACAGCGAAACAGAGCAAGCAGAGAGCAGCATACATGCTGCACTTGTTGCAAACATGGAAAACAGGCACCCTAGCACCAGAATCTCAGAAATCACTGATAGAAGCAGAGAAATGCTGCAGGAGCTTGTGTGCTTTGTAGAACAAGTGAAAAGCACACATATGCTGTGCAGAGTGCAAACCGCTGAAAAGAAGCACGCACAGCGAGTGCTGTGCGCGCTGTGCTCGCAAAGCAGAGCCTGTTCAGCTTAACAGCTTCTAACAGCGAAACAGAGCAAGCAGAGAGCAGCATACATGCTGCACTTGTTGCAAACATGGAAAACAGGCACCCTAGCACCAGAATCTCAGAAATCACTGATAGAAGCAGAGAAATGCTGCAGGAGCTTGTGTGCTTTGTAGAACAAGTGAAAAGCACACATATGCTGTGCAGAGTGCAAACCGCTGAAAAGAAGCACGCACAGCGAGTGCTGTGCGCGCTGTGCTCGCAAAGCAGAGCCTGTTCAGCTTAACAGCTTCTAACAGCGAAACAGAGCAAGCAGAGAGCAGCATACATGCTGCACTTGTTGCAA
Source organism: Hirundo rustica (assembly GCF_015227805.2). Lineage (NCBI taxonomy): Eukaryota > Metazoa > Chordata > Aves > Passeriformes > Hirundinidae > Hirundo > Hirundo rustica. The sequence continues at coordinate 40,652,280 of NC_053453.1, forward strand.
ACATGGAAAACAGGCACCCTAGCACCAGAATCTCAGAAATCACTGATAGAAGCAGAGAAATGCTGCAGGAGCTTGTGTGCTTTGTAGAACAAGTGAAAAGCACACATATGCTGTGCAGAGTGCAAACCGCTGAAAAGAAGCACGCACAGCGAGTGCTGTGCGCGCTGTGCTCGCAAAGCAGAGCCTGTTCAGCTTAACAGCTTCTAACAGCGAAACAGAGCAAGCAGAGAGCAGCATACATGCTGCACTTGTTGCAAACATGGAAAACAGGCACCCTAGCACCAGAATCTCAGAAATCACTGATAGAAGCAGAGAAATGCTGCAGGAGCTTGTGTGCTTTGTAGAACAAGTGAAAAGCACACATATGCTGTGCAGAGTGCAAACCGCTGAAAAGAAGCACGCACAGCGAGTGCTGTGCGCGCTGTGCTCGCAAAGCAGAGCCTGTTCAGCTTAACAGCTTCTAACAGCGAAACAGAGCAAGCAGAGAGCAGCATACATGCTGCACTTGTTGCAAACATGGAAAACAGGCACCCTAGCACCAGAATCTCAGAAATCACTGATAGAAGCAGAGAAATGCTGCAGGAGCTTGTGTGCTTTGTAGAACAAGTGAAAAGCACACATATGCTGTGCAGAGTGCAAACCGCTGAAAAGAAGCACGCACAGCGAGTGCTGTGCGCGCTGTGCTCGCAAAGCAGAGCCTGTTCAGCTTAACAGCTTCTAACAGCGAAACAGAGCAAGCAGAGAGCAGCATACATGCTGCACTTGTTGCAAACATGGAAAACAGGCACCCTAGCACCAGAATCTCAGAAATCACTGATAGAAGCAGAGAAATGCTGCAGGAGCTTGTGTGCTTTGTAGAACAAGTGAAAAGCACACATATGCTGTGCAGAGTGCAAACCGCTGAAAAGAAGCACGCACAGCGAGTGCTGTGCGCGCTGTGCTCGCAAAGCAGAGCCTGTTCAGCTTAACAGCTTCTAACAGCGAAACAGAGCAAGCAGAGAGCAGCATACATGCTGCACTTGTTGCAAACATGGAAAACAGGCACCCTAGCACCAGAATCTCAGAAATCACTGATAGAAGCAGAGAAATGCTGCAGGAGCTTGTGTGCTTTGTAGAACAAGTGAAAAGCACACATATGCTGTGCAGAGTGCAAACCGCTGAAAAGAAGCACGCACAGCGAGTGCTGTGCGCGCTGTGCTCGCAAAGCAGAGCCTGTTCAGCTTAACAGCTTCTAACAGCGAAACAGAGCAAGCAGAGAGCAGCATACATGCTGCACTTGTTGCAAACATGGAAAACAGGCACCCTAGCACCAGAATCTCAGAAATCACTGATAGAAGCAGAGAAATGCTGCAGGAGCTTGTGTGCTTTGTAGAACAAGTGAAAAGCACACATATGCTGTGCAGAGTGCAAACCGCTGAAAAGAAGCACGCACAGCGAGTGCTGTGCGCGCTGTGCTCGCAAAGCAGAGCCTGTTCAGCTTAACAGCTTCTAACAGCGAAACAGAGCAAGCAGAGAGCAGCATACATGCTGCACTTGTTGCAAACATGGAAAACAGGCACCCTAGCACCAGAATCTCAGAAATCACTGATAGAAGCAGAGAAATGCTGCAGGAGCTTGTGTGCTTTGTAGAACAAGTGAAAAGCACACATATGCTGTGCAGAGTGCAAACCGCTGAAAAGAAGCACGCACAGCGAGTGCTGTGCGCGCTGTGCTCGCAAAGCAGAGCCTGTTCAGCTTAACAGCTTCTAACAGCGAAACAGAGCAAGCAGAGAGCAGCATACATGCTGCACTTGTTGCAAACATGGAAAACAGGCACCCTAGCACCAGAATCTCAGAAATCACTGATAGAAGCAGAGAAATGCTGCAGGAGCTTGTGTGCTTTGTAGAACAAGTGAAAAGCACACATATGCTGTGCAGAGTGCAAACCGCTGAAAAGAAGCACGCACAGCGAGTGCTGTGCGCGCTGTGCTCGCAAAGCAGAGCCTGTTCAGCTTAACAGCTTCTAACAGCGAAACAGAGCAAGCAGAGAGCAGCATACATGCTGCACTTGTTGCAAACATGGAAAACAGGCACCCTAGCACCAGAATCTCAGAAATCACTGATAGAAGCAGAGAAATGCTGCAGGAGCTTGTGTGCTTTGTAGAACAAGTGAAAAGCACACATATGCTGTGCAGAGTGCAAACCGCTGAAAAGAAGCACGCACAGCGAGTGCTGTGCGCGCTGTGCTCGCAAAGCAGAGCCTGTTCAGCTTAACAGCTTCTAACAGCGAAACAGAGCAAGCAGAGAGCAGCATACATGCTGCACTTGTTGCAAACATGGAAAACAGGCACCCTAGCACCAGAATCTCAGAAATCACTGATAGAAGCAGAGAAATGCTGCAGGAGCTTGTGTGCTTTGTAGAACAAGTGAAAAGCACACATATGCTGTGCAGAGTGCAAACCGCTGAAAAGAAGCACGCACAGCGAGTGCTGTGCGCGCTGTGCTCGCAAAGCAGAGCCTGTTCAGCTTAACAGCTTCTAACAGCGAAACAGAGCAAGCAGAGAGCAGCATACATGCTGCACTTGTTGCAAACATGGAAAACAGGCACCCTAGCACCAGAATCTCAGAAATCACTGATAGAAGCAGAGAAATGCTGCAGGAGCTTGTGTGCTTTGTAGAACAAGTGAAAAAGAAGCACGCACAGCGAGTGCTGTGCGCGCTGTGCTCGCAAAGCAGAGCCTGTTCAGCTTAACAGCTTCTAACAGCGAAACAGAGCAAGCAGAGAGCAGCATACATGCTGCACTTGTTGCAAACATGGAAAACAGGCACCCTAGCACCAGAATCTCAGAAATCACTGATAGAAGCAGAGAAATGCTGCAGGAGCTTGTGTGCTTTGTAGAACAAGTGAAAAGCACACATATGCTGTGCAGAGTGCAAACCGCTGAAAAGAAGCACGCACAGCGAGTGCTGTGCGCGCTGTGCTCGCAAAGCAGAGCCTGTTCAGCTTAACAGCTTCTAACAGCGAAACAGAGCAAGCAGAGAGCAGCATACATGCTGCACTTGTTGCAAACATGGAAAACAGGCACCCTAGCACCAGAATCTCAGAAATCACTGATAGAAGCAGAGAAATGCTGCAGGAGCTTGTGTGCTTTGTAGAACAAGTGAAAAGCACACATATGCTGTGCAGAGTGCAAACCGCTGAAAAGAAGCACGCACAGCGAGTGCTGTGCGCGCTGTGCTCGCAAAGCAGAGCCTGTTCAGCTTAACAGCTTCTAACAGCGAAACAGAGCAAGCAGAGAGCAGCATACATGCTGCACTTGTTGCAAACATGGAAAACAGGCACCCTAGCACCAGAATCTCAGAAATCACTGATAGAAGCAGAGAAATGCTGCAGGAGCTTGTGTGCTTTGTAGAACAAGTGAAAAGCACACATATGCTGTGCAGAGTGCAAACCGCTGAAAAGAAGCACGCACAGCGAGTGCTGTGCGCGCTGTGCTCGCAAAGCAGAGCCTGTTCAGCTTAACAGCTTCTAACAGCGAAACAGAGCAAGCAGAGAGCAGCATACATGCTGCACTTGTTGCAAACATGGAAAACAGGCACCCTAGCACCAGAATCTCAGAAATCACTGATAGAAGCAGAGAAATGCTGCAGGAGCTTGTGTGCTTTGTAGAACAAGTGAAAAGCACACATATGCTGTGCAGAGTGCAAACCGCTGAAAAGAAGCACGCACAGCGAGTGCTGTGCGCGCTGTGCTCGCAAAGCAGAGCCTGTTCAGCTTAACAGCTTCTAACAGCGAAACAGAGCAAGCAGAGAGCAGCATACATGCTGCACTTGTTGCAAACATGGAAAACAGGCACCCTAGCACCAGAATCTCAGAAATCACTGATAGAAGCAGAGAAATGCTGCAGGAGCTTGTGTGCTTTGTAGAACAAGTGAAAAGCACACATATGCTGTGCAGAGTGCAAACCGCTGAAAAGAAGCACGCACAGCGAGTGCTGTGCGCGCTGTGCTCGCAAAGCAGAGCCTGTTCAGCTTAACAGCTTCTAACAGCGAAACAGAGCAAGCAGAGAGCAGCATACATGCTGCACTTGTTGCAAACATGGAAAACAGGCACCCTAGCACCAGAATCTCAGAAATCACTGATAGAAGCAGAGAAATGCTGCAGGAGCTTGTGTGCTTTGTAGAACAAGTGAAAAGCACACATATGCTGTGCAGAGTGCAAACCGCTGAAAAGAAGCACGCACAGCGAGTGCTGTGCGCGCTGTGCTCGCAAAGCAGAGCCTGTTCAGCTTAACAGCTTCTAACAGCGAAACAGAGCAAGCAGAGAGCAGCATACATGCTGCACTTGTTGCAAACATGGAAAACAGGCACCCTAGCACCAGAATCTCAGAAATCACTGATAGAAGCAGAGAAATGCTGCAGGAGCTTGTGTGCTTTGTAGAACAAGTGAAAAGCACACATATGCTGTGCAGAGTGCAAACCGCTGAAAAGAAGCACGCACAGCGAGTGCTGTGCGCGCTGTGCTCGCAAAGCAGAGCCTGTTCAGCTTAACAGCTTCTAACAGCGAAACAGAGCAAGCAGAGAGCAGCATACATGCTGCACTTGTTGCAAACATGGAAAACAGGCACCCTAGCACCAGAATCTCAGAAATCACTGATAGAAGCAGAGAAATGCTGCAGGAGCTTGTGTGCTTTGTAGAACAAGTGAAAAGCACACATATGCTGTGCAGAGTGCAAACCGCTGAAAAGAAGCACGCACAGCGAGTGCTGTGCGCGCTGTGCTCGCAAAGCAGAGCCTGTTCAGCTTAACAGCTTCTAACAGCGAAACAGAGCAAGCAGAGAGCAGCATACATGCTGCACTTGTTGCAAACATGGAAAACAGGCACCCTAGCACCAGAATCTCAGAAATCACTGATAGAAGCAGAGAAATGCTGCAGGAGCTTGTGTGCTTTGTAGAACAAGTGAAAAGCACACATATGCTGTGCAGAGTGCAAACCGCTGAAAAGAAGCACGCACAGCGAGTGCTGTGCGCGCTGTGCTCGCAAAGCAGAGCCTGTTCAGCTTAACAGCTTCTAACAGCGAAACAGAGCAAGCAGAGAGCAGCATACATGCTGCACTTGTTGCAAACATGGAAAACAGGCACCCTAGCACCAGAATCTCAGAAATCACTGATAGAAGCAGAGAAATGCTGCAGGAGCTTGTGTGCTTTGTAGAACAAGTGAAAAGCACACATATGCTGTGCAGAGTGCAAACCGCTGAAAAGAAGCACGCACAGCGAGTGCTGTGCGCGCTGTGCTCGCAAAGCAGAGCCTGTTCAGCTTAACAGCTTCTAACAGCGAAACAGAGCAAGCAGAGAGCAGCATACATGCTGCACTTGTTGCAAACATGGAAAACAGGCACCCTAGCACCAGAATCTCAGAAATCACTGATAGAAGCAGAGAAATGCTGCAGGAGCTTGTGTGCTTTGTAGAACAAGTGAAAAGCACACATATGCTGTGCAGAGTGCAAACCGCTGAAAAGAAGCACGCACAGCGAGTGCTGTGCGCGCTGTGCTCGCAAAGCAGAGCCTGTTCAGCTTAACAGCTTCTAACAGCGAAACAGAGCAAGCAGAGAGCAGCATACATGCTGCACTTGTTGCAAACATGGAAAACAGGCACCCTAGCACCAGAATCTCAGAAATCACTGATAGAAGCAGAGAAATGCTGCAGGAGCTTGTGTGCTTTGTAGAACAAGTGAAAAGCACACATATGCTGTGCAGAGTGCAAACCGCTGAAAAGAAGCACGCACAGCGAGTGCTGTGCGCGCTGTGCTCGCAAAGCAGAGCCTGTTCAGCTTAACAGCTTCTAACAGCGAAACAGAGCAAGCAGAGAGCAGCATACATGCTGCACTTGTTGCAAACATGGAAAACAGGCACCCTAGCACCAGAATCTCAGAAATCACTGATAGAAGCAGAGAAATGCTGCAGGAGCTTGTGTGCTTTGTAGAACAAGTGAAAAGCACACATATGCTGTGCAGAGTGCAAACCGCTGAAAAGAAGCACGCACAGCGAGTGCTGTGCGCGCTGTGCTCGCAAAGCAGAGCCTGTTCAGCTTAACAGCTTCTAACAGCGAAACAGAGCAAGCAGAGAGCAGCATACATGCTGCACTTGTTGCAAACATGGAAAACAGGCACCCTAGCACCAGAATCTCAGAAATCACTGATAGAAGCAGAGAAATGCTGCAGGAGCTTGTGTGCTTTGTAGAACAAGTGAAAAGCACACATATGCTGTGCAGAGTGCAAACCGCTGAAAAGAAGCACGCACAGCGAGTGCTGTGCGCGCTGTGCTCGCAAAGCAGAGCCTGTTCAGCTTAACAGCTTCTAACAGCGAAACAGAGCAAGCAGAGAGCAGCATACATGCTGCACTTGTTGCAAACATGGAAAACAGGCACCCTAGCACCAGAATCTCAGAAATCACTGATAGAAGCAGAGAAATGCTGCAGGAGCTTGTGTGCTTTGTAGAACAAGTGAAAAGCACACATATGCTGTGCAGAGTGCAAACCGCTGAAAAGAAGCACGCACAGCGAGTGCTGTGCGCGCTGTGCTCGCAAAGCAGAGCCTGTTCAGCTTAACAGCTTCTAACAGCGAAACAGAGCAAGCAGAGAGCAGCATACATGCTGCACTTGTTGCAAACATGGAAAACAGGCACCCTAGCACCAGAATCTCAGAAATCACTGATAGAAGCAGAGAAATGCTGCAGGAGCTTGTGTGCTTTGTAGAACAAGTGAAAAGCACACATATGCTGTGCAGAGTGCAAACCGCTGAAAAGAAGCACGCACAGCGAGTGCTGTGCGCGCTGTGCTCGCAAAGCAGAGCCTGTTCAGCTTAACAGCTTCTAACAGCGAAACAGAGCAAGCAGAGAGCAGCATACATGCTGCACTTGTTGCAAACATGGAAAACAGGCACCCTAGCACCAGAATCTCAGAAATCACTGATAGAAGCAGAGAAATGCTGCAGGAGCTTGTGTGCTTTGTAGAACAAGTGAAAAGCACACATATGCTGTGCAGAGTGCAAACCGCTGAAAAGAAGCACGCACAGCGAGTGCTGTGCGCGCTGTGCTCGCAAAGCAGAGCCTGTTCAGCTTAACAGCTTCTAACAGCGAAACAGAGCAAGCAGAGAGCAGCATACATGCTGCACTTGTTGCAAACATGGAAAACAGGCACCCTAGCACCAGAATCTCAGAAATCACTGATAGAAGCAGAGAAATGCTGCAGGAGCTTGTGTGCTTTGTAGAACAAGTGAAAAGCACACATATGCTGTGCAGAGTGCAAACCGCTGAAAAGAAGCACGCACAGCGAGTGCTGTGCGCGCTGTGCTCGCAAAGCAGAGCCTGTTCAGCTTAACAGCTTCTAACAGCGAAACAGAGCAAGCAGAGAGCAGCATACATGCTGCACTTGTTGCAAACATGGAAAACAGGCACCCTAGCACCAGAATCTCAGAAATCACTGATAGAAGCAGAGAAATGCTGCAGGAGCTTGTGTGCTTTGTAGAACAAGTGAAAAGCACACATATGCTGTGCAGAGTGCAAACCGCTGAAAAGAAGCACGCACAGCGAGTGCTGTGCGCGCTGTGCTCGCAAAGCAGAGCCTGTTCAGCTTAACAGCTTCTAACAGCGAAACAGAGCAAGCAGAGAGCAGCATACATGCTGCACTTGTTGCAAACATGGAAAACAGGCACCCTAGCACCAGAATCTCAGAAATCACTGATAGAAGCAGAGAAATGCTGCAGGAGCTTGTGTGCTTTGTAGAACAAGTGAAAAGCACACATATGCTGTGCAGAGTGCAAACCGCTGAAAAGAAGCACGCACAGCGAGTGCTGTGCGCGCTGTGCTCGCAAAGCAGAGCCTGTTCAGCTTAACAGCTTCTAACAGCGAAACAGAGCAAGCAGAGAGCAGCATACATGCTGCACTTGTTGCAAACATGGA